>NC_140674.1:4088571-4770000 GCF_054131305.1 Coturnix japonica | reverse complement strand
TCAGAACTGGATGATTTTGAGGTCCTGTCCAATCCCAGCCATTCTGTGAGTATATGATGTCTTCTTAGATGCTGACTGGAGACCTGAAAGGGCTCTGCTCTGCTCATGTCTCTGAACTGGAAGGATGTTTCTAGCTGCTTACTGTTTTTTTATGTCTCAGCCATTCACAGTGACTGGGAGGCATTTAGGGATACTTCATGTTAGCACTTCTGGCATGTGTTTGCCTTTCAATACAGTTGTCTATGTCAATGAGATGCAGAAGATGTTGGCTACTGCCCAGCTTTCCTCTTGGGGCAGAGAAGGTTTGTATGTGGAAGTGCTGACCACTGGGCTTGACCTCCTGCCCGCCAGCAGTCAGTGTGGGGATCAGCAGCTAAAAATCCAACCTTATTCCTTGGATCTTGTTCTTTATAACTCATATCTTTCAGTATGTCAGATGTTCATTCTCTTCCGGTGCTTGGCTCAGTTAAAACAAAGCAAGAAAACTGAAAACAACCCATCCCACTGTCAAGGTTGGTATCACCCCCATTAATATATTTCCCAGACTTTTCAGTGTTAGAAGTTCTTAATGCACAAATCTGCTTTTCCTTCCCTTACAAGGCTTTTCCAGATGATTTGGTGCTAGGACGTATTCTCTGAAAACCAGCTTTGCTTCCTTGTGCTTGAGCTGCATCCAAATTAAAGCTCTGTTCTTCCTTCATCCGTGATCTCATTTTTCAACTATTTATAATATACATTTCCAGCTTCCTGCAGTTGTCACTTACCCAAATTGTGCATATTTTGGCCTTGTGTGAACCAGTCCTCAAGACACAAATGGTTTTTGTCACTCTTCTCTGAACTCCCTCCAGTTTGTCAATATCTTCCTAAAAAACAGTGTGCCCAGCTCACGTTCACCGTTTTCAACCACTGAACGAACAAATGGATCTTGTTCTTTTTGGTGAACGCATGGATATGACAAAGTATATCAACAATTGGAAAATTAAAAGGGGGTTTGCTAAAGCCGATTTGGATGTGGGGAGGTTTCTGGCCTTCGTGTCCTGTCCTTGTAGGAACAGATAACACTGGCTTACAGGAGCAGCAGACTGCTCTGTGATATGCCATTATCATCTGCTATTTCCCAGGGGGTGGTGATGGGATCGTGATTTTTTTTTCCCTTGGATGATGGAACATGAAAGACACTTGACCCTCTTCATAGATTCAGTTTGTTCAGTGAATAACTCTTCTCGGCTCCAATTAATGTTGACACCGGAGTAAATCTGTCAGCAGTGGAAATATCTACAGGAGTTGTGGTAGGGCCAGATTTTCAAATGAAGGTGACACCTGCGAGAGGTCCCTGTTGCCTTCAGGACTCCTTTTCATACACAGGGCAGCTCTGAGAGCGTGAGCTGTGTGTCTTCAGTAACGTGCTGAAGTAAATCCAGCAGCATCCAGGCAGAAAGGTGTTGCGTGCGTGTGTCTCCTTCCATTGGATTCTTCTTTCTGCTTCTTTTTCCTTGTTTGAGCACAATTCTTTTCCTCCACTGAATTTGCTTGTGCTGAAAACATCCACTCATAATGGAAGACCTCATTTATTTAAAATGATCAGCTTTGTCTTGCTCCCACTGCCATCAAGGAGCTTCTTGGGCACATCAGCCAAGCAGGAGTCTGTGCTTTGCTCTGAGTCATTTACAGTCCCCACAGAAGAAAGCATAGACCTGTGACGTATTCCTTGGTCAGTTACATGCCAGCAGAAAACGGATCTTAGCTGAGAGTTCATAGCTCCCATCAGTGAGACCTACACCAAACATGGATCTGCTGTAATCACATCTTTAGGTCATGTCACTCTTGCCTCAGCGCGGCTGCTGGATGTATGGAAGGCACCACACTTTCCTCTTATGGTGGCATTCAGACCTGGGGTCCTCACAGCCCTTTTCTCCTCACAGTAACCCACAGGCTTCAGCCTCTGAAAAACACTTAGCATTTCTGACCTCGTGCCGATATTGTGTTGTGACAGGATGTTCTTTGTGCACAATTCCATCAACTGCTGCAATTTCATATCTCCAGTCCCAATAAGTTTTTATGCTCAGCACTGGCTCGATATTTCCTTTGGTCATCTGTGTAGAATTACTTTCCCCAAACTGTTGTCAACTTGGGTCATTTTGTGTTACTTGTTTGAACTTGTCAAATTTCATTTCAGACATGGGTAGTACTTGACTCATATTTACTTCAAACTCCTCTTCCTGCACTTCATTGCTTTCATTATTTATAGGTGTTCTTGAAAGCGTATCTGCTAAGCTCCTTACTGGGCCTGTATTTCACATTTAATGAGTACTTTTGCAATTTCATTACATTTTTTTCTGAAGTCCAGGTGGCTCATTGTACAATGGATTTTGCTCTATGGCTCCTAGTGCTTTATGGTCTCTTTCTACCTTGATTGAATTCTACCCATAAACATATTCATGAAAACGCTCATGATCTAAAACAATTGCCAGTATTTCTTTTTCAGTGCAAGCATAGTTGTGGTATGTTTTAGTCAGTGGCTCAGATATCATCTTGCAAGGCAGCCACTGACCAAAATGACTTTGCATCTGCTTGAGTCTTAAGCTCCCTGTTAACCTCAGAATGTTTCAGTGTTGATGTTTCTCTGACAGTTTCTCTTTACAACAAACCCGATTCTATTTCCAGTTATCTTTGGGCTGTTCTGGACTTTCTGCAAGAAGCATTCATCAGTGCCCCTTCACTGTAAGACGCGAGAGATTAGTTGACTTGAACTCCTTTTCTGAGGGAGATCTTTATGTATTTGTACCAAGCCTTGTGTGAGGATCTCGGTCACTGACTCACCTTCTGTCATTGCTGCAATGCTCATATTACTCAGAAAACCTGCACTGACATTCCCATGAATTCCTGAACAGCTTCTGTGTTTTGTTGATGCTCATGGTCATCCCAAACATCAGATCATCTGCCAGTGTTTCTTTCCCACCTTACTTCTCTGAGATCATAGAATCACAGAACCACAGAACGGCTTTAGTTGGAAGGGACCTCAAGGATATAAGTGCTGAGAACATTCCTGAGATTCCTCTCTACTCCACCATATTGGTCTGTATGTGTTCCTTCCAAGCTTATCAGACTTTGTAAGACTTTTAGTTGACCATTTGTTGGCCCATGGAGCAATGATTCTCACGATGTCTGCTAAATCCAGAAGCATCCGGAAATGCTACATTTATACTTGATTTAATTTCAAGATGACACCTAGTGGTTGGCAACCCTATTTATGGCAGTGGGTTGGAACTGGATGATCTTTGAGATCCCTTCCAACCCAAGCTGTTCTATGGTTCTGTGATTCTATGGCAAGGTGCTCCAAAGGAGGCATCTCTTGGAAACTACTAGAATTGTTGAGAGACAACTTGCTGTGGGTCTGATGCAAGTTCCATTTTGCCTTCGGTCTTCCTGGCTGCATCCAAGGGTGGGAGTAGAGAAGGGCAGGATCTGCATTCAGGCAGCAGCTGGATCTACCAGTTGACCTTGGCCACAAGAGGGAACCATTGCCTGGTGGTCTGGGAGCTTGCACGGGGTCTTTGGTAGTTGGATCAATTCCCCTACACTTGTTGGGCTTATGCAGTGTTTCTTTTCCACACCCAATGGATTCAGCTGTTCTGCCGCCCTTTTTCCCTGTAAGAAATACCTCTTCAGGCTGAAGTCCCTCAGAATTTGGGGCATTTCCCCATGCCAAGCCTTCCCAAAGAGCAAAGCAAACCCACCAAAACGAAGGTGCAGATTTTCAATGGCTTTTCCAGCAGGCGTTCGTTTCCTCCCTGAAAGCAGGACGTGCCAAGTGACAACGTGAGTAAACACGAAAAAGGAAAGAAGTCCAAATGCGGATCGGGAGCATTTAAAATGGTTGGGAAACTCTTGCATTTTGGGAGTGACCGGTTCATTTCTTTGCTAAGTATCTTTCTGAGCCACCTCTTGTCTGAAGAAGGGAATAAATGAAAAGAGAGAAAGAGAGAGAGAGGAGAGAGAGAGAGAAAAAGACCTTTGCATAGCTTGAGCCTTTGTGCCGTGCATTCAGACTGATTTGTACCCTTTGTAGTCTTAATTATTTGTGAGAGCAGGATAACAGGAGTACCAAGCTCACCCATTATTTCCTGCATAAAAAAAGGCACACAGAAGCCGCTGATCGGTTTTGAATTAGCAAACATGATACTAAAAAAAAAAGAAGGGGGGGGGGGGGAGGGGGGGGATGAAGGGGGGGAAGAGAGAGAGAGAGCATAAAAAAAATTCATTAATATCATCAGGGATTAGGAGGCTGATTAAAGTGTAGCTGTTAGCGTATGCAAATGAGCGATAGGCATTTATCAGAGCCTGTGCAAGCTGTCTCAGAGCTGTAAAGCCCACGTATGTTTTTCAGCTGATTAAAACAGTTTTAAGTTCTGGAGGATTTTTTTTTTTTTTTTTTTTTTTTAAGAGAGAATAAAAAAAATAAATAAAAAAAACCCAAGCCACCATCATCTATCCTTTTCCTTTTGGCTAAATTCCTCTAAGTGCACTCCAACCATTTCCACTTGAATGCACTCACTCTCCCTCTCTCTTTCTCTTTCGGGTAATGAGAGTTTGGGAAGAAAATGAATGCAAACGAAGCACGAGGCTTTCGGCAGCTCTCTCGGCTCCCTGTGAACTTGCAGAACAAGGCTGTCGGAGGCTGCACCCCAACAGCACCTCTGAAATGTGTGTGCGCTGTGATGCTGCATCCCAGCCTGGCTCAGGCTTTGGGGAGAAGAAATGGGCTGCGGGCTCTTCTTCACCTCCCCGCTCTCCTCCAGCTTGGATGGCATGGGAGGCTCCATCCCATTCACTCTTAAAGCTGGGGAGAGGGATGTAAAATGGCAAAGGAGCCACATCAGAGAGGGCTGAAGCTGGCACATACACACATCATCAGGTTTCCTTTTTCTGCACCCCGTTGGATTTTGTTGGGCTGGCCAAGGTTTGCCAAATAGATGGCTGGCCAGGGGAAATCCTCCATATGGTCAGTCTTTGAGGTCCCTTCCAACCAAAGCCGTTCTGTGATTCCATTCTGTGACATTTCAGAAAGCAATGACAAAATTTTGCACTCCCACACTGCTCAGAAGGGTCATCCAACATAGATGCTGAGATCTGTCCTCTCTTCTTCAGCCTTCCAAGGAGAAGCAAGTAGTACCAACCATTCTCAGTAATATATTGAGATGTCTCTTAGTTGCTGTCAGTGGCAGAGCTTTAGGCACTTCAATGCTGCATTCCAGTTTGGTCCCTTGATCATAATCTTAGTATTCTTTCTTTGTTACTTATCAGAGATTATCTCTTCAAGCTCAGCTCCAGACTTTTGTTACTCCTCTTCTCACGTTGAGCTTGGGAAGGGAATTTCCCAGCACTGGGAGGCAACAAGTGTGGCTCTGGCAGAATGCTTCTGGAGGGAGGTGACTGGTGGAGGGGAGCGAGCTGCTGGAGAAAGCCCTGGAAACATCCAAGAGCTGGGCAAATCACAGGGGATGCAGCCAAGGATCATTTTTGTGTGTGTAATTTTTCATGGGGATCCAGATTTTACCGTGTGGATCTTTGACTTTATATGGCGTATGTATCATGGTGAAACACCACTCAGAAGAGCAGCTTTAAGCTGACGCTCTGCCAGCTTTTCCATTGTAAGCTAACGATGGTATTTAAAGTGGTTGTAACTTTGCTGTAAAATTTTGCTCCGTTGAAATTTGGCAGACAAGGTCCCTGCCCAACAGCAGGTTTTTGTTGTTGTTGCTGTTTTGTTTTGTTGTTGTGCATTTGGAAGTAAATCAGCCTGGCCATTTATGTTCTAAAAGATTACCTCTTCTGAGTCCCAGTCTCTCATTCTTAGGCTGGGAAAAGCCCCTGGCGCTGCAGGGAGAGTGCATCCAGCGTAGAGGAAGGGCTTTGTGCCTGTCATTGAACAGCAAAACCTTAGAATAATTGGGGAAGCGCTTCGGCAGGTCCTGGACCACATCCCATCCCATATCCCCCTGCAGAAGGCTGGTAATTCATTGCTGCTTCATGCCATTCATTGACAACCCGTCCAACACCAGGAAGAAATTCTATCTCTGTGTGGAACATACCAAGACAACACAGCAGGGCCAGCTTGTGAATGACCTGATGGAGTGCAGTGATGCAGTTGTGCTGGGACACATGGTTGTCTGTATGTGGGATGGGTGCTGTGTTTGCTTCAGTCCTGGGGAACCGTTGTACAATCGCTGTTGAATGGAGCTTGGAGACACAGGAAGGATGCTGCTGGGAAGGCTACCTGGCAGGACCGAGCTTGGTAGCAATGGGTAAGTCAAAAGAGTGACCAGATAAGTATTGAGAAACTCCATTCAAAAATACAAGGGAAACCATATATCACAAAGGAGAACTCAGCAGCTCCAAACTGAAATATTTCAGTATATCACATCAGGAGTCCATTCGGTGGCTAAGGTAGCCTACCCTGCTGAGAGGTTGCAAGAAGTGCTTGATGCTCACTGTTACTACAGAGTTGGATTCTGGAGGAGGTCATTATCTTGGTCATTATCTGACTTTGCAAGTGTCCTGTAAGTAATTGGGATGATCAACTCTGGACATCACAGACCTGCAGAGGTCTCAGAAGAACATGGAGGTTGGACACAGAGCTGGTGAGTGACACTAGGATTAGCAAGCATAAGATAATGGCAGCAGGCTGAGGGCAAGCTGATGTCTCACAGTGGCTTTATTCTCTATTCCTTTCCTCCTGTCTAAAGGAGTGAGAAACTACGACCATGACCACATGCCATAAAGGTAGAAGGAGCTGACACTGCTCCCAATTGAGATCCTGCTCCCACCTTGAAGTTGGTGTGAAGTTCTGATTGTGCCACATCCAAAATGAAGAAAGGAAACAACAAAGGCTTCAAGACATGCAATACAAATACTTCCAAGTGTGGATAGTGTGATGATATTGTCTCTGTTTTGTTTTTTTTTTTCCTGGGAGAGAATGAATAGGAAATGAAATGACTGTAATAAACGGCATAAAGAAGGTCAAGCAGGCAATCACATTTTTTTTTAGACAATTACAAGAGTGTCTCATTCAAAGGGACCCTGAATAAACTTGAAAGGCAACAGAACTGAAACTGATAAAAATACACTTTTGTGAGCAATTCATACATAGCTTAGGGGATTCGTTGCCCCAAGATATTGCTGCTACCAAGTTCGCCAGTTACGTTACACAGAAAAAAGCCATTACCAAATATATAAACCTCCATGTTCCAGGAGTGAGGGAAGCTTATTCCACAGCAGTTCTTTTTTCTTTCCTTCTTTTCTCCCATTCCCATTTCCCTTTGTCCTATCACAGCAGATCCTGCTGAAGAGCATGTCTATTCTTACAGTCCCCCTTTAGATACTGACAGGCTGCTCTCAGGTCTCCCCAGAGCCATCTCCTCTCCATGTTGCACATCCCCAGCTCTTTCAGCCTGACCTTGAGGGAGAGGTTTTCCATCCATGGGATCATTTTTGTGGCCTGACTCTGGATGCGCTCCAACAGGTCCATGTCCCTCCTGCACTGAAGACTCCACATCTGGATGCTGCATTCCGTTTAACAAATCCACCATCCTTCCCCTTACAACACTTAATATTTTTGGGGTGTGTGGCTGCATGGAGTCCCAAAGTTGAAAAATGATATTGTTAAGTAACAGCAATCAAACTGTTCAGAAACATGCCATTTCAACACGGCCACATGGCAGGCCATGGGACACTGCAGTGAGACAGTGCAATGGTTGCCCACCTGATGTGTGATGCTCAGGGGAGGTCTGGGATGAATTTCTTCCTGCTGAACCCCTCTGCATGGCAGCATGGAGATGTGAGTAACATCTGAGACAGGATGGGAGAAGAAAGGAGCTCAGGAAGAAATACAGCTCAAATCCTAAGCATTTTTGGACCTCTCAAGTGACTGGCTGCAGCCTCATGGAGCTGGCAGATGAGATTGGAGCCCAAAATGTATTGCAGTCATTCCGCCAAGGAAGTGCTAACAACAGGAAACACAATGCAAATATAATCGAGGTCATCAGCCACTTTTCCTTGCATAAGTGCTTAAATATGTGCTTGTATTGCAGTTACTTAACTGTAATTGCTCAGAGCAAATGTAAGCTCAGGTCTTTATGGTCACTGAGCATGTATTCTTCTTTCAGGTGATGTATTGGTTTCTGGCCCTCCTTGAGCACGCCCTGTAAATATTTACATGCCTCCAGTCAACTGGTTTGTGTATTTATTCAAAGAGATGACTCTTACTATGCAAGGGAAGGAGTTTTTTCGAAGCTCCTTATACGTGGTTAGTACAGGGTCAGTGACAGATGCTGTTGGTACACCCAAGAGATGTCTCTCTGCTGGAGGGATCTGAAAGGAATTTTGTCTTTGCTATAAGTGGGGAAAACCTTTTGTGAGTAACCACTGGGTGATGTTATCATTGCCCCCTTTGAAAAGGCACTGAATGCTCAGTGGTGTCACTGAGCTCAGCTCCTCCTCATCCCTCCAAACACCCCAGCTATTTCCAGCCCTCCTGCAGCTGGCAAGGAGTGGCACTGACAGTGTTAACAGGGACGAGGAGATCATTTTTACAGGCATGTGCACTGCAATGGGACAACAGAGTTGCTAAAGAATATTTACCAAAAGGCAGAATGCTTGTTAAAAAAACTATATCCTATCCTTAATTTGCCAAAGAATTGGATACAGCCCCAGCTGAAGCTTTGTCTTGGCTTAATGTGTGGATGCAGTCGGCATACTTATGTTTTACCCAAATTGTACCTTGTACACTTGACCAAGTCAGTGGAAACAGATACTGAGTGAAGAGGGTATGGTGTTCATGCAAGCCACGTTGTTGAGTGCATCTCCTTGGTCTGCACAGCTGCAGCACCTCTCCTCTCTCTTGCATGTAGCTCCAGTTTGGGCAGAGCTGCTCAATTGTCAGCAGATCACCCAGGGTATTACAGGAGTTCCTAGAGGGTTCCAGGAAGCTGGGCATGGTCCTAAGCCACTCAGGAACACTGCAGGGTACATTGTCAGACTTCAGGGTAGGTAGGATGTGGCTAGAGATGGGATGGATAAAAGAGGTGGGATGGGATGGGATGGGATGGGATGGGATGGGATGGGATGGGATGGGATGGGATGGGATGGGATGGGATGGGATGGGGTGGGGTGGGGTGGGGTGGGGTGGGGTGGGATGAAGTGGAATGGAGTAGAATGGAATGGGAACAGATGAGATGGGATGAGGTGGAATGTAAGGGGTGGATAGAAGCGACAGGATGGGATGGAATGGGATGGATGGAATGGATGTAAAGGTCTCTGTTGCTGAGCTGTAGCTGATGCCGGAGAAAGACCAGCTGGGCTTCTGAGTCTATAGTCTTAAAGAGCCAGTGCTGTCCCAGGGAGGTGTGAGGGCTGTGTGATGCTGCCTTGGGTGCAAAGGCAGACACACGGAGCTCAGACAGCAGACGGATGATCCTTTCTCACTTGAAATGCTTCTTTCAGCTAATACATGTTGTGAATAGTTTAGCTCTAGTTTTGCTGTATGGCCTTTTACAAATTCAATTACAAACCATAGTCAGAATTGTTTTTTGCTATCTTGTTTGTCAGGGCTCGGTTTTGTTCTCATTGAAGCCCAAGATGTCCTTGTTCTAAGTCTCGTAGCATCTCACGGTCCCGCTACCTTTGCATGGAACACTTCTGGTGCTCTAAAGATACCAAAAGGTTTTAATTACGATTAAGCCAAGTCATTTCTGCAGTTTCTTGCTGTAAATAAACAGCCTGTTTTGGATAATGGAGGTAATGGTTTGCATTTCAACTCTACTTCTAACCTCTGATTTTCGCTTGTAACATTTTATGTGGTTAAATCAATTTTTTCTGCCATTGAATGTAGCCTTTCTTTAAAAAAAAACAAACAAACAAACAACAAAACCTCGGATGTAAGCATGTGTTTCATCACATCCTTGCTCGCCAAGGACACGCCTGTTGTAGTTTAACTAGGCTGCAGTCATGCTCCCTTTCAGAGGGGTCTGGAGTTGATAGCAGAAACGTTTGCTGTGTTCTCATGTTGCTGTAGAAGAAAGCAGATGCATTACCGGTTTGTTAAAAGCCAGGTGTGAATGAGAGGCATTGACACTCGATGGCAAGGGGAGATGCATTTGGTGAGGTGCTGTTTGTGGGCAGGGGCTGGGGCTGTGCAGGCCTCATAGGAGGGTGATGGAGGGCCCCAGGGCAGGGCTGTGCTCACTTATACTCTCAGTTCTAAAGAGGCTTTACTAGGGCAAAGGGACTCTCCCAGGTAGGGAACTAATCGTGGTTATTTCAGAGTAGGGGAAACATAATACGTATCATCAGTATAACCTGTCTTAAGCCAGTGAAGGAGTTATCATTGTAGGGTATTTCCATTTAGGTCACCTAAAGCCTTGATTAATTAAATACAGCTATGTGATTTCTTTCTCAAACTTAATCCTCAATCCAGATTTTTGATTAAAGCATACACAGTTTAAATCAGCTCCTGACAGTGACCGCACTGTGCTTTTCAAAACAGTTGTTGCCATTGCCTCCAGTTTTACTTTCTTGAAGGCTGCTGAGGTTGTCCCTGAGCTCTGCATTGCATCCTGCTTCAGGTGCAAACATCTTTTTTTCTAGCTGTCTTGATGCCCCATCCTCCTGTTATTCTTCTGTGATGAGCAAAGACACAACCCAAGGCTGGTACAAGGGGAGAGACGGGGATGCTGCCCGTCCTGCTTGGGGGTTGCATATGGATGTTAGCAGTGAATGGCTTTATATCATGGAATCATAGAATCATGGAATAACTCCAGTTGGAAGGGACCAATAAGGAACATGAAGCCCAATTCCAACTTTTATGGAGTTGTATGGTCCTTCCTTGCAGGCAGATGGACAGCATCTCCTGTTGTAACTCTATTAGAGCATGTATCTGAAGGACATGGAGCTCTGCACTGTTGGACCCTGAGCTGTTGTTGTTGCTGTTCGGTGACCTCTGGTCACTCTAAAGCCAGGTTATAGCTGAATTTAGCCTGTCTGCTCCAAACCTTGGCATACAGGCAGGTAAGAACAGAGACACTGAGAATTACTATAGACATATTCACATATAAAGTACCAATTCCAGAGCCTGTATGAACAGTAAAGGATGACGTGTGTCACTTTAAAGACCTGCCTAACCCACTTCTCCAGGACGGAACTGTTTAGTCTTTTTTAAGCCAATAATCAATGAGTATCTAATTTGTTACATTGACATTTTTGCTGGTTTCATCTGAATGAATTAATTGAGAGCAAAATGCTTCCTTTAAGAGTGAGGGGGTCTCAGCAGACAGATAAGTTTTGACCTTTGTTGAGAAAACATCTAAATGAGGCTAAGGCTTGGATCTCGTTGATTGAAGATCTGATATATCCAGGAACACAATGGTCATGGCAGGGTGGCTGGAAGTGGCCCTAAGGGGGGAAGGGAAGGAGTTAAAAACAAAGCAAAAGCCCACCCTTGTCCTCTTCCCTGGCTTGGAGATCCCCCTGCCTTAATCTCTACAGCTGCAGCTCATCCAGGAGGCCCTGGGACCTGCACTCTGCTAATTGAAGTGCATTCAGATCGAGGCTTTCTCTGTGTGAAGTGCAGCTTCCCTTTATGAAGCATCACCTCTAATGAACCTCGTGTTGATGCTGATGTCAGATAGGGTCAGAATGAAAAGAGAACAGAAATATTATCAAGGTGCACAGCTTTAGTTGCTTCTGAAGCTCTTCACCTGAGCTTCATCATAGGGTTTACTCTTGAAGGAAAGAGAATGGAAGTGAGCACAGTGAGTACATGGTATATTGTCTGCAAGAGATGGTTGAGCTGTCTTCCCCTTGGTGTGAGGATTGATATGAGCAGCTGGACAAAGCCTGCGCTGCTTCTCCACCACCTCTTGCTATGCTGGTTGCTGTGCCTAACGCACCCACCTGCTGTCAGGTGGTCATGAGATTTTACAACAAATTACACTTGTCCCCATGTGTTTGAAACATGTTTTTGGGTAGCAATAGGATTTGAACCTGAAGTCAGCTCATTCTACAAGCAGCAGAGCTCATGGGCTGCCCTGTCCCAGCAGTGAGGGGCTGCCACCAAGTGGCACATCTCAATGTCACCCATGTTGGGGGCTACCAGTGGGGACACATCTAACAAACAAGCCCCTCTGCTTGCAAAACCGCAGTGGCTGATGGCACAACTTCTCCATCCCTGTCCTTTGGGCTTATCCACGTGCCCATGGATTAGCACCACCAGGAAAGCTTTTTTATGCCTTCATCCTCATCTGCTGCCAGGAGATCTGGTGCAAATGCTTTTACTTTAAAGTGCCTTGCATCGGTATTTAGCTATTTATGGTGCCTGTTTCTGCTCTCCCAGCAGTGTAAATCAAGATTAATTCCACTGAAGTTTATGGAGTTACGCCAGTGTAAAACCGACTGATAAGAGATTCAGGCCATTATCGTTGGGTTTGTTCACTTGTTTGTTTGAAATTATATGTGTTGCTGTGGAATGATAAAACACATGGATTCAAAGGCAGGTTCACTGCAAAATATGATTCAAAAGGTTTTTAACTTCACATAATACAGCAAAATAATCACTTACAGCTGTTAATATTTTACTGTGAAGTGGTATCTTGGAGTTTGGAGAGCCGACATCTCTTCTTGTCCTTGCTTTTGCATTCACATCCCCACCTCCTTAAACACAGTGGAAACTGAGGCAGTATCCCTCTCTGTGTGCTTCAAAATATACTGTGTCCTTGGGGCTGAGGCATGGGAAAGCCACTGGTTTTATTCCCTTATATTCTAGAAAGCAAATGGCCAGTGGATAAATAATGCAGGTTTCTTTCCATGCTATTCCTAAAGAGATTTCAGCTGACATCTGGTTGCATGCGCCTAGTATCAATGCAATTTTCTCTTCTTTGTAGGAATGTAGTTCCTGTTCTTTCACCTCCTGCTCGATTCACATTCACCCTGCTGAGCTACCTTCCTTCCTGCCAGCTGTCTGCTTGGAACAACCTGTCAACCAGCATCTGCTGGTTCCCAGCACATCCCTGAAGTGATCACAGTGCCAACACTTTGGTTCCTCAAATGCAGAGCTATTGCTCCTGAAGAACCCCAAGCTGCTGACAGGTGGGTTTGCTCTTACACAAATACACATTAAAATAGTGGGATTCAATGTTACGCCACTGCTAATAATCTGACTGTTTGCATGTATACATGCGATTCCTCTCATTCTGATTTTAGCATGACGAATGCATTACAGTCTAGGTTGATGTTTGTGAGCATTTTGCTCTGCCAAGTCAAGACGTCAGGGAAAGCTGAGATTTCAGGGCCACTCATGGCTTCCTGTCTGTGGTCACAATGCATGGTGCTCTTCCTCCTTGGTTAGGCAGAACAAGTGGTGGTGGAGGTAACGAGATGGTTTGATATTCCCTTGTCTTTCAGGACCCCTCTACTTGGATCCTGTTGACTTTGGTGCTTGGCTCTCACCCTCTTGCTGGCTTGGAGAGGCTGGGTTCTATCCATACAGGGTGACGTGGGGCAGTGGTGCTTTCTGAACCACTCATCCATCTTGGGCTGCATTTATGGCTAAAGGATGGATGGCGTTGCTGCAAGCTTTGCCAAGCCAACTTAAGGAGTGAAACAACACCAGCCCTTTGCTAGCAACACATTTCAGTCCCCACGCTCCCCTCGATAACCATTGTGCTCTGGGTGATATTTCTCTCCCTGGCATGGACCACATCCCCTGTGTCCCCACCTTACCCCATCTCACCCAGCACCCACTCCCCTGCCTCAGTGCTCGCCTGTCTGATGTTCTCCCCTTACAAATTTCATCTTGCTGCACTGTGCATCCGAATGATTCCGTGATGGAGTGCACGGGGAAAAAAAATTATAATGCCATTAAAAGTTATCATAAATTTCAGATCAGCATCACTTTTAATCCGATACACAATTTTACTGCCTCTATAAAGCAGGTGATTTGCAGTGGTCTGAGGCGTCTCCTGGCGCGTTTTACTTCTTTTTAAATTAAACACACCAACTTTGTGCTGAATTCAGAGTGCGGACATAAAAACAGGGGTAAAAAGGAGAGGGAAGGGACATCAGATGGGAATTGCAATTGAATCTTTATATATGCCATCTTGGTACTGTGGTACTAAATATAGTGCCAGGTAAATAGATGTGCTGAAATATTCAGAATAAAAAACAAATGTTCTGATAGCAGAGAAATGGAGCATGGAAAATGTCTCTCTTGCTGCTGTGCTTATAGAGACTAAAATGCTGTTGTTTAGAGCACTCTGTGCTGGAAGACCTTGCATATTCTCTTGCATTAAATTATAGGCTGCGTACACATGAAATTCTACTTTATTTTGTGTATTAAGTGGTTTCTAACCCCACCATGGAGCGAGCACTGTACCCAGAATATCTAATTAATATAAATACAACATGGTGCCATTTCTGCTATGAAGTTTTTAGGAGCGGAAACGTAAATAGGCAGCACTTAGAGGAGAAGCATTTGAAATTAAGGTCAGTGTTAAGGTAATTATGTTCCAGCTGTGAACATTTCACCTGCTGGTGGGCCCGTGGGTGTCACCAGACCACTGTGACCACCTGGTGGTGGCCGACCCAACGCACATCTTCTACAAACTCACACAAATACCTCTAGAGCTCTCAAAGCAATGAGAGCTATCTGTCCCCAGGCTGAGCCAGCCCAATGTATTGAAATGCTACTACCACATTTCTAGGCACACTGGGAAAGATAAAGATGGTTTGGGGAGGTGTCTTTTACCCCCATTCTTTTTTAAAGGCCTCTCCACATCCAGCCTGAACGTTCCCATTGCATTCTGGCAATCCTTCAGCCTCTTTTTTCCTGTGCAGTTTGCATGCACCACAGTGGCGTGCTGTGGGGGCCCAAGGGGACAGCTGGCCCTTGCAGGAGATGCCAGTAGAGCATAGCCTATGGTTATAGGCACAACTCTCATGGTGGGACTCTGGGCTGCCAGCACCATTGGGTGGGAAATCCACACTTGCTCAGAGCCCATAACATTGAAATCCATTAATTCCCCCCTGCACTGTGGTGCCCCCTCCCCAAAGCCTGCCAGCACGCAGTTTGTGGCTGCAGCATGTGGCTGTTAACTGTGTCACCCCTTGCTCCCATTGATTGCTACCCTTAGGGCTTGGAAGGTCTGTCTGTCTGTCTCTCTCTCTCTCTCTTTATTGCTCACTATTCAAATTCAAGGTTTGTTTAATCAGCCTGCACTAGCAACTTGATGAGTTGAGTCTGACTGTAATGGAGAGAAGCTGGTGGGCTCAATGGTGGGCTAGGGGATGTGCTTCTATGGGGAGCAAAGGGCTACATCTTTTGCATCTGCTTTTCTGCCCAAAGGTGTGAGCGGGGGAACTGGGCTGAAGCAGGACACGTGAAACCACCCAGGGCAGCTGGAAAGAGCTGGGATGCAGGACTGCTTTTCTGTCGCTCATTAGCAGCACTAATCAGGAGGTTCTGTACGCCTTTCAACTCCAGTGTTTGCAGGAGGGCTGTCTTCCCATTGATTGAACTACAAAGGTGGATAAGACCCACACAGTTCTAAGGAGAATTGCCAAATATTGATACTGGGAGAGAGCTGATATCAGATAAACAGTGAATAATGCTTCCAATTATGCAGGCTTTCATTTTTCTTTTCTGCTAATATAGCTGATTACATTCAATACTGCAGGTTGAGTCAGCTGAACACCTGACCTTCATTTTAAAGACAGAAAACAAGGCCACAAAGCATATCTCACTGTTTGAAAATAGTTCATAAAGTGATGCTCCTGAGAGGGGGTCTTCCACAGATACCCAAAGAGATCTTTGGATAGGATTCACCCATCACAGCTTTAGCCACCCCTGGAGACCCCCATCTCCTTCACTACACCTCTGCATGGTATGGAACACTTTTTTCCCCTAATTTCAGCACGAGAGTGTCAAACCAATACTTTCCTCCAACCACAAATAAATGAAACATACCCTCATTGTATTCCCCATTCCCTCTGAAGCCCCAGCCAGAGGCAGAAACTGCTCTTGTGCATTTCTTTCTCTGCACTAAGAAATACTTAGGCTTTCCTGCTCAGCCTCAGCCTCTGCTTTGCTATCAAGCATTGCAGCACCCTGTGATGGAAATATCTCTGCTCTGTCCCTGGCATTGTCACACGCTGCACACGGGCTGTGTGAGCCTGATCTGTCCCAGGGCGTCATTAGCTCCGTGCATATCTGCCCTCCCTCTGTCACCTGTGAGCATCTCAATAGGCTTCTATTATCCTCAGGTAGCTCTGACAGCCTGCTTCATTTTCTTTTCTACATCACCTATTTCCCATCATGGTACCTGCACCTTGGGTCACATCCTCTCTCTTTGTGATCACCCAGGGTGTTGGATGGTTGCTGTGGTCCTTGGCCCTGTGCTGGGTGCCAGCCTGCCAATGGTCAAAATCTCCGTGCATATGGCAGCAAGAGGATGGCATAGGCTGAAGGACACTCGGAGCCAGTCAACTCTCCTGAAGCACAGGTTTCAAACCTACAGCTGCTCTCTGTTGTCAGAGCCCTAATGTTTCCAGCTAGGATGGCTGACCACTGAACTTAGGAGGCACTGAGTTGGCAAACAGGACATTCACAAAGTGAGCTGGCCTCAGGAGCTGCATTTTTTTCAGCATCTTGTGATCATGACAGCAATGGGGAGATCCTGGCTGGGTGAGCCATACATCATGGATGCTCAAAGCATGTGAGTGAATTCTAGAGTGCTCAGGATGAGAAGCAGAGCAAAAGATGCTTTTGGGCAGCCAAGATCCCATAGAGATGTTGAAGTATGAGCTGCAGTGACCTACACAAGCCATCTGAGATGCTCAGCCCTGATATCGACTGCAGAGGTGAAGGCCAGAGCCTGGCTTCCATTATGGGATGTGATAACTCAGAATTCTATGTTATATGAAGATATCTGGCTGGATGCTTTGGGGTGCTCCCCAAAAAGGGGCTGCCTGCCCCAGCGTGACACCACCAGCCCCAAAGCCATTTTTTTGCATACAGGTTTGCATACAGGGTGCGTGGGTTTAATTCAGGCCCTTCATGTTATTCAAGCACAGATGTGTGCGGGTTTTTTTTTTCTCCTTTTTTTTTTTTTTTTGGTGGTTTAGTTTCTCTCTTAACAGGAAAAAATGATCAAAAATAAGAAAACAATCACTGTTTGAAAGTGAATGAAGGGCGCTTTCTCCCCCTCCCCCATGCTTTTTTCCTACTTTGACATCTCAGTGGTTTTTTTTTCTTTTAGCCGCGGTTTCTGGGATAGGTGATAACTGCCAGTAATAGGATTAGCATTGATTTCTTTAGCAAGAACAGAGATGTGGCAGTTCCAGCCATTTACTGAACTGCCAGCTTTGAAATATCAAAAAAAAAAAAAAAAAGAAAGAAAAAAAGAAAAAGAAATCTGCAGGAAAAAAAAAAAAGAAAGAAAGAAAGAAAAAAGCTTCTTGCAGCATTTTAAAGAAAGGAAAAGCCTATGTGAATTAAAATACACATACACACACACACGTACCCACGCACATGGGGTATATAAATACATATATTGTATGTATATTATATATATGTATCTCGCATGGTGCTTTTTTTGTTGTGGTGTGATAAAGGATCAAAAGAGCTGTCTGTGTTCTAAGCTTCAAGAAAACCTTTTTAAAATTCATTTGGCTTTCTTTAGCTTTCACTTACTAACATATTTTAGGAGCTAATCTTACATATTTACTATTGTATCCTGACTTTTTTTTAACCTTGAAATGCAAGCAAAGACAGAATGAGAAAGGGGGAAAAAATAAAGGATTCAGAAGAGAAAGAAGGAGGGGATGCGCCTGCGGATGCCTGCTGTATCTCTGCTGCTCTGGAGACACAACATGAAACCTGGTGGTGGCTTTGTAGTGGCACCTTCTTGCTGTTGGTTGTGGTCTCTGGAAAGGGTGTAGGTTGGAGGAGCTGTAAAACGAGGGCAGACCAAATCAACTGTAGCCTAAAAGCGAGAGTTTTAGGAGACTGGGGTTGTATTTCCTACCCTTGCCCAAATATTGGAAGGTATAATGTATTTAGAGTCTGTTGGTTGTCCCTTTCTGGCTTGTATTCAGCTCTTGGAGGAGAAGAACATTCAAGGGCAACATCAGCGAGCAGAAATGAAAGGCTGTATGCAAGAACTGGATGCTGTTCAGGAAGATGTCTGCTCTTTTCAAGCTCAGGGCCACTTATGAACATTGTCCAGGTCTTAAGGATGCCCTAGATGAACCCTCTGTCCAATGATCCTCAAGAGCCCAAACTTTGTACCCTTCTAGAAAAATCCTGTTCTGGAAATGCTGCTTCTTTCTCTTGGAGCCTTGAGTTGGCAAGCTACTTTCATGTGAAAGTTCCATGTCTTTACGTGAAAGATGCATGCAGCAACTTTTTGTCCTCACAAGCAGCACAAAGCTGGGAGCAGGATGGAATTAGAGTTTGGTTTTCAGCTTTTAAGTCTGAAACGATAAAGCAACACCAGCTCACAGTCAGTGAAGGGAAAGGCCTTACTGCGTGAGGAGTCAGCACGCCATATTCTGTTCAGCTTTCTCCTCTTGCTCTCAGAGAGTTTGGGCTGGATTCCCATGTAAAACCAAATAGAAAGGCAGAGGAAGGAGATAACACACCCATTATTTGTAGATGCAGTCAGGATTCACTCATTTACATGCAATTTGTTCATAGCCAATTGCAAGGGTATCTCTAGGCTGTTACATATGGCGCTGAATACTCCCAAACACGGATACCCATGAAGCCAGCCGAATTTAGGAAGGGTCAGTTCCTTACATACTCTGCATGGGAAGAGGTCCTTGGCTGGTTTTCTTGCAGTAGAAATAAGGGGTCTGTGCTGTAGCAGGCACCAAGTCATCCATGTGCCTTTCACCAGCCTTCTGTGAATCTCCCTTGCTTTGACTGGAGCCATGTGTGCATTTGTAGGCGTGCAGGCTGATGTCTCACCAGCTCCTGGAGATTTGCATTTCTGTGTTCTTATTAACAATCTCCCAAAGATCCGCGATGCTCATTTCACAGCCTCACCTTCATTGTGCCCTGTAATCCATGTCCCCAGGGTCTACTTCTGACATTCAAGCTTCAGAGCAGCTTACAAGCCTCTATTATTTTTTTAACATCAAACTGCTGAAGGAATTATTGTTTCTTTCGTCTGCAAACAAGGGCCTCCTCCCTCTGCATCCCCCCTCCTTAGAATGCTTAAAAACTTGCCATGACTACTCTGTGGATATAGGAATGCTGGGGCTGCTTCTACAGGTGCTCTTCCATCCTTAAGGCACTGATGCTCTGGAAATATCGCACAGCAAAACTAGTAGGACAAGACCCCCAGCGACTCTGGAGATGGAGCCTGGATGGGTGGAGGGAAACATCATCTGTTGTAGGCTTCAAGATAGTGGAAATGCACTCATCCTGTGTTTCAGGGTGAAAGGAAACGTGGAAGCTAGGAGACATTTAGCTGAGGCCAGTTGAGAGCGGTGTTATCTCATCTTTTGAGGGTTAATTGCAAAGTCTTTACTCTTTTGCAAGAATAAAGCACCCAGCGTGCTGGAAAGAGCAGTTTCAGAGGGGTATCTGGATTAATGGAAGAGTTGCTAGAAAATGACAGAGATCTGAGTTTGTTTCCTGTTTTGCATTTTGTTTCTATTGGTCAGTGTCACCAAAACAAGTCGTATCCCTTCTGCTTAGTGTAGTGAGACCCCCATGAAGACCTGACCCCAAAGAGCATCTCTGGTCCAGCTAAGTATTTGCGGCACAAATCCAGCCAAGCCTGCTGCAGTTATTCCAGTTTTCAGAAGCTTTCTGATGGCTGGCATTGATCTAGCACATTTATTTTAACCAGCAGCCTCCCGCAGTCTTTGCACAACCACCTTTATTGTGGTGTTGGGTTGAAGACCAACTCAGTTCTGCAACAGTGTCTCATCACTGCTACTCCAGCCTAGATTGCTCAAAGTTTCTTTCCTGGCCTTGCTGCCTACTAATCTGCAAATATTCAATGCCTAGAAATTAGATTCTGCAGCAAATGGGTTATAATTAACCTTTTCCTGCCACACAGTTTCATGTTTTTTCATACCAGCCCCACTTCCAAGCACTACTCCATGAGCCTAATTGCAGCAGCAGCACCACGGGACATCCGCCAGCCCTTCCCAGGGCTCTCACAGCTCAGGCAATCTCTTTATATCTCTTTCTCTTTAATTTCCTGTAATTAGCCATGCTCTAACTTCTGCACACACCAGGGAGAATGGAGTGGTGCCAAACTCCCTGAAGGATCCCACCTCCCCCTGTGCCCACACTGCAGCTCGGGGCCCTCCTGGGCTGGGTTTGCCTGAAGTACCTTTCCTGGCAGCTTCCATGGGCTCCTTATGCTTGGAAGTAGCTCTAGCTGGTTTTACATGCCTGGGTCTTTTATGTTCTTGATAATGATTTTATAGAAACCCTATGAATGCTTAACACAGGGATGATGCTTGCCACAGAAGTTCTGCGTGGTGGGAGGCTTGCAGACCAAGCAGGTTTTCTAAGATGTTCCTCTATAGGTCCTTCAAAATCTTACAGGGCTGCACAAGTTCTGCAATATCCAAAAAACATTGAGTTCTGTAGACTTGACTTGGGAAAACGGAGATGGAGAGGACCTTGTGAAGACCTTTGCAACCAAATCATGCTGCTCCAGGCTAATGGTGGTCATGCTGGTTGGAAAAGAGACCTTCTGCAGCGCAGGTACAGCTTTTCTCCTTGTGCTTGTTCCAGCATGTCAGCAGCTTCAGTGCTAGAACCTCTCCCCTTGCATTCAGATTTAGCTTGGTTTAAACTCAAAGCTCCTGATTTGAAGTTGGATAAACTCAATGGCCTTCTTCTTCCCAGGACCATCGCTATTGCATAGTCTAATAGTGATAGGACAAGGAGGAATGATTTTACATTAAAAGAGGGGAGATTTAGCTTGTATATTAGGAAGAAGTTCTTCACTCAGAGAGCAGTGAGGTGCTGACACTGTTGCTCTGTAGGCGCACCTGTGGGTACCCCATCCCTGCAGGTGCTTGAGACCAGGCTGAATGGGGCCCTGGGCAGCCTGAGCTGGTGGGAAGCAATGAACCCATGGCAAGGATTGGAACTGGATGGGCTGTAAGGTCCCTTCCAACCCAAACCATTCTAAGATTTACCAAGAGGAAAATCTATCCCTTTCTCTTT
The DNA here is from genome assembly GCF_054131305.1 of Coturnix japonica. NCBI lineage: Eukaryota > Metazoa > Chordata > Aves > Galliformes > Phasianidae > Coturnix > Coturnix japonica. Next base: position 4,748,753 of record NC_140674.1, on the reverse strand, counting down.
CCATAAGCTTTCTATGTTCTCTGGGTTACAGCCATGGCCCGCCTCCTCCTCCAGCTAGGCAACCCCAACTTCTTCAGTCTTTCTCAGAAGCACTGTTTTCTGTCTTTGGATACTTCTCACTTCTCTTCTTGTATAGAAAAAATGCAGGTTCCAAGCAAGCAAGAGAATTGTGTGAATTTGTTACAATTTCAGGGAAGAGCTTCATCTGAACATGTTGTAAATCCAGTGGAATTGAAATGTATGTAATAGAAATAGAAAAGTCATGGTCTGAAGCAGTGATTGGGCGCCTGGTGGATGGCAGGGCCAACCCAGGGGAGCTCAGGTGCATGCAATGTACCTGAATAACTGCAAGGGTGGAGCCAGGATTCCCCTTACAAAAAACAAACAAACAAGACACTTAGAGAGCTGCCTAAAACTATGATAGCTCCTGAATCCTTTGGTCTAACCTGCTGTTACTGCAATGCTCATATGGTAAAATCCAGATCAGAAAGTTCATAGATGTAAAGTCTATCCACTCTTTTGTTTCCATTGGACTGCTCTAGGCTCTAAATGCTCCAACAACGGAAACCATATCGTGGGCTTACTTGCTGGAAATCCTTGGATTCAGGAGCAAGTTCTAACTCTGAAATGAAAGCAGAAAGAGAAGGATTAGTGATCTGGGAGAGGCATTTTGGTTCCTGCTGTTAATTTTGGTGCTAGCATTATTTAAGTATACACAGGTGGAGATGAAAGAGGAACTTCTGTGCATTTTGGTGTTAAGAGTAACTCATCCGACAGCATAGATTTTGGAAGGGTGGGTTTTTGGCCAGGGGATGGGGGTATGTGCCTGTGATGCTGTGGTTACAAGGTGTGGGACTTTGCTGTGATAGCTCCATCCCAGCCTGCCCTCATCCAGTGCCTCCATGCACTGCTGGCCATGACCTTCACAGGGCTAAATCAGGAGATGTGTTCAATCCAGAGGGCTGAGAAAAGGCCAGAAATGCCAGAAAAGACTTGAGCACGCCACGCTTCCAGTTGAAATAAATGGAAGGACAAGTAGCATCCAATGTGGCATAACAAAGCACCAGCGAAAGATAGGAGCGTAAAGAAAGAACCTATAGTGAAAAATGGAGAAGGGGAAGAGAACTAAACAAGAATATACAGTCAGTTAAGGCTTGCAGGGAAAAGATAAGGCCAGCTCAGAGAGCAGAAAGGCTTAAGGGGAATAAAAAGAGCTCTCACAATTATATCAGGGAAAAGGGAATACTAGAGAGAAAGTAGTTCCATTAATAAATGAAGAGGGAGACAAAATCAATGGTGTTGCTAAAATGGTAGAGCTACTGAACTCCTTTGCTCCTGCAGTGTTTAACAAGGTGAGAAGAGAAGAGGGGCATAGGAGTTATAAAATAATGAGGGTTTTTACAGTGTGATTCTTTGTGGGAAAGGCAGTCTGAGGGAGAAAGCAGCTTGGAAGAGTCAGGATGCAGTATTGTAACAAGCAAACGAGCACACCCACGCTTTTTGAGGACTTGTTCATCAATCCACTCATTGGTGGCTTCTGGAGAGCAATGAGCAAACAAGGGGTAAAAATGGCCAGGTGTGATATGCCTTTCTTTTTATCTTAAATGGTGAACCCAGGTTACTACCATGGGGCAAGAGTTCACCAGACAGTGAAATCACTCCCATGCTAAGCAGGTTAACAAGCCATGAAGAACTCTTGAGCCTCGAAGAGAAAGCTACAGTGCACTGGTTGCCACTGGAAATTTGCCATGGCTTAGTTCATAGGCAGTTGCTCTACTGTGAATTATCATTAATTATTTCCTAACAACGTTTCAATTTGAGCACAGCAGCAATGCTACAGCATGGTTGGGTGGAAGGAACAGGTCTTGCTGCAGGGCTGACCCACAAAGTGCAACCCATTGGTCACACCCAGTGGTCTTATAAATAGTGCAACTTGTGGCTCTGGAGTGAGAAATCCTACACTCATCCCTGCTTTATATTTAAGGAATGATGAGAAATGAGCTGGAAATTCAGAAAGGAAAGGGGAATTTGAAGGGAGTGCTGGAAGAAGTTGATTTGTGAAATGTCTTGGGGACAAGCTGTGCTGGCCAAACTCTGCTCTAGTTATGTCACCGTGAAGCCTTCCAGGGAATTTAATGGGAAGGAAACAAAGTTGTGCGAAAAGCTTCAGAGAATTCCATTTTAATGAAGAAAATGTCTCATTTTTGGGATATTTCTCCGCTTGCCAAGGAATCTGAAAAAAGAAGCGTGCAAAGAATGGTGCTTGCAAAAAAAGAAATCTGTTTTTTTTTCCCTTAACAGAATACGGGTATTAAATTGCTATTTTTAACCACAGTAATTTATTTGATTTATATGGCAAATGTAACAATCCTCAGTTTGTCACTTTAGCTACCTATTACAAAAATGCGATAGTCCTTACCACAGTGAAATTAGAAACTGGTGCTCAGATAAAATGCAACCAGGAGTGAGTGGCAGGTGCTGGGAAGGTGGCTGAGCTGCTTTAGTTCCACATGCCAAAAAAATCAGAGTCATTCTTCCCATCAAGTGGTCGGACAGAGGAGGCTTCCCAGAAGTCTGAGGCATTTCAGCTGATGAATTCAGTGTTTCACTGGGTAAATTTCAAAAGGGCAATCTCATAATGTTCTGTGGGTGATGGTGCCTGCCATCATTCCCATCCAAGGAACTGGGATGCTGGACTGTGTGATGTTCCATCATTTGCTCCCAGAGCAGTGCTTATGATCAAATTGATGGCTTGGTTGCTCATCTGAGGCTATCTGGCTAACTTTTCCTGATCTCCCCACTTCCTTTTATTTTTGCATTCATGCTTTTTAGGGTTCCCAGATGGGAAATGGTGGCGATCAGCATGGGTCTTCCAGAGCTCATCTGCACAGCTCGCTGATCTTCATTTGCAGGAGGTCTTTGCACCTGACATTTGCCTGTTTGATGCACTGTGGTGTTATTTCCAGCTGTCAGGGAAAGACAAGGCTTTCAAGCTGCGTAAGCTTGTTAGTTCTAGTGAACCCATCTCTTGTGAGCTAAGGACCACTTCAATGGGAAGCGTGGTCTCTGCTGGGCCATCTGACACCGCTCCAAACCATCTAACTTGAGTTTTGGGGCATAATCAAAGCAGTCTGAACTCTTGATAATTAAGAGCTCTTGTGATGATGAAATTCACGACTTTCCCACCTCCTCAAGGGCTGTTGAGTTTGCCTTCACATAAAATCCTTCACAGTGCAAGTGGGAATGAAACACATCCCTTTTGTAACCACGGCTGCTCAGATATTTTTGAGTTGAGGCCATTCCCGATCAGAAAAAGATGTTTTGCCAAGAATCAAAATTTTCTGTGGGAAGATTGATTTTCATGGAATTTCTTTCCAGGGAAATGAAATGAAATGCTCTCTCTGGTGACAAACTTTATCTCTCTATCTGTCTCGGTGGCTTGTGGGCTTCCCAGGAAGCTTGTGCAGATGGTTAGAAGGATGCATCATCCGTTGTGCCTGGCGGGTGGTGTTTTGGAGTGAACAGAGCTGAGCCATAATGGAGGCAGCTGATGGGTCAAGGTGGGAGGCAGCTATGGCTTAGGCTGGAAAGGAGAAGGATCACCAGGCCAAAATGTAATGTGCCGTTTAGGATTTAGGGAGATTTTTTTATGACGCTTCTGAATCAATGTTTATTTTCTTAACTTCTTCCCAGAGAAGGCTTCAAGATTTTGCTATTCAGTCTAGCTTTGGTCTAAATCTAACTGAAAATGTTGGGACTCCCCTCAGGATGAAGTTCCATGATTTTTCAGTCATGTCTGTTTGCAACAAGAGTGATTAGCAAGAGAGGAAGGGGAGCCACTTTGCAATGGACTCAAGAAGGGGTGGGTTCTACATGCTCTCAGTGGTGCAGTTTGTCCCAGCAAATGCTTGAACCTCCTCAACCCCACTGCAAGGAGCATGTTTATGCCATGGCTGTTCCTAGCAATGCCACGTGTCTGCCTTTCCCAGCCAGTTCTGTTTGGTGATGTGTAACTGGAGGGTTCCCATTTGGTCACAGTTCATGAAGAATTGCCAAGGAAAGCTTCTCCCCAAGAAGCCATATAGTCTGAAAAAGAGTAACGTGATACTCTCCTTCTTACTGTCTTTTCTGTCCTATTGTCTGCCTCTTTTAATCCTTTCTGAGCTCCTGTGGACATCGGTAAAACCTGCCCCAAGCCCAGATCCCACAGGTCACAAAGACTTCATGCAGCCATTTGCTACTATAGTGGGACTGACAACAGATTAGCTGGGATGTAATTGATTTAGATTTTCCTACTAATTGCCAATTTGGTAATTTGGTACCAGAAGGACGAACTGTGCTACAGACACACCTGGAGATGTGGCAAATCTCTTCCCATGCAAAAGAGACTACGGAATTGGGTAGCTAACTATAGAACAACTCTACCTTATTGTTCCAACCAAGAGGCCACCTCACACCCTGTGCAGATATACCTGAAATAAATACATTCCCACCAGCAGGATTAGTAGAAACGTGCAGCACAAGGAGGAACCTCTCCCCTACTTTGGCAGAGAGGGGGTGGGATCCTGAATTGTGGGGTTTTGCTCTTGCAGTGTTGACAAGGCAGCTTCACCCTCTGGGCTTGCAGCAGAGCACACAGGTTGGGGCAGCATTTGTGCTGGTGCTCTGCTCTCCTCTCTTTAATTCTCCTTGCATGAGTTTGGTGCGCAAGGGATGAATTTCAGCTGTAAAGATTGTGAGACAGCTCCCTACTTTTACACTGCTGGGGAGAGGAACAGCCTCCCTGAAATGCACTGTTAGGGCTGTGTTAGCATCACAGGTGTCCTAATGCCCCCAACCCATTAAAACAATGGCAGCTCTCCCTCCCACATCACTTCAGGATGCAGCTTAGAGAGGCACGATAAAATAGCGGTGCTCAGCACTATCATTAAAAAACTATTACAGGAATAGCTGGGCTTCCACCCAGCTGTGTCAATGCAGAAACTATATTTCCTATTTATTTGTTCTGTTTGTTTATTTTACCAGACCACCCCATGAACCTGGGAGAAACATGCTAGGAAAAAAAAATTATAGCAACGCCAACTATTCTAGGAGATACACGAGCCCCTCCATGTTTATCAGGTTGAGGGCACTGTATTTTGATGTCAATAAGCAATTTTTCCAGCCCGGTCTCCTGCCCGACCCTTTTAATCCATCAATATATTATTAGAGATAAAGTTGGTGGAAGCCTGCTGCAGTTAGAAGATAAATGACATCTCTGAAGTCAGGCATTAAAGACTAGATTAAGGCCTTGTGACACCGTTTTCAGTGCTCATCTGTGCACTTCTGTTCAACCTATCACACTGAGTGACAAGAAAGAAAAATAATGAACTGGGCCAAGGAAAGAAGAAGGGAAAAAAAAAGGCAGAAAGAGAGAGAGATTTTTTCCCCCCTAACACACAAACTACATCAGTTCATACTCAGGATTAGACTGCATTTAAAAAAAAAGGGGGGAAGGGGGAGGCTGGAACTGGATGGTACTATACAGATTAAATAGGAAAAAGGGGAAGCCGAACGAGGAATTGCAGTCTGGCTTTGTCCTGGGTTTATTTTCTTATTTCATTTCTATTTAGTTTTGTTTTATTCATCATTTCATTCTTTATTTCATCCTGTATTTTTTTTCCCCCTCCTTGCAGGGCTGACCTAGTTGAGTTTGCAGGATCCTAAGGGTTTTGTCTGGAGCTAAAGCAAATCCCATTTAGGACCAAGGAAATACATCCTTTCAAGAGGCCAAGTGAAACTGCCCACAGACAGAGGTCTCTCCTCCCTAACTCCCATACCCACCCCTTGTCTTGGTGCAGCTGTGTTGGTGTTTTACTTGGGTTGGTTGTTAACGCTGATGTTAAAGATATCCCTGACAGCACAGCAACAAGGCTGGGCACTGGGGTGTTTTTTGTCCTTGTATGTCTGACAGTACTATGCAGGAGCTTTGGGCTTTGTATGCAGAGCCCTTGAGGACCAGCGAGTTACAAATTCATCCTTGGGGACTGGCTGCTGGGTGTGAATTTTCTGTCAACTATGGGCTCTCCAGGTGTAGGCTTTGTCCAGCTGCCCCAGCTTGCAAAAATCCTCCACCTTGGCATCAGTGCCAGTTTTCCAGTGTTCTACTGTGGTGGGGATCTCATTGCTCCCTTCCTGCTGGAATCAACTGAAATTCAAGACTGATCCAAGCTCAGTCATGGCTCGATTGTGACATTTTATCTCCTTGGGCTCCCTGGAGAATGGTCCTTGCTCCTTTGGTTCCTGTAGGTTACCTGATGCAGGAAAAAAATATTATTTAGAGCCCATTGCTATCACATCATGATGACAGAATAGCCCAACTGTAGTTGGCTGCAAGCCTGGCCGCTGCTTTTCAGGAGTAAGAGGTAGAAGATCAGTCTACCACTTGTTCAGAGCCTCAGGGTGCTGCTTTATTCCCATGGGCCCCCAAGTAATCAACAGAGATCCATATGGACATCCATCTGCCCCACTGGGCTTCATCTCATTAGGGAGCCGAACCAATAGCAAGAACTCACGGTTGGGCAGGCCCATCTGTGCATAAAGGTGGTATTTTATTATTATAACTATTATTATTATTAGTGACCAAAAGCTGCTGTGGAAGCAGGGGTTGGTCAAAGGATGTCATCCTTCCACTTGGGACAATTGCCCATAGCAAGCAGCCTTTGCATCATGGCAGTGCAGAGATGTCTGTGCTGGATCTAGCCTGGGATCTAACATGCCTCACTGGGGTCTCCATTCTGTACAGTACATACATTGCTGCCGTCTTCTCCTTTTGAAGATATTTTTTAATGTCTTAAAAAAAAAAAGATTACTTTGTTACAATCATTCAGCAAAGGGTTTCTGTGCCTGTAGAAAATATTAATAGACTATTATGAGGTCCTACAACTAATTTTTCCACACATATCATCTGTCTTTGCATGGTTATTAAACTCCAACAATATTTCATGCAATGCTTTCCTGCTAAATTAATTTGGTTTCTTCTTCTCCTGCTCCTTTTTTTTTTTTTTTTTTCCTCCTTCCACAACCTTTAAAATTAAATTGAATCTTCATAATTATGGCTTTTTTTTTGTTGTTGTTCCTCATATCTTTTTCTTTTCAATTTTCCTATCAAAGTGGCTATACAGTTTAATAAAGATGTAAAGAAACAGAAATGAAAGTGGAAGGGACAGGAAGGGCTGTGTTGGGATCAGAGACTGGGGGCTGTGGGAGAACTGGTACATTCTGGTAAGGGTGGCATAGAGGTGAGAACAGAGTTGGGTGGCACCTTGCTGGGTTGTCTCCATCCTATACTGAAAATGATGTTTCTATAATTATTTGTAGCATGGGAATTCAGAGAAAGTGGATTCCAGGCAGGATTCATCCAGATTTAGCCATAGTTTTTTTTGCCATTGTTCTGGTCCAGCTTGGGTTCAACTGGCTGCCTGCTGCTAGTTGGGGTGCTAAGTGGAAGCACCCTCCTGACAGCATCCCTCACTTGCACAAGGAAATGCACACCCAGTTCCACAATACAAATCTGTGGGTGCAGGACAGTGGGGCTTTCCTGGGGTTACCCATCAGTTCTCCCTCTGCTCTCACTCTCTTGTCAACACCTTAGCAGGCTGAGGTATCTTCGGTACCACAGCTGGGAAACAAATGCTTTGGTTGAACTGTAGGGTAGTTTGGCACAAAGCCACAGCCTGGAGCTTTCCAGTGTCTTCAGGCAATTCCTGATGCCTTCTGGAGTGGAGCTTGTAATCATTTCAAAGCCTAATTGTGCAGAGAAGTACTGTGGGCTGGTCTTCTGCCTTGCAAATCTCAGTCAGACTTCAGCTGACTGTCATTTTCTTTATCAAGGATGCTCAATGGATCTTACCTGAGAAGTATTGTCAGGGTGATCAAGAGGGTCATCTCCATTAACTACTGATCTACATAAATTAAGGAACTTTCCTCTTTTCTCCCTTCTTTTGTTTTGGAAAGTCTATCTGAGGAGGGTGGGCAATACAGAAAGCAGTACCTGTTCAACAGAGACATCAGTCCCTTGTGTAGGACGGGGTTTTTACCCACTGCTGAAGATGGTATTAACTAATTCCCTTCGGCAGCTGGGATGGGTGCCCAGGACTGAGAACACCATGCTGGCACTTCGCTGGCTGAGTCATATGGAGCCAAACCTGAAGCCAAGGAGAGCTTTGTGAAGGTCTGCTTCATTAATGACTGTACAGATTGCAATGGAGGCCAACCACCTTTCTAGGATGGACCAGGAGCTTCTCTAATCCCAGGTGGAAAAAGTAGTGGCCAGGTGAAGTAGCAGCCAGCAGCAGGGCTTCCTGCTAAGCTCAAGGGCAACAAGTTCTTTGTTCACTGGGTCATGAGCTGGAAAATGGTCAGTGGAGCTTAATGACTCAATGGGGCCAAGGAGTTTGCTTTCAGAGTGTTCCCAGATGATGCCTACATCATGACTGCAGTCACACGGGACAGGTCCAAGCCCTCCTTGCAGCTCCTGAAAGGAAATGACTGCTTTCTTGGTTTGACTTGTGCACTTACCAATAGGTGGCACCAATGGAACAGGAATGTGAAACTCTATGCAAATTTTCCTGGAGAAGAGAGTGCTGGGAATTTTCTCCTACATCACTATAGACATTCTGCAAACAGGTATTGATTATGTACTGCTGTCATGGTTAAGATACACTAAAGTATGGGAGGATCTTAAGTGACAATAGGAATCAACCCAAGTTGCCTGTGATACTGCTAGATGTCTTGAATTCAGATTCATGTGGAAGTGGTACATATTTAACACAGTGTATTCAGCAGTGTGATCAGTTCTTAGTCACAATTCAGAGGTAAGATTATTCTGATCTGGTAAATGTAATCATAGAAAGAACAGATGAGAAAGTAGCCAATTTTCTAAAGGAATCCTTGTGCTTTCTGGAGTCACTGAAGTCCCAGCAGAGACATCTGTGGTCCCATGCAGGAGGAGCTGAACCTCCTTCTTCCAATAAATTCAGATGGAGCTGCGGCAAGATACAAATCAAAATGCAAGGTCAAATTCTCTTCTCAATTTGGTGAACTTCACTTGGTCCACAAAAATGAGGCCCTTAAATAAATCGGGATACATGTACAGAAAAGGTTGAGGTTGTGAGATGTTGCAGACAAGATACACCAGTCACTCCGCACCATAGGCAGGCTATGACCCCAACAGGGTTCTGATGTTTGATTTATTCTATGCATTTGATACAGTTCAGAAACAGTAGCCTTGTTTCCCAGTGTTGTAAAGATAATGAACATTATCCTTCACATCCCTTTGCTCATCAGCCATGTGTTTATATACCCAGCATCTGGCTACGTTATTATTGGAGACCAAACCAGAAAAAACACTCTCAACGACCTCCAAGGAAATCAAAACACATTTGGGCCAAACCAGAGTGAAATGCTAATTTTTTCCCATATGAACCACTGCCACAGCAAAATATTTACTGTTTGCGATTATGCAGGCTCCTCATGTTAAGTTTTTACTGTGAAATTTATGGGCACGTTTGCATTTATATGTCGAAAGTTCCTCAAATCGCCACAATAGTCAGTTAAGGAATAATTTACTGGTGAGATAAGGAAAAAATGGAGAACTAAAACCCTTGGTGAATGAGTTCAGGGCCTGTAAAGCAATGTCAAAGTGAGTTATTTGATTATTTCCTGCAATGCCTTTTGTGACTGCCACTGTCTATGTTGCTTGTTGCTGTGTAAATGGGATGGCATCATGGTCTTAGTTGAGTTTGGTGCTTTTATAAATAGAACCCGTAACTCCCTTGCATGCAGGCTGTGGATATCTATAGGGTTTGGCTGGGGAGGTGAAGGAGGAAATGTGGTTTACCATTTCAGGATGAATGTGATGTCCTGGTGATTTGTCTGTTCAAGTGGGCAGCCCAGACTTCCTGGCTGGACAAGCAGTGCAGGCTTCTGTGCCTCGGTCTCACCCCATCCCATTGGGCTCCCAGCAGGTAGGCACTGCTCTGGAACTGGTTGGCATTTTGAGGCAAAGAGCCCTCTGATTAAAATGTCATAGAGAAAACAAGCCTCAAAAGGTAGTTCTACAAAAGCCAGTCCGTTACAGGGAGAGAAACAGAGGGACTCTTTAAGTATAATACAGCATCCTTCAAGCAAGTACGTTTGTGTGCAGGGGAGAAAGTGCAGGCGTTGGGCATCTGCAATCAAGTACTCATCAGGCACCTGATCTAACTCCATTTTCTGCTCAGCATTTAACAAATCAAGACAGAAATGCCCCTGCTTAGGGTCACAGATAAATCTTCTGCCCTGGACAAAGGGTAGATCTCCTTGTCAGCACGCTGATTTATTGTGACCTTATAGTCAGACTCTCTAATTTCTGCACGTGGCTATAGGTGCCACCGGTGATTTGTTTTCTCTTGATATTCCCTGGTTGCTCCATAACCAGCGCTGCTGTGGGATTACTGATCTCTTTATGGGGTCATGGTTTGGGTGGTCGTTGCTCTATCAAGACAGCTCTCTGGTGGCCAAGATATGGTGGCTTTGGTGGTAAAAGGGTTTTCTTTGCTGGATACTTGGGGCCCACAAGTGAGATGCTCTGCTTTGCCTCCTCTAAGACTACAAGTATGGGGGGATCTGGAGGGTCTCACACAGTTCCATGTGGAAGACACAACCCAAATCCAGAGCGAGAAGGAGCTGATTTTCCTCCCACTGCTGCTATGGTACGGTCCTCCATTCACATGGGAGGCAGAAGAACCACTTTCCCTGGAGGTGTTCCAGAGCCATGGAGATGTGGCACTGAGGGACATGGTCAGTGGGCATGGTGGGGTGGGCTGCTGTTGGACTTGGGGTCTTTCCAACCTGAATGATTCTATGACTCTATTATTCTGTGCTCCTCCCCTGCTGCTTGTATTTGCTGTATCTTAAGAGCTCATCCACAAGAGGCTATCCAAGCTGTAGGAGGCAAATTTTATAAGAAGGTATTCTTGTTGCACCCAGTGGGCATCCCAAGGGGTCCGCCTCTCTGGCACATTAGCATGATGACAAAACTAGAGGGGAAGCAAACAGGTAGATGTAGCAGTGTTTGCAGTGCTGCCACTAAAAGCCTGCACTGCCTTAAACTGCCTCAGCTTTTCTGTAGCATGCACAAATTGCCTCGTACCTAAGCTACCTAGAATGTATTTCAGAGAGCTTGGGACAGCGGTGCCCTGATCTGTGCTGGAGCTCCTGTGCCAAATCATTGTGGCAATTTGTTATATTGTGTTTGTATTTGGAGAAACAAAACTGAACAAAACACGGGGAGTGATATAAATCTGCATTTAATGCAGCACATTCCAAACACAGATCCTGGTAGAGCAAATTCATGTTTCATGCAAAACTCTCCTGAAGCACATTGCTTCGTGCAAAAGCCTCCAAGTCCAGCACTACCCTATCTCTCTCTTCTTTAGAAACATACAAAGGGATAATAAAATAGCTAAGAAGCAAGAGCAGTAAAATTTCATACCCAGAGGGGAGAAATGGCATATACTGCCCTCAGCCTATAGCTGAGGCCAAAATATATAGAGAGAGACTTGGGAACTGTTTTCTTTCCTGGTGTGATATTTTACCTCTATTGCCCTCAGAACCAGTCAATATTTGTATAATATATATATAAAAATAACCTCAGATGGATGGATAAAAACCAGGCAAAATTCACCTCGGAAAGCCTTTTATTCCAACTGGAAAATTGCCCTGCAAATGTACTCAACACAATACCCACTACTTCACTCGAAAGTGACAGTTGCAGCTGTTAACGCGGCTACATTATCTCATCTTTGGAGACAAATTTCAGGCCATATTTCACTGTAGCCTGGTAATGTATATATGCCCTAAAGACTGCTCCAGCCAGATCTGTCTTGCTGTATAGATTTCAGATACGGCTGTATACTTCCCGGGGTTTTTGCCTTCTCCTTGTTAGTCAGGGAGGGCAGAAGGTTAATAAAACATCACCATATTTCCAAATGGTGCCCATTTTGTGAGAGGGGTGAGAGGTAGAAGGGAGAGCATCCTACCCGGGGAATGGAGGAGGAGGAAGGATGCTTGGTTCCTGGGAGCGATGCTCTCAGCTGTTGCTTGTGCTCAGTGTAGGGCTGGAATCACTGGCACAGAACCAAGGGAGAAAACAGCAGAGATTTAAAATGCCCCATCCCAGCCCCTGCTGTGTCTTAACTGTGGTCCCCAGTGGTGCTCTCAGAGCTGTTCCTCCTGGTGTAACCCCACGTCCTTCGCAGATCTGAATGGAGGGCTGTAATTAGGAATTCTGGGACTGTCAGGAAGGGAAATACGTAAGTAGGAAAAAAATAACATCTATTAGGATTTTAAATAGTCTCTTGAGTCTCTCCATTATTTGAGACACTTAAGATCACTTGACAAAGCCCCAGAGAATATACAGAAGGCTAGACAGGGACCTTTGATGGATGTTTTAAACTACCTAATGCGTCTTTTCCAACTCTATCCACTAAAAGATGACTAATTGGTCGCTGTTCTTCATTACTACGATTGTAACAGTGTCCCAAAAGAGATGGGCACTCCCCCAGGCGGGATGCTACCTATTCATCCCCAGCTCAGCAGGGGCTGCTGCGTGTAGCCATTCATTTTCAAGGCAAACATCTGTGCCGTGCACTGCAGTGCCTGCATTGCACCTTGCCCAACATGAGCTGATGCGTCTACACACTGTAACCAACCTCCTCCTTGGGGATGGAGAAGATCACGACCAGTTGGGTGGGCACGGGGAGGAAACCCAAAGCTGGTGAGAGCCTCCAGTCATGCACTGTCTACTCAACAAAGCAAAGAGGGAGAAAGTTTACGTGGAGCTCCCAGTAAAGTTCAAAGAAATAATCAGGCACGCTTTATTTTTATCTGGCTAATTTTCTCTGCTGGAATTAGTTGTTTGAATGGAGAAACCTGCTGGAGCAGGAAGGGAGAAAAGCCTTGGACAGAGTGGCTGCGCCTCCCAGGCCCTGAAATTTAAGATCTTTATAAATGATCTGTTAAAACTATAGTGACGATAAGCTTATGAATCATGATCTATATTAATCAGGGCTGCTGATACGGAAAGATTAATTGAAACGTGCAGTTCTACACAAATGATAAAGTGGTAACAATTTAATATCAGACAAGGAGAGTGAAGAAATTACACTCCAAGCTTCATGCATCATTACTATGGATATTAATATTTTACACAGCGCAACAGCATCGGGAATCATAATGAAAATCCATAACTAGTGCACAGACATGATTAAATACAACAGTCTTTAGGTGCTGTTTGGTGACGGGGGCTTAGCCATATTTCACTCCTGCTGCCGGTGATTCGAGTGATAGAGTCTAGACGTGGGTGATTAAAAAGTGTTCCTCCTAAAGGCTGTTAACCTTTTACTACTGAAATGAATTTCTTTGATTTTTAAATTATGCCGCTTGCTCTGTGGTTTTATTTATTTATTTCTTTATTTTTCTCCCCCCCCCCCAATCAAAACCTTGTCCAGAATATCGATGGAGCGGGTTCCCCAGGCGGTTGACAAAGCAGAAGCGAAGCACCACATGAAGCAGACACGAGAGGGGTATTCAGGAGCGGGAAGGAGAAAGAAGGGGGGAGAAAACAGGTTAAAAAAACAGGTTTTCAGTGCTCGTCATTATGGTGGTGCATATATTAGATGTAATACCTGGTGCTGCGCTGGGCCGTAAAGGTTTTATCCGCTGGAGTGCAGAATGGGCGCATTACTCACAAGTGGCAACGGCGCCGGTGAGTTATGCACCTCATTCCCAACCAGCACAGATAAAAACTTTATGCTGCACCACGTCGTGGAGTCTCTCCTCGATGTGGGATTCATCAGCTCCGGTGGGGGCTGGATCAGGCCCTGAGTGAATTGCAGTGGGCGGGGGGAAGTGAGCCCTGACTCAGCACTGCGGAAAAAAAGCCTTTTGAGAAAATGCTTGGATGACTCTTTAAATCCTCGGAGCTTCAAGGAATGACATCTTTGCTATCTGGCTTTTCTGTAGAGAAGGGAAGGGTCCAGGCTGGTCCATGTGCCACATCAGCTGTTAAAAACATGGTGGATTTTAAACACAGTACTCATTGACTTTCCATCTTGGACTACAAAAGTGATGGATAGCGGTGTCCCACCCAAAGTGCCTGTTCCTCCAGGGAGGGGCACTCCTGGCTCTGCAGCAATGTGGGATGTGGCCAGAAGCCTTGGTATTGCCATGGGAGTTGGTACCTGGGAGAGACCTCCTACATGTGGGAGAAGGCTTGGAGATGCTACGTGACTTGGTCTGCTTTAGATGGCACCAGTCTAAAATGAACTGTAGATCTGTCTTAGACCATGAGACTGGTGTAAATGCAATCAAATGTGAACATGCATGAATCAAGTCCAGGAGCTGGACTTGTGGTTTTTGTAGCCAACAAAATTTCTCTGAATGACTGCTGACATCCAGAACTGAACTATGGAAATATGGAAAGAGTGGGTTTTGCATCTACAGGTGCAGATCAAAGGTTTCTGGGAATACTTAGATCTCAGAGGTCGTGTCTTGTGTGAGACACTGGGAAGCCTGGGGTAGCGAAGGACTTTCAGTGTCCAAAGTCTTGGATGTTAACTTTGGGATGTTGATAAGTTCAGCCACGCAATAGGCAGTGCCCAAGAAATGAAGTTGCATCTGGAATAGCTGCAAAGGGCAGGACACGAGACATGATCCATAAGTGATGTGGGTATATGGCTTCTTTTTCTGAGCAAAAGAATACTGAAAGGACAAAAACAGATGCTTAGCTTTGTAGGGGAGAGAAGAAGATGATCACATACCATCGTGATGGGCCTAGCATGCATACCACAGTGCAGGGCGTATGACAGTGGACTAGGACATGGCAGTGGGGTGGGATTAGCAAGGAGGATAACAAAGCTTTGGTGCTTCCCTTGTCACTTGAATTGGGCATCCTTTGGATACATCTCACCTCCCCCTCTGCCTCCAGAGGTTTGAAAACACAAGGCTGAGAGGGAGCAGCTAATAATCAATGACATTAATTAATAGATGAATGGCAGAGAGGCACGAGTATTGCCCCACGAATGAAAAGCAAATCCCAGCCAAGGGAAAACGGCAAAACTGTAGCAATTTCTACTCTGTTACCCTTGAGATTTGGCTCCAGATTCAAAGGATAGGCAGGCGGAGAAGGAGGTTGGGAGGAGGCGGGCGGGAGGGGGAGTTGGCTCATATTCTGCTGTGACCCAATTCCATACAAAGCATCCTGTAACAAAACACGTCTCTATCTACAAAGTACAAGTAATCTTTGTTTCCAGTACAATACTTATCTGCATTTAGACCGACGATGGCAGTGCTTGGCTTATTTTCATGGATCCAGTTATCCTTTTTATCCCTGTGAGCGTGTGTAAGTGTGTGTCTGCTTCTCCTCCTTTCCTTTGCTGTCTCTTGTGCCTGTGCCAACAGCGCTGCGGTTGTGGGGTGCTGTTAGCCATCAGTAGAGATGGAAATGCTGAAGGTCAGGGCCACTTTCAGGCTAGCCCGATTATTTGGAGCCTTGGGAAAGGGTGAGATCGAGAGCTAGTCTTTACAGCATCTGCCCATGGCCTGAGATGGGGCAATAGAGACAGATGGGGAACCAGTGTGCAGCTTGTGAGATGCTGGTGCTGCCAGAGCTATTACCAGTCTGCTCGCTGAGTTTCTGCACAATCTCCAGGCCTTTACACATCTGCTTCTGTTGGTATCTGTTTGGCAGGGCTGGTCTTCTACCATTTACCTTCAGAGCACCTCCCAATAGGGTAGTCTTGTCTTGGTGGGACTGTCTGCAGGCATTACTTTAAAGTAAGGGCCATGCTGAGCAGTGTCTGAGAAAGGTGCCCAGTGTCCTAAGAGGTAAAGTCACAGAGAGGTAACCTGACGCCAAATCTGACTCTCCAAGTCGTGGTGTCATCTCCAGTTGTACCAAAAGGGGGTGGTATGTCACCAAATCACAGTGCATTCTCCCTGTGCTTTCAGTCGTGGAGCATCCATAAGGATGCCATCATCTGAATTCATCACACCGCTCACTGGCATTCCTGGATTTATGGAGCCTTTCTGCCTTCTCCCTCTCATCTCTACTACTACAGAGCACTCACACAATTTGCTTCAGTTGGTTTCTGAACATTTTGAGAAGTGAGGTGTCAGTGTGTGATTGTCAGAGTCATCCAGTAACACAAAGGAAAGGGACATCAGATGTAAAGTGGTGTATCTAGTAGTCACACGCAACCCAAAATTAGATCAGTGAGGCCCATTTGGGATCTAGAAGCCATAGACTGTGAAGGAGGGCTGGAGAGTGTTCAGCTATTTAGATTAAACAGCACACAGATCTGAGGGCTCCAGAAATATCTGGGTGGCCATTTGAAGGCTGTCCCAGGGCTGTGATTTTGGCCTCCGACCTTTAAATCTTAGCCTATTGGATGTTATGCTGCCTTGTCTATGATTCTTGTCCCTTACATTAATATTTGCCATGTTCGGCTGCTACTGAATCCTGGTTTTGTTTCTTATTTTTAATCCTTGCTTTTCATCAGAATCCAGCCCTAGAGAATATCTATATTTAAAATAAGAATAAACACCAAGCGTAATGCATGTAATTCTGTAGTAATCATGTGTTTTACAGGCTGTTGACAAATTTGCTCAACTAGAAGTAAATATCCTCATCTCCCTCCATCCCTGCACCAACAGCCTCTGTTTGCTGGGTAATCAGTGTGACCTCCTCCCAGGGGAGCTACCTGAATTGGTGCTGATAGGCAGATGTCTGCTGTTCTGGGCTTTGTTTTTTCATGTTCTTATGTATTTGCACCCAGTGATTCACCCTTGACAATCCCTTCAATTATCTGTCAGCTTTTGGGAAAGGATCTCTATGTTCCTCTTTGCTCAGTTTGCCCCACAGTGGAAACTGCTTTTGAACCACACTGGTTGTGTCTGGAAAAGGCACAGAAGAGGCAGATGGAGGTTTGCAAGAGGAGGACATCTCTTGGTGTGAGATAGGTGGGCAGATCTGGGAACATTCATGGGTGAATAACCCAACCCCAGTGCTGGGTAAGCAGTGTGCAAAAAGATGACAATGCATCCTTTGTAATGCACCAAATGACACAAAATCTGCCAAAGAAAAGCAGAGGGAGAGCATTAAAGATGTTCACAAAATGCAAGAGTGCTGAAAAGAATAGAAAAGAGAGGAAAAATGCTGTGGAATTTGTCAGAGCAAGTGGCGTATTCTTTTCTTTATAACTTCCATTTTAATGTATTTTGGTTTGAGATCTTCCCCAGCCTTGTCTGCAGGAAGCTGCCCATGGAGCTGGGTGGGGGTCAGCTCACCTCTGCTTGGCACAAGAAGAGAGGGGTACATCTAGAAAACCTTCCCTTGCAGGAAAGGCTGGAATAGCCAGAACTGGCTTCCTCTCAAGGAGAAGCAGATGGGATGGGGGGAAAGAGGAGATCATTCCTCCTGCTCATTTCCTCTCTGGATAGCCTTCTGCTAGCTGAGAGGCTGACGAAAAGAGGAAGACAATAAATTGTTCTTCATGTCTGCAGGGGATAGGAGGAGAAGTAAAAGCCCTAAATTGCAGCATGGAAGATTTAAGTCAGGTGCTCAGAAAAACACTCTGGTGCTAAGGGTAGTGAAGAACTGGAATAAATTTCCTGAGGAGGCTGTGGAGTCTCCAGTGTTTAGGAAGAGTTTAGATGAACATCCTTCAGGGCTGTTTTAGACCTGCATGATCCTTTGATGGAGGGATTAGATGGCATCTCACCTCCCTCCCAGCCCTGGGTCCTGCATCTCCAAAACACTTTGTGGCATTTGTTCTGATGCTGGAGCAAACCCTGGTCTGAAAGAGTCATGGCAGAACACGGGCTGGTGGCTGGAGGGGGCTTCTCAGCCTCTGAGAGAAGGGGAAATGCCAAGTTTACTCAAGTAGAGCCACAGAGTGCTGGGAGGTGTCAAGGCCAGTGCCATGTGTCCGAGTCCCTGGAGCTCAGTGTTGGGCCAGGTTTTGCCTCCACCAGCTTCTGGAGATGGGCAGGCAGACAGAGAGATTGTTGCCCATAAGTCCAAGAATGAGACCATTGGGACTGCTCACTCATTTGGTGTGGAGGTGACCTCCACGGTGGCTCTGTTTCACCAGGACAGAGCATGAAGAAGATTCTCACAAGTGTGATGAGGACTTTTGCAAAGACCAGAGCCCTCTCCCATCCATAGATTTCACCACCAAAGCACTGGAATGAAGCCCAGCTTTGCTTCACTCAAACCTGGTGGCAGATTTCACCTCTTTACCTCCAACAGATTGCTCAGGGACAAAGAATTGTGAATAAAATCAATTCAGGTGGAGTTCAGAGGTGGTGGCCAAGAGCTGGTAGGCAGGTGGGATTTGGTAGCTCCTATGAAGATACTGAACGGTGCTGAGCCATGAGCATCCACGTGTGTGAGTGGGGATGAGGAGTGGGAGAAACCTTGTGTCGCTTCTTCAGGCTGGGGTCAGCTTCATGGGACTTACATAGGGTGCTGGGATGCTGGGAAGAAGCCGATGGACCACTTTTCCAAGGGGACACAGAAAGAGAGAGAGAGGGAGGCAGGGGAAGGAGGGGCTGGGGAGAAAACGGGAGAGAAAAAGGGAGAGAGAGAGTGTGGGGAGGAGGGGAAATGAAAGGATATTATTTTTTTTGTATCTGTCATTTCCCTGCTATCTCCCATATGACTTCTTAATCCATCAGAATGCTGGGAAGATAATGTTTTGGGCGAAATAACATGAGAGAGAGGATAGACTCCCAAGGACCAATATCTTTATTGCTCGGAGGATAAACGGATTATGTCAGCCATTTTCTGTTGCTGACAGCTTTTCTTATTAACCGATTTTATTTTTTAATCTTCCAGGGAAGAAATATGGTTTTATGTCACAATAAAACGCCGGTCACATCTAATTCTGCCCTCAAACAAACAGATTTCTGAAAGCCTTGCAGAGAAATTTGAAATAACTTTAAAGAGGGGGTTTTTGGATAAAGTCTTTATCCAGAGGCTTGTTCAACCGCAGTGTAAAAGGTTTAGAGAGAGTGAGAGAGGGAGTGAGTGAGAGAGAGAGAAGGAGGGAGAGGGAGAGAAAAGTCCCTCACAGTTGTTTTTCCCCGGTTGATCCCTATTAAAAGAAACTCTTCATTGTGGTGTACTCAAGGAAATGCAGCTCAGACGAAAGAGTCACATGAATGTTAACAAATATGGCTATTTGTGTGGCTTACGCGCTGCGCCGGGCTTAGGGATGTTGTGTGTGACACTCAGAGAATGAGGGAAGCAATCATTAGCATCCCAGCAACCTGCTTAGCCGCCCGCTTTCATGCTCCCCCTTTTGATCTGACACTTTTTTGCTTCAGTTTTGCTGGGATTACTGCGGGAGATGCTAATAAAGTATCACACACATTGTAGGCAGAGTGATAAGAAAGTCTGCTCGGGCGAAACTTTGGAGTTCGGAGCCAAGCAGGCTTTGTACTTGTTGCTGCTTTTACCAGGACAGAACTGGAAACTGGGAGGGGTTTGGTGAACTCCTTTTTTCCTTCCCCCAATATAACCCTGTGTACAGACCCTGCACATTCCCTGTGCATCTTCTGCGGGGATTCAGAGCAGTCTTCGTGAAGCTGCTCACATCCCCGTTGCCTGTGGGTATTTCCTTTCAACACACTGACTTGGGGGGCTGAATTGACTGCCATTCCCCAACGAGACGCCACTGCCCTACCTTTCCCTCTTCTCTTTTTTTAGGAAACACAACTTCTGCTCATTGCAAACACTGGGGAGTAGAGCAGTGGTCTTTGGAAGTCTTTGTGCGCACCAAAGCGAGGAACCCATCCAGCTCTCAGCATCCTTTTTCAGCACACTGCTGCCCCTAAAGCATCAGCTGCCGTCACAGGGAGGAGACACAAGGAATTAAAGCTCGGGACCATCTCTTGGGGTTGGTATGTTACCAGTTTTGTTGTTCTTTTTTAGGGAAGTCTATGTTTACACTGCCCTGGGGTTATACAAATATACCTTGGCAGTCTCCCCTTCTAAAGAGCTTACGGCCTGAACCAAAAGCATTAATAGCTTTTGTTTTACCAGTGGCCAAAGGCAGCTGCATCTCTGGCACTCTCAGCCTGCACCACCTCCACAAGCACAGCCATTCTGCCTCAAATGTTGGGTGCTCAAAGCTGTGGCAGCAGCAAAGAGCAGCGGCTGCTTTGCCCAATGGGCAGGTGCCCCCGAGCTCCTGTTCTCCATCCTGAGACCCAGGATCTCCTGCAGTTTAGGATCTCAAAAGATACCAAGCCAACACTGCCTGCCCTGGCCTATAAACCCTCAGCAGGCAGTGGTAGTATTCCCTTCAATGCAAATGTACAAATAGCTACCTTGATAACTGTTAATATTATACCCTCTTACCCACAAAGTGTTGAGACTGATGGGGAAAACAGGCTCAGGTTCTCCACATGGTGTGTCCCTCACAAGGCTGGGTCACAAGAAGACTCATATCACTCTGAGAAGTTCCCCTGGATCTGGGTTTGGGGATGTGGTTCTGATGCTGGAGCAGGTCCTGACTACTGCCTTGTGGCAGTGAGTTCCACAGGTAAAGAGCTGACAGCACAGAAAATATTCTCATTTTTCAGAGGCAAAGAACTGAGATCTGTCTCTCTTTTCTCCGACAATTTTTATTCTCAATAGCTTTGGCAGAGCTGTCCCTCTCTCCAAGGTAAGCCGTCCCAATCCTTCCATTCTCCCTTCTGATTATGGGCATGAATAACATCTAATATTCTTATTGCCCACCTCCAACCCCCCTAATACTGCTGTAGGCTTTTCAAGAGGAAAACCAATAGTGCAAATATCACTGTGGACAGAACTGCATCTCTGATGTACATAAAGGCATTAACACATCCTGCAGTCCATGTCTGGGCAGCCACATGGCTGCTATACCATTGCACTGCTGCTGCACATGGAGCAGAGGTCTCTGCTGAGCTGCCTGAAGCTTCATTGGAACTTCCTGCTTCACCCAGTTGAAATTAAAACCTGATGGTGATGGATAATTTCAGTGTCTGTGGTGAGAGTTGTTGCACACGTGTTTCGGGCAGCTCCCTGCTGGATACAGGAGGAGCCAGGCCACACCTCCACCCCAGCTCTGATCCCCCATCTGCTAGCACTGGCTACATCATGTGGGCTGTGATGCACTGAGCTTTGTGGCACCTCTGAGAAGATAAGACCACCCCATGGGTTCTCAAGTGGAAGGACAAGCCAGATCCTGGCCAAGGGCATGGCTATCAGCTTCTGTGTACCTGGAGGGGATTAGAAGACTCATCTCCCACCAAGTGTTTTCCCAAGTCCTCCATTCAGAGGTCCAGGTTGGACCCTTTGAACCTGTGTGCATCTCTGGACCTGGGGATGTTGCATACCCAAGGAAATCAAACTGAGTTTTTGGGTGGTGGCTCCAAGGTCAATGTATTTATGGATGAACTCAGCCCCTGAGCAGCCCTTTGATGAACATTTGGTGCTGTCCCACTGGCGAGCACCCTTCCCAGGGCCACACTGGTTTCACTGTGAGACCAAAGCAGTAGCCGAGCAGAGAACAAATAAATCCACATTAATCCCAGCTCCGTTAGAAACACAGAAAATAAATAAATGCTGTTTTCAAATGTGGAAAAAGAAAAAAAAATCAATAGGGAAAGAAATATTATTTTTAATCTTCTAAGAGGTTTTTACAAACAACAGGGAGGGGAAAAAATTGAAAGCCATGAAAAAAGACTTGCCAATGTCCTTTTAACCTTTATTTATTATCACTCAGTCCACATCAGCCCCTGACTGCAAGATAATTTGGAATTTCATTTTAATTTCAATGTATCACATAATTCAACACAGCTTTCCGTGATTTTTTATATTTTTTTTTGTACTGAAAACTTAAAAAAAATCTCTCTATAGGAAATGCATCTAAAAAAAAAACCCACAACCCCAACAACAACGCCATAACCCTTCTGCAGCAGTTACTTAATTTATAACTTGAAAAGGGTTTGTGCTAAAATATGATAAAAATAAAATCAACAAACTTCAAAAAAGGAATATTCTTTAATAACATGCTTAACTTGAAGGGTGCCTGCTCCTCTGCTTTTCTTTAGCTTTGTCTGCTGCTTGCATTAGAGTGCAGGCTGGTTGGAGGCTGGCTTTTTGGAAGCCTTGTATGGCGCGTTGTTTGGGTTTATTTCATGGCGTTTGAGTCTGGCTGTGTTAATGGGGAGTTGAGGAGTGTGGGAAGGAAGGTGAACAAAGGGCTTGTGTCAGCAGCAAGGGACAAGAAGCTTATCCAATGGACACCACATCCTGGTATCCTTCCTTCTGTGTGTGGGTTCCCACCGAAGCTGCCTTTGCTTTTCCTGGCCCACACCTCTTGTGAGGAGGCACCAGCACAGGCTGCCCAGGGGGTGGTGGAGTCACCATCTGTGGAGCTGTACAAGAAAAGGGTAGATGTTGCATTGAGGGATGTGGTCTAGAGCAGTCACAGGCACAGGTTGATGGTTGGACTGGGTGATCTTAGTGGTCTTTTTCAAGCCTTATGATTCTATGATTACATGTTGTCCTCAAGACCACTTGTCCAAGCTGACAGCACGATCTGCCACCCCTTCATGCAGCAAACTGTAGGTTCCCTGGACATTGTCCCCGTCTGGGGCTATAATTAGTGTTAGTTTGAGGAGCATTACCTTCTTGCACATGAGCATGTGCATCTGTATCTCAATCCATGCCAAAAATCCTCAACGGGGCAGACTGAGCAGAAATGGGGGAGAAGAAACTTCCCAATGCAAACAGCCTGTTTAATGAATTCCTCAGTCTCGTGCTCATTTATTGTTGTGGAGCTCCCTTGATTGCATCATTTTTCTTGCAAATCATGACTAATTTGTAAAAGGAGTTCCTTGGGCCCCTCTCTCTCTCTCTTTTTTTTTTTTACTACATTTTTATTTTAAAAAATTCCAGGACATTAATTTACTTAATAGGACCTGACTCAAATGGTGCATTTTGCCTCAGATCTTGGCACTGGTTGTGGGCAGGAGGGATCTCATATATTCATGTCAGTTCCTCTCCACAGCCATCTTTATCAAGGGCCTCCTGAAGTGGCGGACACAAAAGGGTTGTTTGTACTCCAAATTGCCTGTTGTTACAGGGCTCCAAAAGGACCCATCTCCCATCCCTAAGCTGCTCACTGAGCTTGCAGAGAAGATGGGAGAGAAAATGGACATCAGAACTCACAGCAGCTCCTGGTGGTTAATCCACTATGGCCTAGCCATGGAAAAAGGCAGTAAGTGAAAACGCTCTTTCACTGTATGTTGATGCGTGGTACAGGGACTTGTGATTGCCTGTCTGAAAGCATCCAAAAAATGTCACCAAGGGGTTCTTGCATTGCAAATACAAGCACCATAACTTGCCAGCTGGGGAGCTGTGAAGAGTCTGGAGCACAAGTATTATGAGAAGCAGCTGAGGGAACTGGGATGGGTCAGTCTGGAGAAGAGGAGGCTCAGGGGGAGACCTCATTGCTCTCTGCAACTCCCTGAGAAGAGGCTGTGGTGAGGCCGGCGTCAGCATCTGCTCCCAGGTAGCATCAGTAGGACAAGGGGTGATGGCCTCAAGTTGTGTTTTCATGGGAAAATGGACAGCAGATAATATTAAGAGACACTGAAAGAAGGGGTATATGCAGTCAGGGAAGAACACATACCTGGTCATAGGAAATGGTGCACTTGTAATGGGGTTGTGGAGATAATGCTTCTGCACACAGCGTCTGGACACCAAGGGTCTTGCTTGGTAAGATGTGGAAAGGTACAGATGAAGTTTCCCTCTCCAGGCAGGAGTGAGAGATGTCTACCAGCACTAAGAAAAAGCTGGAGGGCCAGGAGAGAGTGGGGAAGGCAAATGCTGGAAAAGGAGCCCAAGGACCCCACTTCTCAGCCCCATTACTGTGCCTCTCTGGGAGCTGACCTGCTGAGAGGCAATGCATTTCCGTGCAGCCCTAATCCTGCTGTCATTTCTAAATGGAGAATGACAGTGTAGCCTAGTCTTGGCAGAAACACGGCTTTTTGAATCAATGGAACCATCCACCAGCATCCCCCTTCCTATTTCATCAAAAACCTACGGGTAAGAATTGATAGTTGTTAGAGGTATAAAGAGAAATAATTTCAGTGTTCAGATATTCATGGCGCCCCAATGGCTGAGCCTAAAGGGGTCTACAAGAGCTGATGTTTATTCTTAATTTTCTCTGGCTGTTCCTGTCAGGGGAAATAATCTTACGGACCATTCTAATAAGAAAAACAAGAAGAGCTCAGGAGCTGCTGCACCTTGGACTGATCAGCCCACACCAGCCCCGCAGAGACAGCGATTTCACGCGGGTGTTATGCACTATAACACGCAAGCACGAGCGCTCAGTCTGGGAGCAGAACAGCAAACTCATCATGCCCTATTTAGCAAAATGTTCACTGCCAACATGAAATTCTGACCCTCACATTTTATTAAAGGGATTATATCTTAAAGCAAACTATTTCGGTCCCTTAGCTAGCTCCTTTCTGTGGAAACTTGCAAGACAATTTTGAGGACCGTGGAGGGATCAAGATGAAACACTTCTGCTTTGCCCACTTATTTCTTCAGATGTGCTCAGATCCTTCCTCTCCTCTGGTATGTCCCACCTCGTGGTGTCAGCAGCCATTTGCAAAGCATCCTTGGCTTTAGTCTCATCCCGCTTGCAATTAAATGCATGGAATTAAACAGGTTGCTGTAGGGTCAGCTCTTTTGCTGGTGACAAATAGCCCTGCTAAATCACCTGCGTAACTCAAGAAGGGCATCTCCAAGGCCAGAGGGGCTGGAAAGGCAGTTTTACCCTCAATTGTTTTTGTGAGGGTTTGAATCCATCCTAGTTAATGGTAAAAATATACAGTTTCTATTGTGTATGATTTCATATGCATGTTGCAAAGAAGTGGGGGTGGGCCACATGTTGGGGTAGATTTGATAGAACAGCTTTGTGTCAAATGAATAGGTGGGTTTATTATAGACTTCCCTTGCTCCAAGCTTCAGATGAGAGAAATCCTATAATCCCGCCCTACTTTAATACTGGATTAATGTGGATTTGTTAATAAAATGCTAGTGAAATCGAGAATAATTTGTAATTAACTCAAACTTCTACTCCCGGCATCATTTTGAGTATCTTTTAATAAAAATGAGGAGCAGTTTCAGAGGCTGCACGCACTCCAGCAGAGCAATGCAAGTTGGAGCCTTGGTGAAAAACATGAAACAACTGCAGCAAAGTAATGTGGGCTCATGGTAAAAGACATAGAAATAGCAGACACAACTTGGGAGGTGCTGGGAAATATATGATACCAGCACCCCATTCTGATTCAGTGCACCAGCACTTGTGAGAATAAAACCCTAACTGTTAACCCCCAAAACAAGGAGTATACCACCAGGCTAATGTGACAGGAACAATATGGAAACTGCTTAGCAGGTACAGCAGGTTTAGAATTATAGCCTTAATACTGCCCAGTGCTACCTCCTCAGCAGCATTAAAAGATCATGGACCGTGTACATGGATTTCAGACAAGATGCTTTTCTGATCTAAAATCTTTATAGGCGCACAGAAATAGAGGATTTGTCCTACCAGATCAGAATGGCAGGCCATCCATCTCCAAATCCTGCCTCTTGCAGTGGTTAAAAAAATGAACTAAAAAGGCTGATTTGTACTGCTCAAAAGATAACTGCGCTCTGCTCGGCTGTGCGGCAGCAGAAAGGCATAAGAGTGAGACGTGGAAAAGGCAATTTTACCCAGGTTAACTTTTGCAAAGATTTGCAGCTGTTGGAGTTAATTCTGAAAATATACGGGCTGTATGGCTCAGGATTGCATAGATACGCCCTGTGACAGAGGTGGTTGGGTTGGGAGAAGGGCCTGGGTGGTGGTCTTAAAGGAGCAGCATGGGGGATTTGCCTTCTCTAGGCAGGAGATGTTCAAGGCGTATTGTGGGAACATTAAATAGGTGAAGGTAGCCACAAAATGGAAGGGTGTAAGCTTCCTGCATGTTCAGGAGCAATAGGATCGATAATGGGTCTTGAGTGGGGCAATGGAGAACTAAGTTAAAGATGCTAAGCATGCAGAGGAGAGGCATCATGATAAATGACCAGTTGAAACTGTGAGATTTACACTGTGGACACCTTGGAGAAGAGGCTGAGAGCAGGACACGTGGAGGTGGTACTACCTGAGCTGGTGGGATGTCCTTCACTCTTTCCCTGCCATGTGTCCTGTGGCCCTCTGATGGGGACAACATGGTCAGGTATTCCCCTACCCTAAAAGCCACATAACCAGGTCTGTAGAGGACTCCAAAGACAGCCATAGGGCTCCTGCCTATACTCTGCAGAAGCACCAAACTACCAGACACCAAAAACTGATTGTTTTAAATAAATGGAACCATTATCCTACTACTGTTCTGTCAATACTGCAGACCTCTCTCCTGCTCAGAGACCTCAAGAACAAACTACTTGGCACCTGGCTGATCTCTGCTTTCACTGCTGTCCTCAGTGATTCAGTTGTGCTCTGAGGTTAGCTGAGGTATTTGTGTGTCTTGAATCCATCTGGAACCTCACCATTTAATTTGGATCATTCTTACTTGCACCTTTGTTGTCTGTATTCTTTGTGACTTTGTCATCTGCTGGGCTGGTTTTTTTTTTCTTTTCCTTTCCACTTCGGCCCTGACATGGCGAGTCTTTGTCTAAGGCTACGACTCAGAAAGGCCTGGAGTGTGGATGGTGTCACGAGAGTGCCAGAAGTCCTCTCTCTTGAACAGAGGTGACTTTGTACAGAGAGATCTAATAACCTTTTATGAGACCAATCAGTACAATTGGAAGAAATTGACAAGTATTCAGGCAGACAAACCCTTTTGTATCTCTCCAAAATTCACATTCTCTTTAAAAGACTTTGCTTGAAACAGTTACCAGAGCATTTACAGAAAATGTTCTCTGGGAACGAATGCAGAGTCTCTCTCAAAGAGACAATTTTCGGGTCAAATGCTTCACTTCCATCTTTGCTTTGGGCTGAAAACAAGGATTTAGTTGCCTTTGGGTTCTTTGGACACTAATGGAGTGTCAGAACGGAGACCATCTGCAGAACACACGGTGCTTCCTACTGCTGCAGACCAAGAAGACCAGTTATTTTATGTACCTCTATCATGGCTTCTCTTACTCGTGCTATCATGCTAAATTATGTATCCACAATCTTTCTCAGCTCTCCTTGCATGGATCTCTTTCCATGCACTTAATATTTTCATTTGCCCTCCCCTACGCCTTTCCTTGGTCTGCACCTTGAAGCAGAGAGGACAGAATAGAAAACACTATTCTGAGCAAGGGTGTATCGCACAGTTCTGTGATTCAATTACAACATTTTCAGTACTATTTTTAAGCATAGCTTGGCATTTTCTTGGCTTTCTGGATTTCAAGACTGCACTGAGCTTTTGGCAAAGACAACCGGGATGTTGCACTAACAGCTTCCAAGTCATTCTCATTTTGTGGCGCCCTAAGGAAAATCTCTTTCCCTGAAGGAAGTTGTCATGCACAGGGAAAGAATCCTGTTTGCCCTGGGAAGCTGGCCCTGCCGAACCTTTAAAGGTGTCTTTATCACATCTCCAGGACAGGAGAGGAAGGAAAAATAAAGCAGTCTGGGAGTGTGTGTCACAGAGGGCTCACAGGAAAAGAAATCTGATCATCTGTGGTCTGCCAAGACCACTGTCCCCTGGCCATCACTGGGGGTTTGGCAGTGGAGGCACTGGGCCCTTCAGTAGGCTCTCAGTGAGGCTTTAATGCCTGTGTGAGGAAGGGCAGACTGCTGAATGCTCTTGTTGCTCAAACTGAAGCAGTAGCTTTACGTCACAGGGCTGAGTTTCATTTCACTTTAAGCTTGGCAACGTCAATCGAACAGCCTTCGCTGGGGTTAGAAGGGGCTGCAAGAAAGGCGAATCAAAGAGCGTTCCCCAGTGTAAGTGGTTTGCTGTGGTTTGAGAACAGGAGCTGCTCACACCTCCTGCAGCGCTGCTTGATGTGGAGGTCAGAGGAGATGAGTCAGTTCCCACATGAGTATTGAAAACAAGAAAAAGAGCCATGCAAGAAACATGCTCCTCACATACTGATACATCCTCAGTCTCCACAAGCTGGAGTCACGTTGGCTGGACAGAGCTTGAAGATGCTGCCAAGCAGATAACTGTCCCATTTGGCAGAAGGAATCCCAGTGGAGCTGGCTGCTTTGTGACACCCCTTCTGGGCCCTGCGGCTTGTGCTGAGGAGCATTTCACTTATCAAGGAGTCCTGCCTCAAAGCTATGCCTGTGAGCAAACACTGTGAGCATCAGTCCCAGGTCTAATGTCCAAAGGGCTCAAGGAGGCAATTCCCAAGGCTGTCTGACCTCAGTCTGCCACGTGAGGACTCTTTAGGACCTATCAGACCATAAGCATGACCAATTAATGCTAATGCTCCTGGCCTTGTTAGTTGTGATGGAGCTTCCCAAGGGTAACGGGGCTAAATGAGCAATACATATCAAAGAGCAACTGAGAAGCCATTATTGCCTCTTTGTTGATTCGAGGAAGATGTGATGAACTAGGTACTAATTACATTTAAAAATGATGTATTCTAAACCAATCTCGTCTCTAATTAATGTCAGCATAGATGGAGACATTCCCACTTCACAGCAGCCTAAGCAAAATACTAGTTATTGAAGGCAACACATGCTTAGTAGCTCTGGGATGTGTAGTAAGAGCATGTCTTGAACAGGGGGCAGGGAATTCCCAGTCCCAAAGAGCTGAAGGAGATGCAGGTCATATCAGGGTGCCTCAAATACCTTTTTATTGAGTCCCACATCATTTCATGGCACCGTGCGTGCAGTCCCACGCACGCGCATTGCCCAAAGCAATTCTTCCCCAGCATCAGGAAAGTTCCTCTTTCCACTTAAATGGCTTCCCTCCCCTCCCCCCCACCCCGGATTCATTTTTACTTTATTTTATTTTTTTATTTATTTCTCTTCTGTATCCTTTTCAATCTGGAAAGTGACTTGGCCTCTCTTCCCCCCATCTATTTTCCTCCTGCCACTATTCAGTTTAGGCATGAAACACAGAACTAGATTGAAAGCATTCAATGGCCATTCAATCGGAGAAGAAAAGAGCCCCTCAGAGCTTTATTAGATATGAAGATCCACAATAAAAATCAATTTCTGCCTCTTTATGCAGTTTAAATGACAAAGCACCCACCCATTCTGCAGCCATTGTGCCTGGGAAATGTAATTCAGTGCTGGAGCTGGGACCAGAACACCACGGACTCGCTGACCTGCACCGGCAGATTCCAATATGATACAGACCTTCGCAGATAATGACAGCCACTTCATCTCACCGCAGGGGAAAAAAAAAGTTATCTGATATCTTTGAGGGTTAAAAGGCTATGTGGGCAGCATTTTTAATAGCACTCTAAATCAGCATCTTCAAAATACCTCTACTTCTTTTTTTTCCTAACTTCTTCCATCTGCCTGTTCCATTTTTGGCCATAGTCTTCTGTAGCCTTGGTGCATGAAGGGAAGAGTCCTTCCCAGACACTTTGTTGAACTGGAGAGGATTAGAGCTCAAACTTGGTGACTGCAAACATTCATTCAATCCATGTGACATGCAGGAATTCATATAGGGGATGTCTGCAGCACTCTGGCTGAGCCAGGGCTCTGAGTGCTGTGGGACAGCTTCAGGCAATGATGAACCATGCCGAAGGGCGAGGAGCATCCTCAGGGCTTCTGTCCGCATCACTCAGCATCCCATGGCTGGCAGCAACCACTGCATGCACATCAGAGTCATAGAATTGTAGAGGGTGGAAAGGAGCACTAAGATAACCAGATCCAAACCCTGCCCATGTGCCTCAGTGCCATATCCCCTGGTCTTTCAGAGAACTAGTATTTCCTAATGTCCAGCCTGAATCTCCCCTGGTGCAGCTTGGAGCCATTCCCTCCGGTCCTATCACCAGTTACATGAGAGAAGAAGATGGAGGATGTCCAAAGATATTATAAATATGGCACAGTACTTTCAGTCCTGGGTCGTCTGTATGGTGGCTTGTGGGTGGAAAATGAGATTCAAAGCAAAAGACACTGAGACTGCAACATGTTTTATGGTGGGATGCAGAAGGAGAGGAAACAAGGCTTGGTACCTTACAGCAAGAAGATCTGTGATGATGACAGGATGCATGAGTATGAAAGGAAATAGAGCCCTAGCATGATGCAACCCTAGGATGCAACCTAAGTGAAGTGTTTCCAGTGGAAAGAAGGAATTATAACGCCATTGTATTCTGCACCAGATATTGTGTGGAATTGTATCCACACCATTGTATCCTTGTGTGGAAGACCTCAGATCTTTTGGTCACCCATATCTGAGGAAGAGCCATGAATGGGTAACACTTGAATAGTGAGCGTGTCCCATGAATGGGATGAGAACTTGGCTTGGTTACTCCAGCAAAAGGAAATGTGGGAAAATATAGGAAATATATTAGAGAATTAAGTAGGAGGGAAAGAAAAGAGTTACTCCAGTCAAAGGACAAGAACCAAATGAATTAATTTCAGCAGAAAATCAAAGACAATGAGAAGATTAATATTCTGGAAGAGCCTATAGAGGCTGTAAGAGGGACAAAAAGAAGAGGCATGCATCACTTGTGGGCACAGATGGCTCCTTCCAATCCCTGTGACATTAAAAGGCAGCATAAAGAAAAATGTGGCTCAATTTTGCACATATATAAATATATATATATTTATATATATATTCCACAGGGAAGGTTTGCCCAAATTAGCACACCTTTGAGGTCAGGTTCTGTGCCAAGCAGAAAAGCATTGCAAACATCAGGAAGAGAGGAGGGACATTTGGTGGAAGATTCCAGACAAATTACTCCTGATCCTTCATGTGAACCAAAAGCACTAAACTCCCCAAATGTGCAGAGTTAGCACAGATTTATGGTAGAACATCAAAAGCTGCATCAATTCTGGCTACTTGTCTGCTGGTCCAGTTACAGCCACAGACACGAGGGAGCAAAAAGGCAGTGAAGCAACAGAAAGGAGTTCCCATGTTGATTGGTCAACCTCTTGTCTACCTTCCAGGAGCTGGGGTTGGTAGCTTTGTCTTTGAGGAGCTCTTTGGTGAGAGAGATGGCCAGATCTGGTTCAACCAAACTCACTGTTAAGAAATACCCACAGCAAATTGTGCTCCCTGCTCATGCTGCCTCATGTCCCAGGAGTTGCCTTGTCTCTGCTTGGCTTTCTCCTTCTCCCAGTCCCTCCAGGCTTGGACCCAGAAATCCCATACATTGTACAGCACACTCAGTCTGTGCTGGCTCTGTGCCCCTGGCCCCAGCCCAGAACCAGAACCAATCCCCTGGCAGACATGGTAAGACAACAGTGATTCAGCCATAGGTGAAACAGGAAGTGAATGACAGAGCATCAGGCAAGAACCAAAAATGTGAAGTTCCTGCCAGCCAAATCCTTCAGCTGCAAGAAGGTGCTTGTACAACAGGCCAGAGAGTGGAGCAAGGAGACATCTGGAGAGAAAGCAACTGGGGATGTGCTCCTCTGGGGCTCATGATTTTAAAGCAGGGGCAGCAGATAGATTTGTTCAGTATAAAGAAATATAGAATCATCAAGGCTGGAAAAGGCCCCTCAGATCCGCAAGTCCAATCCCAGCCCACCCCACCATGCCCACTGTCCATGTCCCTCTGTGCCACATCTCCACAGCTCCAGGGATGGTGACCCCCACCTCCCTGTGCAGCTGTGCAGTGCCTTGCTGCTCTTTATGAGAAGAGATCTTTCCTAATATCCAACCTGAGATGTAAATGTGTCAGTGTAGTTTCTGTTTTCAAAGAAGATGAGGCCAGTCAATAAAGCAGCGCAGCAACAGAACAAGAGACAACAGACACAACCAGAAGAGGGCATTCAACTGGACTTAACCAGCAGTGCTTCAAGTTGTGGGTGCTCAAACACTGTGACAGAGGCCAGGAATCTGAATTCAAAGAGGAAATCGCTTTGCACAAGGAATTTAGGAAGCCCTGTGGCTGTCTAGGTGGTAGGAGCAAGACTAGTCCTGCTGTGCTGGCAGATGCAACCCATGATGCCTGTTCCAGATCCATGGAACCAGAGCTCGGGAGTTTCCACACAGATCTGGAAATATCTGCAAAAAACATCCTATCTTTATTAGTTCCCTTCACATGCCCCCCAGTCTAAATTCTTTTGTCACATTGGTCACATTTGTGCTTGGGTCTCTTTTCACCTTTTTTCCCCTTAAAGCAATGGATTAAAACAAATGATGTAAAAAAAAGGAGAGTCCATCCCCACCCCAACCATGTGCCTTTGGAGCCAGGGCTTTTGGGAGTGTAACCAAGGTCAGGGGAGGCATGCTTAAAGTCATGAGCTAGCAATGTTTCTACATCCCTAACAAAATGGAGAGAGAAAGACCAAGTAAGAGAACCTTCCATCTGCAGTGATGAAAATGGACACTCCCCCAGTTTTGGTCTCTTGCCGTGCAAGCTGATGGGTTGATCCTGCTCAGCAGCAGTAGCAAAGGAGACAAGTCGCTGATCTGCCAATGGTTTGGGTTATTTTTTTCTGGACTGGGTGTATCTCATCAGTGATGATCACTGGACATTGTATTTGCACATAAAAAACTAGGGATGCAAGTGGAGTAACATCCACCATCAAAACTTTCTTTGAGAATTCATTGCTTATCTCATAGGGATCTCTGGAGATCAAACATGTTTAGGATGAGGCTCCAGACAAAACACTACCACGAGGAGCCAGCAAGTCTATTTTCATAGTAGGCCACCATACTTAAGTTTTGAATATGGGAGAACCTTCTGGCAATGCAAGATGCTCATCATTTACAGCAACCACATACCACGACTTTGCAGGTCAGCAGCAACTTACTGGAGCCCACTTGACATTCCTCTAAGTTTCAGAAATGATAGTTAATACTGGCAGAAACTGCAGCCAGAAAATAACAGATAATGTGCACATGAAATCTCATTCCATGCGGTATTTTTCCAGACATACTGGGTGATGCCATAAGACCACTGAAAATATTGCATAATATCTTAATGCACATAGGTGATCCATTGTCATCTCAGATAACATCCTTCACCTCATTTATCAAAGAGTGCAGCTCTTTCTCTGTGTGCTTCTGGAGTTGATCCATAGCCAAGCAGGCAGCTTTGTGCAGATGTTTAGAAGAATATCAGAATAAAATGAGCAATACTCTTGCACCATTGTATTGCAAATTGATTGAACCTGGTACTCAGCTGGTGCCCTTGCTAGGCTGGCCAGCAGAAGGTCAATAGCTGGCTTGAGACTGCTTGTGATGTCTATTGCAGATCCTCATCTCAGAGATTCAGTGGAGTTTTCTTTACCATTTTATTTTTTCAGTGTGACCTGTGTCTGAGGTTTTATTTCTATGGAGAAGATTTATAGCAAGTACTGATAGAACAAGACCTCTCTTCTTTTCCATGCAGATTTATGGCTAAAAACAGAGGGGTCTGGGGAAAAACAAACAAACAAACAAATAAATAAATAGATGATTTAATAGAAAAGAAAAGGAACAGTAAAATGGAAGGGTTCAGCTTCAAACAGTGATATCTTTGCAGATGAAACCTAATTAAGGATTAATGGATCATGGGAGCAGATCACCTATGCATCTGGAAGCTGGTCAAGTACATTGCATACACACAAGGATAAGGCCTAATACTGAGAAAAAGTTGTCAACTGAGTTGTTCCAAAATTGAAGTTCAAGTGGGAAAAAAGGCAATTATTAGGGGAAAACACACCTGAAAGGAGCAGCACCTTGTTCTATTGATGCATCTAGCTCCAGTATCTCAAGAGCTTTCTGCTTTTTCAGATGGCAGACCCCAGGTCAGCAATTTGCTTTGTTTTTCATGTAGGTACTCCAAAATGGGCTTTGATTTTACAGAAATGTGTGAGCCAAGTTCTGATTTTGTAAAAGCCAGGCCAAGCATCTTCTTCGTCCAGCCTGCATTTGAAAAGAACCAGTACTGGCGACGATGAGTTCAGATAAATGGGGATGGCACTGAATCGTTTCTGCTGTGTATGGATGTGTAGGTGGCCATTCAGGGACTGTACCAGGCTGAGGATCCTCCACCCTTTTCCCATAGCACATGTAGGTCTGGGGGAGACACTGGGAAATGGGAAGGCACAACTGAGCAAGACTTGGTGTGTGTCTGAATGCTGGCAGCCATGGGGAAAACATTGGCCAGAGTTTGGTAGTACAAACCCAACAGAGCCCTGTTGGCTTTTACTGGCCAAGGACCTGCCCTGGATTTAAAGAAACCAAAAATGAGCGTTCTTTGCCACCACACACACCTGCATACACACCTGAAGAAAGCCATCCTGCCTTCGTAGAGCAGCCAACCCCAAGGCAGCCCAAAGCCCAGCAGACCTCTCCACCTCGCCCTGCAACACTCACGTCTTCCATTCCCTCTTCCTCCCTTAAATGAGTTTTCTAAAATCCTTTGTCCTTCTCCCCCAGGGAAGGGAAAGTGGAGAAGGGTTTATTTATTTAGACTGTTTTGCTGCCTGATCAGAATTACCCGTCTGAGAGGGGGATTTGAATTGCACCTTATCTGGGGTCTTTCTCTGTCTCCTTAATGCTTGAAATCAGAAGCTTTGCTGCGCTTATTTATTTATTTTTAATTATACCAGAAAGAGAAAGGGAATGAACAGTGAAGTTAAAATGAAATTAAATAAACAAAAACAACAGCAACAACTTTAAAAGTACAATGCGAATGAAAAATGATGGCTTTACTCTTTGCCTTAAAGTAAAATAGCTTTTATCTTCCAACACCCCCCCCCCCCCTTACAACAGCCTCCTCTACCTAGATAATACATTTGGTTAGATTTATTTGCTCAGCCCAGAAAACTTGACACTAAGGGGATTATTTAGTTTTAGATTCGCTGTAGTCCATAGTAATAGCCAACAGGGAAAGGAATGAAGCAGCGATATTAGCAGGAAGATGGGAGGGGAGGGTGGACGGGGGAGGGGGTGGCAGGGACTGCAGCTAAGCAAAACTGCTTGCATAAACACCATTAAGAAGATTTAGACATTGCTTTTCTTATCATCAGCACTCCTGGAAGAAATAAAAAAATAAATAAATAAATAAAAGGGAGAGAGAGAGAGAGAGAGAAAGGAGAAAGGAAAAGGGACAGGCCCTGACTTGCTGTGCATGCGTTTCCATCAAGGTTCAATAGAAAAATAAAACCGGCCCCGCGTCCATCTGCAGCAATTCTGCCAACCTCTCCAAGTTACCCCATCACGGTCCAAAGCAGACATTTGTTCCACGTGTTAAAAGGAGGAAGGAGCAAGTCCAAAGAGGAGAAAACGCATCATTTCCCCACACCGACTCGGGTAATTTCATACATATCCAAGGGAGCACATTTCTTTTCCTGTAAAATGCTTGAAATTTCTTTGTGTACTACTGAGAAGTTGAATGTGCTCTGTGTAAGAGGAGGAAGGGGTCTATGGTAGAGAGGTGTTGGGCTTTATAAGGCAGAGCCATTGGCAGCCCAACCTTAAGGACGCATGGTCCCCATCCACCAACTATGGACCCCGCTGGTGGACTCAGCCATCAAGAGGAGTGGGCAAAGGAAGGCACTGAGAACTTTGCTCTTCTGCAGAATGAGATGTGTGGGGAGTCACAGACATTAGAATAGCTTTCTAAGAGGTTGTAGGCTGGGGTAGGTCACCACGCAGCAGTTGTCCATTTGGGATGGCTCACATCAGCCACTAGTGGAGAGATGTCCAACCAGTGCTCTTGCACAGGAGCATAGGACCAAGCTGCTTTTCTCTCTCCCCACAATGCCTGACTACAATAACCTCTAAGCCTGATAGAAGCACACATGCCCTGGGAGAGCAAAAATAGGTTATCTGTGTTCACTTGATGAGGATACCATAAGCTGGTCCTCTGGCTTCCTTGTGTGAGCATGCTTTGTCCCAGGGGTGTGGTGGGGACATTTGACAGCCCAGATGACCACATCTCCCATCTTCTTCTCTGCTCCACTGGGTAAGCACAAAGTTTCTCCTTGGACCTTTTTCTTCCCCAGGGTATTTGTTTGCATCACAGCCCAAAGTCTTGAGTCAGCAGATCTCAGCTGCTGAAGCATCCACAGGAAGGGAACACGGGCTATTTTAGAAGTTATAATGCTCTGAATTTTAAACAAAACATCCAGCGCTCTGGAAGAGACATAAACCTTCACGCTTCAGGGCACAAAAAATCTTCCAGTTACTGGGGATTAGGAGGGAAGTGTCCTTGGAGGCAGGTATTGTGGAGCTGCCAATGAAGAGACTTCTTACCCTTTACTCTGTGTGAGCCGGATAAAAAATGAGAATTCTGATTCATGATGAACTCTGTGGCTTCGGGGTTTGACCTTTATTCCATGTGGGCATGAGGCTGAGACCTTGCAAATTCCTTACTGGAAAGAGAACCCACGTATCTCAGTAAGGGCACATATAAGAAAGAAGAGGCAGCCATGAAAGATAGAGGAAATTGGAGTTCAGTTGGTTAATCTACACTTCAGAAAGGATTGCCGTATTCCAGGTGACTGCTACGTTAACTCTGACTACAAGAATTGAATTAAGGGCTGAGTTTTCCAGTATTTATCACTTTGGCAAGTAGATTATTTGATAGTCAACTTGTGCCTTTTTTGTGCCTGATTTCCTAAGGAAGTGCATGAAAAATTCTTCCTGGGCAGGGAGAAGAAAACTGAGAGTTAAAATGGCAGGTTATTTTGGAAGCTGTGGAAGAAGAGATGGGAAAGTTTAAACCCAGATGAAAACACAATAAATTAATTCTTCCATATGGGGAATAACTCCGTCCCTATTGATAATGCTCAAAAGGACCAAAGAACTCATGGGTCAAAATGGATGGAACTTCTTCCTTGAATTTCCAAACATTCCTGTTATTCCACCCATCTCTTGGCTCCTCTCCCATAGAAGAAGCTGTGCTTCCAAAATGGGTTAATGACTGGGTCAGGAGATGAGATCAACTCCAATTCATTGGCATCCTCTGCTCATTGCAACTCACCTTGATGAGGTTCTGGAAGCCTCATCTTGGAGAAGAGGCACTTCAGTCCAAGCTCAGTGAAGGACCATTCCTTCCCAGTATTCACATACAGAAAGAGAAAGGCAGGAGAGTGAGCAGTGTGCCTGGGACAGGCTGAGCCTTAAATGCAGCCCCAGACCATTGGGTGTTCCTCTCCCCATGCAAGGGGGAAGACAGCACCAACACTGTCTTAGAAAAGGCCTGAATGGCTTCTTTCTTTTTTTTCCTAGAAGCATCATTTCCATCTTGCCTGGCTTGAGCTCCAGCCAGCTGTTTTTCATCCAGGAGCTTATCTCTTGCAGGCATAGTGACATTGTGTGACAGTGCCTGTTGTGTCTGTTGAGAAGAGGTAAAGCTGGGGGCCAGCAGCTGACCCATAACACAAGAGTCCCTGGTCTTTGTTATCTCCTCCCAGCGCTGAGTTCTGTGCCTATGCTACAGGATTAGCTGTTCTCCCATAACATGCTATTGTGTGTGTGGGGGGGGGAATGGGTTATTTCTTTTTTTTTCTTCCTTTTCTAGAGCAGCTGTTTTCAGTTGCCAGCTAATGCTGCTGTTTGTTTCAAACAGCTTTTCCCTGTTTCTCAGCACAGATGTCTCCTGTAGAATCAGCCTTTAGGAAAACCCATCTCTTAACCAATCACACGTTCAGATACCTCCCACCAAGGTTTTCTGCATCTACAGCATGAAGCTCTTGCACTTGCAGCCAAGAAGAACCCTTGTTCATAGGAGGTGGTGGCAAACTTGGGATCCTCTAACACTGAGGTATGTGTATAGGAACACAAAAACCCTTTGGGTGGAGCATCTCTGAGGTGGTTGGTTTGACCTCCCTTTAGATCCTGGGCTCCCTGTGCATGAGCTGCTCCAGGTTCATTAGTTTTGCAGATTTTTGTACTAGGACAGATCTTGTTGTAAAGGCCATATCAGAGCTTACCTTGGTGTTTTATTGACCTTGTTCCTTTTAGCTATGAAAGAACAGCAGTGAGTGGAATGTTAAGTTTGTAGCACATGTTTATGAGGTGGGAAAGATGCATTTCATAAATAAGGGAAGGAGGTGCCAGTGTGTGCTTTCCTGGTCTTAGCACGGGGGTTCCTGGCTCACTACAGTCATTCTTCCTGCTGCAGGGCAGGGTCTTGCCCTGTTGAACAGGCACGCAGTAAGAGGTTTGCTGCCTCTGAAAGTGCCATCTTGGTGCTTTCTTACTGAGGACAGGGCAGCTTCATTCACTCCTTGATTACTGCAGTCCTAATTTTCATTTTTGGGGGCTTTCTTGATAGATTTCATAGGTAGACATTTCTGTCAGGCTTGCAGTACTTTCAGTACCAAGAAGGAAATCCTCAGATGCTCTACTTTTCCTCTAAGAAGTGCCTTTTCTCCAAAGATATTGCTTGCTGTTTCAACTGCCTGTTTTTTTTCCCCTACTGTGTTCCTTCAGTTATGTTTTCCTTGATGGGCTCCAGTGTGAAGGTTTCAGACGCGACGAGGAATGAATGAGTTGAAAGCAGAAGATGTCATGCAATGGGTAAATGACGAGGGGGGGAAAATTTAATGCTCAGAATCACAGGAAATGAAAACCACCTCCGTTCATCTGCAAACAACAAATAACTTGCACTCCAGCAAGCAGTTTGTTTTCTATTCTAGTTCACACCTGCAGCAGGGGCAAGAAGGGAAAGAACCAAACCCCATTATCCTCAGAGTAAGAGATCAGAGGAAAGCAGAAATTATGCAATTTCCATATAGACGAAGCAGCGGAAGGCGATTTTGGCCATCTTACAACAGACTCCAGAGCTTTGAAAAATGCTGCGAAAGCTGTCAGCTGGGCAACAGAATGCATAACCTAGTAAGTCAGCAAAGACTGTGCTCAAAGGGACGGAGAAAAGTGTCAAAGAAGAAAAGCCCATTGCTGGACAGGCGCTGCCATGTGATTCTGTGCCAAGAATAAGAGAAGAAAGATCCCAGTAGAGCAGAGCTGGTGCCTGAGCTTGGCAGGGCTGGAGGTCACATCATCAGCACAACCTGGCTGCAGACCTTTGACTCCACTCAGACAATCATAATCTGCACAGGTTGTGCTCTGTTGTTGGCTCAAGCATCTTTCTCTGGGCTTTGTTTTAGGTCTGTCTTGATATTTTGAGCATGGAAGCTTCTCTAACTTTGAGCAGACCCTGAACATAGGAAGCTGCCGCCTTTAAGTGTTGCTCATTTGGGTCAGAACCATCTCCTGCTGTATGTACATCATGTTTCTGATCACACTGTGCTGGTTTATTAACAGCAGGAAGAGGAATCATGCTGATTTTTATATATTGTTTTGCACAAATATCTGTTTTATTTATGTATGTGCCAAGGACGTAAGTACATGTGGAGGAGCACAGATACACCTTTCAGCTTTTAATCTGTGCTGCCATGAATGTTATGGGCTTTGGCTGGATGAACTCTCTTCCTCAAACAGCCAAGTTACTCAGGTGAATAAACTCATCTGTGCAAGTAAGTGATTGCCATGTTGGGCCTTGTGTGCTCAGCATGGGGACTGGCATTAAATGGTATCTTCTTCACCCCCCCGGCCCCCCCATAACAAAGGAAACTCACCCAAAAAAATGTGGAAGTGGAGAGGAAATCTCAGGATCTTACTCAGGAATGAAGAGCAAAGTGCTTGCTGCCAACCTGGGTGTAATGGCACCCTGGAAGGGATGGGTTTGGAAGGGTCTCTTTAAAAAGAGAACCCTCTGTTCCAGTAGGAGCCTTTTGTTAATGAGAAGGAGCAGAGCAGCCTCCATCTGTTTCCTTGGGCAAACCATTTATTGAAACCCACCGTACTCCAGCCTCTTCTGCTCTCTCTCATCTTGGCTCTTTGACACCTCGGGGCACAACAGCTATTTTGCTATTTCTATGCAGAGTAACTTCTGCCATAATTACTGTCGTGTAGACAGCAGAGTAAGACAGAGCCCAGCTCCGTAGGCATGCCTGTGTTTTCCCTTGGGGGTCAAGCCTTTGAAGCAGCCCCTCTCAATCCACCTGATCCAGGTAAGAGCTATCTGACATGGCTAATAGCTCTTCCTTACATCATTGCCTCAGCAGTGATCAAA
Organism: Coturnix japonica; assembly: GCF_054131305.1. NCBI lineage: Eukaryota > Metazoa > Chordata > Aves > Galliformes > Phasianidae > Coturnix > Coturnix japonica. The sequence goes on along the minus strand of NC_140674.1, from coordinate 4,708,504 downwards.
CAAAAGAGAGGGGGGGAAAAAACACACAAAAAAACAAACCTATAACAAAACGCCTTTGTCGTTTTGCTGCAATGGTAGTACTATTCTTAGCTATTGTTCCAGATCTGCCAATAATGTGAAGTTTAAAGGCGAAAGGGGTGGGCAGCGGGGGCAGAGGAATCAAAGCAGTCCATTAGGCTGAATGGCTATCCAGGCAGTTTGCTCCAGGCAAACAGTTAATCCAGACCTGGGAGAGAGCACTGGTAGTTAAAGCCCTTTAATGGCCTAAGTCCTATGATAATTAGTCCTGCCCTGGAGGTAGTTAAGTGAGCCACTCCAGCCTGAAATGGAGCTCATCCACTGCTGAGGCCATAATCCTCTCTGCACAATGAAAGCTGAACTAATTCACTGAGTAAACACTTTCTCAGTTACTTACACGCTGTCTTCTTTCAGCCTGACACCAAATAGATTCACTTCCAAGAGCTGGAAAGAAAATCAACTTTTTTCTTTAAAAAAAAAGCCAACTGATCTTGCTTGCAATGCTTTTGGATTTAGTATCCAGGGTATAACCTGGACAGATATCATCTCCTTTCTCCTGGCATCACACAGCAGCTTCTTTATTTTAACCCGCTACAATGGCAGAGAGGACAAAGACATTTCCCCATCTATCACCTGCTCTTTTCTCCTGCCTTTTTCTCTGACAAGGCGCTGCTGGAAAGGAGCAGGAAGGCTTGTGGGAAGCTCATGCTGAAATTTGGGGCTCCTTAAGTTATTGAGATCTGTACTCTCAGCTCACCCTAAGGCTCAAGGTGAGAAACGTGGCACGGAGGAAGAGTAAATGGAAGTGGGAAGGAAGGAAACATGAAATATTTTCAACTGTTGTGAGTGACACCAGCTTTTTCCTTCTTTATGTTTCAGTTAAGGAATGGAAATCATGGGTTTGTAGAATGTTCAGGTTTGGAAGGGACCCACAGGTCTCACTGAGTCCTTTTCCTTATATTCAACCTGAAATGTACGTGGCTTGGCATGTTCTTCTTATGTGCCCTCTGTAAGGATGTGCCATGGGTGTCTGGTTGTCTTTGGATACATTTCATGCTCATCTCTCCAACTCCTCCCAGTGCTATTGTGCTTTTGGACCCTCCTGGAACACCCTGCTTTCTCTTTCCTACCAAAGATCTACTAAAGGCTGTTGTTTATTCTGTATACAGAAACACACGCTGTCCCACAGGGTAGTCTGTCCATTGGGCCTTCTAACCTGCAAGGGCACAGTGAGCACTAGCTGCCTTCTAGCCCCAGGCCCCAGTGTCATTTGACTACTCCAGACTCAGTGCTTTCTGATGGAAGAGTCTGAAAACCCAGATTTAAGTCTACTGATTTAAAACCTAGGAGGAAAGTGAAATATATTTCAAAGGTGGGGTTATCTCATTGCCTTCAGAAGTGAATAGGGTACTTGCTCATGCTTGAACTCTTTGCTTAGGCTCATGTTAGAGTCTACAGAGACAAATGGACATTTCTGAGTCACAGTCCATTCTGAATCAAGTAATGAAATGTAATGAAAACTCAACTGGTTCTTTCTGTGGTCTGCCAGCAATCTTTGTTTTATGAGGACTGTGGCCCACAGGTTGATGAGAATGGACCAGAAAGAGAAGGGAGAGATAATGGGGTATGAGAGGTGGTCCAGAGAGATGAGGTTGGGCACATGGTATTGGGATGTTCAGTCTTTGGTCATCTGAGAGCAGCCACAGGGTCCTGCCTGGTGCTTGGTGAAGTACTGATGGATAGAAAACAGACAAATGTTCTTTGAACCTCTTGTCCTGAGCCATGTGAGAGGTGAGGCAAACAGGCATGTTTTATGAATGCTCCCATGGCTCAAAACTTGTTGGTGAGTGGTATTATTAATGTTGCTCAAGGCTAGGAGGAAAAAAAATCACTCTGAAGTGCATGTTCAGAAATATTCCTTCTTTTTTCCTGTGCAAAGAAAATAGAAACAAAATGAGGGGGAAAATAATAATAAAAAAACCCTACCAACCCTCTCTGCATCAGCAACCGCTTCTGTCTCCAGGCTCTATGGCAATGATACCTCAACCCACCCATTCAGCAGTCCATTATCATTTCCCTCCTTCCATTATTCCCCTTCAACCTTATCAGACGTAAGCATCGTCTCAGACGCTCCAACTGGAGCCTTGTAATTGTCCCTGGTTAGAGCTCGATAGCACCTTGAACCGCCAGAGTAATCTCTTGCTTTAAGAAAAAGGTCTCTGCAAGGAGACAAGGAGGCTTGAATTTGCCCGTGGCTATGCAGGATCTTTAATAGCTAACTCCTTTCTCTCTCCCTCTCTCGTGCATGCACATAGGAGCACAGATAAATGGAAAACTCTCTCTCTCTCTCTTTATTATTTATCCTCAGCCTCTTTCCACTGCCTGTTAGGCAGCCATCACAATATTTATTATGGGGTTTGCAATATTATTATTAGCAGCTCCTGAGGGCGCGTGGTGGAGGAGGTGTCTGGAGAAAGTGTAATAATGTTAGTGAGGAGATCTCTCTGGAGAGGGGAGGGTGGAAATAGTGTTTTCTTTTGCTTCCTCAGTGGGAGGAAGGAAATCAGACCCAGTTGGACGCTCTTTCTCCTTGCATACAGGCAAGGTTTGGGCCAGGGCAACATTAGTGCCACATCGTCCTTCAGTAGGAAAACAAACTGCTATTCATTTGATGCCAGGAATGGAATAAGGGCAAAACTTACAAAATCCTGTTCCAAGAGGGGGTGAGGAGGATCTCGGCATTGCTCCGCAATTTGAGTCCCACCAGTTTCCCTAAGACAGTCTGAGCTGCCAGCACAGCCAGCGTGAGGAGCTGCAGAAGATATAAAAGCTCACCCATGGGTTAAACCCTTTCTTTGGTGAAGTCCTACCTCAGAGGACTGAAAGGTGGAGGAGTTTAATTCCTAGAACTGATTGTTTCATAGAATCGTGAAGATTGGAAACTTCGACCTACACCATCCAGACCTACCATTAACCCATTGGTTTCTCTCTAACAAACAAGGCCAAGCTTTCTGGTGATGTTCACCTCCTTCAGTCTCTTCCAGATTCTCAAGTTCCTGCCCCAGTGTTGATTCTTAAGGTGCATTTTTCAGCAGTCAGTTCACAAAATGTCATCTGAGGATTGTTGCCCATCATTTAATTGCAGCAGTTATGCTTGGATGCTCGTTTCTGTGAGTGTCCATGAAATCTTCATTGTTATCTGCCTTTTTATTCCTCATGTTTACACCTGCTTACACCTGCTGATTTTTCTGTTAAAGGTGCTTGTGAAGAGGAAAATGAGTTAGTGACAGTCATTGCTTTGTGATGTGTATCTGGAAGACTGAAGGCTACAAAAAAGAAGGGAAAAAAGAGGAGGAAATAGAGAAAAAGAAATGGTTGAATTGAGGTGATACTTGAGAACATTTTAACATTGTGGACAAGATTTTTTTCTTCTAAATCTCACCAGAACACTAAGAAAGATGGAAGTTTGCATCATCAGCAACCATTTGCTATGAAATCTTGGCTGGATTAGAGAGTGTTTATTTCTTGAATCTGGTACAGAGGGCCACCACCTCAGAGAAACAACGTGACGTGTTGAAAATGCTATGTAAGAAATTATTCCCAAGCAGATACAACATTTCTTTTCTTTCCTCTTTAAGTGGGGCCAATCAATCCTAATATACCAGCTGGACCATTTCCAGTGCATTTTTAAGAGCCCAGCAACATGAGTTGTGATTGCTTTGGTGCTAAGCCCATCCCAAGAGATGGGATGGAAGAATGCTGCAGCTTGGAGAGGGAGGATGTGGAACACAGATCTTCTGAGGACGTGTCACAAGCCATCAGGCAGGGGAACACATGCTCTTAAATATATCCTCTCCTTGGATAATTGCTTTCATCTCATTAAACATTGTGACTTTAAAGAGTTTACCACTGCAGCCCTTCATCCTCCATGGTTGGTGTTGCGTTCCCATGGGTAGCAGCATCAACTTCTGATCATCTCATGGGTAGAGGAACTGGTGTCAGCAATTGGGTTCATGTTGTATCCTATGACCTCACTGGAAGTTCAGGCTCAGTTAGAGATGGAACATCGGACTGAGATTTATAGATCTGAGTTTGGCATTTAAATGTGAGAGCTGGATCTATGCAGCCTGTTGTAAAGGTGACAAGACCTCAGTCTTTTGTATTCCTAATGTAAAGAAGTATTTGTAAATGACCAGTAGTTTTTTTGTTTCCTTTTTTGTTTGGCTTTTTCTCTTAGAACTTACTGGCATGACCAGTGGTTATGTTATATTTTAGGATTTGTAAATCTATTTCCTGACCTCTAAGCCAATCGGACGCTACAGAAGTTGTTCAGGGAGTTAAATCTGATGTGGAAAGTCATGGTTTGTAAATCAAAATGCAGTCCTTGGGTTAGCTGAGAGGATTTATGAATCTGGAAGGAGATATCTAAATCTGGTTTATAAAAGGACTGATTAAGAAATGAACCCCCCCCAATGAATGGCTCAGATGCTGGCAGGTAGTGCATCGTGAGGTGCCAAATGACCATGGTGGGGATGCCCAGCACTGTCTATCCCAGGACCCTCCATCAGCAGTCCCAGCATCATATTTTAACGGAACAATATCTTGAGGGCTCTGTATCATACCCAGTGTAATGTCAAGCCACCCATGCTGAGGATGGAGAAGCTGGAAATCTCCAGTGGTTCTACAGCCCTTGGAAGCCCACCAGGACCACCTTGCTACCACCTCCATTTGCCAGCATAGAGTCCCACAGTCTCCTCCCAGGCCCCACTGCACCCCAGCTGCCACCAAGGCCAGGGGTGGCTGCTCCTGAAACACAGCTTCAAAAGTTTTACTGTATAAAAGTGTCTTTTACATAAAAAGAGAGGGGGAAAAAAAAGAGAGGGAAAAAAAATCAAATTTCTACAGTTCTAAAACTTTTTTTAAAGCATTTAAATTTTAAGCTGGGGATTTATAAATGGGCTATTAAAGTTTAAGAGTTTCATTATAGTTTTTTTAAAATCATAATTACTTTAGGTAGGGGAGGAGGGATAGATCTACTTTATTCCTGGTGGAAACTATACATATATATGAAGTATCTATATAAAAGCTGGAACTGAGCTTATATTAATACAGTTTAACTGATATTCAATAACTTCACCCTCCCTTTTTCCTATTGTCCATATTTAAATACTTCAAAAAGAATTCTAATCAAGTGGAAATTAATAGGGGAGGAAAGACTGGGGTAGCAGGAGAGGGCTCTAATCCCACTCTCTCTTAATATTTCAAAGTCTCTTTTATTTTCCTAATAAAAAAAATATATAAGAGAGAGAGAGAGAGAGGGAGAAAGTGGAATTAATCCAGTGCTCTGAACTGTCCTCCCTTCTTACTGATTTAAATAAAATCCAAGAGCACATCACACCCGACGGCCGTGCCTGGCCACGTGCTAGGGCAGGCTCTCTCACATCCCCATTTCCTTCCCACCTTATCCAGGAGGTGGTTGCCCTCCAGCCTCAGCCTGTTGCAGAGGAATGATGGGCTACAGGACTTCCTCAGGGCTTTGGGGTTTCCTCTGTCCCTCCTCTGCACTCCTATGAGGGCAGCCTCATCATTTTGGTGGGACTCGTTGCCCCCAAAAGCTTTGCTCTCATGAGCTCCTTCCCCTTAGGATCTGGTGGTGATGCTAGAACAATGGGGAGTGATGCAGGATAGGGAAACTCACAGTGGATGTCACCATGGGTAAGAAGAAACCAGGTGTTCTGCATCAGTTTGCCTTAACTTCTCTGTTGGTGTGCTTGGCTGCCTGCTGAAATGGGGAGCATCCCTACTCTGATGCTACTTTGTGGTTCCCTGTGCAGCTCCAGGGCTCTTGTGCCGAGAAGTAAAGCAGACAGCCCACCTGATGTTCTGTCTATCTGTTCAGCCTGAGCTAATCATTAAAATACTAAGCACTGAGCAAAACCTGGGGTCAGCCGTGTTCAACCACACAGAGCAGAGGAATATATTGCTCTAAGCCATGCAGGTAAATAACTGCTTTATTAATCAAAGAGCACACACTAGATGGCATACCACTCCTCACATACTGCTGTGTTATATCCTTGTTATTATCCTCACATTACCCACATTTGCAAGGGATTTTCCCAATACAGGCTGGGCACTATCCCTTTGAACTGCAATGGGTTCATAACAGAATAAAACACACAACATTCACCCCAGCAGATCAAACCTCATCTGTAGAGAGCCATTCTCTTCTTCCCAAGCTGATATATGGGCACACTGGTTGATATGTAAGCTGCTAATAGAAGGAAAACGATCCCTGCTCCAAACCCACTAAGGAAAAGAGGTTTGAAATCATATTATATCCTGCAACTGTATGTGTTGGAGACATGCCCTTCCTGTTTGCACACACATGCACATTCAGGCGCATGCAAACATCTCCTGCGTGCACAAAGATTCATTTGCTAAAAGACTCATCTCAACACAACCCAATTTGAACCTGTGCAAAAGGATGCTCTATCTCTGTAGGAATGAAAGATAAAGTGGTGTGAATACAATAGCCCATAAAACTCAGCAAATCCTTGAGTTAGAATATAATTTTACCGGAGAAGGGGAAAAATAGCTTTTCTCTCAAAGAAAAGGTGGTTTAAAATTAAAATTCATTAAAGAAGGCTAGCTGACACATTTTTGTATTCTTTGAGGAAGTATATCTTTAATTTAATGCACTGTCCAATTAAAAAGAAGTGGTCCCTTATTATAGATACGATTTATTCTCTGATAAACCACTGATTTATGGCTCGCTGGAGTATATATTTAATACTGTCAAATATATATATATATATATATATATATAAAATGAAAGGGCACCCAAAACTATCTGCAGTGCTACAGTGGCTCAGTCTGAAAAGGATCCGAGGAAGCAAAGACCCCTGGGAGTTCAATGTAATCTTTGCCTGGGATGAAAGCATGGAGAACTGCTGATGGTTACAAAAGGATCCTTCGCCATCAGCCCCAGCCACCATCCGTATACAAACTCATGTACATCTTGGTGCTCCTCCTCACCCCCTGCAATGAACAGGGACACCTACAGCTCCATCAGGTGCTCAGAGCCCCATCCAGCCTGACCTTGGGTATCTCCAGAGATAGGAACATTCGCCACCAATATGGGCAACCAGTGCCAGTGCCTTGCTAATAGATGCCTGCCTCAACACAGTGCTATCTCTACTGGTATGTAATATTACACACAAAAACTTTCTGCTTTCTTGCAGTTAGCACATGAGTTTGGATCCAGGATCATAAATTCAAGATTAAGAACTATCTTGTAAATAGAAAGAAAGCCTTAGGAGTAATTTGCCTCTATCTGCTTCTCATGTGTTCCTGTAAAATCCAGCTTAAAAAAGTAAAGCTCCACTAAAGTGACTGCATTTTAATTTTCTGGAGTATGTTAATCTATCTGAACAATCACTTTCTACCCTGGTAGTGGAAAGTTAGGTCCAACCCAGGCAAAAACCCCATGCAGTGTGGTGATACTTGTGCTCAGAGGCTTGTCTTCACTGAGAGCAGAGGTGTATGTTGGAGGTCTTGGAAATGCAGAAACACAAGAGAGTCACAGGGCAGGTGTTGGTAGGGAGATGATGGTCTCAGGTGCCCATAAAACTTTTGGATACATTCACGTAGCTGCCATGTGCCACAGTGGCCAAAGGGCCCCATTCTTACAGCTGTTGATGTGAAAGGGGTCTTTTAGGACATGCCGCCCCACCAGCAGCTCCTCCTGAGGTTTCTACAGAGAGCAGAGCTGCCCAAATCCCCATCACAGCCTTAGGAAGGTGATGCTGCCAGGTGCTGTCCTTTACCTCCCCCCTGCCCTGCTGGCAGGTGGGTTGGCACACAGGACAAGCTGTGATGGCCACTGCTGCAGTGATTTGCCATCCTGAGCGTCCTGCATCCAGCCGAGAAGTGTTAACTGCTTTTCCAGATACCATCAAATACATTTAAACAAGCCTGATGCTTGAATGCTTTTTGCATCGGGTGTGTTATACATAAAATATGTTGAGTCAGTGATAGTGCCCTTATCTAAAGACAGAAGCCAGGAAAATTTCATCCGGTGCACTTTGTCAGATTGTGCCTCGACACAGGCAGCCGGCAGCTCGCTGTGACAAGCAGGCGATCGCATCTGGCTCTGGGAGAGGTCGTGTTTGTGCTTCCAGGGTTGGGAAATGGATGGAGAGCAAAGAGCTTGTCCTGCAGAGCAGGTGGGCTCAGTGGCTGAGCAGCATTTTGGTGAGGCTGCAGCTGTGCAGCTCTGCTCTGAGGACAAAGCGGGATGAAGCTTTGTGTTTTAAGGACGAATTACAACCCTGATCTCTTCTGCTTGGCCAGCAGAATGTCATTTGTGTTATCCACACCTTTTACAGCTGTTTATCTCCAGTGCTGGTACCCTCTGCATTGCCACAGTGTGGGCAAAGCTCTCACACCCCTAGTGACCTTCTTGCCTGCTGCCTATGTGCATTGCTATGAAGGTTTTGTCTTGGTCTCTGGAGCTCCCATGCAGGGAAGCAGTCTTCTCCAATCTCTGCTGTGCAAGAATTGCATCCTTTTCCCTGAGCAGTGCCCTCACTAAAAAAAAGCAGACTCCTTTTCAAATGAGGGCTGCCCTAAATCCTACTCCGGTGCCAAGCAACACAATAGCTCCAGGAAAAGCTTGGCTCCTTCATCTTCAAATTCTGGCCCTATTGCAGTTCATCCCTAAGATCTTGCTGAGCCTCAGCTTCCTTTCCCAGGGACTGGATGCAGTAGTTCCACACACCCTGACTTTGCCTTTTTTTATGGAGATGGAATTTCTTTTTCTCCTCATCCTCCATCTGAGCATTGAAACAAAGCTTTAATGCATTATTATGTACCCTGGGGGCCAATTGCAATCTACAGTCAGTTCCAAGTGTGACCATGGCAAAGTCCCACAGGCTGCTCATCCCGACCCTTGGTTTCTGCATGGTACCTGGGGATAACAGCACTGCCTGCCTCAGAGGGGTGCTGGAGAGATAAAGACAGTGACGCAACCAGCAACAGTGGGAAAGGAAGCAGATAAGCACCTGAGCTGGAGAATATAGGCACAGGAATTATCTGAAGGCAGAAAAGAGATTATCACTTGGGAACAAGTCTGCCTCTGCTGATCAGGGGAATATTTGGCACTCTTGCTGCACCCTTGGCCCCACCACCAGCATCCACACAGCCCATGCATCCCCCCATCTGCCTGGGAGCCTCTCACTGGTGTTTGCAGCCCGCTCCGTTTTCAGAAGGGTTTTGGTTAATTTGGGACCTTGGAAATAAAACCACCAGGTGAGCTCCAGACACACCATGTCTTCTCCAAGCAGAAATCCATCTTTGTGATTTCAGTTATGACTCATCCATCCTTTAGGGCTGTGCCATTTGCATCTAGCCAGACAGGCAACCTCTTCATCACCAGCAAATTTCATGAATGTTGTGTTCGCCTCTTGGTTCTTGAGCAACTCACAGCAATTACAGCAGCCAGACACTGGAAGTGAGTGCAGTTCTGCATTCCCAGCCATTGCAAAGGTGCTCCAATGCACATGTATGTGAAACTAGAAACCAGAGCAATTCATCCTGGAAACACCAAAACAAAGAAATCAGATAGATGGAAAATGGCCCATTTCTTGTTTCTGGTGCAGCGGGTCGCTGCCTGTAGGTGGCCAAGAGGAGGGCTCACCCTCAGAGCAATACTTAACAACAAGCCCTTTGCATGGAGAACAGGCAAGGCGCCATCCAAAGAGAGCCAACTGCTCTTCCTTTAACACCACGAAAGAAGCCTTGCTAAGAAACTCCATAAAAGACCAAGAACTTCCTCTTCATCTCCTCTCCCTCTCTCCCCCTCTCTCGCTTTCTCCCACCTCAGAAAGTAATCTCATCCTTTCGTCACATATTATTGAAATCCCAGCTCTTAAAAAAAAAACTCTCATTTTTGCCCAGACTGAGAGCATGTCATTCGGAAGTGATGTGCAAGGCAGGAGATAACCAGGTAGAACTCAGCGATTCGCCACAGAAAATGGCTCCATGTATGGTTGTAATGCTATCAGAGTCCGTCCCTCAATAGCTCTTTACCGCTGCCGAGCTCAGAATCTGCTGATTCAAGAACTTTGCCTGTGCGGGTAGAGGCGGAGGAAACGGGGCTGGAGGGAGATGGGGAGGTGTATAAAAATAGAGCATTTTCAGTCTGGACAGAACACATAATAATGCAAAGGCTCTGCTTCCTTCCTTTTTATTTTTATTTTTTCGGTGGGGCGGGAGGGGCAGAGCACAGTTTCTCCCACTCGTTCCTTCGTTCTGTGTCCTCATTTCATGCTTTAGTTGTGCTGATTGGAAGGGCTGAATTCACTCGGCTACCTACTTAGTGCAAAACAGTTGCACTCCCTCCTGGAATGGAGAGAGGTTAGAGGCTAACTCCCTGCAGACAGGGGATTTTGCAGAGGCAAATGGGGTCTCTGAGGGGGTGCTGCCGTGCGAGCCCTCAGACAGGGAGATTTCCTATCACCGAGGAGCTGGAGGAGAAATGTCCTGTGGTTTTCCCCAACGGTTCTCATTTATTAACCAGAGATATTACGTCTGTGTGTGCAAAGCAGGGTTTCTTTCAGATGCAGTGGTGCTTTGGCGTACACTGAGCTGAGCAAAATGCAGCTCAGCTTTAAGCAGCCAAGCAGGTAGGAGGTCGGGGAGAGATACACCTGTCCACACCGTTGTGCCTCCACCAATGCCTCTGCCATCTTCCCGGACTCTCTTCATTTATCTTTGGATGTGAGTTAATGTGTCCAAAACATTTCAGAAGGCCTCGTAAATTGTCAGAATGTCAAAACTTGTTTCTTGTGGACTTGTGGCTAAGGAAACTTGGTACAGTTGCATAGCTGCTGTGTGGTAGTAGTAAACATGGTTGATGCAGTCACCATCCAAGTAGACATTGAACTATATTGGCAAGGAGCTATTTCCTAATACCACACAGCCATTAGAAAAAAAATAAGTCATCACAGGCTTCTCCCTGTGTATTCTGTCTCTGGATGGACAACAACGCTGCCAGCCTCCCATCTCTGAATGGCTCACTGGGCCATTGGTAACTTGCATTTCACCACCAAGGGAACCAACCCAACCATTTCCTCCTTGAAGGGTGAGCAAATGGGTTCATCTGACCAGAGAAACCTTTTCTCTCTCTGACAGATCCCATGTTGGGTGTTTTTTAAGGAAGTGCACGATTGTGGGGATAGGCAGGTGGTTACTGCATCATTTGCTGTCCTTTGCACCCATGGATCCATCACCACCTGCAAGCAGCTGGGGCACTCACCCCCAGCATCCCCTCTCAGCTGAAGCAAACTGGCAGCCAGGCTTGGCCTGAAGTTTCCTGCCAGTTTTCTAGTTCTCATAAATTTCGAAGCCGTCAGCAAAGTAAAGGAGGATCACAATACCATACATGGAGAACTGCATAATCTTGAAGACGAGAGTAAAGGAAATGGGATGAAATTTAAGACTACTAAATGCAAGGTCATGCACTTGGGGATTAACAAGAAATTCTGCTCTAAACTGGAAGCTCATCAGTTGGAAATGAGAGGGGAGTAGAAAGATGTGAGCATATAAGTTAACCAGAGGATGTCTATGAGCCACTAAGGAGCTGTACTATGAAAAAGCAAAGTTCCCAGCCCCTGACAGCCGAGCCATTCCCAGTTCAGACCAGTTAAACTGCAGTGGTGCCTTACATGATAACAGCAATATTTCACATGGATTGTTGTCCATGTGGACAAGATGTGGAGAAAGCGGGCAGGGTTAAAAAATAGAGGATGTTAACAGCTCTTGGTTTGTCTAACAGATCACTTCTTGATCTGGCTTTTCTTAGAGGCAAACAAAGGGGCTAAAATCCACCACTGGCATCAGTGCAAATGAACCTAGCAGGAATCAGTGTATTCTGGAAATTACAACTGCATTTGTAGTGTAGGGCAGGGAAGTTGTGAGGCAGGGAAAGCAAAGATCAAAGCTGTTGCTCACCTGAGGCAGTGTCTGAAAGGCTCAGTTGTCTCCAGAGAGAAGGTTTGGTCTCCAGTTATTCTGCAACATGTTCCACTCTTCTGGAAGCCTGAAGAAAAGCCCAGGTGGGACATGGGGGAAGCAGCGCTAGACCTGCAGTAAGATCTATAACCTCAAAGGAGCCAACCCATGTCTTGTGGTCTGTGCGTGTGTGGCACCCAGCCCCAGGCCACCCACAACATGTTCCTTTGCACCTGCTGGTAGGTCTCTGGTCTGTGACATTGTGGTCCCAAATTGAGGTCAAAGAGGTAGCAGTGTTGAGCCTGGAGCTCAAAACGAAGGCTCCTTCTCAAAGGACACTTTTGTACCTCTCTGTAGCGACTTTGGTAAGTCCTCTCCCTTTTTTTTTCACAGCCAAAAAAGTCCTGCCAAGAAGAAAGTCTACAGGGCCTGCTCACATTCCAGCAACACTCTGGCCTCCAGAAGTCCCTTTCACAGCACACAATATGGCATTGTGATTAGATATAAACTGAAAGTGTATTTCTTGCCCTTCAGTAATTACACTGGCTTATGGGAGCTTTATTCAGCATGAAGCCTTATTATTCTGCAGAATGAAATTCTGTATAATTTTCCTCTCCTCCAACGCGCAGATGAAAAATCATATTTTGGTCCGAGTTGGGAAGAAAAGCTCAGTTATCACTTGAGAGCGTGGTGTTATTTTCCCCCGGAATTAAAAAATCCATCTGGGTGTACGACCCCGTTCACCCTCCTGCCTCTCCATTCAGCCTTTTGTATGCATATGAACCTTATCAATTTCCACCGCTGCAGAAAGGTGAACCAAAACAGCATGCCTCCCCCAGTCCTCCTCACTCTAATGGAAACCGTGTGAGCTGGAGCAATAAATGGATGTAAACCCTCTGGCTCCACCAAGGAGAGGAGGAAGGAGCAGATGGAAAGCCTGTTTTATCGCTGCTGCCCATCAGCAGGGGCACTAGCATCAATGCAATCCCATTGTCAGCACAGGGATGTCAGGACAGCCTGGTTGTGTACATCACAGCAGCTTCAATCAAGGCCTGATTCTAAAAGCAATAAGAACAAGTAAGGCAGCTTCCTTCACTTCATTTGCTAAGCTCTTGGCCACTGGTATTTGGAGTCCCTTACACAGGCACAGCCCAACTCTCATCCCCTATCAACCTGTTTCTTAGCACAGCAGACACTTTCTTCCTGAATCTCATGTACCAGTCATGGTCCAAAGAAGAGCAGGAGATCGCTCTGTATTATTTCCATGTCCAAATTAATTGTTCATATTAGCAGACATTCAGGTTCTCCAGTCTCCATACAACACGCCTTCACAGCTGCCCCATCCATTTCTCTATGAGCCATTTTCACGGTCCCCACCAGCACTGATCTCAGAACACCTCCTGTCCTGTCCACATCTTGGGCGACTTAAATGTCTACCTGTGACCACAAATGCCTCCAGCTCCAAAGGGTGCAGCTCCCTCTGAAGCCAAAACACCCTGGAGAAGGAAAAGGGTAAGTATCTCTGGTTTCCTGCCTTTCTCTGACCCAGATGTACCCTATCCTTGGCTGTGGGCACCTCTTGTCTTTCTGCATTTTCCCTTGAGAAGTTTAGATGGTATAATATCTGCTTTTCCTTGCACTGGTAGCAATTGACTGATGTATATATGCACCATGATGCTGGACACCAAGAAGGCAGGCTAGATTTTGGTCTTGGAGATGTGGATAAGCATTGCATTAAATGGACACTGCCTTCAAGAGAGAAAAATGCTTCTTTTACTATGTATTTGACGAGCACAAGTCCAAAGATACCAAATAAAGGCTGATTATCATCAGCTGTACTGGAAGATACTGGCCTGGAGGTGTCAGGGGAGGCATTTCTGGGTATCTAGCATTAATGTTCATCTACAAGGCCCAGGGGTGTCAGTGGATATGTGTCACTTAAGGTGAAAAGAGGAGGAGAACGGATGGTGCAAAGGGGTCTCCAATTTGATTTGTTGCCTACTACCCCATTAAAAGAGTGGGGGGAGGGAAGGGCAGCCCATTTAGCAGGTTAGCAGCAGGCAGCGCTATCAGATGCCGTGCCAAAATAATTCCTAATTGGGGTAGTGTTTGTCAACACTGCCAGAGCCTTAATACACTGTAATCGCTGGAGCCACAAGCTCTGATAGAGATCTTAATCTCTGCACTCAGTCCCTTTCACACCGCAGTGAGCGTCTGCTGCTTCCCTGGCCTCACTGCACCGACGTGATGGGTTCTGTGCACCCAGAGGTTTTGAACACAGCCCCTTCTTTTTTCTTACAGATCAAAGAAAGGCGAGGACACAAGAGACAGCTGATGAGGGGAAAAACACAGCATTGTGCTGGTGGGGAAATTCTTCAGCCTTCACGTTTGAAAGAGGCTTTGCTTGGCTGGACAGCAAGCACTGTCTGTTCACCAGGCTGAACATCCTCTGCCTCCAATATAGATGTCACCAGCTGCTTTGGGATCACTCAGGCTCCTCATATGTTCCTTCTTGCTCTCCAATGCAGCCTTACTGTAAAAGCATCCTCCTCTTTGGGATTTTCTTCCTAGAAAAGCTTTAGAAGGCAATTTTGTAGGAGTGACTCGAGTGCGGAGCAAAGATGAGCTCTGACATAGGTCAAAGTGTGTGACTGAATCAAGACTTCTGAGTTCAAGAATCTCTTCTGGCACAGGAGGTGATCACAGCCACTGGAAGCTGGGCTTTTTTTACCCACAAACTCTGATGAGGGGTTTTGCACTATGGCAGGAGCAACGAGCACCAATAAGGGAGATACTCATCCTGCTCTTGAAGGAACAAGCCTGAAGTTCTATCCACTGTCTCTTGCTGCCCAGAAGTTGTTTCAAGGAGCGTGGAAAGATCTCATTATATTGTCAGTAACAAATATTTATGGTTTTCTTCTTTAAATAAACATAGTCAGCCTCCCTGGAGGTGTTCCAGAGCCATGGAGATGTGGTGCTGAGAGATGTGGTCAGTGGGCAGGGTAGGATGGGTTGGGATTGATGATCTTAGAGGTCTTTTCCAACCTTAATGATTCCATAGTCAAAAAGAAAACGAAAGAAGAAAAAAGGGAAAGAAGGAGAAGCCAAAAAAGACATCCCAGAATCTCCAACTTGCCTGGATTTCTGAAGAGGTAAGGAAAGGCATTTTCAGTATCTATGAATTCTCCCTGCGCCCATGTTAGTCCACGGCTGTCCTTGTGCATGAAGTGAGTTATTACCAAACTGAAAGACCTCAGCTTCACGCCGGAGGGGGCTTTTGTCTTTCCTTTCACGCCAGCTCCAGGAGCCTCTCAGCCAAGCCTCCTGATGGCATGTGCTGTGCTTACCTGTGATTTATTGATGATAATCGTGGGGCAAGCCATTTGTAATCGGACGTACAACAAAGACATTCTCGCGCTGAGAGGGAGTGATAACGCACCATTTAGTAATTTTTGTGCAGTCAGTAATTTGGAGAATGAATGATAATTTCCCCAACTGAAAACCTGCAATGACAACCCTTAGTGCTATTCACCTCGTGAATAAAGATACCTTCCTCTCCATGTCTTGTGATAAATTCCTTTTATTAGGGCCACTTATGTGGGACTTTATCTTAATCGTCTTAAGTGTGGGGCAGTCTCGGTGGTGAGGTTGGGTCGTTTTTCATTACAACCTCAAACACGCTCTATGAAATAAATAAATACCAGCCAGTGAAATGAAAACGAGCATTTAAATGAAGTGGGCTTTGCTAACATCTGCACAACAGGACCTGCTGGGGAGTGGGAGGTGGTCTGTTGCATCCACCTCTTTGGGATGGCCTCTACAAGAGGGGAATTGGGCATCTTGACCATCAGAACTGTAGTAACATTGAGCAAGGTCAATGTAACGACATGCACTTTCCCAATTCCAGTTTTAAAGCCAGGAAAGCAGATCACCTTTGGATTTTCAAGGAGAAACGCTGCAGGAAAAGCTGAAAGGGGTTTAGTAGTGAACAAGGAGCTCTGCTTGGTGACCCTTGTGCTGTAAGTCATGGGTGTCCAACCTTTCAGCTTGCCTGGGCCACGCTGAGTGAAGAGGAATTGTCTTGGGCTGTATATACATAGATTGCTCCGAAAGAAATGCCTCCTGTTTATTTCTATAGAAAGAACAACAGATATAAGGAGCACAAGAACACTGTTTGATTGAGCAAGTTCTCAGCTGCAAAACACTATTTTTCCATGTAGTTGCCACCATTAGCCATGCATTTTTGCCAGAAATGATCCAAGCCAGATGCCATTTGTCAGACTGCCCCTCTGCTGCCACCTGTCACACAGCAACAAGATATAGATGGGATGCTGATGGGAAGGTTCAGCTTCTACTGCCATCCCACCAACATCTACCTCTGACCTCGTGAGCCAACCTCATCAAATACAAGACATTACTTTTGCAACCCTATACATTCCATTTGAAAATTCACAAGTAGTGTATTCACGTCAACTGAAAATGAAATTGCAAATACATAAACTTGATTAACATCTGTAGTGGAACTGCTAAGCCATGGCTTGAAGCAGTGATTGAGCACCTGGTGGAAGGCAGGGCCAACCCAGAGGAGCTCAGGTGCATGCAATGTACCTTAGTGACTGCAAGGGTGGAGCCAGGATCTAGCCCTTTCCAGACCTCATTGAAGGGCTGGCAATGAAGGTGAGGTTATCTTACTGCAGATCTCTGCTTAACTGAGACCTTATAAAGGTAAGCAGCTCTTTTATTTCTGCAGCTGTTGCATTTGGGCTTGCTCTCTTTTGTTTCAGCCAAAGACTTTGCCCCCATGCTATTACAGTGGTACTTTCTGTCCTGTTACATCATCACCTGAGTTAGCACTGCACTGTGCCCTCCCCATGCCCTGGTTTTAACCCAGATGTGGTTCATACAGCACTGATGTTCGGAGGGGCCATTGCAGGCTACTGGGAGGGAAGAGCTCTCACCATGATGGTGGGGGTGGCTGCAGTGCAAGCTGTGCAGTGATGTTTGTGAGCCACAGGCTGCAGGTTGGATATACCTTCTGCAAGGCTTTACTGAGTCTGTTCCAAACAGGCTGCTGGAGGTGGCTGGTTTTATGCTGAACCAATGTTCCTCTTTGGGCTGCTGGTATAAATCCAGGTTGCCAGCTGACATCCGGCAGCAAGATGAGTGGCTTCATTCTCCATCTCTAGAAACAGGTGTTCAATTCTTGGACACTGATAGCAGAGCTGGCAGAGTTTGGAGGCCAGGTGGTCTCTGCTCTGTGCTACATCTCAAAGGTGACTTGCACAAAACCTCCATGTTTGGATAAAACTCCTCACCTGCTGCTGAGCACACCAGTGGTGTTGCTTTCCCAGTACTCATGGCCCAATACTTCGTGTTGCAATCAAGGGCCAATGTGGATAGTGATTTGGCTTCTGTATCATTGATAGTATCTCCACTGATAGCTGCAGTGACTATCAAGCCAGTGTAAGGGGTAAACAGCATTAAAGGTGAGGAGCTTCAGTTGAGGAGCTGTAGGTGTTAATGTGAGGTACATTTACCTGTGAGTTTGTGACCCCAGGGAGTGACAGAGCTCAGATAAGCCCAGGGATGAAGCATCGTCCACCAGATACAGCCTGCTGGGATGGTTGTGCAGCAAGGCTATAAGGAATAGGATTTTGGTGTCCTGTGCCACTTAATCAAAAGCAGGGATCTTCCCACGTCTTGACTGAGTTCTCTGTCTGTGTTAAAAAGAAAGAGGAATTGAGAAGGCTTTGATTTTAGTGTTAAGTGATAAAGGAAAGATTTAGAAAGCAGAAAAAGCCTTGGAAATCACTTATGAATGAAGCATTTACTGTATATTGATCTAAGTCAAAGCCGATGCCTGCTCTGAACACTAGCCTGCATGGCAGCCAACCTCTTTCTCTCTCGTGGGCCCTGTTTTGGCAGTATCACTCTAACTTGTGCAGAATAACTCCATATCCTCCTTAGGCAGCTTCAAGGAGTTGTCCCTCGTTTTCTTCAGGCAAACTTTAGCTCCTTCCCTGGCAGCCTCTTATCCAGCCTTCCCTTTAAAAACAATATGGAGGAACTACAGCCCAGATTTTAGGGCAACAGGAGTGACAAGTGAAAGAAGTTCCATCATAACTTCTCTTCAGGATTTTGGGCAGGTTGTTGCATCGGTCCTGACATCCACAGTCATAACCTAATGCAAGGGGACTGCCAGGCGTCTGTCCTCACTGGTCTATGGGTGGAGGAGTGAGAAGATGAAGATGGTGCCAATGAGCCAGGCTACCCATTCAGCAACAGAGTGGTACTCGTGTTTATGCTATAAGAGCATGCTCACCTCCAGTCATGTTCAGTATAGAGCAAAAAGGCAGTTTGTAAGTGGTGAATTCATGACGCTGCCCAATAAATCCCAATTATCATCTGCCAGGAGGGCTGGGCTTTTTGACCTGATCAGAAAGGGGGTTCTCTACGTAGAAACAATATCAAAGGTGATGTGTGAGTCTCTCCATTGGCTCAAAAGTGGGCAGGCCACTGGGTGAATTTGGGAATGATATATCTCGTTTCTAATATGCTACTATTATTCAAAGTGACTATTTGAAGTCCTTGGTCAGATCTGTGTCTGGATATCAGCTTTAACCATATGTGTGCCATACTCCCTTGGGAGTGCAGAGACTATGGGGAGGGGCAGGAGAGGCCAGCTGGATGTCTCACCTCTGGTAGGGCTTTTGATGCTGTGGTATCAGAGGCTGATGCTAACATGGGTATGACACAAAAGACTGTGTCAGAGTCCTGCAGACCACTGGGGGTTGGTAGATGGGCTGAGTGTTGTCCTCCCCCATCCTGGGATCCCCTGTCTACACATGGAGATGCAGCACGAGCCTGGGACATTCCTTCCAATATTGCCCTGAAACACATCCATGTTCCTTTCCAGTGCCATTCCCCAGGCCTTCCACATCCAGCGCCTGTGTAGAACCAAGATGGAGATGTCCCAGACTCCTTTCCTGTGTGGGATATAAGCGTCTAACCAAGTGGCCATCCTGGGGCTCAGGTGATAATTAGAAGGATCACAATTAACAAGCAGCGCAGCACGAGGAGCAGAGAGGAGGGTTGGTTGAGGCAGGATGCCTGAGCTGTCCTCCAACGGCAAAGTGCTGAGACAACAAACTTAACCTCTCTGTCCACAGCGCTCCTATCAGCCATGGTTATTAAATCCCACAAAAGGAAGAAGAGGAGAAGTGAATAGGGTTGAAAGAAAAAGCACTTTCCCCATTTGGATTACCTCCTACAGAACAGGACCTGCCAGTGAAAGGCGGAGAGTGTAATTGCTGGCCTGAAAGAGAGAGAGATGGAGGGGGGGGGGGAGGAGGAAAAAAAAGGGAAAACTATAAAAGGGAAGAAGAAAAAGAAGGAAGGGGGGAAAAATTGATAACGAACAATTTATCCTCTGAGCTAACGGTTAATTAATTCTGAAAGTATCTGTCAGACTAATGGGGGGGGGGGGGAAGGAGGAGGAGGAGGAGGAAGAAGAGAAGGCTGTGCTCCTAAATACAATTAGTAAAATAAGAACCACAAAAAAACAGGGGGAAAAAGGAGGGAGGGGATAAAAAAAACCCACGTTGTTTTTCTTTTAAGGTGTTGCTATCTTGGTAGAGCCCGGGCCCTTGGCTTCCCAATGTCATTCTCAACACAGGTCTTTCTTTTTTTCCCTTCTCTCCCTTCGTCTCTTTTCAGAAATTGTTCTCATGAATGATTTATATATGTCTAGTTATCTGGAGTGATTTCTATGGACCCGGGCGCATTGCTGCATAATTGTTAATTTTAATGCCATAATAGCTTCAGATGGAGGAAGAGATTAGGCGTTTATTGCACAATTAAATGAAACATACTTGAGAATCACAAAAGGTTCCGTAATTATTTCAGACCATTAATAAAATGGGCATTAAATTATATGGGACACAAAAGGGAAAGGAAATAGATTTTCATTACAGCAATAGAAGCCGAGAGTAGTAATAGATCCTTGTTGAATTCTCTTTCTCTCTCTCTCTCTCTGAAATTAATTGTTGCCCGGCTTATTTCAAAGCAAAATAAAAGAGAAATAAAGTGTGTTAAAGAACCTCTGATGAAAGGGCTTTGTTTGATAAGGACAATAGCCAGTGATACACTCAGGGAAAAAAAAAAAAAAAAAAAAAAAAGAAAGGGGGGGAGTGGAGAAAAAAAGGGAAGATTTGATTTTGGCTTCTTGCCCTCAGTCCCGGAGGCTGCACAGGGGCTCCATGCACTCACATGAGGATCTCTCCTCCCATTAGGACAGAGGGGAGGGAATAAGAACCTGGAAAGTTCCCCCATCCGCTTCCTGTGGTGGCTTTGGGCAGAAGATGTGGTGTGCTGATAGGAGTGCTGGAGCTGTTTGGGGTGAATGGAGCTACAGGTGGGTGTCCCTGTGCTCAAAGCCCAACCTGCAGCTCTAGGAGTGTCTGGAGAACTTTGTCACAGCATGGGGACCCCACAGGGACAGGGAAGGTGACATCTCAGGGCTCCTCTTGCCCATGGCAAAGGCAGCATGTAGGAGTTGGGACCTGAATGCCACCCAGACTTCGCCTCTGGGTCTGGATAGACCCAAAAACCCTCTGGTGTAACAGCAGTTCTCACCCTTATTGCCAACAGCAGTTATTTCCAATGGCAAAAACAAGGGGGAATTAATGATGTCTTACAGTGAACTTTAGAGCTGAAGAAAGTTCCTTCTGAATGTGCAGGGCACCCAAAAAGTGCCGTGAAAGGGAGGCAGCCTGGGGCTGGAAGCATGCTGGTTTGTATGTTAGCAACCTGCTCAAAGCAGGTTCTGTGGTAGGAGTTGTAAAGGAATGCATGCAGATGGGTCTTAAATACCTCCGTAGGAGGACACTTCAGCCTGTTCCAGTGCTCTGTCACCCTCACAGTAAAGTTCTTTCTCTTGTTCTAATGGGACTTCTATATTCCAGGTTGTGCCTGTTGCTCTATGTTCTGTCTATGGGTACCAGCAATAAGAGCCTGACCCCATCCACTTGCCTCCTGCCCTTTAGGTAGTCATAAGCACAGATCAGATCCCCTCTCTGTCTTCTCTTTCCAAAGCTGAACAGCCCTAGGGCTCTCAGCCTTTCCTCGTGTGGCAAATGAGATGAAATAAAACACGAGAAAGAAGAAATGAATAAAAGCAACACACAGCAAGCGAGATGATAAAAGGCAAAACAAAAAGGTTCTGACAAAGCCAAGCTTGCCAATAATAACTACACCTGAGGAAAGCAGAACATCCTCCCACACCCCTCAGCTGGACTGGGGCAGATAGGGAAGCCTTCACCTCCCCTTGCCTGCATAAAGGCAGCACAAAGGGATCCAAAACAAGGAGCACCTGGAGCCAACATACAGCCAAGCAAGGGTGTCTCCTCCCTGGAGAAGCCTTGCACTCGGAAACTGAGCTTTGCTGACGCAGCTCAGACGCACGGCAGCTATTTTTAGGCTCCATGCAGTGCTTTACTCACAGAAGCAAAGGGTCTGCCTCCTCCCCATCGGCACTGGGGAAGCGATGGCTGAATGGTTTGGGTACTGTGGGCATGGGAGCAGGAGGTGTAGGGCAGGGGGGTATGGGGAGAGCAGGGAGCACCCGAAGCTCTGATGATGGCATTGGGCCCAAAGAAAGGACCTGCAGATGAGGAGTTCAGAGTGGGAGGGAGGAAGGAGAAGAAATAAATGGAGAGAAAAAAATGCGTGGTGGGGGGGGGGAGGAAAGGGAAAGAAAACGGGGTTGGAAGGGAGAAGTGCTCATCCACGGGGAGGAGCAGGAAAATAAATGAAAACGCGAGTAGATGGAGGCTGCAGTGAGGAGCGCTGGGCTGCTGCGCCAGTGCCCTCTCCTGGGCAGAGGGAGCCGAGCAGAGCCGGGCTGGGTGATAAGCATGAAACCCTACACTGATCCGGTACAAGGCAAGAGAGGGGATGGGGGCTTACGGCGAAGAATAAGAAGCTAAAGGGAGACTCTAGGCGGGAGCGGAGGGAGGGGGGGAGAAAGTCTTAGGGAGATGAAAGAAGGTCGGCGTTAGAGGGAAATAAATAAGAAGATAAAATAAAACACGAACAATACAAAGTATTAGAGAGTCTCTAAAAAGGACGAGGAAAACAGGCTGAAGTGCAGCAGGAGATCAGCCATGTCACCCAGATGGAAATAAATAAGAAGACTCGAGACACGGAGTCAGATGGATTTTAATGGGAGGGATATCCTCCTTCTTCCATGGTCTGAGTGGGAAAGGAGCAGCCCTGAGAATGCACTGGGGCTGAGCACCCTCAGAGAAGGGACCAGAAGTGTCCCAGCACATGGGGCATCCTTGCTTCATACATGTCACAGCAATAAACCTGTCTATGGGAACTGCTGAGTCCAGGCCTGAACCACTGATTGAGCACCTGGGGAAAGGACCTGGTCAGCCCTGGGAGCACAGGTGAAGGCAATGCTGGGAGGGTGGAAGGGGTGGAATCTGGCTGCACCTCTCTTAGACCCCATTTAAAGGCTGACTGCCACTGGGGAAGGATTTCTGGTTGGAGATCCCTCCTTTGTGGAGTTCCTATTGTAAGCCTAGATCTTCAGAGATGGGTGAGCACTTCTGTTTGTAGCACCTTTCCTTCGCACGAGTCTCTTTGTCATTACACCTCCTGTATCACCATTATATCACATTGATCTTTTTGATTGTTACAATTTGTTATTAACTCTTCCTTATGTCCCCCTGGGGACCCTACACAACTGTATTCTGTGAGCTTTTAGTAGCAGGAGGTAACATGGGTCACTGGGCATAGCAAGTTCTTGGCTGAAATGTGATCTTGTAGACAGCAGAAGCCCATGGCCCTGAATCCACTTTGATTTGACATCTTCATCCTCAGCACTGAAATGATGTTCCCCACGCTGCTTCAGAGATCCCATTCTGGCTAATGCATACCGGGTTGCCTGCACTGGGAGCTTTTTGGCTGGATACCAGGTTGGATGTTAGGGAGAAATTCTTCTCTGAAAGAATGTCGAGGTATTGGCACAGGCGGCCCAGGGAAGTGGTGTGGAGTCTTTGTCCCTGGAGGTGTTCAAGAACAGGATGACTATCACATTGAGTGCCATGGTTTAATGGACATAGTGGGGATGGGTTGTTGGTTGGACTTGTTGACTTTAGCGGTCTTTCCAACCTTAATGATTCTATGATTCTTTAGGGGATGCTGCTGGTCATATAGAAATAAGGAGGTCAGGTGAATCTTTTGGACCAAGGGGGTTGGTTGCTTTGTTTCCAGTTGGATTTTGTTGCTTGAGCACAAAGATCAAAGTTGAAGGCAGCTGGGCTGGATTAGCCAGTCCTGGATGGGGGGTCAGAGTGGGGAGAGCTTTTAGCAGTGATTTACACTCTTTAGGATTCCTCTCTACTTCATCTACCTGCCTTCCAATGGCTGCATTCCCAGGCACAGCACCCCAACCTCTCTCTCTCCATAGGGCTGAGGGCTTTCCCTGTTGGCTGCCCTTCTGCTGGTGCTGATCAGTGAGGCAGGTTGAGATCTGGTCCTCTCACTCCAGTGGCACGGAGCTATTTCAGAGCAGCCAGGACCTGCCCGTGCTGCACCCCATGGGAGTGGGGGTGTTTTATAAAGGTGTTCTGTGGCATTCCTCTCTTCCCTCCCCCCTTTTCCTCAGGCACAGCTCCAAATCTATTTCAGATTCCAAAAGGTGGAATATTGCTCGTGCTTTGGTTGTTGTTATTATTCTTGTATATATACATTTTTTTTTTAATGGAAAATTTCCACAAGAGGACTATTCCTGTTTTGCAAGGGAAACAGAAAATGCATTTGCATCCTTGAAATTTGCTGCATTAGAATAAGAAGCCCTTCCAAGGGAATAGGGCTTGAAATACAAATGTTGTGTGACAGCAATTGGGGGGGGGGGGGGGAATAGGAAAGGATGAAAATAGAACAGGATGCCAGTATAGTATCAATCCAGGGCTATATAAGTTAACCCCTAATTTAGGAGGAAGGACAGATATATAAAAAGCCACTCTGACTGCAGACATCATAAACCTTCATGCTGGAGCCACCAGGTTGACTTGGCTGGAGGAACCCACCCAGGAATCCTTTCGTTTCAAACTGGCTCTGCTCATCCTCTTCAGTCAATGCAGAGGGAGTAAAATAATGGGGGTCAAGGTGCTGAGTTCCCTGGAATTCTGTTCTCCCTGTGCTCTATGGTGTTCCCATCCTACTTTGGTTCTGATCCTGAGGTCCTGCCCAGGAATAAATGCATGTGACCCAGACAGTCCAATGCAGACCTGGCAGGCAATGACTGAAGGCATCGAGTGAGTCAGAAGGAAAGGCTTTGTGATTCCTGTCAGTAAGTGATCAAATGCTCAACCAAGAGACTGACTAAATGGAAAAGAATCCTGAGCTGTAAGCTGGTGGAAAAACTCAGTTCACACACGTGTTGGGACAGTGTGGGGATCAGCTTGGCATAGCCAGGCTGCCTTCCCTCAGGGTTCATCAGCACCCTTAGCCATGTGCTGGGATGCCTCCAACAACAGGAGCTGGTGAGAAGAGCCAGCTATGGAGAGACTCCTCACTTAGGGGCCCCATCCTCATGCACAGTGGTTGTCCTCCATGCTGAGGGCCCCTTCTGGTGGCACTCAGCTGTGACCTGGGGACTCCAATGGATGGAGAAATGAGCGATGCTAACAGGAAGAGAGCAGAATGAGCTCCAGATGGAGGATGCGATGTGTCCTTATGTTGTTACTTGTACCACTGCAGCCTCAAGGGAGGCACTAAGCTCATGCGGTACAAAGCTACCCTTATTCTGCTAATGCTGTACAACAACAGCTGCTTTAGTCTTAAAACCTGATGCTTTCAATGTGGAGCAAGTGACCTCCACAGGTCCCTTCCAGCCTAAAACCATTCTGTGGTTTTGTGATGTACCAGTGCAGGAACCCATGTTAAAACCAGCACTGAGCAGGGCTACTGTGGAAGAGGAGGAAGTAGGTTGGGTAAAACAGCAGAATGGCTTCTCTGACCCACAGTTTTAGGGCTGGGAGATGGTTTGATATCCAGAAATCATCAGATCTCAACAGAATCGGAGCATCAGAGGGAAATTGAGAAGTTTCTCTTGGACAAAGGCCCTGGGCTGGGTTTAAATGTATGAGGCAGCCTGATTTCCTTCATTCCTGGGGAAGGTGATGGCTGGGGGGTTATCAGCATGCCCTATGTAGGAGGGAGCATGAAAAGTCAGTGCTGTGCACAATGCACTCATTCTCTTTCCTCACCCTACAAATTTGTTGCTGTTGATTAAATCCTTTTTCAGAATGGAGCGTTACAAGGCTCCTACATGCTTTCCCAGGCAAAGACCTCTCTGCTCCTTCTGCATTTTTATTCTCATATTGGCTTCTGCCCACTGAATAACGACAGTAATTGGATGTGTTTGAATAGCGCTGCTCATTGTTTGGCTGGTAATCAGACAAGTCTCCCATCCCCTGCAACCTGACCGTGGTGGAGGAAGTCCAGACTCAGCACCTCCTTCTCCTCCTCTCTTCCCACCCGCGTCCCCTTAAATCTCTATTTGTATACAGTGTTAATTGTGTTCTACCAATAACAAGTTTTCACTCCCTCCATGACCAGTGGGATCCTAGACGTCCACCAGGACAAGCACAAGATGTTTATTTGTTAGGGCAGCCTTGCAGGGGCTCAGATGGGTAACAGTGAGGCTGGTCCTCTGTGCTGCATAGCTTCTTGGTAACCAGAATTGAAGCTGTTGGTGCCTGGAGGGATATATATAATCATATATCTACCCAAGAGGAGAATGTATTTCTTTGGTGCTATGGTTCATGGAGATGCAGGAGGACCTCCATTCCCATTCTTTGTACATTGGTACAGCTACCCAGGGAGGTGGTGTGGTCACCATCCCTGGAGGTGTTCAGCGCTGTGGAGATGTGGCACTGAGGGATGTGGGCACAGTGGGGTGGGCTGGGGTTGGAATTGGGGACCTCAGGGGTCTCTTCCAATCTTAAGGCTTCTATGTTTGTGAGAGGAGTGGGGGATTCTGCCTGGCAGGGTAGGCTTGTGCTGGGCATCCCCATGGGTCCTCCCTCTTCACTCCCATTGCTCGCTAAAAAGGATTAAGAAGATAAAAGTCCCATCACCAAGTGAGGCTCAGAAGCAGTAGCAAACACCCTGAATCACCAGTCAGGTTGAGGTACCAGACCTGTAACAAACACTTGCTGACAGCCCATTGGCCACATGTGTTCACATGAGCCGTGCCACGTCTCTTTATTATGACTAATAGACACTCTTGCAGAAATCAGAATCTATTTCCAAGTGATTCATGAGCGTGTAGGAAAAGGAAGGAGGGGTGAACAACAAACTGAATGCACCTGGTAATTTATTTGCTATGAATAATTTGAGCAGCCCCAAGTGACGGAGATATCTCAGTTATTTATCCTGGGGGTGAAATTTGCAGGTGCTGCAGACTTGTGCTCCAGAGCAGGCCCTCCCTTAAACATTTGCCTCCCCCACCTCAGTATAAACCTCTGTGACTGCATCTGGAACAAGATATAAGGCATGTTTCATCCAAGTCTTTTGTTAATTGCAGTTTCTGGAATCTCCTGCTGGCAAAATTATTCCCCACAAAATCCCTATCTGGAGGGTTAGGAAAGGGTTAGCAGCGTGCCTTCCTGTTTGGGATGGGTGGCTGGAAATAAAGTTTGCTTTCATCTCCCAGCCTTGTAAAGAGCCAGCAGCTACTGGAGAGATGGGCTCCTTGCAAGTCAAGCAGGGAGCATCACTCCAATGTGGGCACTGGTGGATGTGCCAGGTCCTGCTCTATGGGATGGAACCTGGAGGGAGACTTTGGCTGCTCCTCTTACCTGGGTTGCCCTCAGGGGTGGTGAGAAAACAATATCTGGGTTCTGGTGGGACTGCATCAGTTGCTGCAAGAACTGCTCCAAAAATAATGCATCCTATTTTATTATGTTGGCCCACAGCATCATAGGCAAGTGTTGGTGGTACGGCAGTAGAGGCTGCATCTTCCCACCCTGTATGTTAATCACGATCAAAAATGCATACCTAATGGTGATGGCTGTGTGGGAAAACAGTGTTTTGTAGGTGAGAATTTGCTCTTTCAAGTAGTGTTACTGTGTCATTTGTGGCTGTTGTCTTTGGCATGGAAATATATAGGAGGCATTACTTATGGAGCAACTTACATCAATGCAGGTGCTGACTCCTCCATATCTCACGTTCTGTGTCACCATATTGTAACTGTAGGGTTTTGTCTGCTGGCACCACAAGACTTTGATGCATTTCATTATTTCTAGTGTTAAAATTCAGGGAGACTTTTCCA
The DNA here is from genome assembly GCF_054131305.1 of Coturnix japonica. NCBI lineage: Eukaryota > Metazoa > Chordata > Aves > Galliformes > Phasianidae > Coturnix > Coturnix japonica. The sequence continues at coordinate 4,681,125 of NC_140674.1, read as the reverse complement.
TCAAATATCTATGCATTTGTTTCCAGAAACAAATGATTAGCATTAGTATTCATTAGTATTCGTGTTAACAATTGATAAAGGACCCGCTACCGTAGTATCTGAGCGTAACACACAAAATTCAATTAAAAATATAATAATTTCCTCCAGCCATCACCATCTCATCTGTACCATCCCCCCCAAATAAAAACTACTTCCTGAAACTTCCCGAAGTTGGCTTTGCTGCAGGGGGATGTGTTTGCCAAGGAGGCTGAGGCTGGAGTTGGGATGCTATGGTGTATGAGTAGGGCTGGGCTGGGCAGGGTGGTAGAGGGCACACAGGAAACAAGCCAGGAACACTTTCTGCAACACCAGGTTCTGTTTCTAGTCACCATGTCTGTCTTGCAGCAGTTTTTCTGTCTGAATAAGGCTATGTCTTCCATCTAGGTTGAATGGATCTCCAGTTGTCTCAAGGCATTATGGATATTCTCTACCCAAGCTCTTTGCTGATCTGTTTGATGTGTTTTGGAGTCTCCAGAAGTGATGTTTCCCTGACTGGGCGGGAGGTTCATATGATGCCCAATGAGGATGCTTGTGGTATGGCTGAGGACTACAGCCCTGCTGATCCTAATGAGGAACAACTTCTGTAGCTCAGGAGTGAATGCTGGAGAGCTCCATTGTTACTCATGGGGACCCATCATCAGTGTCCCCACCAAAACATGGCACCTGAGACACTGTGTTGTGTGGGATCTGAGCATCGTTCTGACTGTTTAGATTTTGATTCACCACTTCAGTCCAAATCTGTGTTTGTCACATGGTGTCTTCAGCCAAAGCTCTACTGAGGGTCTTGGGTTTGAGGTGGGTGAACATCTACTGATCAGCTCTTACTGTCATGGAGCAACTCTGACTGCTGTGGTCATCTCCAGCAATCTGGGATCTAAACAACACATAAAACCTCCCTGCCTGTTCTGGAGGTTATTTTGGTCCACGCAATTGATTCTTCAGGGCTTTATCAGACAGTGCTTGGCTACCAGTGTTCTTAGAGCTCTATCTTTATACTGGGAGTGTGTCACTGGCAAAAAAATGGCCTTTGGTGCTTACAGCGTCTCAACCCACATCTGTAGCTTCAGCTGCAGATGCTGAGAATGGTTGTGTGAATAGGGAAGAGAGGTATGGAGTCTTTGTAGCAAGAGAAATTGTCTGATGTTTGGATCTTTGATGGGTCTTAAGTGCTATGTGCTCACAGCTTTGTATTTGGGTGAATATGTTCAACTGAAGTGCCCAGTGGGTGCATGTGGGAGCAGCAAGGGGGGAATTACCTGGTTCTTGTTTGATGCCTTGGAAAGGGCAGATGTTCCACTTGGTAATGTGGTTAAGTGGGCGTGATGGTGATGGGCTGATGACTGGACTATGTGATATTAATGGTCTTTTCCAACACTAATGAGTCTGACCTGGTGAGGAAGCAGCCAGCCCATGGCAGGGGTTGGAACTGGGTGGGCTGTAAGATCCCTTCCAACCCAAACCATTCTGTGATTCTATGATGCTTTAACTGCTTGAGAATAGCAATGGGAAAATAACACTTTTGAGCATTTGTTTGCTCAAAATAAGTATAGTATCATATCAGTTGCTCCAGTAAAAGATACCCCTTTCCCTTACCAGCCTGCTCTGCGCTTTTGAGCTCACGTCTTTTATCCCTAACTCTGTGCTGCTGACAAGGACTGAGGCTTCCCAGCCACACAGTATCTGGGATGTCAGCTCTGTGCTGAGCACTGGCTTTACATGAGAGGCCACAGTGAATGTCCTTTCCATTCTGTAGAGAATCTCAGCTCTCCTACTTGCTGCCTGTGGTGCAAAGGAAACACACAAAGGTCTTCCCATCCTCTTCTGCAGGGTCTGTGATCAGGGACCTTTGAGGTTTATCCCAGGTGTGGTCTGACCCTGCCTGGACAGCTTTGGTGCTCTCTGCCCTGGTGCTACACACTACAATGGTAATCCAAGCGGTGTCCACTGGCTGTGGCCAGTGCTGTTCAGAGCATTGGGACCATATTAGTCCTTGCTGTCTGCAATTCAGGGCACAAAGCCATGCTGTAACGCAGTCCCATTGGGATATTCCCCCTCTCCACCAATTGCAGCCAATTGGAAGAGGCAGAATGAAGATGAAGTTTGAATGAGGCTGAAAACTCTTCAGCTTCAGTGTATATTATTGGGGCTGAGAGGAGTCTGTATGTTTTGTAGTGATTATCCTCCTGGAGAGGGCGGTTTCTTCCCATCTCATATTGGCTAGTGTGAGAATGCAGACTGGGGCTTATAGGGTCTGATGCTTCCATCCCTCTGCCTAAAGCATGAGGTGGTGGCCTGCTCCCTTACACCTGCCCATGCAGAGGGCTGCATCCATGTAACTTTGAGTGCCTCTATTTCTATGAATGGTGTTGCTAAGGGCTGGGAGGTGCTGAGCAAGAAATACCACAGATATGCACAGAGAATATCCTATGGGTGCAGGCTGAGCTCTGCATAGCATCTGTGAGTGCATCAGTGCTTGGGTGGGTGAGTGTGCATGTAGATGTTTTATACACTAATATTAATAAAGAAATATATATAATGTGATGGCACGTGATTAAATGGATCTGTTTCAATATGTGGCACGTGAACGAGGAAACGTGCTTATGCATTTACATGTAAAGAGAAAAGAATCAAGTAGAGATGAAAACTGCCTCGATATTCAGCCTGGGCACCGAGCTCTACCCCATACATATGCACTGAGTGCTGCTGCCAGAGGGAATGGCACTGGGGCTGCGAAACGGGCAGCGCCTGCAGCCGGGTGGAGATTTAGGCTCTCCAAAACGTGCTCCCTTTGGTTTCAAATCCCCTCTTTTCCCCAACGCCCGAAGCACAAACACGAAGCAAAACGTTCTTTAATGATCCATTATCCTCCAGCAATTAAACTTTGGATCGGGGCACTTTCAAGTTCTAACTGTTGTGCCACTTCGGGCCATTCCAGCACTGCCCAACCGGGATTCCTGCGAAGAGGAGGAGGAGGATGAAGGCAGAAGCACCGCTCTGTTAGTGCTGCTGTCATATCTCAGGCTCCGCGATCCCATCGCGTTTAAAGTTACTCCGAATGAACTCCCACCGAGAATCCGATTTTAACGTTTCCATATCAGCACCTTCTTATCTTCCTGCGTTACGATGATGTCATTCGTAATTGCAAGATTCGTTTTGATGTCTGAACAATGTGGCGTCGTCCTGGAAATCGCTGCTGCTCGCTGCGAAGTTCCCAAAAAGCCCCGAATCTCCTTGGGGGGATGCAACAGGAGCTCTGCTGCCAGGAGAGGCGGCTTGTTATGAATGGGAGTATTTAAGGACTGGGGCATCAGCACCTCGCAAGAAATCTTGCCTTTCCTTTCTCTCTCTCTCTCTCTCTTTTTAAACTTCTATAGGATGGAGTTGAACACAACCCAGCCCGAAACGCCCCGAGCTCCCCATCGCGGTCCGAGGTAGCACCCAATGGAAGCGGAGCTGCCTGGCTTTTATCGTTAATATTGCGAAGCGTCACGAACTGCTTGGAAAGACTTTCTGGGAGCGGGCAGAGCCATCGTTCCCCCTCCGAACGAGTTGGCTGCTAGAGCCGGATTTTGGCAAACGGCGCCAGGTTTCCCTGCTTCAGTTTGCACACGGGATGACAAATGATGAGTATATTCGTAGGACACCCCCCTCCCCCCCATCCTCGAAGTATCCGAGAATAAGAAATGAAAACAAAGGTAGTTTTGTATTTTAAATGGAGGAGGGGAAAACACGATCCACGAGGGCTGCTCCCACGGGTGGGTGGGTGTGGGGGGAAGGGGGGGGGGAAAGCAGTTCCCATTCTCATCGCCTGCACGTACCATCCCTGCTCCCTCCCCGTCGGGGCCACGCGTGGCACGGAGCTGCCCGAAGGGGTGACGCTGTGGGCACTGCTAAGGGGATGTGGGGGAAATCCAGGGGGAAGGGGCCTCCTGCAGCCGCTTTTAGTTTTGTCACGGGTTCTCGAGAGAGGCTGCCGGGATGTTGAGGGAGAGACTCGTGGGACCTCACCTTGAGAAGGGGTTGGAGGAGTTTCCCCATGGGTTTCCCCCGTGCCGAGGGTTAAGACAGGGGGAGCCCGACCCGCAGCCCCCGCTTTGAGGGGATGGGGCTGAGAAATTCCCAACACATTCCTAAACACAACGAAAAAAGCCGCTGGGACGGTGGCGGTGGCGGCAGTCGCAATGACTCCGGCCCCACCAGGCTCGTCCAGGTGAGCGGACTCTAAAGCGTATCCCCATCTTCCTTCTCCTCCTCCTCCTCCTCTTCCTCCTCCTCCCTGGCCCCGCACGCACACGGGGAAATGAAAGTCATTTATTTAGAGCGGAAAGAGGAAAAAAAAAGAAAAGAAAAGAAAAAGCAGGAAATAACTGAGGGTGGTTGATGATATTGTTATCATTATCGTTGTTGTTATTCTTATTACTACTCCGGGGGTAGCGAACAACCTCCAATGGCAGCGCGTGGCCGCCCGGCCGGAGCAGAACTTGCCTCCGGGGGACTGCGGGGGGAGCGCGGAGGTTGCGGGGCTGCGGACCCCACCTCCGGCCCGGCCCGAGCCCCCCGCCCGGCTCGCATCTCGTTTCTGCCCCCGTCAGCCATAGAGCGGCCTGAACGCTCCGCGCCGGGGCAAGGGGCGGCCCGACGGGGGCTGTTCGGAGCAGGTTTGTTAACCAAGCAGGTGCTCAAAACCAATAAGCCACGAACAAACGCGGCCCCCGTCGGGATTCGGAACAATTGTTTCCATTTAATAAATATTTTCCCCACGGGCGTTTGGAGGGAGGCAGGCAATTATTCAAAGCGAGTCGGGACGCGGGCCGGCTCCCGGGGTTAAGCGGGGCTGCGGAACGGGGGAATTGGCGGCGGGGAGCGGCCTCGGCCCGGCGGAGCGCTGTGCTCTCAGCCCCGACGGCGGAGGAGGGGTGTCGGGACCCCTGCACCCCCTGTCCCCATATCCCGAGGGTCCCGATGCTTCCCCCCCCCCCAGCTCTCCCCTCGCTGTTAGCGCGGCAACTCACAAAGCCTTCCCTTTAATCTGCGCGCTGATGGAGAGGGGGTGGGGGGGGTCCTCATTTCCCCTCCTTTCTTCCTCCTCCGCCCTCCCCTGTCCCCTCCCCTCCTCTTCCTCTCGCCCTTCCTCTCTCCCTCTCTTTTTAAGCTGGTCCCCCTCCGCGCTGATTGGGCGCCCAGCCGCGCTGTGAACGCCCTGCCACTATGTCAGCCCGCTCGCCGCAGCCCCTCGCCTTTGAACTGCCCCGCGCCGCTCCGCGTCCCCACCGCCGGCCCGCAGCTGTGCCCGGCGGCTCGCCGCCCGCCTAGCCGCCCGCCGGGCCCCGCGGGCCGCCCCGCGCCTCCCCGCGGGCCGCTCCGCTCCGCACCGCTCCGCGCCTCCCCGCGCCCCGCCCCGGCGCGGCTCCCGGCGGGGACGGCGTCGGTGGAGGACTGTGATGATCAGCTGAGCCCTCGCCTGGAGCTCCTCCGGCTGCCCCGGCCGCCTCTTCTTCCTCTTCCTCCTCCTCTTCGTCGTCGCGGTGCCCGCAGAGCGCCCCGCACCGCCGCGTCCCGTCGCCCGCCCGCCCGTCCGCCCGCAGCATGTCCAAACCCAGCGACCACATCAAGCGCCCCATGAACGCCTTCATGGTGTGGTCCCGCGGCCAGCGGCGCAAGATGGCCCAGGAGAACCCCAAAATGCACAACTCGGAAATCAGCAAGCGGCTGGGAGCGGAGTGGAAGCTGCTCTCCGAGGCGGAGAAGCGGCCCTACATCGACGAGGCCAAGCGGCTGCGGGCGCAGCACATGAAGGAACACCCCGACTACAAGTACCGGCCCCGGCGCAAGCCCAAGAACCTGCTCAAAAAGGACAGGTATGTCTTCCCTTTGCCTTACCTGGGGGAAACCGATCCCTTAAAGGCCGCCGGGCTTCCCGTGGGGGCCACTGACTCGCTGCTGAGCTCCCCGGAGAAGGCCAGGGCTTTCCTGCCCCCCACCTCAGCACCTTACTCCTTACTTGACCCCAGCCAGTTCAGCTCCAGCGCCATTCAGAAGATGACCGAGGTTCCTCACACCTTGGCCACCGGCACCCTGCCCTACGCCTCCACCTTGGGATACCAGAACGGGGCGTTCGGCAGCCTGAGCTGCCCCAGCCAACACACCCACACCCACCCCTCGCCGACCAACCCTGGCTACGTGGTGCCGTGTAACTGTACCGCATGGTCGGCCTCCAGTTTGCAGCCTCCGGTTGCCTACATATTATTCCCGGGCATGACCAAGACTGGCATAGACCCCTATTCTTCAGCACACGCGACTGCTATGTAACACCCGCCCACAACCCCACGGGCGGCCCCCACCCAGGGGAGCCGGCCGGATTGGGATTCCTCCGTGTGCATGTACATAACCCCGCCGGAGCCTCCCGAAGCCAGGACTCTGCAGCCCGGACAGCCGCGGATGCGCCCCGGGGGACGAGGAGATGCTGAGAGCTGTCACCGGGCCCCGAGGTGGGGGGTGGGTGGGAGGGGGAGAACCTGCAGCAGCGGGGGGCGGATAGGATCCAGGCACCGGGCCGAGTTGTAAATGTGTTTTAAAACAAAACAGAAAAACAAACAAACAAACAAAACCAATAAGAAAATGAAAAAGAAAGAAACAAATAACTCCGAAAATCCGGGAGAAAAAAAAAAAAAAGAAAAAAAAAGGAAAGCAAAGAAGAGCGAAGCTCGAACTGCCCCTCTGGGACAAAGGGGGGGGGGGGGGGGGGGGGATGGAGAGAGGCGGTGATTTTAATTTATTCCCTGAACGTCTCTGAGTTCTCCATGGTCTCACGGCACTTGGATGTGACTTTGGGATGTCCCGGTCCTGTTCTGTTGTTGGGGCTTTTTTAAGGGGTGGGGTGGGAGGATTGTTTTCCTTTTGCACATTGAAAGACGAGAGCGGCTGTGTTATATATATAAATCTCTATATATTTTGCCACCACGCTTTAGTCGGGAAAGAAAGCAAATTGCTTTTTCGTGTCTCTTCAAAGTTCAAAACGGAAAGAAAAAGCAAAACGGAGGGAGAGAAGCATTTCTATTTCTAACATATGATAGTGTTTGCTTCATTTCTAACAGCTAGTCCTTCAATTTGTGTGATCCAGTGAGATTAGATCTAAGTTTACTTTAGGCAGAGCGTCAGGTCTGAAGTCAGGCGGTAGAATTGTACAAAACAAATGAACGATGCTGATACTAATACTACTAATAACGGAAAACCGAATAATCGTAATAAAAATGATGGTCATTTCAATACGTTTTCGCGATGTCTTGGGAAGGAAAAACAAAACCGTGCGTATCCGGTAGGGTTTTATCTCGTTGAACCTTTACGTTGGTTAAACAAAGCCGTTCGGAATGAAGGCAATTTGGCGTTGAGAGCGGTGTGAGCGCGGTGCCCGTCCTGCAGCCCCGAGCCCCGACGGCGCGCACCGGGCGGCCCCGCACAGCCCCGCACCGCGTCCCGCACCTCTGCGGGCTCCTCTTGGAGCCCCTCGTGGAGAGCAGGAGGCTGCGGGTGGACGATACATACAAACAACGAGGGGGGGAGAGCCGGGGAAAGGAAGGTGGTGGGGGGTGGGGGGGAGGCATCCCCCTCCCCTCCCGTCGGGGAAAAGTGAGCTTTGCGAAGTTACCTCCGCGGAGCTGAAGTTGTTACCGGTGCGACGATTCTCTCTGTCTTTCTTTTAATTCTTTTTAATTGAATTTTTTTTTTGGAAGTCGGGGAGAGGGGGGGGGGAATTAGCATCGTGCCGGGGGACAATTAGCGGTGTCCGGGTGCTATTCACGGGGCCCTTTGTGCAACGAGGGTCTTTGCGCGGAGGGACGGAGGCGAGGAGGAGCTCGGGGTCCGTCTGCTGGAGCTGAATAGCGGAGCGCGGCGTGTTTGGATGTGCTTTGCTCATTAAGTGCTCTTTGGAGACCGATGTTAGAATTAAACGGCATAACACAATTAACATACATGGGGCTTGAATGGGAGGGTAAGCAGGGGAAGAATAGATAGATAAATAAATGAGAGATCAGGCGAAGGTAAACAAAAGGGGAGAGGAGAAAAGGGCTGAAAGGAGAGGTTAGAATGGCTGCTCCAGCCTTGTTTAGCATGACAAAACGGCTCTTACAAATGAGGACAATTAAAAGAGCTGGCTTCGGGAGGGCCTGGGAGCAGCGGGCCGATCCGCTGGGACACGCGGGCTGAATGCGGCCGGCGTGGGGCAGGGAACGCGGCGCCGGGAGCGCCGGGCGCTGATGTAACCCCAGCTGACAGGAGCTGTCAGTCTCGGTGATAACACCGATAGCTCAGTGTCCTTTAACATCTACCCAGATTAGTTTGACAATGGTCGGAGGTAGCGCGGGGGGGAAGCGGCTGCCCGCGCCCGCCGGGCCCCGAGGGAGCAGCCGGGGGAGGCACCGCGCCCGCCCCAGCGGAGAACTCCGCTGCCGGCCGGATGGGAGCCCCCCAGCCCTGATAGGGATGGGCCAGGCCGGGCCGAGGGTGCGCGTCGGGGCCGGGGACGGGAACATCGGGACCGGGGCAAAACCTGGGCGATGTGGGCTGGAAACTTTAGCGAGGAGCTTCTTTCCTTCTTTTCTCTTTTTTTTTGTCCTTCTTCCCTTCTTTTCTCTTTTATTTATTTTTCTTTTCTTTCTTTCTTTCTTTCTCTCCCTTCTTTCCTTCCTTCTTTCCTTACTTCCTTCTTTCCTTCCTTCTCTCTCACACTCTTTCTTTCTGTCTCTCTCACACTCTTTTTCTCTTTTCCCTTTTTCTCTTCTTTGCTTCCTTCTCTCCTTCTTTCCTTTTTCTTCCTGTCACTCTTTATCTCTCTCTTTTCTTTCTTCCTCTCCTTTTCTCTCCTTCTTTCTCTCATTTTCACTCCTCTCTGCTTTTCTTCCTCTTCCAGTTCCCCTTCTGTTTCCACCCCCTCCCCTTTCTCGCCCCTTTCTCACTCACCCTTCCTCACCCTCTCGCCTCCCTCCTGCCCTTCCCGACCACCCCTCCGCAGCCGCTCAGCGCTGCGCTTCCATTCCCCCAGCGCTGTTATTGGAGCTGTTCCTCCAGCTCTTTCGCCCATCTGCAGGTGTGGAGCTATTTAACCCGTGGAGGTAAATAAATTAAATAATGATCTTGACACAGCAATGAACCGATTGCTGACTTTGATGTCGAAGGGAAACCTAAGAAAAAAAAGAAAAAAGGAGAAGAAAAAAAAAAAAAGCTATTCCCTCGAGGGGGAATCACAGCTTCTCGTTAAACCTGTTTCCCCACAACTGTCTCTTTCTTTCAATAAAATCATTACACAGAGGCCGCGAGGTTATGTGTACCACGCCTTGGGTGCTCGGCCGGGCGCTGTCCCGGGCCGGGCTGAGCATCGCAGCCTGTTCCAGTGCCGAGCAGCGCCGCGCAGCGCCCAACCCCGGGGTCCCGGAGCGGCCCTGCCCGGCCCCGAGTGGCTCCGCACAGCTCCCTGTCCCGCACAGCTCCCTTTGCTCCGCTCCCTCTGCTCCTCCTCTTCTTTTCTTTTCTTTTCTTTTCTTTTCTTTTCTTTTCTTTTCTTTTCTTTTCTTTTCTTTTCTTTTCTTTTCTTTTCTCTTCTCTTCTCTTCTCTTCTCTTCTCTTCTCTTCTCTTCTCTTCTCTTCTCTTCTCTTCTCTTCTCTTCTCTTCTCTTCTCTTCTCTTCTCTTCTCTTCTCTTCTCTTTCTCCTTTCATTTCTTTTTCTTTCCTTTCTTTTTTTCCTCTCCTCTCCTCTCCTCTCCTCTCCTCTCCTCTCCTCTCCTCTCCTCTCCTCTCCTCTCCTCTCCTCTCCTCTCCTCTCCTCTCCTCTCCTCTCCTCTCCTCTCCTCTCCTCTCCTCTCCTCTCCTCTCCTCTCCTCTCCTCTCCTCTCCTCTCCTCTCCTCTCCTCTCCTCTCCTCTCCTCTCCTTCCCCCTTCTTGTTCTCCTCCCTTCTCTCCAGCCGCTCCGAGGACCATCGAGTCAGTTTGCATCCCATCCCACCCGAGCTTCCTTTAACCGAAGTACCGAACGGGTGGTAGAGGGCAGACACCGGAGGCAGAGGGAATCGGTAGGGCCCGAGCTGCAGCCCAGGTGCAGCCTTGCAATCGCTGCTACGGGAGAGACAAAGACGGTGTGGGGGGAAATGATGTGATGTTAAAAAACTTTGTTTTAAAGGACACATTAAGCTCACAGAAGTCTCTGAGAGATATTACTTATTTCTGCTTATTAGTGATAATAGCCCAGTAAATTTGCTATTGAGTGTATCAAAGGCATTCAAAGCGACTTTGGAACATCAAAAAGATTGCGAGGCTGATTTTACGGTTTCCTTCCAGGCCCGACCTCCCGGCTACATGCCGCGATTGTAGCGTTTAACGATGAGCACCGATCGGCGCCGCTCCGTTCCGCCGCCCGTCCCGACCCAAGCTGTGGGGCTCCGGGTGTCGGTGAAGAGGCAGAGGGAAGGGGGGTCAGGGGGTGGGGGGGAGACGCGTCCCATGCCGCCGAGGTGACAAAACAAAAACAAATGTAAAAACGAAGGGGAAGGGGGGAAGGGGATAGAGGGGGGGAATCCGAAGTGCTGAACATTTCGCCTATCGAGGTGCGTGCGGCGCGATGCGCTCTTTGGGCGCTGAGGGGGACGGACTGTGCGCTGCTCCCACGTCGCGGCGCGGCATCCCCTGCCCTTCCGGGCTTTGATGTGCTGTAATTGAGCCTTTCTCCTCCGGCCCTTCATTTCGCCTTCCCCCCTTCTCTCTCCACTGTTCCAGTTGGGGTGTTCTATATAAACATCAAAAGGACAACGCAGCTTCCCTCCCTTCCTCCCCCCCACCCCCAACCCCCCAGCTCCATCCTCCTCACTTATATATATATATATATATTTAGGACAAATAGCGAAATGCTTCATTTATTCATTGTGAGCTACAGAAGAAATAAGGCTCGGGGTCCGTGCAGGTCCGCACGGCAACACGCGAACATGTGTACGCTCAAAGCCCGGCATTAAATCCCGGTTGATCCCAATTTAAAACGGAGAGCGAGGGAGAGGAAGCGGCTCTTTGAGTGTGAGAGAGAAAGAGGAGCCGAGATGAGGAGCTGGTAATTATTGAAATATAAGGGTGAGATTAATTCAAAGGAAACAAACTATGAAAACAATTGGAGCCGAGTGAAAAGCAAAACCCAGATTAGAATTTGCTCGTGGTTTGTTGTCTGTCTGCTTTCTTTCCTCCTCCCCACCCATTGTCACAGTGCAAGGCAATGGGATTTGCACACTTGAGGTGTAATAGCATTACTGCATTAATTAAAATTTTCATTTCACGTCCAGATTGTTTACTTATCTGCTGGAAACATATGTCGGGAGAAGTTGAGATTCTGGATTCTGCTCCGCTGCCCAAGGTGCAGAGCAGTACGGGGGGGAGAGGATGGCTTCAGATTTTTTTTCCTCGCCGCATCCTCCAGCCTTATCTCGGCGCTGTAAATTATAAGGAGACTCCATTGAACTGAATATGAAGATTATATTTGCGAGCGGCGAGTCCTAAAGCGGCCCCGGTCCCGCTTGGAAATGAACCGCGCCGCTTCGTGTCTAGCTCCGTGCCCACCCCCGGAGCCGGGTGGAGGGGGGCGACCATCACCATCTACCCACCCGCCTCGTCCCGAGGAGAGCGATAGTCGCCCCCGGGGTGTCCCCCGCGAGTCCCGCTGCCGCCCGCGGACAGCCGTCCGGAACCGCGAGGCGTCCATCCCCAGGCTGTGCTTTCCGAAGCGGATCCCCCCTCCCCAAAACCACCTTCGGAAGTGCCTGGGGAGGGCTGGGGTGGGGTTGTGATGGTGGGCAATGTCGGGGTCTGTGTTCCCCTTCGTTGCTGGGAGGCTGCTGGGGCCGAGCCGTCGGGGCTGGGGCTGCACGGGGCAGCGCGGAGAGGGGCCCCGGTAGAGCCAGATGGGGGCCGTCCGTCCGATTGCTCTCCCCACTTCCATTTTATTTCCTTCTATCTATTTATTTTTTAAGAGAAGGGACAATTTTTTATTTTTTATTTTTTACCATTATTATTATTAATATTATTTATTATAATCATTATTTATTTATTTATTTACTTACTTACGAAGAGCCCCCTGAGAAGACGGCGAGGTGCCGTCCTCTCTCCGTTGGGTCTATCTGTAATTGAATCTAGGTCAGTTATTCTAAAGCATGGGAGAGGCTGATTCCCTCTTTCCGACATCAGCCCGGAATTTGGGGGGAGGAGAGAAGGGGGGGGGGTCTTGCAATTTCATTTAAAATGTAATGGTGGATGAACCGATAAGCAAATAGGGGGGAAAAAAAGGCTCTGCTTAAAAGAAAAAAAAGAAGGAAAAAAAAAAGGCATGCTTTTAATATGCTTCCAGATGGGGGGAATATGATTTACATGGGAGTTTATTTCCTCTTTGCTGATATGAAAGAATTACAGATACAAAACCCACTGATCTATAGAATAAAAAAAGAAAAAAAAAAAAAAGAAGAAGAAAAAAAGAAAAGAAATGTTATTTTCCTGTAAAGGTATCAGTTCATTTATATTCATTTAACCATCCATCCATCAATTCACTTTCTCTCTCCCCGCACATTCCCTCTGCCTCTGGTAAACCTACCCTGCCAATATACTTTTCTGGAATATACAATGAAGTTTCCTTAAGAAAAAGAGAAGGAAATAATGAGGGATTGAGCTGAAGTAGGGAAAGGGAAGTTCCCACTTCTACCCCCAGCCCTCAGCTCCTAGTTTACCCTGCAGACTTTGAGGATATTAGCAATATGAAGGGAAAAAATAAACCCACCCCTTTAAGTTTGGTAGAAAATGTCTGTATATATCTATAAATAATATATGAACTATAGATGTTATATATGTGTCTACTGTGTATATATAATATATACCACGGAGCTTGTGTGCTCAACATGTATGTACCGTGTCTTTACGCTCATGTTATATAAATAGCTCATTCCCTCTCTATGTGTGTGCCTATAAAATAAAATATACAGATATTGTACAGATATTTACGGCATTCATATATCCTGAGTGCACAGACATAGATTGAAACATACATCCAGCCTACGTATGCTGTTTATATATATGTGCAGTATATATGATGCCCACGCTGCGCACATACAAAGACAGCGTCTCTCTGAGCTGGAACAGAACGTTTGTATTTAGGCATAAAATAGCATTCTAAATTCCCCACGTGTGTTCCTGTGTGAGTGTGGAGGTGCATCTGACAGTGTAGTGAGGGTGCTGGTGTTTGTGTCCACATGCTGAGCATTCTATGCACACAGAGACAGAGTGGGCTACAGGAAGGCAGGATCAGCCTGGTGCCCTCAGACCGTCCCAGTTGAAAAGCTGTGGTTGTATTTGGTTTTTGTTGTGTTTAGGGTGATAGCTGGGCCTGAGGTAGAATTTCCTTTATAGGAAGAGGGACCAAAAAGCAAACGGCTCTTGTTGTTGGTAACACAGGCAAGTGTTGCAACCAATCAACCCTATGTGAGCCCTTCCTTATGGGGCTGGAGCTGGAGGTGTCTCCTTCCTCCCTATGCCCTCACCCACCAGAACAGCCATGAGGAGGATGAGGCTGTGTGCCCAAAGCAGGAGGCTGTTAAACCACCAATCCATCAGTCATCTCCCAGAGACCTTCACACAGGCTGGAAGCGAACGGATCAGCATAACCCGCCTTTGTAGGCTCCGTGTAGCAGGAAAAGCTGTACAAGAAGTTGGCTCTTTATTGAAAGGAATACATAAACGGAGAGGCAGCTAGATATGGAAATACCTCCATTGGCAGATAAAAACACACACCTTTATCTTCAGCCAGATATTTATATAGATCCGCATATAATTTCTCCCACTGCTGCCTCTTAGAAGCGCCTCCGCCGGCACTCAGGGGGTCCCTGCTACTCTTCCAGCAATCCCAGGTATCAGCGCATCGCCCACCCTGCGATCAAACAGCACCCAGATGGGCAGCCCTATGGAAGCATGCCCTTGTGTGTGCATCCCTGCAACAACACCAGGCTGATCAAAGGCAGAGGCGCCGGGCTCTGTGCTGTAAGTGGCACCCATGGATGTCAGCTCCGCTTCATGTTTGGAACCCACACCTGAATAAATACATAATCATATCACATAGCGTAATTAATAAGAGTAGCACCATGAAGGACTCTTAAAGGAAAGGCTGTTGAAAGAGAGTTCCTGAAGATAATCCTTTTAAAAGGTTTCCTTAAAATGCTGCCGCTAGTGGGAATAAGGCAGGTTTAGTTCCAACATCTTAATACCTCTGGGTAGCATCGTTTTAGATCTCATAATGTCTTTCCTTTAGCACTGATTTGACTTATGATTTGGGACTTGCATGTTTTGGAGGATCTTGTTGCTGTAGCGGTTCTGATTGAGAAGGTCCCCCAAGGACGTTACCACCAGTGACCTGCTGGGACCTGTGGCTTCATTCTGCTGGAAATCATGCACCGTCCCTGCTTGTAACACTCTTTCCAACCTCACCCTTCTGGAGTTTTGTCTAATGACCCACTCAAGTCATTTCAGGGTGCTGCTTTGTTTGTCTTTCCCTCATCATGGACGGCGCGACAACTACCAAGCTGCTGAAATAGGGTTTGGTTTCTCCCAAGCTCTTTGCTTGGGAGTGTCCCCAAATCCATCACACTCAGGATGGGTCTGCATGGTATCGCCTTCTGGGGTCGGTAAGTAAAAGGCTTTTTATTTTGCCTTAAGAAGTGATGTCTGCATAAAACAATGCAGAACCACACAGTAAACAGCTGAGCCAGGGGTTAAATGGGAAATGTAACAGCCACAGCATAAGTGTCCCATCTCTCTTACCCACAAGGGTTTGGCCTCTGGAAAACCAGCTATCTCCATTTCCAGTGAAGCAGGAAGCAGGCTGTCATGTTGTGGTAGTGTGTATGTAGGGGAAACCTACTTGAGAGCAACGTAAGGGGGTTTTGAGGCTGCCCCAGTGGCTGCCCTCTCTCATGCAGGCTGGCACCGGTGGGCTTTGCATGTGCCACCAGCCCAAACTCTGTCTGTAAAGGGCAATGGCAAATGTTCTCAGGCCTCCCAGCAGAACAGGATCAGGTCTTGGAAGGCTCACATGATTTCAGCAGTTTCAGCTTTGAAATCATTGCATAAATCAGGAATAAGTGCCAGCCTGTTTGGGATAGGAAACATCACAGGAATGCTGCCATCCCTGGGCCACCTGGGTGGCAAAGGGTCCGTGTCCATCACTGGTACTGATGGGAACCCCACATAGTCATGGGCTGAGCTGGGCTTTCTGGCTTCCATTGGTGATGCCCTCTTCATGGTGGCATCCTGGGGCAGCACCACCTACCCCAGCACTGCTCCCCAATGTTTTTTCCTATTCTATCTTTCAGCTGTAGTTCCAATATCAAATAAGGTCTTCATTTTATTATTATTATTATTATTTATTATTATTATTATTATTATTATCTCCACTAAGGTAGGAGACCTCTGATTTAGAGTGGGTATTTAATCACATGTAATTTCTCCAAATTTCCATGCAGGAGTCTTTGAAGTTTGCCTCCTTCCCTTCCCTGTGAGCCATTAGCTGGATGACACAGAAATGGGTTTCCCTTCGCTTCTTCTTCTCCATCCAACCCTACTCACCCAGGAACAGATCCTTATCAGAGACTCACCCACAGTAAGTTGAACAGCCGAACTTTTCTATCTTAACTTAAGTCTACTTAAGACTCTTGTGGCGTTCCCTTCCTTTGGAGGCAACACAGGTTGTGGTGCGACCTTGTCCTTCTCTTGGATGTACCACTCCTCTGCGATGGGGTGATTTTCCTTGTTCTCTCTTGGGCTATAGAGTTCCAGGGAAGACAAAAACTGAATTTATAGTAGAATTTATTTTTACAAAAAATAGGGAAAAAAAAACGAAAACAACCAACCCCACGTTGCTTCAAATCCCTGCCAACGTTTTGAGCCTTCGTAGCTAAGACAAAAATAAGGGCATGAAACAATTTTTCTTCATTCGTAGGTTACCTTGAAGGGTAAATGAGTAACTCTTTTAATGGTATTTCTTATTCCGAGAGGATTTTAATGGCAAATGCAGCGATGACTGAAAATCCCTATTTCCTTACAGGTCCTCAGTTTTGTCTTAAGGATATGCAAGCATCTGGACAGCTCTCCACTATGGATTTTTATTCCATCGCTGCAGTGCAGAGGTACTATGGAGGTTTGGCATGAATAGTTTTCTTTAACTCAATTTTGTAAGCACCTCTTGGCACTGTACCTTGTGCCCACATGTCCAAACAGCAGATTTGGAGGATGTACCTACTTGGGTACACCCTCTTTCCACTGAAATGCAGCCCTTCTGTTTCACATGGATTAAAAAGTACAAAAAAGGACATCCAGTGCAGTGTGAGCATCCCAACAGTACAGGAGCATGGATGAGGGATAAAAGCATAGGAATGGAGGTGCTGCAGTGGTTCCTTCCTTGGGCAGGGCAATGGTTAGGTGCTCATTGGTGTCGATGTCGGTCTCTCTTCTCTATGACTAACATCATGCATGGAGCCAATGGGGCTATGTTGGGACAGGACACCATGGGTCACCTCCTTTGCTGGCACATGGGGAGCAGCTGCTGCCTGCAGAGAAACCATCCCGAAGGTCAAGCTCTGCACATGCTTTGTCTTATTCACAGTGGTTTTCTCAGCCCTAATTGATAACTGATGAGAAAACCTTCTGCTCTATGCATGCCTATGCATATGTATAGACGCGCACACAGATGAACACGTGTGTATATAAATGGATCTCTTTAAATTTAAATAGATTTATGCCCAAGGGCAGGAAGGTGGATAAAAGGTCGTTACAAAGAGAGGAGATCCAACACATCTGTGCGCTCCATTGTGAGGATTAAATCTGTAGTAGGCTGCATTCAGTGCTAATACTCCTATTAATTTCTATTTTTCATTATTGTTTTCACATTTGTCAAGCTTCGATGAAGGGATAATGAAGTAAACGGATGTTAACTGCAAATTAATCATCCCTGTCCTGATAGCGTAACACAAGTTCCTATTCACTTACCTTCATCACTTAGAAATAGCAACACACGTTACATATTCATAGCAGCAAAACCTGCTGGATTCCGTAAGATAGCAAAAAAAAAAAAAAAAAAAAAAAAAAAGGAAAAAGACTGACTTATTTCTAAAGAAAGTAGAGATACTCATTGAAAATGCTGGTTTGAACTCCGAGAAGGAGCTGGGAAAGATGAGGGTGTAGCAATGCATAGAGAGCTTGTGAGAAACCACGCGCGGGTATGGATCTATGGCTGTGTTTAGCTATTGAAGTTGAGATGATTTGAAGGTCTCTCTTTTTTTATTTAAACTGGAGTGTGTTTCTTCTCATTGTGTGGCAAGAGATAGATGCATTTGGCAATAGAGAGGGTTTTTTTCTTGCAAACCTCTTTGTTTTGGAACTTGATTTCTCTGAGCCTGGTTTTGTGGTGGTGTTGGGTTTTTGGGAGCCTGGAGGTTCCTCGGTACCAGCATGAATGAGAACAGTGTCAGTGAGACTTTGGGCTTATTGAGGTCCTTCTAAGTGACCACAGAGGGGCTGGAGGTGGGGCTGGAGAGCCCCCAGCCCCAGTGATGTGTTTGCTCAGGGGTTACATTGGTATCTGCTGGAGGCTTTGGGCACACTGCTCTGGGACAGTTGTTCCTGGGCTTTGAGCACTCGCTTGTTTTCAGCTTGGACTTTGACTCAGGCAAATGTATGAATTTCTGCTTGGATGTTTTACTCCCAATGGGGTGATGTTGGGTTTTATGGTATTAAAGACCTGTGTTTCATGGTAAATGAAGCCATTCCTGGGGGAAGTGGCCACTGTGGGTTCATCCCGGAGGTGCTCAGAGAATACTCCAAGGTTTGCAGGCATTGTCTGGGAGGAGGCATCATTTTGGGCATTTCTTAAAGCAATTTCTCCCAGCCTTTGTCACTTCCTTTTTATTATGTTTATCCTTGCCAGTACTTGGTACAGTCGTCCTTCTTTTACCAGTCACTTGAGAATGATGGTAACACAGCAGTTTTACATACCTGTACCAACATCACTTTTTGTCTTCCCAACTTGGATTTATTACTGGTCCTTCCTTTTTGAAATGCAAAGTTTTTGCAGCGAATAGTCATCTAATCATTGTCCAGTGACACCTCTACCAGGATATTGCCTTTCCTGCTGTTCCCATCACTTGTTTGGAGGCACCAAGTGACATTTTCCTGCATAGCTTTCACTCGCCTGCTGTCCTGGAGAAACAGCCTCATCCTGCTTACCCTGTGCTTGGGTCAGGATGGGCAGCCAACCTCTGTCCGCAGACCCACTTTCTGCATCCAACTCATCTTGATTATACACAGAACCTTCCCACTGTCTCCCCTCCTCTTCTCTCTTCACATTCCCTACTTTTTTTTTTAATCTCTTCTCCCTCTCAACAGGTGCTGACAGAACATTTTCTCGCTGTAGTTCTGTTGGATTTCAAAGGCCTGGATTTCACTCCTCACCCACTATCTCCGCTACGTGCTCTCCAAGCTGAAACATCTCCATTCATTTAGTAAGCCATAGAAAGAAACAAAGCAATGGAGAGGGACATAAGTATTCCAGAATTCAGTGCTCTGACAGCGCAGTTAACTAACATTGACCTCTGGCTACTTCTGTGGCTGCTGCGTAACGCTTCATACTGAGTGTTTCCTTTGTTTTGTCTCCAGCCCAAGAATTCATTTTTTAATAAGAAAACTCAGAAGTGCCTCTGAAGGGTATGGGCTCATGAGCATCACTACTGTGTTGTAGACGTGCAAGCTTCACTCGCTCACATGGTCCACGGTTTCCAGCTATTTGGATTAATGAGGGTCCAGTGTAGTCCTTGCTTTCTCCTCTTGCAAGACGTAGGCAATAGAGCCTCGGATCTGCCTTTGCCTCTTCAGGCATCTTCTCCATGCCATCACGTGTGCACACCGCTGCTTGGAGAGCGTTGGAGAAGAGGAGGGAAGGCTCTCAACATGCTAAGCGAGCGGCTGGTTTACTTTCCTTGTTGCTCCCATGGCTGGAGGAGCAGCACACTTCATGCACCTGCCTCCAGTCCCTAGAGTCAGCTGTTAAATCTAGCTCTAGTTATTTGCTCTTGAAATTCAGTCCTGCCTTTCATGGGCCCTCTTCTGCTTTATATCTGTCCTCATGCCCAGGGGTTCCCTTTATTGTCAAACTGCTTCTTCCCCTCTTTTTTGCCCTGTCACCCAGCTCTCCCACAGGTGGATTTTCTAGTTGCATACATCCTGGTCCCTTTCCCAGGACAAAGGTGCACCGTGTTTTCTGCCTTGCTGCCTCCCATCTCCTCTATTGCCCATGGCTTGCTCCCTTTTCCCGGGACAAAAGATAATCCTCATTTCTCGGCACAGATAACCGATTGGCTCTGTTGAAGAACAGAAAAGGAATTTGCTTCACCTGTGCAGGAGGGCTGAAGGATGGTGAGTGCTCCTCCTAGCAAGGTCCTTTGCTCTCCCAGGGCTGTGGGGAGTGTGCTGGGACTCTGTTCTCAGATCTCAGCCCCACAGTGAGAAATGATGCATAATCCAAGTCACTGCACTTCTCCTTGCTCCTGTTCTTGGCCTGGTTGTCTGGGTGTTGATTCCTCTGGCTACCCTGGAGCATCTTTATTTCCCTTTGACCTTCACAAAGCCAGCAGTGCTTCCTCTGGGAAGGAGGAAGAAGACTCAGTCCATCAAGACCCACGTCCCTGTGGTCTTTCATCAGCTTGTCCACCCAAAGTGGCAGGGACCCGTGCCCCTTCCCACCCTGGGACTGGGATTTGGATGTAGTGGGTGCTGCTGTCAGAGCTGTGCAAACCTGACCTTCCTGAAGGGTTTAGGATCCTAAATCACACAGGCTTATCAAAAAATAAAATCCAGGCTCTCAAGTGTCTCAAGCAGTTAAGCTCATTTTGTGGAGAGATGTGAGATATTTCTAAATGGAATCAGGAATGGAGGAAGCAGCTGGGTACGTTTTAATTCTAATTTTTCCTATATATCAAGCGTTAAATTAACAAGTGAGGGAGAACACTACTGAGGAGCTATCTGCTGTTTAGACAGGCATATCAGGATAAAATTACTCTGTGCTTGCCCGTGGTTTGTCTGGATACTCCTGGAACTGCACCAGTAAAGAGTATAATTGCACTGCTCTTTGAGGCTTCGGGTTTGGTGCTGCGAATCCTCCCCACTGTCTGACTACGCAAGGCTTGATGACGTTAGGTAATTATTCCCTGTAGGCAATTTCTACCGAGGCAGGGCACAATGCTCCTCAGAGGATGCGCTATCAGGAGAAAAGGGAGAATGGCTCAAGCAAAGGATTAATATTTTTAGCTGTAAAGATGGTTGGCTCGAATGTTTGCTGGAGAGAGGATTTCCTTGCTGTGTTTCAGCATGGGAGTCTAATTGGCACAGGAAAGACACTGCAGTTTAGACGATGATGTCTACTTCTGAATGACCAATGTAATTCACAGACTACCTCAATATCATCAGTACTTCTTAAAGCATTGTTTTCATTTTACAACAGTGAGAATAAGGATCAATACAATTGTTTTCAAATTAGAGTAAATGAGTTTAAAATCAGAACCCTCCCCAACATTGGTTGCCACATGGTATTGGGCACTGAGGGCTTTGGGTTATTTCACATTCGTACATATCACCTTTATGGAGCACAGGCACAGCCGGCTGTACCTCATAGGTGCACTTTGAGTACTCGTGTCTCTGTGTTCATATTGACTTTCACTGAAGCTCAGACATCAAATGCTTCAGTGCACTGAATGTGATATTTTTTCTCAATCCAAGTCCCAGGAGGACTCACTCCAGGCATCCCCACTCAATGAAATATTGTCTCTGCCGCCAGGGAAAGCAATCTCTTGAGAAACAAGCCTGGATGTAGAGGAACAGATCATTTCCCAGCAACCTTTTGATATTGTCAAACCTTCAATCTTTGGGTGATTTTTGGACTTGGTGACTACACTGGACCAGCCTTGGGCACTAAATGCTTCATTTCCACCAGTGTTTATTATTATTCCTCTTGCATATCTCACATCATTTAGTGGTAGAGGTAGCATTGTGGTTTCCATTTTATAGATGGAATAGTTGTGTTGCAGACGGATAACTGGACAGCCTGGGAAGTAGGTGCAAGCCTGCTCTGGGTAGCTGCGATCCTTTTGCAATGCCAGTGTGCCTGAAGGATGCTTGTGTGAACATGCCCTGACATTTGTAGTTCAGGTTGGTAGATGTCACAGAAATGCTGACTCATGGCTTGAAGCAGTGATTGAGCACCTGGTGGAAGGCAGGGCCAACCCAGGGGAGCTCAGGTGCTTGCAATGTACCCCAGTGACTACAAGGGTGGAGCCAGGATCCAGCCCTTCCCAGACCTCATTTAAGGGTCAGCAGTGGAGGTGAGGGTACTTCCCTGGATATTCTTGCTTACTTGGGGCTTTCTGTAGGTAAGCAGCTTTTATTTCCTTTGTTTTTGCATCTGTGGCTGCTACATTTGGGCCTGGGGCTCTTCTTACCCTGCTGTCATTGCTGTGTTTTCCCATTGTGTTATGGTGTTTCACTAGGTTGTCACTTATTTTCCTTGTTTCTAAGGTCTTATGAAAATGGTGGTTGCTGGTGGTACACACAGCTCTTCTCCTTGCTCCAGCTTAAGTGCTGTGTCTAGTACTTGCTTGGGCCATGCTGGTCCTTAAGCCAGGGAAATCTGGGGCTGCCTCTAAGCTTGTGGTTAATGAATATCATGGCAATTAACCTTATAGATGGGCAAGAAATGCAGAATTGGTTTAAATTCCTGTCTTGTTCCTCATGAGGTTGCAAGCTTATTTAATGTCAAGTCAATCTCCAAATGGCCCTGTAGATTTAGAGCTCATGAGATCATCATTTTCTTGCTGTCCACCAGATTGACCTTGAACTCATATGTTTCCCAGTTGTAAAATCTCATAGGCAAACACGAACGTTTTCAGGAGGAAAAGCCCAGCTTTTATAGACCAAACATGGATTTTTAATTAAGAACTTTAACTTCTGTGAGTTCCTACCCATCTAAAAGGATGCCAGTGTGCCTGCTCCTTATGGAAGGGTGAGTTGGGGCTGCCCTCTGCTCTTGCTCAGAAGGACATCTCCTTTGAAAGGGAAAAAGCCACAGAGACCACATTTGCTTGTAGTCAGCAACATTTGCTGAATGAACAAAAAGCTGTTACTCACACAAGTCTAATCCATGAGTAAGAAGTAGGAGGGCACAGTTGTGCAGCAGGCAAATGAAAGGTTATCACTTGAGGTCTGCTTCTGATTTGATTTTATTGTTTTCTAGCCTGTTCCTCCAAAATCCCACATCCTGGGCTGTATCCCACCAGTCCTTGTTTTCCTTTCTCTTCCCAGCATGCTTCCATGCATTGCAGAGCCTCAAAAAAAGCAGCAGCAGGAAGCTTAGATTCTATTTCCCACTCTTTCCCAGCTAGTGTTAGTTAGTAGTGTTAGAAATGGTAAGTCCCTTGGTAAGGATGTTATGCTTTCTGTCAGTGTTGGCCTCTGTGAGGCTGCAGTTGCAAATGTTTAACTTTTCCTTGGTGTCTTCACTGATGTCCTTTGTATCAGCCTTTTGATACGCTTATGGCTGGCAATGATAATGTATTCTTCATGTCTTTCCAGGTCTTCAAGAAACCAGCATGTACTGAAGATGACAGGGCTGGAGATGCTGCCAAAAGAGCCACAAAAGCATGATGCAAACTCAGTCCTCTTGCTGGGCTTTGGGAACTGCTCAGCTTTCAGCTGCATTTGTGCCACTCCGGCTGTGTCTGGTTAAGAGAAAGTTGGAGAAGTGCCCTTTTGCCCAAGGTCTGATCTCTTAAGGGCTGCTGAGGTGTTAGCTGATCCCCCTTGTTGCTGCACAGCTACCTCTGTTTCAATGCAAGTACATGAGGGCATCAGCAGTAGTCTATATGCTGTGGATGTATCAGTGTAATACATGAGATGGTTCTTTTTCCCATCTCCACTTCTGCAGGCTCCAGTATGCTGCCTGAGTTCCCCTTTGGACTCCAGAGTCCCATTGAGATCATGACAGCCATGTTTATGTGCTATTCTAATGCTGGTTGTTGCAGTGTAAGTGCTTTTTAATGCACGGCATTACAGCAGGTGCATGCTGTTCTCTCCCTTACCGAATGACTGTCTGGAGGGATGTAATTCCAGCTTCTGCTTCAGCACGCTGTTATTTACAAGTGTGGTTACATGGTTTGTGCCACCTCTGAGCTTAATTTAGTTAATTTGGCACACAGCACACAAGAACCACCTTTACAGAATGTGTGCTGTGTTACCCAGCTGGCTTAGGGATCCCATAACTGCATCCCAGAGGTGACAGACTTCAGAAGAGCATCCAGGGAGCTATGAGTAGTGGTGTCAGTAACATGAAATCCCATCACTCCTACACATAGAACTAGAGCAGGACACATGCAGTGTGTGTCTTGGGGTGAGCAGGTCTATGGCAGCTCCTTGGCCATTGACACAGAGAGCTTTGCTGAGTGTCCCCACAAGGGCTTTTGGTTATGGATTTGCAGATGTGGTTGTTTCCAGTCATACTGGACTGGTTCCTATAGCTACTTTCAGTGTGAAGTTCCTCTGATGGAGGGAGCTCAGCTGGAAGCAATACAGCTAACAAAGGTGTTCTGTGCTGATGTGGTTGTTTTTGGTTTTTTTTTGTTTTTTGTTTTTTTTTCCAGAGGGAACTATCTGTTCTGATGATGTTCTCTTGACCATGTGTACCTCTTGCCCCTTGCAGCCTGAAAATTACTTGCCACAATAACCAGTGCTGTAGACACTAAAAGTGAACTTCGGATACCTGGAAAGGAGAAATCCAGTGCAAAGACAGCTCCTTTGCAGGTCCTCCTCCCATCCAGAAGGTACTCAAAGCTTGGTGGGTGACTTCTGGGGTTACCTGCCAGTCCTGGCTTCCCCAGGAGCTACTTGAGATGGTTCAGAGCCAACAGGTTTTACCCTCTTTGCCAGGGTCACCAGTTTCTGGGGGTGTTGCTGGTCATGAACCACCTTGTCCAGGTAGTGAGTGGGGATCTGGGCTGCTGCAATGCAAGAGATGGAAGATAAAAAAAACCAGATATAGATAACATGCAAATTTAATAGGTTAAAGGATCAGGGATTTTGTTTCATGGAAAAGAAATCCCACTGACTGCTTTTCTGTATCTATCCATGCTACCACTTTCCAGTATCTGTGTTTTCCTGTACTCGCTGTGTTGCTACAGTGATTCCAGTTTGCCCTGATATCCACAAGCAGATGAATTTCAAAGGTGGTTCCCATGGGTGCTTCTGCAGACAGTGAGGAGACCAGGAATGCGAGAGAATCACAAAAGCAGCAGAGAAGCAAAACATCTCCTTTGGGCTCCTGTGGCTGTTTGCGCTGATGCCAGCCCATGATCTGTTTCTTCCAATGGTCGAACCCTGCTGGATTGACCACAAGTTGCTCCAGCACTAGGGTCAGTCAGAGCTCCATGTGGCTATGGGAAAGGTTTGGTGACTGGGAGATTTCTGTATTGAGTGCAGGCAGGGTGATGATGTTCATGGCTTCATCTAGGGCTCCTTTTTCTTTGCGAAGAACTCTTGCTTGCTCTGCCAGCTTGCAGCACTGCTGAGGTCTCTCTAATCTCCAGGCACTGCTGTCTCTTATGTTTTCTATGTCTCAGGTGCTCAATAAATGTTAAATAATAAATGCTAAAGTAATTCAGTGTTCTCTCTCAATCAGAAAACATGGCACCATGTCAGCTATCCAATCACACTCTGATTCAGTAAGGCAGGGTGAGGAAAACACTGAAAGCAGCTCTGAAGAACAGGCTTGGAGCTGCTGGGCTTATCAGGGTGATGGAAACACTCTGTGAGCACAACACTGTAGGAGTGAGGTAAGTGAGAGCTGTGGGAAGACATCTACAGGGGAATGACATTGTATTGAGTTGTATGTTCCCTTCTCTGTGCCACATTCCCACTCCTTTTTAGCCTAACATGCCACTATGCGGGTCTGTCCTCCCCCTACAGCAAATGCATCCCCATAGAATGGTGTGCAGTGTGAAGTTTTTCCAGCCCCATTGCATCTCAGATGGGTGACTTTGAGCACTAGGATGAGATGTCCCAGGTTTAACCAGAGCTGCTGTCAGCCTGGTCCCGTGGTGTCTAAATACAGCTGTGTTTTCTCAACCCTATGAGATGTAATTCATCTGCACATACCACAGAGCATTTCCATTCTGCCTTTTCAGGCTTGGGTCAGGTTTAATACAGTCTATGAGAAAGGCTTAAAACAGCAAGGTGGGAGATTGAATTATGGTCTAATCTGCCACTAATAGAACCTGACCAGCTCCATTATTCAATGTCAAATCACCACACTTGCTATTAAAACAGAGTGTGAACTTCCTTAATTTCTGTCGGGCTGGGACCATATCCATCATTCTTGGCTGAACCGGCACCAGGGCAGTGTAGATAACACAGACAAATTTAATATGGTAAATTCACCTTAGGAAGCTTGCACTAGCCGTGCTAGTAAGGGAGGGGCTGGGCAGTCCTGGGAGGAAAAGGATGGATGAGAGCAGGCTGCAGTTTGACATTGCAGGGGCAATGAAATTGTGTGGTGCCTTGTTAGGATGGGAAGGTCTGTCTGGCCATGGTGCACTGATCGTCTGGCTCAAAAGGCTGCTCAGAGGGGAGGTGACAAAGAACTGACCAGCCCCATGTCCTGATGCAAAAGGAAGAGAGTGGGAACACATTACCACAGTACCTAGATGTGCTGGTATTGCCCTCCTATTGCAGCCCATTACGTGTTGCAGCATCTTTTTTGTGTGCTGTAAATGTCAGTAAACCAACTCTTGCTTTCTCTCCAGTGATGCCACCTCCAGGGAGGCAGAGGTGTCACATCAAATTTCTCAACTTGCTCCCTGGTTGGCTGCAGCCAATATGCTGTGTGGGCAGAGACTCCTTGGGAAGGGACAAATTGAACTGCTTGTTTGCAGCATCCTGATTTGACCCAGAAAGTCACCAGCAGATAAATGAAGAGTAAAACATAGACCTCCTAACCTGGTTTAGCTGTGACTCACATCAGCTCTCACTAGAAGAGGTGAAAAGCAAGAACACTCATTTGTTGAAGCACCAAGCTATCTCTGTGTGCCATCTCTTCCTTTTCCATCTTCCTTCTGTGTCAACCTTAATTCTAGAGGTACAAAAAACATGAAAGTAAATCTCTACTGGGTCAACCAAAGTAAGACAAATAGAGAGATGAGCTCTGAGGCACGCTAGAAACACTTTAAATCATAATAACCATTTTCAAGGGTAAACAGAGTCTGACCACAATGGAGATTAACAGAATTCATTAGGGAAAAAAAGGACTTGTCATTACTAGGCCTAATGAGTTGACACTGGTGAAGAGGGACTTGTCACCATGGAAACAACAAATATTAGGAAAAGAAGATAAACAATTCTAGTTTTATCTGGCTGCTCTCTCCTCACTGCTGGTATGAGTCCGGCCAGCAGGACTGTCCATAGAGTAGTAGCTGTGTCACTCACCTTTGCCTTCAGCACATCTCCTTCATTGTAACAACCAGAGACAGGACCTTGAGGACTGAGCTGGCCTTCAGGCAAACTTACCCCCTAGTTATAGATCCTTCTCTGCAGGTAAAGATTCCCCTATCTTTATTAGCCCTGTCAGGGCTGCCATTTATACATTCTCCACCTGGCACAAAAAGATGGTTGTTCAGGAATGTATTGTGTTCGCACCCCAGAACATCACTCACATCCTGCTGCCACTACCAGTAAAGGCTTATCAGAGAATCTGAGTGACATGGGTAGACAAACACCAGGCTTACACGTGCTGGTGGCCTTCACAAATGCTTCCTATGGGCAAATAAGGAACTGAGCAGGTGGCAGAGACCAGAGAGTGATGGAGACATTTTCCACTGCCATCTCCAAAGGAATGTTGTGTGGGACCAGTAGCAGGAGCTCAGTTATGGTATTAAGGAATCAGGCTCTAACAGTGTTAAAGATACCGACATGGATGTGTCCCTGCAATATTTAGGGACATATCAGGAGCAAGGGGACAGGCAGAAAGCCTGTCTGGGTACCTTACTGCCAAGCTGCAGCTCCATCAACACAGTGATTTCACATGGACGCACTCCTTGACTAACCTCTAGGAGCAAAGGTAGACCTGCCACAGAGGAGCATGTGCTTAGGGCTGGACCTACCTAAGCATCCTCTAGAAAGTGACTGAATGGATGCAGCTGTCAGAGGACAAGGGAAAAATTCTGTGGCATGGGGAATGTTATGAATATGAGTGATCCATGCTCAGATGTACAGTTTGAAATTCCATAGTCACTCACCTAAGGCTGTCTGAAGGGAAAAGCTATAGGCTATGAGTAGCACAGGGGCTCTTTGCACAAGCCCATCTGGAAAATAGTAACATCGAATTAGAACAGAGATCTGTGATGCTCCTTAGAGACACAGCATTCCTGACACCTGCTGAATACTTGTGATGAGTCCATTCAGGCATCACTTTTGCAATTACTGGAATGAGGAATTCAGCCAAACCCCAAACCCTAGTGCCAGAGCATTAGGAATTGGTACATGGTGCTGTACCAGTGCCCAGTACAGGTGAATCATAGAATCACCAAGGCTGGAAAAGATCTCCAAGATCATCTAATCCAACCAACCACTTACCATCAGTATTTCCCCCCTAAACCTCCACCTTCACTGCCATCAGCTGGTGAGGGATTTAATGGTTTATTACTGCTCTTCAGGGGGACAAGAGAGGTCACGTGAAATAGCAGCCCTTAGCAGCCCACTGGCTTCCTTCTGGATTGTACTGGTAGCCTGGGATCTGGGGCTATGACCCTAGCTCCCATCATCCCTTTGCATTAGTGAATGCTGGCCGATACACCACAGCCAATGGATTTGTTGCTGTGTATAAATTTGTTGACAGAATTATACGGGCTGCACGTGATCCCAGGCATATCATCAGGCGCAACGAGATGAGCAGCACTCGTTGCCCCTTGCCTCCCATCCTCTGTACATCTCAATTAAAAGGTGTTGTTGAAGAGGGTTTTGTAAAGTGAGCCATCGAGTCTGAGCAGCACAGCATGCGGGACAGGGAACGCTGCAATGTCTGCACGCTGCTCAATTATTCATTTCCCATTTCTGCATATACAAAAGGTTAATCCATGAGGCGCCTGCCACACAGGGAAAGCAGCTCTTTGGAGACAGCTCCATATTAGGGTTTTCTTTCTTTCTTTCTTTTTTTTTTCCTATTGGTTTTTCAAGCATTATCTCTCCTCTGTTTCTTCTCCTGCAGGGTAGTGAGGGAGGGAGCATGTAGGATAATGAAGAGCTCCCTCTTCCCAGGCAGACAGTTGCAAAGGAAACTTGGCTGGTGTAGGCAGGATGGATGATGGGTTATTCAAATGCTGGAGTTTTAACAAGGGAGCTCCTCATCTCTCCAGTCCTCATCTGCACCAAACTTCATGTTAGAGGGGAAAAAATGCCACCTCTGCAGCTTTCATCTCCCTTTTGTCATTCCCCTGGGATAGCTGCTACAGAAACCCACAGGTGTTGAGAGACCTGGGATGAGCTGTGATTACTTGTGCTTCTCCCTGAGCTGTCCTTCAGGCAGCAGGGAGCTGAGGGGATGTGGTTTCAGCCACCCACTCACCAGGACAGCCAGTGAAAACACCTACCTAACCCTAGACCTCTTCCATTATTCATCCTGCTGGACTGATCTCATGGAGCTGGTTCGAAAGGTCATCTCGGTATTAATGTGGTGAATGGGAAGATGCTATAGGCTGGAAATTGAGCTTGTCACACCAGAGTGATTCTCATTGACAGCGTTTGATTTGCCATTAATATTTATTTTAGTTTTTGAGGGACACTCAGAAAGATTTGCCACAAGTTTACAGTCTCAGGTACCAGCATTTGCTGTTGGGAAACATAAAGACCATCCAGGAGCTGTTCTGTAAAGGGAAGACTTTCTCTGTCAATGAAGCACAGACATGAGCAAAGAAGAGGTCCCCAGAAGACCCATGGCCAATAGGTGACACAGAGCCTGGATTTGCCACCTTTGGGTCACCAGTCATCCCAAAGCTCCTGGGATGGCATGGGAAGGGAAAGCAGGAATCTCCTGGAAACAATCAAGGTTATTGGGTAGGTGAGTGAGATACACAAAAGGAAGCAGGATTTTCTGCTGCTGCTGTCCCAGTGCAGTGCAAACCAGCTGAAGGAGACCCTGTTAGCTGAGGATATCCCATGTGAAGCAGACATATCTGATCTTCTCCAGCCATGGCAGGCCAGGCAGTACAAAAAAACCCAGCTTCCAAGAGTGTTCCTTTATTCTCAAAGAGCCCAGCTGCCTTTGAGTGGGTCCATGTTTTTCAGGGTGCCTTTCAGGCTGCCCTTGATGGCTGGAGGCCAAATCTGCTCTCTTTTCAACAGCTGAATGGTGCTGCTCAGAGAAATGGTGGATTTGTTACATCCACAGGGTTGGCTGGTGAAAAAGGAAGGGGAGCTTGGAGTTTTTAGGTGAACTGAGCTACAGAAGAGTGCATTTCTTCACTCAGAGTTGCAGAAAAGTTAGGTGCAGCACTGGTTGTCTGTGCCCCTTCTGTGCTCTTTGGAAGGTCAGCAACAGCTTCAGCTCCACACTCTTAGGCGCTGTTTCTTGGGGAGGATGAGCCATCCTTTGGTGCAGTCGGCATGCACTGCTGCTCAAGGAAGAAGTGAGGATGATGAGGTTGAATGAGACACATCATTTTTAAATGGCTACAAGTGGTGAAATGAGTTGGCTGTTCTTGGTCACTTGGTTGACCAGAAAGACCTGTAAACTTTCACAGGTGTCTCTAAAAGAAGAGTCCTGGGGAAACACCCAGAAAGATTAGATGTTTCCTTTTGTTCTTTTCAGAATGGAAAGTTTCACATTTGCATTTCAAACACCAGTTCAGCTACAAGTGAAACCCAAACGATGCTCCCAACAAAAGGAAAGAAAGCCTGTCCCTGCTAATGAAAAGCTAAACGAACATTATGGACAAGCAGGCATCCTTTCTGCAGAAGTACATGTATTTTACAATATGGAACTAGCAAAAAAAAAATAGCACCAACAAAACAATGCAAAAGTTAAGTCTGCTACAAGTAGAATTTGGGCGCTGATTGAGATGGAGGCGATGTGTCAGCCAGTTTATGTTGTGTTATCTAAGAAATACTGTTTAAGAAAGATTTTCCCCTTTGGTTCGTGGACACTGAGGAACATCCAAAGTTAGACTTCAAAGTGTGCCTGGAGGGGACTGATGTTATGTCACTGTCCCAGACAAGAGTCTGGTGCTCGGGTGGATATGTTTGTTTTAGCCGAGCTTTTAATCCACAGACAATGGAACAGATGCAACTTAGGCAGCTGCTGAAAAGGCATTTGAAGATGTGCAAAGTGCAGGGGCTAGGGACCATGTCTTGGGGCTGGAGGCAAATCCCAGCACATCATTCATGAGCTATCTCTTTGTGTCTTTAAGTCTATCTCTGGCATCATCTGTTCAGAAGAATGTGGATGAGGACAGCTCTAAACTATTACCATTATATTTTCCTGGGCGGAGAACCAAAATTTAAATCTACCTGGCTTTGACAGTGCAAGAGATGAAATGTTCCTGATTCAGTCAGGCATTGGAATGGGCTGCCCAGGGAGGTGGTTGAGTCACTGTCCCTGGATGTGTTCAAGAAACATATAGATGTTGCACTGAGGGACATGGATAAGTGGGAAATATTGACGGTAGGTGGACGGTTGGACTGTATGGTCTTCAAGGTCTTTTCCAACCTTGGTGATTCTCTGATTGTATGATTGAAACAAAGAAGTCCTTTATACAGGGAGCTGATAGGGCCAAAAAAAGAGCTAGATCTGAAAAGTGATGGAACATTTATATGCAAGCTAAGAGCTGTCAGTGCTGACAATAACTGATTTGCAAATGTGGAGGTGAGCACAAGTTCATGGCCATGTCCTAAACACTGAAGACCTTTAATAACACAAGAAGGATGTGATGTGTGGGTCTGGGTATGAAAGAAATGCAATGTTGTTTGTTGAGTCTCTTGCTTCAAGAGCTGAAGCTGATGGACAGGAGGGGATACTTGCTGCATTTACTAATGAAACAAAGACCTAGAAGAGATACGCACAAAACAGCCGTCCTGGTATAGAGTGCTACAACAAACCCCTAGGTTTAACAGAGAGATGTGTGTATCTACCCAAGCACATGCAGCTGGGAAGGATGCTCATTTTCATGCCACTCTAACCTGCATATTAAGCACACACAACTCCTCCTGCATACACAGGGGAGACATAAGCGGGGCAACATCACAGGGAACTACAGAAGTCACAGCATCCTCTTGTCTCCCCACTATGCATACACCCAGGCACATTTGAATGCAGGATTTTCTGCAGGTATTAAGTTCCTCTGGGTTTATCTGAGAGCAGGCTGCTCTAGTTAAAATAACACTGTGCAGCAGAACAGAAAATAAGATGTCACGGCAAAGTAAACATCTTCACTTTTGCAACATACTAAAAAGCTCTGGGGTGAGCAGAGACGGGCTAGCAGCAAAGGGACCATGCAGCCCTGCCTGGCCCCTCGATGGGTGGGTTTAGCCAGCCATGCATTTCTATCTTGTCATCACTCCCAGGGAAGGGCTGGGTGAGATGGGCACAGGCCAATCCTATCTCCCAAGACATCTTTAATTTTTGCCACTGAAGAATACATTTCATTTGCAGTAACATCTTATTTTCTGTTCCACTGCACAATTTTATTCTAACTAAGGTGGTTTACTCCTGGATAAACTCTGAAGAACACTCCGGCTTTCTTTTCAGTACGAAGAGCTTTAGAAACCCTGCTTTTATTTATTGGTTCATTTTATTTCCTGTTCTTTTTCTGCCGTGTTTAGTATGACTGAGTGACCAATTCAATAAAAAATGGAAAACTTGTGTGGATTGTGTAATAAAGCAGAGCAGGTTACTGAAGGCTCCGTATTATGCTTTCAATATTCTTTACAAAATACAGATCTGAAATAGAGATAGGCTGAATAAGATGGGTCGCTGATATTTCATTTCACTTCATATTATTACTATGAATAGGAACAGTCACCAGTATATATCTTCTGGGACACCCGTAGGGAATACGCCCTGCTGCTCCTTGTAAATACAAAGCAAAGCCTTGGAGTGGTCTTCTCCAGCTCCAGGAGATGGGGCCACAAGATCCTTGGGGCAGGTTGTGCTGTTTGAAACCTGCTTTGTGCAGGGCCCAGCACCAATACTTTGCATCTCTACTCTTAGGAACTGATAGAACTGTAATGAATTGGGGAGTTACTCCAGCTGCAGCTTCTTTTCCCTATAGGCTGAGGATCACCCCACTCATCCTACAGCTATTTACACTGCTGAGGAAATTCTGTAGTGATTAAACAGAACACCTGCCCCCAAAGTAGCGTTTTTCTGCATGCAGTCATGGTGTGTGCTCACACAACAAGTGTTTTGCTGGTCACCCCTTCCAAGCTCAACACATCTCCTGCACAGCTCCCATCACTCACAGCATTCTGCATGTCTTATTTGCTTTATTTTACCTCTACCATAAATATCAATGCCTTATTGCAGCAGCTGCTTGTGTCCAAGTGGGAAAGGAAGGTACACAGGAGCATGGGGAGGACAGGAGGTGGCCTTATCCAAGTGCAAGGCAGTGCAATGGGTAATGTGCAGAAATGGTGCCACCATTGGTGGAGAACTGGTGGTATCTATGGCAGCGAGGAGATTATTTTCACCTCCTGTTTGTGGAGTCTGTCTAACACAGGGTAGGACTGTGTACAACATTACTTTGGCACAACAGAGCTGCTGGAGGGTTGCTTCCAGCTGTTTTCCACCCATCGCTGGTGGTAACACAACTCTGTGCAGGTAAAAAGCCCAGCAGCTTATAGAGAAAATGTTATCCCCCGACAGCTGCTCATGAATTCTTATGTGCCAGCAGCAGAGCATGAACCATTCTTTGTTGTGAGATAAAATCTGACAGAAAAGCATGGCTCCCGACAGGAAAATCTGACGCAATTAAGTTTCTGTGTGCAGCTCATAAACTTTGATATTGCTAATAATGGCAATAAATTGATCTTAAATACAACATTCAAAAAACATCAAAACCCCCCATGTTTCACCATATCAACTCTGGGTATCTATGGTAACTTTGTGTAGGCAGGTCATGCTTTTCTTCTAGAAGTAAAATACCAGGCAAAAACAACAACAGAATAGGGCTGCATGTATAAAATTCAGTCAAAGGTGAATTTCCAGCACTGCATATTTACAAAACTAATTCTGGGGGAAAAAGCTCAAAAATAACATGGAATAGATAGGAAGAGATTTGTATGGAGCATGACCTGGAGACCGGTCATCATCAATGTGAGTCCTGTCTATGAGACTGCTTTCACCACTTTGATGTCTTTACAGCTGGGTTAATGCTGCAGTCAGCTTTGCAGAGGGAAGGACGTGGGAAATGGTCTTCATGCTTTTTAGGGTATATTAAGAGTGGAACATGTGCTTGTCTTGAATTTGAAACTAGACAATGTGGAGAGGGAAAAGGGGAAGAGGACATTGTGGCTGATACAATTACCAAACTTCTGTGCTCAGCAGAGCTTGGTGGAGGTACTCCAAAGCTATGAAGGGCCATGGCAAGTGGGTGGGATGGGTTGATGGTTGGACTTATTGATCTTAGATAGAGGTCTTTTCCAACCTTAAGATTCTGTGAATCTATGGTTCTCCTGCCAACACAAACAGCACAAAGACCCACTGTTTCCAGCATTTGGGGATGGGATAGCAGAGCTCTGGAGCCCAACTCTGATAGCCCAGGCAGTAACTCCTTAACACAGTCCAAGTGAGGGAATGCCAGCATTTGTGGAATAAGCTCCTTTAAATGTGAATAAAGGCATCCAAAGTTGACAAAAAGAGCATTCAAATGAGCTGAATTGCCAAGAACATAAAAGAGAGACTAATAAAACAATAATAAAACAACATTTGGGAGCAATCTAAGCTGAAGGAGCATAAGATCCCTCAGCTCCGTGCATGCAAAATAGAGGGCAATCTTCTTCAGAGTGCTGCGTGCCCAGAGCTGAGCCATCCCCGTATCGTTCCATCTCTGGAAGAGGACACCTGGGCAAAACCTGCCTGCAAAGAGGAATTTCCTCAGGCACAGCACTTTGGAGATGCCAAATGATCCTATTACAGACTTATCAAAGCAGCGGGGATTAGCAGAGATAAAACAACTTTCAGCACTGGTCTCTGCCTTTCTTTGCTCTTTTGTTTGTCTAAATAGCTGTTTTGGTGAGAGCGGGGAAATAATAGGAGGCAATTATGGCTTCGTGTAATGTTCCATGTTTGGGTTTTGTAATCCTTCGGTTGCGTTTATTTTCATTTGAAGCAAAAAAGTTCCCCCTGGAATATTCTAATCGCCTCGCAGCTCTCCTCCTGCCGCAGGGCTGCCGGCTCTGCGTGCACCTGATGGCAACACAGGGTTAGCTGTATCCCGAGGGGTGCACGGAGCTCAATGCCCATTGTCTGGGCTGCAGCGTAGAGACCTGCACTGTGGCACAACACACCGGCAACAAATCCTCCAGGCATCTATCGTTGCACCTGGCCTCCCTCCAGCAACCGCACTTCGGCTCCTTTCACCTTCAGAAGCCCAGGGAGGGCTTTTTGAAAGGGCTGGAAGAGCCCAGAGAAGCAGGGGAAAGCAGTGGGCTTTTCCAAAGCAGCTTTTCAACAGTCTTTGAAAATCTGACCTTATCTGAGCTTTTAATCAGCTTTTAGACCCTGAAAATTTCTATCCATCCTCTCCTTAGCAGGTGATCTCTTCTAAAATCTCCTTAGGGAGATCTGGGAGGGGAGTGGGGCTGCTTGTGCCTTTCTCTGTTTACTCACCTTTTCCCCTCATCCTTTCCTTGGAAGGAGCAAGGACAGCTCCAAACTGTGCCACTTTCCCCACAGTGCCAGTGAGTGGGTTACTGGGTTATGCAGTCTGTCACATACTTCTGCAAGTAGCTCTTTGCATTAATGCTGGGGCACACTACCAGATTTTACTACTGGAATTTGCCCTGGAGGCTGAGCAGAGGTTCCCTGTATGGGATCTGCAGGGGCTGGGCTGAAGGAGGTGGTTTTCTAGGGGATCCAAGAGCTGGTGCTGCCGTATATGATGTATACCTGTTCATTGAGGTGTCTAGGAGCAGATCTACTGACTTGGCACGATTGCCTAGGTCATGGAGTCATAGTATCTTAAAGGTTGGAAGAAACCCCTAAGATCATCTAGACCAAACATCAACCTATCACCTTCATGCCTACTGACCACATCCCTTGGTGCCACATCTCCATGGTTATCAGACAGCTCCAAGGATGGTGACTCCTCCACTCCCTGGGTAACTTGTGTCAGTACCTCACTGCTCTTTCTGAGAAGAAATTGTTCCTAATATCCAACCTGACCGTCCCCTGGCACAACTTGAGACCATCACCCCTCATCCTATTGCTGTTACCCAAGAGCAGAGGCCAACCCTGCTTCTGAGAAATGCTATAACGCACCTGTTCCCTCCCAGAAGTAGATAGCCCATGCTTAGGAGGGGATGCAGATAACTATTTTGGAGGGCATCTACTGTGAAACAACTATTTGGGCCAAAAAGGATAAAGTGACACCTTTTATTCTTCTTCCACTCTTAAAGTCCCTAAATAAACTAGGTAAGACTGCAGAGCTGTCTGGTGATTGGGAGGATTGAGGTCCCTTCCAACCCAAGCCATTCTATGACTTGTTTAAACACTTTGAATGTTCAGGACCCTAAACAATGCCCAGGGAGTGGATGAATGAGCTGCAGGTGGGAGATCACCCATGGTGCTATGGGAGGGAGATGGATGATGTACTTTCTGATGCCCCAATTCAATTCCAAGGTGGCTGTGCCCTGCACCTTGGCCTGGAGGACCATCAAACTCAAAGCTACATCCATCAAAAGATGGGAGATTTACCCATTTACTGGACTGTTTCTCACCTGTTTGCACCATGTTTTGAGGAAAACACCACTCCAAGGCAGCAAGCTTTGTGGGCTGTAACTTCAGCGCAGGGATGCTCCAGTGAGCATTAAACATAAGCACGCACTTAAGTGTCTCGCTGAGCTGAGAGGCAAAACAGCTCTTCCACTGAGGATTTTAAAACATTAATAGCCGCTGGCTTGTCGTGCCTGAGTGTCTTTGTTTCACTTGTGCAAGCTTGTTTGCTTAGCTCCATAAATCCTGAGGCTGGTGTTGCAGGGATTTACATGCGCTGTGCTCCGCGTTGGCGTGGTGGGCTTTCTGTCCTTGCTCATACACCGACTGCAGCAAACACAGCCGAGCTCCTCAGCTGAGTGTTCATAGCGGATTAACCACCAAGCCTCTACCGATACCTACTGACAACAGCTCTCCTGCAGGAAAGAGAGGACAGGTGACAATATTCAAGGAATATACATAATAAAGCTTTGGAGAAGTGTGCTTGAAGCTGGGGGGGAGGAAAGGAGATGAAGAAAAGAATGCATAATTCACTAGGCAAAT
The DNA here is from genome assembly GCF_054131305.1 of Coturnix japonica. Classification (NCBI taxonomy): domain Eukaryota; kingdom Metazoa; phylum Chordata; class Aves; order Galliformes; family Phasianidae; genus Coturnix; species Coturnix japonica. The sequence goes on along the minus strand of NC_140674.1, from coordinate 4,644,469 downwards.
TAATCAGTCCTCTTCCCTCTGCCTGTTGCAATTACTCTGAACATGAGTAATCATCTGGTTACTATTTCTTCTTATTATATTTGTATACCAGAAAGCTGAACAGTGGAGATGGTGATATTGGAGCGAGGACAAGCTGAAAGCTGCAGTCACGTTTAGAGTGGTGCCTAGCTGAGATTTCTATCTAGTTGCGCTTTCATTGTAGAAAGGGCTTTTTTTCCCCCTTCTTCCCCCCCCCCCCCCCAGCCCCCAACCCCCTTTATTTTTTAATTCCTTCCCCTTTAGATTGGTGAGGAGTTGTGGCAAAGGAGGGCGGGGGTTGGTGCGCGTTAGAGCAGAGAGATTGGGTAAAATTATTTTCCTTCATGCTTGGTTGGGCCTCAGTGTGAAAAAGGGGACCCAGCTTAGGGCTGGTGGGAGATTGCAGATAAAAGCAGCTTCATTTCTAACTGACCTTCCATGCGTTTGGTCAGCCGGGGAAGGAGGGGGAAGGAACAATGAGAGCCACCTCCAGAAAAGCCAGCCCTGAATACCTACACCAGCCACACTGAAATGAAAGGGGGAAACAAAACACTTGGGGGGCTCCGTGTGACCCCTGCAGGATGAGAGCTGTAAAGCAGGGCATGAGTGGGCAGCAGAATGGCCATGGCCATGGGGATCTCCAGGACATGTGGTGATGTGGGATCCAGGTCCTGACTCAGCCCGACATTTTATCTTACATTCAACAACAAGAAGAGCTGCAGGCTTAAAATGAGTATATGAATGTTATTGCTCTGACATCTGCTCATCAAGACTCCTTGGAAAACACATGTGATTTCTATCCCAGGAGGAAACAAAACTTTGTCTTGCATTGGGTGTGAGCTGAACTGAGCAAAGGGGCTGATTAAGGGTGCAGGGTGCAGCTGGTCCTGCTTGGCACAGGTGAAGGGAGTTCACCAGGGGCTTGATGGGCTAAAAAAAGGTCTTGGGAAGGCTTTCTCTCTTTGGGTTGAGTGTTATAAGTGCTGGTTGGATCTTTCCTTGTGGAGAAAGGGATTCTCTGCTGTATGTACTGAGTGGAAGGTATTTCTTTATGCATATAGTGAATAGATATTTCTTTATATAGGTTTCATTTTAGCAATCCAGCATCATATCTTCTACTCCTTTCCCTCATCTCCCTATGAGGACAGGCTGAGAGAGCTGGGGTGGTTCAGCCTGCAGGGGAGAAGGCTGTGGGGAGACCTGAGAATGGCCTGTCAGTATCTAGAGGGGTGCTGTTAGAAGGAAGGAGACCAACTCTTCAGCAGGGTCTGCTGCAATAAGACTAGGAGAAATGGTTTCAGACTAAAAGAGGTAGGGTTTAGATTGGATAGAAGTTTCTTACAATAACAATGGTGAGGCACTGAAATAGGTTGTTCAGAGAGCTGGTGGGTGCCCTGTCCCTTGAGACACACAAGGTCAGGCTGGATGAGGCTTCGAGCACCTGATAGAGCTGTTGGTGTACCTGTTGTTGCATGGGGTTATCACTAAATGACCCTTGGGGGTCCCCTCCAGGTCAAGTGATTCTGTAAGTGGTCTGTGGCAAAGATTACTTGCGCTGTGCTATACTTCTTGTATGTGTAGATAAATCTGCTCATGGGAAAAGCAGGCCTGGGTCTTTGGAAGCTGCTGTAATACTGCCATGTTTATATGAACACCCTGGGTACTCTATGGTGTTAGATAGAGAATGGGCTGCTTCATACTCCTTCATAGCCTCAAGCAGATGGGATGGCATTTCAAGTGGGGTGGGTGATTTCAGAGGAGCTCTTGGAGTCCTTCTTAAGCTGAACAGAGCTGGCTACAGGCTTTTAGATTATGGTGCCATAACAGAACAATATGTATTTACCTTTACTTTCCTTGCTCTTTTCTAGTGACTGCCATGAGCAGCTCCTTCCCAGCACTCTCATGATGATTGCATGGTGGATTCACTCAGTAATTTTCTTATCAAGTGCCTGTAGATTACAGAAAGCTCTTTCTTGTCCCAAATTCTAGGCTTGTTTCTTCATTTTGTAGAAAGACCTCAACACCTGAAGGTCCTGATAGCAATTTCAAGCCCTCATTGATGCCACTGTAGCATCAAGATGTGCTTGCAGCACATCTTCAAGCCCAGACAATACTTCTAGATTGCTTAAGTGCTAATAGTGTCACTGAGCTTGTTTGCACCCTTCTCCATCAGTTGCTTCTGTGCATTTGCAGTTTTTCTGTGAACTGGGTGGTAGAGGCAAGAGAGAGTTTTGCATGGAGGAGAGCCTGGGAAATGGGGTGATTATCTCCTTTCATCTACCTGACATTAAAAGGAGGTATAAAGTAGATGAGTACCCATCCTTGTGTGCATAGCTTTTAAACTGAAGCTGTGACAAAGTGGCTGTGGAAATGCTTCCTTGTTTGTTTTTTTTTCCTGACTGTAAAATAAAAATTGAAGCCTTTTTTAAGCTTATATTTCTACTGACATAGGATACTGATTAGCCTCTTAATTGCTCTATGGAATGCCCGTAGTTAGGAGATGGTTTCACTCAACTGCTGCAGATATCTTCCAAGTTTCCTGCCTCCAGTATGGTACTACCAAAGCAGGATGCTCTCAGGGCTTCCTGCTCCAGATGCAGGCTGCTGGTCAGTGCAATAAGATCAAAAGGTCTGTAATTAGACCAAAGACTCCTTTTTGAGTGGTGCTACATCACTGATGATGGAAGAAATGCTTTTGTTTTTCTTGCTCATAAATGATGTTAACAGACAGGAGTCTATTTCCTGAAATCTACTTTGAAATGCCACTGGAATCTGAGCAATTAGCTCCCTGGGATACCTCAGCTTGTCTCTTTCACAAACCTTAAATATTACAACTTTTAACTTAAACTCCAGGTATATTTCAACTATCTTCCTAGCTGAAGCTTTTCTGAGAAACTTTGTCTTCTTCAAAAGGCTTGCATGTGAAAACAGCTAACAGAGGCGTGCTCTCAAACAAAAGGCCTGACATACAATGCTTTCTGTATATAAAATGAAAGGTGTAATGCTGCTTTCTGTTCCTGTAAGTGCTCTTCCAGCAAGAACCAGCCTCCTACCACCAAGAGCCGCAAGCAGCTCTCAGATGTCCTTGCTGAGCTACCAAGGTGCTAAGCTGAAACAGGGCTTGGAGGAGCTGAGCAACCTTCTCCGTTGCATGGGGCTGCACTGGGTCCTCTATGCTGTTGACCTCAGAAGCCCTGCTGTGGGAGCTCTCAGGCCTGCTGGATGTTTCTGGGTGCCTGGCTCTTCCTGGGCTATAAAAGAGTCCCCTAAATTCTGCATTCTTGTACAGCTTCATATGCTCTGTCTTCACCTGTCTGCCCCTGGCATCAGCACTAAGACCAGCCCAGTGGATCCCATGGGGTGAGTAGGTATGGAGTAAAAAAATGTTCAGTTTCCTTTAAAATGAAATGATAATTAAAAAAGCTAACTAAGAAAGGAGGTTTGTAGCTTCTTCAGGGTGGAAGCTGCACCTGCCGATCTGCTTTCTCAGGCCTCAGCTCTGTGAAGCACTTCAGCCCATTTCTAATTTGAGCCTGCTCAGCTTTGGTTGGGTGACTCATGGTTTTTTAAGTTGGGTCACATCCTTCAGGATCCTGCTGCATTTAATGGAGCCTCTCCTTCCCTCCAGCTCAAGGATGAAGAACCAGAGCTGATGTCAAGCAAACAGCTGGTCCTCTAGCATCTCACCATCCTGCTGAAGCTCATGTCAGCATGTTCTGCTCTGGAAGCTGCATTGTGGCTTCATTTGATAAGGAGTACAGAAGCATACTGAGTATTTCATGAAGAAAACAAGTTGGTTGTTTTTTTTTATAGTGGGGGAAAAAAAATGTTTTCTCAATGTCTTGTTAACCACTTGCTGTCCAGCTGGAGTTAATATTCCTACTCACTTGGGTTTACCTAAGAATGATAGAGTCTTGACTTTAAGTTAAAGCTGAGAAGCATTCCACTGTGTGTAAAAGCTGAAGGGCTTCATGAGATGCACTCATTAGTGCTCCTCTGAGCCTGCTTTGCCTTCTGCACCCTCAACTCTGGAGGTGATGTATCAGTGGGCCTGGAGGAAGCTTTCACCAGTTCACTCTGCTTGTTTTAGGTCCCAAAGGTGAACTGGAGTTCTTTTCTCTTCCCAATGTGTGACCTGGGCAGTTGCTGGGGAGCCCTGTGCTGTTGTATTTTCCTATTCTGGTTCCTTGTTTTTTAAAACAACATCTGGCTGTCCTGCTTCCACACCCCATAAACCTGATTATAAGTCCTATCTAATGTCAGGGAAGCCTTGGAACAGGTTGCCCAAGGAGGCTGTGGATGCCCCATCCCTGCAGGCATTCAAGGCCAGGCTGGATGTGGCTCTGGACAGCCTGGTCTGCTGGCTGGTGACCCTGCACATAACAGCGGGTTGGAACTGGATAAAGCATTGAGATCCTTTTCAACCCAGGCCATTCTGTGGTGATGATGATTCCATGATGATTCTATGAAACGGTCTCAAGTTGAACGAGGGTAAGTTTAGGTTGGATATCAGGAAGAACTCCTTTACAGAAAGGGTTGTTAAGCACTGCAATGGGCTCCCCAGGGAGGTGGTTGAGTCACCATCCCTGGATGTGTTTAAAAATTGTTTGGATGTGGTGCTCAGGGATGTGATTTAGCTGAGGGCTGTTACTGAGGGTAGTATGGTCAGGTTGTGGTTGGACTCGATGATCTTGAAGGTCTTTTCCAACCTGAGCAATTCTATGATTCTATCTGTCATAGTTTTCAAATTAAAAAAATAATAATCATAAAAATTACTTGTTATCCATCTAATTTCTATGAGAGGAAATTCTATTAAATCCCCAGAAGAAAGTGCATTATAGCTGTATTTCAGAAGCAGACCCTTGAATAAACTTTTTTAGTTATTTCGCATAACTTTCATTATGACTGTCATTATGAAGCAGATGAACATTTTCTTGAACAATTAGACGCGGGTGTACAGAATAAAGAGTGCAGTTTGCTTGAGATCATTGAAACCTATCTGTTTGGGTGATTCATTTTCTTCCAACTAGGCTGCCCATAATAAGCTTTTCTTCTCTGGCTTTGTCTTGTTTCCCATTTCAGTTGGTCACAATGCCCAAAGAATTGAAAGAATGTCTTTCCCCATGTCCTTGTGCTGTGACTGAGCCTGGCAAACAATAAAATATATATGTTTTTTTTTTTTTTTTCTTGAAGCTGAAAAGAGGAGGAGAAGGGGCAGATTGAAGAATGAAATATTCACTGTTACCTGTGGTGGCAGCAAATTAGGGCGGGTGGGCCCTTCTAACTTGGGATGCTCTGTGTGGTCTAGCAGCCATATTGGATGGAGCTGTGTGTAGACATGGGAATGCATGGAACTCCTCATCTCCTGCTGCCTCTGCTCCAGGTGAGTAGCTATGTTTGGAAAGTGACTTGGTGGAAAATGAAATGCAACTAGCTGGTGAATCTCCATGTTGCAAACATGTTTAACAATTGCTAAGCAAATTTAGTTTGAAATGAAAGCTAGGGTATATCCATAAGATCATTACAAATACAGGATGTCTGTGAGCATCCCATGCCTCTGCCCCATGGTGTGGGACTGTTGCCAGGGTGTGAGCTCCTGGCAGCTGCTCTTTGGGGCTGGTCATGGCATTGCTGTGATGCTCACCCAGGCTCAGTGGTGTGTGAATCCAGCAGTGAGGAGCCCCAGCTATGTAATGGAGTGGAACCTCCTCCCCAGTCTTTCTGCTTCACCCCACAAAGTGGCTCTGATCTCAGGTGGCAAGAGCCTCAATTTCTACCTTCTGGTTATGGCTGTGCCAAGAAGCCTGTTATGAAATCACAGCTGCACCTCATGCTGAAGCCCAGGAGTGGGTGTCACGAGTCCTCCTGCTTTGAGCTCTCCCAGGAGGAGTTTTTCCTGCACAGACAATGCGCATAAATATACCTGGATAATGAGAGATGACAGATAGCACAGGAGGGTTTGTTGAGGATCTTGTCACTCAACAAGTAGGCTTGTAGTGGGCTGAAGCCTTGTTTCCATTGTTCATCCAAAATGAAACACTAGCTGCTAGTCAATCCCTTGCTGTTTTACCTCTCGTTGCAAGCAAGACAACAGCAGCACAGCTAAAATTCACATCTAGCGGATAGGACTGTAAGTGTTCATTTCCTGGGGTGGTTATCATCCTCGTCCCACGCAGCAGTTTGATATTTAGCTGGTGCTGCTGCAAATGATATGGAAATCTCCTGGTCACCTCTAAGAACGCTTTTTGTATCAGCTTGCAACTCAAGAAATTGCTGGAGAGCCTAGGAAAATAAAAAGCTTTCTTTTGGTTCTTTTAAAACAGCAGAAGCAGCTGACTTCGGGTCTGCCCTGGGCTTCTTGCGGAGAGATATTAGCAGGGACTGAATTGAATTGAGGCTGCTGGAGAATGTGAGGCAAGGGAAAATGTTTTTATAAGGAAAAGAAATGGCAAAAACTTAGGGGAGAAAGCGGAGAATGTGAGACCTTGAACTGAGCCTCATTGGGGAGGGGGAATAAGAAAAAGGGAAAAAAAGTGCCTGCTTGAATAATAGACTAACTAGCGACCTTGAGCATATACAGTGCGCATAATAAGAGTGAAACAAATGAATCCCTGAATATGAGGCCTTCTTAGAATGGAGAATAATAATCACAAGTGGCAAATTAGAAAAAAAAATAATAAAGACACAAATTCTAACAGGATAATGGGGGGTTTGAACCATCCTGAGATGAGAGAAATGACAGAAGGGATTTAGCAACAGCGTGGGCTAGCAAATGGCCTGGCTACAGCTTGTAGCAAGAGGAAAGCCAGGGCTTGTCTGCTCCAGAAGGATTGTGCTGATTTATTCTATTTGTGTATGTGTGAACTTGACTTCCTTCTCAGACTGCTGGCCAAATTTAGGAAGGGGAGTTTGTCAGCTCTGTTCTTCCATTCAGCCAACCCTCCTCTGTCTACTTCCTTGTAGTTGTCCTTGAGAGCAGCTCGGCAGAAAAAGACCTAGGGGTCCTGATAGATGAGAAACTTAACATGAGCCAGCAGTGCGCTCTGGCAGCCCGGAAAGCAAATGGGATCCTGGGCTCCATCAGGAGAGGGGTGGTCAGCAGGGATAGGGAGGTGATCGTCCCTCTCTACTCTGCTCTTGTGAGGCCCCATCTGTTGTACTGTGTCCAGGTGTGGAGCCCTCAGTACAAAAAAGACATGGAGATTTTGGAAAGGGTCCAGAGGAGGGCCATGAAGATGATCAGGGGGCTGGAGCACCTCCCCTATGAGGACAGGCTGAGGGAGTTGGGTTTGTTCAGCCTGGAGAAGAGAAGGTTGCGGGGTGACCTCATTGCAGCCTTTCAGTACCTGAAGGGAACTTACTCCCAGGAGGAGAGTAAACTCTTCGAAAGGGCTGATAATAGCAGGACTAGGGGAAATGGTTTTAAGTTGAAGGAGGGAAGATTTAGGTTGGATGTTAGGGGAAAGTTCTTTACTAGAAGAGTGGTTAGGTCCTGGAACAGGCTGCCCAGTGAGGTTGTGGATGCCCCGTCCTTGGAGGTGTTCAAGACCAGGTTGGATGGGGCCCTGGGCAACCTGATCTAGTAAAGGCGTATGTTTGATGGCCCTGCCAGGCAGGGGGGTTGGAACTACATGATCCTTGAGGTCCCTTCCAACCCGGGTCATTCTGTGATTCCCTTGTGATGCAGCCCAGCTCTGTCAGAGTGGCAGGCAAGGGATGGTGACACCACTTGATGCTGTGGGGTGACATCAGCTCACGTGGGGTGAGGGATGTGATCAAGGCTCACCATATCTATTTGCTGCTTCTGAGCTGAAAGTGACAACGTTCCCAGTCTGTGAGCAGACTTCTCCTTCAGCTGATGTGAGTTTTTGTGGATGATCTGTTCACTGCTTTCTTATTACCTCATTAGCACAAGTCTGACTCAGTGCCTGCCCACATGGTACATTTCCAGGCTTTGTTTCACCTTAAGTACGTATGTTGCAGGATATTTAACCCTAAGGCATGATACCTTCCACTTTTCCTGAATACATCCTGTATATCCCCTTGTAGCTGTCATTCACAGCTGCTTCTGATTTGACTTGAACACTTCCAGGAGAAATGTCTTAAACACCTTCAAATTCCCAGTGAAGATGAGAGACTCACTCCTCAAGTGCTCCTTTGCACGTATTCCTAGTTCGATTTGGTGTTAGTAAACAAGAATTACTACTTCATGTTGGTGGTATCAGCCAGTTGGAGATCTACACTGCAAGAATTCTTCCTAGCTCTCCCTCCAATCTGTTGTTCACCAGAGGCCTTGGGTGGGTGTCTTGCTTTAGCTTTCCTCTTCAACCTTTCTGTACTAAGAGCTTAGAAGATGGTCCTTCAGGCACTGGTCCTGTGCCACATGTCTGGGTGGTGATGATACCTGTATTTTCCACAGGTGGTTGTGACCTGTCTTGTGGGTGGTGATGCCCATCTTTTCCATGGGTGGTGATGCCCAACCCTCCTCACAGGTGATGATGATGCTCAGCCTTCCAATGGATGGTGATGACCAGCATCTTTATGGGTGGTGATGCCCCCACTGCCTCTCAGGATGGCATTATCTGAGAAAAAGCATTTTTGTTGATATCAGAGGTTAGCCTGATTCTCTTAATTGAAAAGAGAGATGGGCAGCAGATGGCTTGAAGCACTGTTACCTCTACATCTAGACCTCGACTACACAAAGCAGAAAATAACATATGAGAGTTTGTGGGACTTAGTATCTCTTCCTTTCCCATCCCTTTCTGAAGCCACCAGTCATTGACATTGGATCCTATTGTCTGCATTGATGTGGCTTCAGCCAAGCTTTCCACGTGCAATGGGGTTAAAATTTATTGGTGGGTTTCCACCCACCTACTTTGCTACCAAACCCTCCTTACAGAGGACCCATTCCTTCACATAGCCAAGTGGGTCCTACCAGGCTCTCCTTTGCTTTGTGTGGATCCTCGTGTTGTCCTCAGCTTTCATACCACAAAAGATTAAAGATAATACTAATACTAATCATATAAAAACGCCCTTCTGAGAATGGCCTGCCGGCTGATATTATGCCATATAAAGACTCTGTGAAATAGCCAGGGTAATTTACACTCATTAGGAGGAGAATGCAGTAGATTAAAGGTAGCAAGGGTGAATAGCTTCCCATTTTTGTCAAACTTGCCTAAGCTTTTATTCACCTGCTGAAGCCATTATTTTATAATAATAAAAAAGAGGAGAAAGAGCCTTGTATGAACTTGGGCAGAAAGGGAGAGAGTGCAAGCTAGGAGCTATTTTCTCAAGAGAGAGAAATGCAGCATTATAGATTAAAGGTGAAAAGACAGCTCTCATTTAAATCAATCCACCTCTCCGAAGCATATTTATTCACAGATTAATTAGAGTTGCAAATGAAAATGATCTGGTTGGTGGGAACATTATTGAGGCCTTTAAAGTGCGGGAGTGAAGATTAAAAGGAAGCACACTTACCCTTTCCTTATGATCTAAAGAGGAGATCAAAAGAGTCAGTGTCAAATTAACAGCCCTGATGATTTCTCTCTTCTTCTATTTCCTCATTTATTATCTAAGGCTCATGTTGATACATGCAGGATGAAGACCTGCTTTCCTGCGTGACTGGAGCACGATGTGTGTAGGGTCCCTTTAGGATCAGTGAAGAAGGTCCAGGGCTACCTGAGCAGGGACAGGCTGCCTATTGGAGTAGACAGCAGAAATTGTATAGAATCATAGAACTACCCAGGTTGGAAAAGACCTTGAAGATCATCAAGTCCAACCACAGCCTAACCAGTACCCTATACCTAGGGTATCTTACATACTGGGATACTGCAAGGAACTGGTAAGGCTGTAGTGACATAGAACAGTGAGACTGCAAATTCATTTGCCCAGCCTGTGGTTGAAGTGTGTTTAATTGAATGCCCAGCATCTTGGAAGGCTACGGGGTATATTTGAGTCTTGCTGTTGTGGAAGGGGATGTGATTTTACTGGGCTTGAGTGGAGCATGGCTGCTTCCAAGACTCCACCAGGTAAGGGACAGCTGCAGCAAGGCAATAGTATCAAACCATTTTGGAAGAAGACATTAAAAGTGAATTAGCATCAGAAACAAAAATATAGAGACCTGTTGTAGGCTCTAAATATATCTTTGTTGGGGATGGGATTAAAAGAGTTACAAAGTCCATTCTCACTTGTGGGATTGCAGGCTCTCAATGGGTAAAATTGTACCAGGTTGAGTTTGCAGTAGTGCATGACACACATTACCAAGTGTGATACAGTAATCAGAAAATCTGACTTGATGTTCTAACATGATTATGGATAATTTAGTTGGTATTCAGCAGGGCAATTTGACTGCCCTACAAATATATTGTGTGGTAAGAGAGTGGTCGAAAATTAAAATAGCCTGCTCTGTTTTCATATTTGTTCTTCATTTTCAGGCACAGACAGGGAAGACCAAGCTCACTGCACCAAGCAGACAAGAAGAAAAAAGATTAATAGCATCACTCTCCAGGAAAAAACTTCATCTTCCTGTCCTCATCTTGCCCTATGGAGCATGTTATCAACTCAAGAAACTCCCAATAGGGGAGAAAGCAAGTTCACACCCAGCTCTCTGCAGCCTCAGGCTGGAAGATAGCTCTGCTCAGAGAATCACTGAAAAAGCAGCAGAAATAAATTTCCCTCCCTGAGCTTTTCAGAGCACAAAAGCTGTGCTTAAATATGCTAGGAGGTGGCAATTTACAATAATACGTATATAAATACATGTTCATTTTAATATCAGCTTGTTTAAAAATTGGCCTGAATGCTTTCTTATTTAATTCTTAAGAATAAAGGAGCAGGATGGGACACCCCAAGAACATTTTCTATAGGCACATCCCATTTATTTTCTGGATTTTGAAAGCTGGAAAAGAAACATGGCCTTTGATTTTGAATCTTGTTTCATTTCTTTGGTGTTGTGGCCTCACCTGTGCAGTGAGGGCTGATTTGTCCCACTGCAGGATGGCTTTGCTTTTGTGCTTTGGATTTGAACCCAAGTGTCCAGAGAGGGAACTGCTAGCAATAGGGCAGACAAGGTTCACAAGGTTCTCCTCCAAATAATTGAGCTTTGCCTCTTTTTGCAAACATGCCAAAATATTATAGATGTTGCAGGAGTAATGTAAATGCACTTACAGCAGTATTTTTTTTCCTGAGTCCTATTAGAAAGAGGAAATGAGAAAGGCAAAACCAGCTGAATCTTCTGTTTGTCTGCTCTCAGCGTGGGCAATGCAGAATGGCCCTGAAGCACTTAGGGAAAGGAGGAGAAGCAGCAGACAGATGCATTTCCCAGCTCTTTCGGCAACCAGACAAAAGCTTTCATTAAGGACTGCCATTTGGGCAGCTTCCTTGTGCTCACTGCTTGATAGAAAGGCTGCCCAAGGCATAGAGAGGCTGAGCTGGGGTCACAGGGCAGCCTGTGGGCAAATGGTAGAGTCCATCCCAAGGTAGAGAGAAGTCTTGGCTAGTTCTTGGTAGTTTTCTTGCATCTATAGTGGGTGGTAAAGCCAAATTTATTCATCTGTTCTTGTTACCTGGTCATCTTTTTGATGATGTTCCCCAAGTTAGCAATGTGAGTTGGGAGTGTTCAGGCACCAGCAGCCCCACACATGTTGGGAGGTACGCTCTGGCCATGCCAAAATTTGGCTTGCAGAGCCTGAGAAAAGACTGGTGACACCCGTGTGTGCTCAGTAAGACTTCCTGCTCCCTGCTGCAAGGCAAACCAGCACCCCTCGCACCCTGCTAACAGGGATGGGTACTTCCCAAAGCCTGCACTATTGCCAGAATCTTTGGTAGTGCAGAAAAACCCAACTAGGAAGACCTCCATGGAAGGGGTTCACACTGGGTGCTACTGGTGACAGGGAAATCTTTCTGCGATGGCTGAAATGGGATAATTAGCTAAAAAAACACCCCACTTTTCTCCTTGAAGCAAGGTTTGCATTTGGATGTGGATGCAAATGAGAAACCCAATTGGGTTTTTTACTCTAAATTTACTGTTTATGCTAGAAGAAAATGAAGCAGCTGGGTGTGAAGCCGCTATTTGTGTAGGTTTTTGCTGTTCTTAGTTTGGTTTTCATTCTGACCTGTCCAAGTAGGACAAACAGTTTGCATCTAAAACATTTAAATGAGTCGGGAGACTTGTTCCCCCTCCCAGCTCTGCTGACAGGTTCCAGGGTGTTTTCAGATGCTTTCCTGAATTGATGATTTCTAGGTCAAGGAGAGTGTTACCTTTTTTTGACCGTTTGTCTTCTGCTAATCGCTGTCAGCCCAGAGATTTATGCATTGATAGTGACAGCAGATGGGGTCACTTCTAATAGGAATTCACACACCAATGAGTGAAAGGCATCTCGGTGTGTTTGGCATGGGAGCTTTTACCAGTTAGGCTACAGATACCCAGGGACTCCACTGTGCTGCAAACATTTCTGTTTTTGATGAAAGTCCACAGGGATGGAAAGGTGTTATTTTGCTTAGAATAAATGCATTTACATGCACCTTTTTCATTTTGTAGCTTTAGTGGGAAACTGGCCCATTTCTTGCCCAGTGTCTGTATTTGCATAGGTCTGCCTATGTGCTTCATGTGTATTCACAGTATGTAGTTGGTCCAGGTCTATGAATGGCAAACATGGCTCAGGTGGTCTCCACCCATACTCTGAATATAGGGTCTCTTCCTTCAAGAAAATCTTCCAAAACTGATAAGCAAAACACCCATTTGCACCATGGGTTTTTTGGTCTGTTGGAAGGAAATTCTGCAGTAAGAACAAATGTGGTGGTATCAAGAAAGCCAAGCGGCATTCTCTACTAGAGCACAAGGTTTAGTCTTGTTCTTACATTACTGTCCAGGTATATGTACCTAGGAAATCAAATGTCTTCATTTCTTGTGGTTTTATCATGCCAAGGACCATAGACATCAAATTCTGTTTTTCTCCACGATGAATGTGAGGATTCAGAGCAAACTTCCCAACTTCTGCAGTCTGCTTGAGCAATTAGATCTGAGTTATAGACATAAAAGGACCGAGTCATGGGAAAGGATGCTCCTTATGCATCTGTAGCTGTTTCTGTTCATTAAATTAAGTTAATCTCAAGAAGCATCCCTATTGTTAACAATAGAAATAGGCAAAGATCATTTGTCTCCACCTTTTCCCAGTCATCTGTGTCTCCTTCATCTTGTCTGTTACTTGACAAAGCACATCCTTAGGGCCCAGGTCATCCTATCTCTTATTTTCTCTCCTGTGACACTGAACCATTTATGTCAGTACAGACATGGAAGTACAGAAAGTGTAACTTCGTGTTCTTTCTTTAAAATGGCCTGAACAGACCAAGTTGAACCAACTAATTGCCTTTTAGGATAACTCTTTTGGAGGGGAAAATGTGACCTTCAGTTAAGAAGCAACAAATTGGGTGATATGCAATTATAAGGGGACATTCCTTCATTTTCCCAAGGAAAATTCCATGCTGTGCATCAGGCAGCCTTGCTGTTTGCTAGGTTTGGCTCAGAGGGTGATCCTATGGCTTTTGCTCCATAAGCAGAGTTGCTTCTTTGCCTTTAGTGTTGGAAAACTTGTGCAGAATCCTGTTGGGTTCATCAGTTCAAAAGACACAAAAGAAAAGGGAGAAGAGCTCAGCCTCTTTCTTTGGGGCAGGAGATATACGGGCTGATTAAAACAAGGAGGTGCACCAAACCAACCCATGGACCATGATTTTGCTGCCCTTGCTGTGTGCGTGACATCCAGCAGAGACCCATCATCACCTCCTGCACTGGGAGAACAGGTCATGGGACGTCCAGGAACCTCACTTTGAGCTATGAACAATGAGGTGAAAACAACCAAGAAGAAACATTTTGTGAATTAAAATAAAAGAAGGAAGCATTCCCCAAGCACCCTTTGCAGGCTCTGGAACACAGGGAGTGATGCAGAGCTCTGGTTAATGGACACTCCCTCAGTTTTTTTTTTAGCCCCCCCACCATGTACCACAATTGATTGCAGTGAGATTACGATGCCATTAAAATTCACTCTGCCCATAAACCAACGCTGTGGAAAATGCTGACGTTTATAGAGGCTCCTACAAGAGACATATTTCAGTATGAAAGTGAGTCCTAATGCAAGAACTTTATTTAGGTAAAACAACATCCAAGGAGGGAGGGTGGGGGGAAGAGGAGGAGGAGAGGTGGTGGCAATTGCAGAGAATTTTATTTCTTTCAACTAATGGGTATAGGGATGCTAAATTTAAAAGACATTTTTAATAAATCTATTGGCCTTTGACAAAATCAATCCAAACCCCATAAACCAAGAAGTCACCCACTTGGTATTAATGAGGCTACATTTGCATTTATTTTTCCTTTACACTAGACAAACCATTAATTTCGTGTTTATGCTTCCTTTGAAGTCTGAATGCTTGTAGATAGATGGCCACATCAAGTCTCCTGCTGCTACATTAATATTTTGCTATAAATGATAAATTCGACCATTTCCTACAACACCCCTTTTTTCTTTAAGAAAGCTGAGAAAATGCGAGCAATAAGTCTTAAGCCCCTGAAAGCTTAGCTGTTTTTTTAAATACTCTGCAGTCATTGATTATTAAAGCAGTCATAGCTTTAACTTTGGCTTGCATTTGATGGCGCCCAGCATTTTGCTGCTGTAAATTGTGAGATGTTCATTAACCAATCAGGGTTTGCTCTTTTTTTTTTTTTTTTTGGAAATCATCTTTCATTTGACCCATAGGAAAACTGGACAGCCAAGTCACCTCTGCTTGGCTCCATCTCTGGCCCCTTGAGGGCTTCTCCTCACATCTTCTCTTTGCAACCACACGAGTGAAGTGTGTCCTTGTGCCCCATCAGGATGGCAAAGGTTCCTTCTGCCACTTTTACCACAGTTCACACTTATTTTGTGCTATTCCCTCAGGGATGCTTGGTCACCTGGGTAGCTCTTAGGATGGGAAAGGTCTATTGAAATGCTCGCGGAAACTTAAGATGGTGGGTGAGAGGGAGTTTTAATTCATTTAAGAACTCTACATCTGGCCTGGATGGTGGAGAATGTCCTGGATGTAGATGCCTAAATTCAATCTCAATGTCTACTTGGGGGATTTCAGATCTACCCCTGCCCATCACTTCCTGCCCTTCAAGACAAGCACTTAGCTAGAGTCGGGAGTACTGTCTGGGTCCCTGCCTTGGATGCAGGGAGCCCCAAGTGCAGGGTCAGCTTCAAGGTGGGTTTTGGTTCATTTTCAAAGTCCTTTGGCAGCACATCCCTCATCCATGCTCCCTTTCTGCTCTGCCATTGTGATCTCCACTGACCCAGGGGTGTAAACATTGAATGGGATGCAGGGGTGTCCCATGGACCACGATGAGACTATGGCCTGAGGGCTCCTCTACCACCCACCTCTTCCCCTTCCTACTGCTCCTTTCCACTGGCATCCCCTGGCAGGTCTCCCATGCTTTGTGCACACCATTCTCAAATAAGGAGCAGGGACCTGAGCATGAATTAGTCGATGAAATACCACTTTTTTTTCTTTTAATATATATTTTTAGATGATGCATCTTTTACGGCTATGCTGGGGGTTAGATTTCATATAACCCTTGTTTATTTTCTTTGCTAGATGGAGTTTATGGAGGAGGGAAGGGATGTTATATCAATAGGGTAGTGACTATTGACACTTGCTGCTATGAAGTGCCTTTATGTGCTTTCAAATGGCAGGATTATGCTCTGGATGGCTCGGTGCCTGAATTGTCTCATGCTCTATTAACAGCACAGATATGGAGGCGTGAGCTGATCTTAGGGGCATGACATGAAAGAGGACTGAGTATTCAATGAACAACTTGCACCTGCTCTGGCTTACACTCTTCTGTTTGTTTGTTTGCCTGGTTGGTTTTTAATTGTAGAAACATTCTTGCTTCTACAAATATGAAATTCAGCCTGCTGGGATTCACACCTCCCTGCCAGCAGAGCTGAGGAAGATTTTAAAGGTGAAGACATGGCTGGAAAGTATCACGATGGCAGGTGGACGTGTTAGGAGGGACATGATGAGCTCAGCCAGTGAAGGATGGGCAGGATCCCACCTGCAAGCCTCCCAGCAGCAGCTGGTGCTTTTCCACAGGAGCATCCCATTCTCTGCACCCAGATGATGCTGGTGGGTGGGGGCAGGCAGCAGGGCTGGCTCTGAACTGCTGCCATCCTTCCCCTCCCATCTCTTCCTCTCTTACTTTCACAGAAGTCCTGTTCAAGTTTCCCACATTGGCAGCAGCTCTGAAAGACACGAGGTGGAATTTATGCCACTGTATCTCTCCCAGCACCGAAGGTTTGTGCCCAGCAGGAGCTCACAGTTCAGCCCTTCTCCAGCCTGTTTTTTAATGCCTGCTGCCCTGAGAGCTGCTCACATTTAGACAACAGTGGGTGTCTTCTGGATATATCCATGGAGTTTTCCTTTTGCAAGTAGGAACACTCTGAAGATCAAGTGAATGCAGTAGGCTTTTCCCATCAATAATTAGAAAGGAAAACAAGCTTGAAACAAACATCTGAGTTATTCTCATGAATAACAAAAACCCAAATAGTGATTTCAGAAACCAGTCCCTTGCCTTTAATTTCATGTTTTGGCCTCTTTTTGTTTTGTTTGTTTCAAGGTAAATATATGCCTTGGACCTGGGAACCACTCCTGTCCCACACTTCTCCTGGCTGCTCCTGGCCCTTCTAATGACACCAGTGTCGGTGCCCAGAAGGAGCTGTGTCTGGGCACTGGGGATCCCCCTACACCTTCTATAAGTGCTGTGTTTCTGCTCTGGGAAGGACTTCAGCCAAGCAGGAGACATTTCCCTGTAGCCCTCAAAATCTGCCTGTAAGTGGAGCTGGGTGTGCAGCCACAAATCAAAGGAAAACTGCCAAGCCACAAGAACAAATGCAAGCATAAAGCCCAGGCAATTTTAATTGCTGTGGTCATTAAGGGTTTTGTTACATTGGACTTGGTAACTCATACTGCTAGGAATAACCTGCCCTGTACAAGCAGATCACTCATCCCCACCTTGCCGTCCTCTCTGTGTTCTCCTTGATGCTCCCATGCCTGCTCACAGATTTGTTAACAGCATCGCCACAGCTTTAAGCCATGGGAAATGCTGGAGACTGTATTGGTCAGGTATGGAGCAGACCCAGATCTCTGGCTATCATCGCTCATTTAAGAAAATGAAGCAGGATGACCTCCCAGTGGAGATGATGGGCTGTGTGACACAGAGGCCAGCACCCATTGGGATTAGGCATCAAAAGATTGCTCCCTACTTCCTGGCTATTTCCACAGAGTGGACATGATCAATAACCCTGTCATTAAATGATTCACTGTCAAGTCTTGGGGCCTGGGCTGTCGCTGCTCCATTGGCCATAGTCATCATTCATTTACTCTGTGATAGATCAGGAGCAGTTTCTCTTATTCCCATTGCCCCCCTGTAGCCAGCACCTACTCACCTGAGGAAAGTTAGGAATGGGGGAGATTTAATGTAATTCAGAAGGACACAGTGTCTTTGCTCTATTTCACAGTAGATTGCTAAGTGAGAGGAAGAGAACAGCTTCTAATAAAACCAAACCATTATTGTCCTCTTTCATCAGAGTAAATCCTTCCTGAGTAAATCAGTGCCTCTTCTGCAGAGCATTTCATACTGAACGGCCTGGTGCTTTTGGGTCTCTTCCAGCTGGAGCAGCTCTTGTGAAGCAAGAGGACTGGTCTTGCAAAGATTTTGCGTTTCCTCGTGCTGCAGGCTTTGTTCTTGCCTTCAGCTGCATGTTTGCCCAAGAAAAAGCCACTTGTAGACCATGGTGCTCCAAACATTTCCCATCTCATCCCCAGCACTGTCAGCACCCCATGGCCTGGCTTCATGCTGTATATCACAGCCTCATCCCTGTGAGCATGTCAACACCACAAGTCCCCCAGCCCCTTTCACTGGAGCTACTTCATCCTGCCAGTCCTTTAAAACAGGAGCCAGAGAGATGGGAAGGGAGGGAAAAGGGAGAGAAGAGGAGGAAGCAGAGACACAAAGACCATCGATTCGATAAAAAAGGAGAAGAGTGCTACCCAGTCTAATATCTGCCCTTTATTCTGTATTACAATGCATTGAGACTTTCATACTGGACACGATGCTGCGGGAATCAAGGCTGAAATTAGTTTTCAGCCATTCATTCATAACTGTTATGTCTGAAAAAGAAAAAAAAGAGAGAGAGAGAGAAGGTGGGGGAAACAAAAGTAAATACAAAAAGAGAAATGTTAACATGTGTGGCACAGAATGTATACAGCAGACAAAGCTCTGCTTGTTCTTCAACAATGGCTTTGAAAAGCAGGTGTCATAGCAGCTGTACAAGGTTAAAGCACAGGGACCATTATGTACAAAATGAGTGAGTCTTTATCCATAGTCTGCTTCAGCTCTTAAGAATGTGCTTCCTATTGTGTTGGTGTTTGCTGGAAGGACTCCATCTATACAATGGAGAAATTTTTCATTCTCACCTTCCCCCAACCTCAGTTCCACCATCCAAATCTACAGTTATGGATATAATACAGACCTCTGGCATTCAAGGTCCTCATTGCCCTATACTTCTGAAACAAAAGCTATTGTGCTGCACCATGAAAGCCTGCCTGCGGCAGAATAAAGCTGTTCAGCAGTGGACCCTGAGAGAGTATTTGTGAGGCTCTCTCTAAAGTTAAAATCCTGGTGAAAACAAAACACTTCCAATTAGAAATGTTCTCTCATTTTGTTTTGTGTTTTTGGCTTCCTTTTTTTCTCCCTCCCACTCTTGGAAACGTTCAGAGGGATGCTCATATAAAAAGGCAAGTGACCTGTCCTTGCTTTCATTCTCAAAGGGAGAGATGGAAAGAGAGGCTGGAATGCACAGCTTGGGTGGGAGGCAAGCAGGTTTGTAAATAATATATCTTTTAAAGTTATAAACGAGGGCAGGACATACATTCTTCCCAGCAAGCAGTGGGATAGGCTGACATGCTCTGAAATATGCTGTATGAGACTCAGATATTATTATTATCATCATTATTATATCAATGGTAGGCACACAATGCAATAAAAGAACTACCCCACTCCCAGGTTTTCCATAGGCCTTTCTCACAGTCTGCCTCAGGTCTCTCCTGGAGGGAATGGAAACAGACTCACTGCAAGCATCAGCACAGAGCAGAGGAGGACAGGCAGGGCACATAGACATACCCTGTGTGTATGGAATGGGTCAGATCCTGAGATGTTAGTGAGCTAGCAGGGGGTGAGTGTCCCCATGGTACTGCTTCATGCACCTGCCCCATGAATGGTGAGGTGCCAGAGGTACAACCTGCTTGGTGTAAATGCAAAGTGTGCATTTGGGTTGTTCTGATAGGTAACTGCAGCAGGAATGTTAAGTTGTGGCTTGAAGCAGTGATTGAGCACCTGGTAGAAGGCAGGGCCAACCCTGAGGAGCTCAGGTGCATGCAATGTACCTGAGTGACTGGGAGGGTGGGGCCAGGATGCATCCCTTCCCAGATCTCATTGAAGGGCTGGCAGTGGAGGTAGGGGTGTCTCTTATTGGAGGTTTCTGCTCAGCTGGAGTTTTATGAAGGTAGGCAGCATTTTTCCTTCATTTCTGCTGCATTTGGGCTCATTCTCATTTGCTTCAGATAAAGACTTTGCTACCTGGCTATTATTGCTGTACTTTCCATCCCCTTATAGCTTTACAGTAACCACGATCTGTGTCCCCTGTGGCTTGAGTTGCTTGGGTTTATCAATGTGTCTAACATTTGTAATTGGAAAGAGATTGTGAAGATGGTGTTAAGAAATAGTTTGGGCATTATTTTTTTCTGTGTCTGATTATTTTTTGCATCAAGTTTTGCTGTTAGCACATACATGTTGGGGGCACAGAGCTGGACAAGAGAAGATTTGATATACTGCAACCCAGCGCAAGTGCATCTTTGTGTAAGCAACATCTCTGAGATCACTGCCTACCTTATTGCTTACACCAATACTCAGCAAGAGTCTTTGCTATGGTATCTCAGGGGCAGCTCAGGTGAAGATGAGTTTAGTGATGGGGAGGATTGAAGCCCCAGGACCCCAGACCTTGTGATCCAGCAGAGGCATGAAGCCTACTGTTGTTTTTCTGTCTATGGGAACTTGGAGCTCAGGTGGTGGCATAGGGTCCTCAGGTGAGCAGACTCCTCTAGGCTTCTTTCTATCTCCCCTCTGCACTGATGGATTTCCCTATAGTATGGTTTTCACTGGCACTGCTGCCCAGAGGAGTGTGGGAGCCCCAACCCTGCAGGTGGCCAAGGACAGGTAGGATGGGGCCCTGGGCAGCCTGTTCTATTGGAGGTCACCCAGCCCGTGGCAGGGAGTGGGAGTTCAATGATCTTTAATGACCCTTCCAACCTAAGCCATTCTAGGATTCTGTGATATGCTGTGGGTTGTTCTAATTTCTGCTTTCCAGAGTGATTGGAATAAGCATGATTAGGTGCAAGTTTTACACACTAGTCATTAAGATTTGTGCATATGCATTATGCATTATTGGATAGCATCTGTTGGAAAGTAAATTACCATCATCTACTGTACTATACACTAGATTCTGAAGTTATAAACTAACAAGCAAAAGAATGGATCGTAACTCTTGTCTTAATGCTTTGTTTTCTAATTGCGTTAGAGAATGCAGTGGAGAACTTTGATTCCAGATAGTTAGAAGTGCTTGATCCTCCAACCATATGCTCCTCTCCCAACTGCTTCTTAATTACTCCTTTAGGAAGCAATCTGTGTCTTTGCTGCATCTTTATGCAGTGTTCTTCTGCATGCCAGGTCTAGTCCCAGTTTTGTTTTCTTTTGGTGTGGATTTTAGCAGCCACCCGGTTCAATGCTGCACCGTGTCAGTGCAAATCACAGTGGAAGTGGCTTGCATCACAACCAGACTGCTTCAGCACTCTTTTTGCATCACCTCAGAGTGAGTTAACACTTGGCATGGGAAGAATAGAGATGTCTGGATGTGGAGGTCTTCTGAGTGCAACAACAAGCCACCAAAGTAGAGGGATCCTGCATCCTTAGTTCCTTCATGGCAAACTTCCCCTTCTCTTATTCCCCGTTTGGGGTAGATGAGCATCTTTCAGTTTAATTACAGCGGAGAATGGTTCACAATCATTTGTTTCTGTCTCTTGCCATATCACCTTTCTCATGCGTGGATTAGTGGATTCATTGTTCCCTTGGGGTTTTGAAGCAAAGGAAGAAATGGAGCCAGAAAAGCAAGCTGACGTAAAGAAATGAGCTAATGAAGTGAGATCACAAAGTGTGCAACCCCAGCCAGCGTTATCTTTCTCTCTAGTTACCTTGGTAACTGTAATGATATAATGTTGCTTGGTTTTGTATCCTTCAAGTGAAAGAAGCTCAAAGTACCCACCACTGGCAACAATATTGGTATGATATCGTATTCATCTACAAAACATCACAATTAACTTATGGATTCACTAGATACTGCATTGAAGGGGAAAAATATATCTTCCCTAAAGCCTGGATAAAATGACTTCTATTTTCCTATGAGCCAGCAATTTAGCACATCTTTTGATGGGATTTCTTAGGGCCAAATCAAAGGGATCACAACAGGACTACTTTTCTCAGTGGCATGGTTAGTTGAATCTCTGCATCCTTTCAGTGTCAGGCCTTACTGTTGGTTAGTGGGAGATATGGACTCTGGTTCAATAGAAACAAGACTCCAACTAGATTTGCATTGGAGGGGGGGATGGATTTCTGCTATGATGAGCTGAACAAAATCCCAGCTCATTCAGTGCTGTAGAAGCTGCCCTGATGGATGATAAGCACTGCCTGATGATGGATGTGAGTGTGGGCAGACCTGTGTCCACCATCCAGCTTCATGCCATTGGTAGTGGGGGTGTTATAGGCTCACCAGAGGGGTCTTGAAATGGCAGGGGATGTGGTCACAGTGTCTTATTCTTCCCCCTGGTATCAAATATTGAGGAATTTCTTCTGGCAGAGGGTGAAGGAGATTTCTACTGCATCCCAGTTACCTTCCTCCATCTCTCCTCCAGTTCAATGGCTATTCAACATCTTTAGAAAAGGTATCATGCCTACAGCTATGATATGCCCCCTCATTCATCCTTACATGTAGGAAGCAGCCTGATTTGCTGCATGTGGCCTTTGCTCACAAGTGCATAATACTGAATCAGAGGAAGAGGGTATCAGGTCCCTTGTGCTAAAGGGACTAAGATGCATGATACAGAGACGTGAGTTAGCATTGGCAGATGTTAGCTACCCATCCCTAAAGCACACTGCACTGAATTCTGGAGGCCAACAAATGATAAACTCATGATTGGATGATGTTGAAAAGTCCTGTGTGTTTCTTTTGTAGAGAAACTCTGCAGGGAGCCATTTGAACTCCTGTAGTCACTGAAGTGATAAGATGGACCCAGGGTCATGCCAAAGGGAAAACTTCTTTGTTCTCTTTACGTTACCTGCAGTAAACTATTAAGATGGAAGGTAATACGTAAGCTGTGGCTTTTGTAGGGATGTCTGCCTG
This sequence comes from Coturnix japonica, assembly GCF_054131305.1. NCBI lineage: Eukaryota > Metazoa > Chordata > Aves > Galliformes > Phasianidae > Coturnix > Coturnix japonica. The sequence continues at coordinate 4,621,919 of NC_140674.1, read as the reverse complement.
ACGATGGGATATCATCTTCCTCTGCTCCTTCACACCTCCTTTGGGGACTCCTTCATGCTGCCCCATTCTAACCATGATTCTCCCAGCTGCTCTCAGGTAATGGATTAATCCACTGCTGGCTCCAGATTTGGCTATCTTGCTAAAAAGTGGATGATAGCGAGGCACCTGAGTCCTGCTGCCCACCTGAGTGGAGAGTAGGATTTAGAAAGGAACCATGTGGGTTAAAATAGCACTAACAAGGTCAGACTGGAAGCATTGCCAGCTCTGGATGTAACAGCTGAATTGCCAGAGTTTTGTGAGCAAACCCTGAGATCTGGGTGCCCAACACAGGGGATATATGTGCAAAAGTTAAGTTTTAGTTTGCTGAGAGTCAGTTCAGGCTCACCAAACTGATGAAAATGTAACAAAACAAGTCCTAGTGCCACTAAACCATCTACTCACTTGGGCTTCTTGTGTAAACTGTTATCTGCCTCTTAAAGCAGGAAATATAGCCATGTTATTGCAGGCAGAAGGATGCGGGTAGAGGTAGTAATACCGATACTATGAAGTTTGCCATGTTCCCCTTCCACTGTTCAGATATAGCTCTTTCTGTAGAGTAAAGCCCATGGGTAGCAGTGAATGTGGATCAGACATAAACAGAGTGCTGTGGCCTGAAGACGGTCGATGGCTTTCAGATGAGAGCTGGGGGAAAACAGATGAATGGACAGAGAGGGGAGTGGGAGGATGCTCTGATGAGCAGGTTTGCAAAGGCCCAGTTGTGTGCTCAGGGCTGTCCTATTGACAGCACAGCCCAGCATGCCAATAAAAGGAGGGAAGAAGAAAAGCAACACTGCATCTGAAATAGGCTAGAAAAACTTAGTCTGAGAACCCAAGTGTTGGCTAGTCTGTGGCAGAGGGGGCATAATGAATGGAAGAACCTACATAATGGTGTGTGTGTATATATAGTATTATACACACACACACACACACACATATATATGTATGTATGAATGCTTCTGCAGTGTGACAGATGAGGTAGCAGAGTTCTCCTACCAGTTAACCTCAAAGGGATGCCCATGTCCTGCTGAGGAAACTCATGTGCTGTGGGACACATGTTCCACCACCCTCTACCTCCATGCCCTGAAACACCAAAGCAGGTCTATGGAGGCGAAAAGTGCAGAAGATTCCTGCAGACTGTGACACTATTGCATTTACTGTCTATATCAGAGCGAGTCATTGCCGCAGGGTGAGGATCGCGGCCAGGTCTGGGGCTGGGGACTATCGATGAGTTTCTGCTGCCATCCTGTGGCTGTGATCCGCGCTGCTTTGCCGAAGCCTGGTACAATCTTGCCGATACAGACGTCAAAGCAGGAGGGTGGCCTCACGTTATGCCAGGGTAGGTTCAGGTTGGATATTAGGGAACATCTCAGAAAGTGCAGCGAGGCTCCACGGAGGTGGAGCAGTCACCATCCCTGGAGGTGTTCAGAGCTGTGGAGATGTGGCACTGAGGGATGTGGGCATGGTGGGGTAGGCTGGGGTTGGAGCTGGGGATCTTCGGGTCCTTTCCAACCTTAATGATCCTCTGAAAACCCAGTAAAACCAATCTGACAAATTATTAATTGCTGTGTATTCAGGTCCCAGCACAGAAGTTTGCTCTGTTCTTCAGTATCAATACATTCAAAGCCAGTCTCATCCAGGCACTGCTTGCAGGATCCATGTGTCCTTGCATCAGCCTGAGAATAGAGAGGCTCAGAGACTGCAGGATTAAAACAACAAGCTACATTTATGAATGGGAAAAGCTGGGGGAAACCTGGAATTTTGCTCTGCTTTGCCTGATGAAGAGGAAGCCCTCAACTCAAAGACAGTGATAGAGCCAAAGATAGGATGCTGCCCTTCACAACGTTAGTGCTGTCATAACAGGCATCAGATGCAATACTTCAGTGTCTGCTCTTAAAGCTTCTCTTGCATTTTAGCATCCTGTACTTATTAGGCACCCTGTAACTCTGAGATGGAGCATTGCATAGGAGAGTCTGTACTCTGCATCCCAGAACGATGCACCAGCTCCATTTCTTTTGCTTTTCCAGCTCTGCTGTCCTTAGCAGGAAGGGATGCCAGGAAGAGAAAAGCAGACAAAGTGTGGGGATTTTTTTTGAGTGAAACTGTATGTTTCTTTTATTATCCAGTTACATGTAAGGCCAATGGATAGACCTGAATGTTGCTGATGAGTTTAAAGTACTGATATACCCTATGAGGACTCTGTAGACACATCCCATAATAAGATGGAGGCTGCTTTTCCTCCCTTGCAGGAAGCTCCTTGTAGCACATCCATGAACTCCTGGGTGATGAAGAAATTTGCTTTAAAGGTGGAAAACAATTTGTGAGTCCTAATGGCAACACAGCAGATGGAATGAGAGTTTATTCCTTGCTCCCAGTGCTGGGTAGGCTTTGCTGGAGCTGTGCAGGGATAACAACCCTCATTCCTCACATGTTGTGTTTTCTTTCTTTCATTCCTCTCAAAATCAGTGAAATCCTCTTTCTTCTTTTTCTTTTATTTTTCCTTCTTCCCCCTCTATCCAAGGCAATACAATACAGGGTTGAAAGGCACCTTGAGAGAGGTCTTCCAATCTGGCTCACAGAGGCTTTCTTGGAATTAAGAAATAAGCATAAGAAAAAACAAATTCAAAAGAGGACAATTTAGAAGAGTGTCCTAGATGCTTTCTGCCCACCAATGCTGAGGAACTCTGCCAAAGCAAATTCTGTCTATCCAAGGCAAAAAGGAGACAGATACAATTGTTCTCTTCAGTGCCAGGCTTTAGGTCTTGAAAAAGCTGGGGCTGTATCAATTGCAAGCACAATTCCTGCATTTCTGGAGGGAATCTGTTGGTGTCAAAGCAATAAGAAAACAAAGGTTTGGAGAAGAAAGCCTTGAAATGGTGTTTGTGAAAGATGCATCTGAGCCTTTAGATTCTGGCTGCAAAACATGAAGCAGGAATTTGCCATCTGTTTGGGTTTTAAATGTTAAAAATCAGCTTCTTCCTACTGGCGGAGTAGGTTTAATATGATGTTCTCGTGTGTAAGGATGACGGGCTTGGCTCATGCACAGATGATATCTCAGTAATTCACTCTCTTGCACCAGGGGACCTCCTCAAATGCTGGTGAGAAGTGGTGTCTCAAAATGGGAAGAAACCATAGAACCATACAAATGCAGAATCGTTAAGGTGAGAAAAGACCTCTAGTATCATCTATCAATAAATCATCTTTAGTTTGTCATAGCTTAGTTTTGGAGCAGAAATAAAAGCAGGCAGCGGGTTTCAGTGCGCCGTATCATTTGAGCAGTGGCTTGCATCATCACTTCTGAAGTCCTTATGTACATCAAACACAGTGACCTCCTAAAGGAGCGCTCTTCACTTGAAGGCTGTAGGGTCTGAGTGGGTACCACAACGTGCACATGTGATATCACAGTTTTCTCCTATTTTTAACCTTAGTTTCTGCATTTCCTCATTCTTAAGTAGAAGAATATGCAACCTGATTGTTGTGCAGTGTAAGGTGAAGGTTTTGTATTGAGTTATGTGAATAAATACATTGGAGGAGGTTGGAGTTGTGCAACAAATATGAGATTAGAGAGAGTGTTTCATGTTGTGAGAGGAAAGGCTAATTTCCATGCCATGGAGGAGAAAGATAACAAAAGTGGCATGCGTTGTATTTATATACAAAACTGTACAACAAATTATTTAAGGTGGGAAAAGAAGGTGTATCGGCCCAAACCTGGGAAAGAAAGAAAATGTAGGCTGGCTGTCAGCTGGAGCATCGATTTGTGGCCAAGTGCATTATGAAAAGGCACTATGTGCTTGTAGAAGTTCACCCCTGGGGATGCTTCTATCTGTGCTCCAGAATACCTGCACAGCTTGGCTCACATCACGTCACAGTGACAAGTTTTTGTTGTCACTCAAAGCCATCAAATGAAAGGTAACCAGGTCTGTTTTTTTCTGGCAGCACCCAGATCCTTCCCTGCAATGCTCTGTGCCCAAGAGAATGTCACTGTTCAGGAATGTGGTTGGTTGCATCTGTGCTTAGCATTTTTTGGTGTCAGCAAGACAAGATGCCTTGAACACTTCCTGGGATGGTGACTGCCCCACTTCACTGGGCAGCCTGTGCTGGTGAGAGCAAATGCTTCCTGATACCCAACCTGAACCTCTCCTGGCACAATGTGAGACCATCACCTCCCATCCTATTGCTGTTACCTGGGAGAAGAGTCCAACTCCCATGTTACCATAACCTCCTTTCAGAGAGTTGTAGGGAGCAGTGATGTCTCCCCTGAGATGTACCTCTGTCCTCCTGGGCTGCAAACTCTTTCTTATCCTGTTTCTCTGAGTCACGCTCCCTCCACCCATCCCTCCCTGTCTTCTTGCAAAATGCAGTGTAAATCAAATTTCCTGGTGTGCCTGGTGCCTTGGGGTGAAGGTTGCTGTGATGTCATCAGTTGGAGGTAACACAAGGAGTGACGTTTTGGTGTGGTATGGCTCTTCTGGTGGCTGCTGCCTTTCTCTCCTACTAACACTCCTGAGTCAAACTTACCCATGGCTAAGTGCTTACTAAGTTACTTACCATGGCTAAGTAACACCAGTAGAGTGTTTATATAGGTGAAGAAATGTAAAAGTCAATTTTGGAGGCGTGTAACTAAAAAAATAATTGGGAAGTATATTTGGTTGGACCAATGCGTTTTACCTCAACCTCTATCTTCCATCCTTTACTCTGTTTTTCCTTTTCTCCTTTGAATCTATTTACATTCCTATAAGTAAAGTTTAAAAGATAAATGCTATCTTGAAAAGCAAAGCAGAAAATCTTTCACTTAGCAAAATGCAAATATGAAAGTTTGTCTTCCCTCCCCCCAGGTTACTTTTTAAAACCAGATTTTCAAGAAACCCATCCCAAGCTCACCTGCAGTGGCAGTTCCAGTTCTGCTTTTCTAAGTTCATTTCTTGTTATAGTATGGATGGACGGAGTCCCCCTTGCTCCCTAAACTGAAACTCAAACCAAAACTCAAAACCAAGCTCTTCCCAAAATAATAGTCATATTATTGTGTGCATAGCCCTGGAAATGGCTCACTTAAGTTTTACTTGACCATAACTTGTTTCATAGAAGCATCCGAGGCCCATATCTCTTTCCCAGTTATTTTTTGACCTCCTGCAGGTACTGCAAGTGGTGTCTCTGACAGTTAATCTCGTTTGCCATGTAGTTCAGTAGGGCCGGTAAGGAGGGATGCATACAAAAGCATTATTAGCATCTTATTTGGCTCTTAATGGGTAGAAACGATGCAAGATTCTTTTGGCACAGTGGTACTTTTTTTCTCTCCAAAAAGAAGAAGAGGAAAAAGAACTTTAATTGAAGCCTGCAATGTTGTATAAATGGAAGATCTAAGTTTTAATTGAAAAATAATTATAACCACTTAATCATTTTAAATGAGGGCTGTAATTGCAGTCAGTTCATAATAGCCAAATACAGACACTTAGATTCCCGCAATAAAGCAGGGATGGTACAGCTTGATTTGCTAATAGCTCTTCCACTTCTCTCCTCTTTTGTCTCAAAGATTAATTCAGGCAAGGGCTATTAGTGCCGTTAATTGGTTCTGCAATTTAGACCTTGTGCTTGTGAATGAGTGACTGATGCAGACCTATCAGCCAATAATGTGAACACTTTGTCAATGTGTTTCTCATTGTCCGGCTGAACATCGCTCCCCACCAGCTCCTCTGCCACCCAGCCCCAGCCTCCCCAGGGGGATCAAGAAGAGCGAGTCTCCTACGGGGTGAGGGATTCACTTAGCTTTAGATAGGTCACTGAGATGTCTTTGAAGTTACAGCCGACTTATGAATAAAATAATTAAGCAGACAAGGCGTCCTCCTTGGCAGGGACGAATCCTGTATTCAGGAGAAATCTTGACTGCTGTGCTTGAGGAAGGAGATTCAATGGGACTGTGAAGTTGAAAGATGGAGAGTGGATGCTGGTGGAGGGAGAGGGCCATTGGCTGTGGGTAGGATCCAGGATTCTCCTTCCTCGGGGCAATAGTGATGGCTGAAGACAGACTAACTCACCATGGCCACAGGCAGAAGAGCAAACTCTGCTCTGAAATGGGTGTTATTTTTCACCAGTGCAGTTAGGTTGGTGAGGACAGTGGGCACAGCCAAACTTAGGCTAACTGGAGAGGTGGCAGTCCCAGCATGAGCCCTTGGAAGAACACCTTCAAAAGTCTTTGAGCTCAGTTTTTCCATTCTATGGGAGACAACTGAGAAGAGAACGTGCCACTTAGCCTGTACCGGAATTACCTGCAAGTTCAGACCCAGAACAATTTTAATTGTGGATCACTTTCTGGTCACCCCCCAGTTCTCAAATGTGCAGGACCATCAGGTTCAGTCAGAGATGTAAGGTTGGGGGGGGTTGGACAAACAAACTGCCACTTAATTTTGGTGGTGCACAACAAGCTCATGAATATTCCCAAGCACGTCTTTGTGCTTTCATATCTTTTTGTAGCATCAAAATACATTTACAAGTGGTGTGCTTCTGCAGAGTTCAGCTCCGGAGCACTTCTTTTTATCTGGAGAGGAGATGCTGGGAGATCTTTGACCTTATGGAGATATATATATTTTAGTTTCTTGCTGTTTTTCATTCTGGAGGTGACAACTGTTCTGAAGTGGTTTAGACTGTCATCCTTCTATTTTTTTAGAGAGAGAAAAACTCTCTCAGGGAAAAGACTGGGGCCAGCTTGGTTTTTCTGTCTTGGCTGTTAAAAGAAGCAAGAAAAAACAGAAGTGGAGAAAATCCACCCTTCATCCTTCCTTTTGTTTTTCTTTGTCTACTGGTATTTTGATTCTGCTCTCTTAAAGTGATGAAAAGTGCTTGCCTTTCACACTAAGCCTCCTCCTCCCTCTGTTGGCTGAAAAATGGCTCAGTCCTCAATAGGGTTTGGGGAAAAAAGAATGTCTTCTAGAAACAGGCTTTTATAGGAAACTCAAGCAGGGCATGATGCGCTTGATTTCAGTGCTGGGAACTCAAGGAGGAAGGGCTCAGATGAGAGGTGCTGGGAAAGGTGGGCAGGGATGGGGGCACAGCAGCATCAAGAGCCCAGAATGGTGGTGGATTCTGCTGGATGATCGGGGAGAGAGTTGTGGATGGCACTTCATAGCAAGAAACAGCCGTTAAAGGTCCTGGTGAGCTTTGAGCAGGAAAATAAGTGGTACTCTCGCATCAAGTCAGTAGGCTTAAGTTGGTTGAAGGAGTTCAGTCCTTCACTATTCTCATGGTGAAATAGATTTCATCACGGTCAGTAGATAAAACTGTCCTTCTGGTTGCAGTGTTGTTGATTCTGTTTGTGAATGGCACTACCCATACACCTGCAGCTGCCATAAAGTGGCAGAGGCATTGAAACAGATGGAAGGGTGGCTTAGTTAAGATCTACCCCTCTGCCTGCATGCAGTTTTTCTTTGAGTACACATTCTCCAGCCTCACAGGTAGGTCAGACGCAAGGCGAATCTAGCTTTTATCCAATTTATTCAAAGCAATCTCCATCTGCCATGGGCCTTTCCTGTCGCCAGGCAATGTGGCTGTGGCAAACACAGTGAGTGTATTTGAGCTCCATTTTTAGGTTCTATATTTGGCTATGTGATACCAGGAAAGCTTTCTGTGATTAACTCTGTTGACTGATACCAAGAGTAACGAGAGCCACGACACGCAGCCGTTGAGGTGTGTCACCAGGGCTGGGTATTGCCATGTCCAAGAAGGGTCTGGAAGAGGCAATTTTGAAAATGAATTTTATTCATCAATACTGTTCTGGAAACAAGGAAAGAAGGGCAAGAAAATGTTAAAACCGGTGGACTGTTGGTGAGATGCACAGAGTCATCTTCTCTCTCTCTGTCGTCTAGTTTGGAGTATTGCTTTTCATGAGCAATGTGGAAGAAAATTCAGTACTGAGGAAAAAAGTGATGTTTGAAACTGTGGGATGAATTATTCCAGACAACATCTACTTTGTGGATGCTCTCCAAAGGCGGGACAGATCTTTATGGGAAGTAATGTTGTGATGCTGTGGGTGTGGGAATGGACTGGATGGCATTTCAAGGTCCCTTTTTGCTCTGCTTCTTCTTGAGGACCCTACCTGGGCCTGCAGGGGACTTGTGCGAGTCTAGTACTGCCAAGGCAGGGCTTGTTCATCCTTTCCTTTGCTGAGAGAGGCTCTCCTGAAACATTCCCAGCTTGCGGGTCAGTGCCCATGGTAAGGCTAGGAATGGAATAACGAAGGATACAGCAAAAGGGTCGAAAAAGATACTACCCCCCCCCCAAAAAAAAACCAACCAAAAAACCCAGGACAGATCTTCAAGGTGCTCTTGCCTTACAGTAATACCTAGTGCTTTATCCTGATTCTTCATCCATCTAAACATGTCTAAATTCAGATTTGTATAAGAGGGAGAAAGCACTGAAAAATGAGGGCATGCCTTTGGTTCTGTCTTTTTGTTCCTTTAGTCTGGTTGCCAGGCACGGTCAAGCAGTAGAGTGAACCCTTCCTGTTCCTCGCACAGCAGCATGCAGGTTCATGCCATTCACTCTTTGCTAACTGCTGCCTTCCCTGGGACCCAGCCTGACCTCACCACTCACTGAACTCCATCTCAACATCTGCCCTTTGTGGTACAGTACTCTCTTTTTGCTTAAAACTTTTGGTTAGAGCAGGCGGTGGTAGCCCGGCCCATGGCCATGCTGGGCAATGCAATATGGGGTACAGGTCACTGGGAGCAAGTCTGATTTGCGTGGTGAGGTGGCACACCTCCAGCCATGCTGAGCCTGGTCCTGGCCTCAGTGCTCCACAGCTGCATGGAGTTCAGTTGAGGGCTTTGTCCTATGTATATTTGCAAACATCCCCCAGGTGAAGGCATGCTAATAAATGCCTCCCCACTTGGTTTGGAAGCATCATCCCTGCCAGAAAAGGATTAGACTCTCTGTAATTCATATCTGTGGCATCTAACTAAAGCGTCTCTGTGCCTGGCCTTTGGGGGCATGCAGGCGTTTCTGCCGAAGAAACAGCCAAAGGGACCTGCTGGTCCTCATCTGCCCACGCTGTCTGCATCTCTGCTTCAATGGAGAAAGTAAACAGAGAGCAAGGCTTTCACACTGTGTGCAACCAGCAGCCCTTGGTACCGGGTGAGGGAAGTTATCTCACCGAAACAGATAAAGGGAAAGGGTAGGTTTGTATGGCACAGGCCTGGCCTCTCCCGACTCCCGTCCATGACGTAGGCTGTGCCTCCAGCTAAAAGTCCCTTCTGCCCTGGCTGCCTGCCCCAGAGCTGGCTTGTGGAGGCTTGCGTGCACTAAGGACCTGCCTAGTGAGCAACCAGCACCATGTCCGTCACCATATGCCAGTCCATGGGCTTCGTGGTATCAGCCTTAGGAATAGGAGGAATCATTGCATCAACATGCATGGATCAGTGGAGCACTCAGGACCTGTACAACAACCCGGTGACCGCGGTGTTCAACTACCAGGGCCTGTGGCGCACGTGTGTCCGCGAGAGCTCCGGGTTCACTGAGTGCCGTGGTTATTTCACCATCCTGGGACTGCCAGGTAGGACTTGTTTGTGCAGAGACCATCTGCCTCATATCGTGGTTGCCTGGTGCTGTGGATGAGCGATGGTGATGGGTGATATTCAGAGCAGAGATGGGATCTTCTTTGGTTATAGTTTTTCCTTCCACATGTACCACTCTCATCCCAGTTGTGTTCAGATATTCCAGGGCCAAGAGCAATTAGGTTATGGTATTGTCAGGATTTCCTTCTCACCTTCATGTATCAAGGAAAGGGGCACTTGGGTTGTTCTACCCACCTGCTCTCTGTGCTTCAACATAATGAGAATGAAGGGAGGAAGCCAATTATATCAGCAGACACTGCAGAAGATCTGCAAAATAGTATTTATTTCCAAAATAGGAACAAGCACTGTGTGCAAAAATAGCTTCGTTCACAGGCAGTCTATCTGTGCAAATTTAACCAGTATAACCCAGTGTAGTTGTGTTCATGAGGTGTGCTTCATATATGGGGTCATTATCACATAATCCATCACTGGATTCTTGTTCCTAGCCAATTCCTAGCATGGATGCTCAGCACCTTTAGGAGTCAGGGTCTCTGCCTGCTCCCAAATCCTTTCCTAAATGTTGGGATTCCCATTGAACTGTTTGTCTATAGGGTCCACAGAGCCACAGGGTGAATCACCACATGGAATTTGCTGGGTTTATTGTAGTCAGTAACGAGAAGGAATTTTAAAAGCCTGGTGAATAAAGCACAACTTTCAAATATAATGGTGGGTGAGATCCTGAAGTTGCAGTAAAAACCCTCAGTGCTGCTGGGGGATTCTTGCTTACCCCACCAGTGTGTAGCTGTGTAAACATTTAAGCTTTTGTTCCAGTGAACTGGTTTCTGCAGCACTTCCCTACAAAGTGAGGTGGGTTCTTTTCTTTCTTTTTAATGAGCAGAGCTAGCTCTTTTTTTCTGAAGTCACTCCATGCTCTCCCCCCTTTCTCTTCCTGTTATATATCACCTGACATCGCCAGTCTCTGGAGAAGCTGGTGCAAAAATAAGCTCTGCATTGCTGGGCTCCATCCCCTGTGTTCATCTGATCCTATGGGCATCTCGTCCCTCTCACCACCAGCAAAGGGCAGCTGTATCCCAGACAGAAGGTGGCAAAAAATGATGCTAAAGATAAAATTTGCTAAGAAATTATTGAAGAGGATCATCAAGGTGCTTATTTTAACCGTACTGTACCTCAATCTCCATTAAACGCCCCTTGCTAACCTCACCATGGTTAATGGTTTGTCAGCATTTCCATTATGAACCCCTATTTATTATTCTGACAATGGCAATTTATATTGGGAACAATAGTGCTGGAGTGAATAAAAATAATAGGACTCCAGCAAAGCGATGAGGTGACCTGAGTACGTTGATGAAGTTTTGATTTCCAAAGAATTCTTTTTTTCAATCCCTCCCTCCCATAGCAAAGATTAAACTTGTCTTGCCCGTCATCTATCTTCAGTTTAGCTGGGAATTTTAATTTCAAATAGACTGAGGAAAAATCAAGATAATAGATGAAAATGAGAAATAACACAGGTACTTTATGTCTCTTCACCTTTCCTGCTTGGCTATTAGCAGTCAGTCTCTGGTGAAATATGCCGCTTGAGATCTAAGCCTGTTTGTTCTGATTTTGCTTTCTCTTATTATTTTTGCTGCTTGCTTTGGTGTGTGGGCAGTCCTTACTGTGATTGTCTGGAGGACATGATCTGAATTTGAACGTAAAGTAATAGGGAAATAGTAGTAGCTGAGCGCTGGTGAAGCTGATTATTTCACCTATTGCAGAAGTCACACTTTCTGCTTAAAGAAGAGTTCAGTTGCTAACAGGTTTATTAACCAACACTGATCTGGTCAGTGATCTTCCTCTTGTCTGTCTCGGTCTCTTTTTTCCAGACCTGTTCAGCTATTGCTGTTTGGCCATCTCTGAAAGGGCATTTTGTTCTTGAGGCAAAGCCTCTTCTGACCTCCTGGGATGGCTGGGATAGCTCTTGACACTGGAACAAATATTCAGGTTTTCCAAAAGCAAACTTTGAGCCTGAGAGCACCCCATTAAATTTCTCCAGCTCTCTGGCGGACATTGGTTTGAATGGGGACAGCTAATTGCTGTGTCACAGTCCTTCGCTGTCAATTGCCATGGCAGAGTCCCTCCAAAGCTCTGCTTGCTGATTTAAATCCTTTAGCCCAGTTGGTTCATCTTATTTCAATATCAGCCATCATAACCAGCTTCACATACAGAGTTTTGGAAGGCCAGTCAGCCCTTCTACCATAGACAGGTGGGCCACATACCTTTGAAGGCTGTGGTCATCAGAAAAATGGCAGGACAGAAAGAATAGGGTGGGTTGGCTTTGTTTCTTTCTGAACAAGCTGGAACTGACCGGCAGGGTGTGAGCTATATTTGCAAATTTTAAAGTAAACATGAGCTGTAGGTGATTTTTAGGGGAGAGGCAGTGATAACATTCAGAAGTCGCAATGGGCCCAGTGAACACTTTTGAGATAATCCAGGGCTGACGCCTGGGTAGATAAAGCAAGAATGAGCTGAAGGGGGGAGTGGTCAAAAAGTCGCCTTCCTTTTCCTAGTTTGGTATCCCTCTGTGAATGTCCCCATGTTCTAAGTGGGGAAAAAAACACATTCTCTATTTCTTGATGGGAAGCCTGGTCCTTGCAAGAGAAGTCTCTCCATCATGTACCTCCCTCAGATACTGCTCATCAGCACCACACGGCATGGCCAGCCCGCTGACCCAAGCATTAAGCCAACTTGCTGGAAACTGAAAAATAGCTCATAAATACTCTTAGAAACATGGCCTGAATTTTGGACAGTGTTCTGTGGAGCCATGATCCTTGTTAGCCCCTTCCAAATTAGGATATTCTATGCTTCTATGATTCTAGCAGGTCCATGCTCTGAGTCTTTCACCTTTCAACCACTTACCATAGACATCTATCAAGGATGGCTGGAGGTGTGTATCAGGTTGTAGTAAAGGTGCTGAGATGCTTTACAGCTTCCTATCACCTAACCATTCCTCAGGCTGTGCACTGAGCCAACAGTTCAGATAAAACCACCAGGTTCTAGAATCACAGAATGGCTTAGGTTTGAAGGAAACTTAAAGCCCATCAAGTTCCAACCCCTGCCATGGGCTGGTTGCTGGGAAAATGGCACCATGAGTTTCTTGCAAAGGGAATATTTTCCTTGTCATCAGTGGCTCAGAAACAAGCATGTTGTATTTGGAGAAAATGAGCCAGGAAAGCAGGATTGTGGCTTTTTTTTGGTCCAGAATATTCTATGAACAACCACTGAGGAAGGTGTTTGTGAGAGCGTTGTGACTTCAGTGTTAAGGAGCACAGCGCTAATCAGAGCATGAGAAATGGCGAGCTGCTAACACTGCGCTGGCTGGATAGCAACTTAGGCAATACTCTTAGCAATGAGCAAATAGAAACCTCTCCAACAAGCACAAATCCTTCAAATGCAGCAGTGTCTGAAGTGTTGAGCATGACTGGGCATTCATTTGTTACTCAGCTCAAGGCAGCAGCACAACCCTTGTTACTGAAGACACTTGCTCAGCTCCATTTTCTGAGGGAAAACATGCAAGAAGCTGAGAGAAAATGCATAATCCTGCTCTGGTTAGAACTCTTCAGAGCCATGGTTCAATTTGGGCCCTCAAAATCAGAGGCAATATGGGTTCATCCAGGCATTTTTACACAACTGGAAGCTACTGGGGATAGTCCTGTAGTGCTCGTCTGTTCCAATATAGTTTTGAAGCCCCTGAATAATGTTGATGAGAAATAGCATCCCCCCATCTGCTGGAGAAAACTGCATCCCTAAAGAAAGGTTAGTGAGCCAGCACTGTTTGGTGGCAGACCATGAGGTCAGGGCACAAATAAGGATGATGTGATGGATTGTATGGCGTAGGAGATGGGGCTTGGGGATGTTGGTGGAGACAATTTTCTTGTTGGCTCAAATTGCTACTCCAGCTGCACACAGCTGAAACCAGTAGAAAGGATCAGGGGAAGGAGTGGTTGCTCCCCTCCCAGCAGAGCAAACACAGGAGTATGGTGTGCAGGAAGGCCACTCCACCAGGGGAATGGAACTTTCCTTGGGAAAAATATCTGGAAAATATTATTGGTCCTTTTCATTTCCCCCCTTTTTTTTCCACCCCATCCAAAGGTTATCTTTAGCTGTTACCAACCCTTTGGGCCTTTTCTTTTTTTTCTGCAGCCCTAGAAGCTGTGTATACAAATGCTGTAGGGTGACAACAATCTTGAGGACAGGAGTTATACCCAAGAGGCTTGTTAGTCCTTGGGATATGGTTTGAAGCATGGAAGAAGAGCAATGAGGTGGAAAGATGAAGGCATGTCCTGGGACATGAAGGAGAAGAGAAATCTCTGCTTGGGAGCAGAGAGATTGGGTTCACAGCCCCTTTTTAGGTTGATGCTTAGGAATGGGGACAGCAGGATGAAAGGGGATCTTCCTGTCCCCACCTGCTACAAGCTGGGATGGAGAGTTGGCTGCACTGTTTGTTTTAGCCCTCATTGTCCTTCTGGCTTCCAGCTGCTCCCAGCCCTGATTATTCATAATGAGTTAATCCATACAAGGTGTGCCTTTGAGTGTGCCCACTCATTTGTTGAGAAAGAGCAGCTCCTACCATCCCTGATTCTTGAGTGCTTGTTTCTGTTTTTTTTTGTTCATGCTATCATTTTAGCTGGTAACTTCTGAACTTTAGGTGTGTTGGAGGTAGATGATAGTGGAGTAATACATCTCCATTAAAGTGTATGGAAATAAAATCATTTCCAAATTCTCCTATCCCCTGACCCATTTTCCAGGACTGCTGTAAGGGCTAATGTAGGCAAGCAACTATAAGAATACACTTTCCCTTTATTCTTCCTTCTTCTCTTCCCTGTATGGGTTTTATTAGGCTGAGTGATGGGTGTTGAGGATGTGGATGAGAGGAGATTAATGTTGGAGTTTTGCTGGGTCTCTTGGGGTTCTTGCCTGGGTGTCTTGGGTGCCACTTGAGGTGACCTCAGCTATGCTCAGGGAGGCTGCAATGAGTGATGATGTCTCTGTCCCCTGGTTCAAGCTTGTAAACCTATGTCCTCGGACTGAACTCAGAGGTCCCTATCTCTCACTGTGTGTGAATGGCAAGCTGTAGAGCAGTTCCTATCTCAGCCCAATAGCAAATTTACCACTTCATTGCCAAAGCAGAGAGCCAAGGAAGCAGCCAGGGTTATATGTACTGAGCTCTCCCAGCAGTGCTCCCCTTCCCTCTGCCCCTCTTGGTGTGCTCACACTGCTCCAGGCATGCAGGAGGAGCCCGAGGGGCAGCGGAGGGCTTTGGTGGGACACAGCTCATGCTCCAAGTGGTTTTCCCAGCACTTGACCGAATGTGGCCACTTAGCCAGGGAAGGACAAGCACTTCTAAAGGACAAAGGCTCCTATCTCAGGCCCTGCCAGCACAAACCGACTCGGTGAGAGTGAAACTGGACTATCTTGCAAAAACACTTTGAGCAAACACACCGCTCAATGGAAAGCATCTGATAAGGGCTGCTGCACTTCTGGCAGTGTGGGCAGGAAGACTTCGGTGCTTCTATTAGGTCTTTGGCTTTGCTGGGGCTGTCTGACTCCTCTCGCCGGGGGAGACGCCATGTCCACGACCCTCTGCCAAGTGATGGGGTTCCTTGTCTCATCGCTGGGTGTTGTGGGGTGCATCATGTCCACTGCCATGGATATGTGGAGCACGCAGGACTTGTACGACAACCCGGTGACGGCCGTCTTTCAATATCAGGGACTGTGGAGGAGCTGCGTGCGACAGAGCTCTGGCTTTACAGAATGCCGGCCATATTTCACCATTCTTGGGCTGCCAGGTAGGGCAAAAATGCATCAGGTTGAACCTAGGAGTTGTTCTGCACCCAAAGCCAGGAACAGCTATCTTAAAGCACTTTGCAACGAGTAAGATTTCTGGGCTATTCAGTGTTTGAGCATAAAAACATGTGAGTATTTGCTACTGAAGTAATAGCTTTGCTCAGTGCAGATTACAACTAGGAGTGTACGTAGGTGGATGAGTGACATGGGGTTCCGCTCTGTTACTGATGTGAGGATACTTAGGCCTGTGGATATTCTGTCACTTTGAATTGAAGCAGAAGGAAAGCAGCTGTGTGCAGTTCTCGTGTTGTTATCGGAATAATGTGTTCTACCAAAACCAGCTGAAATATTTTTTTTGGTAACAAAATCACAGACGAAATCTGCCTCTGGGCAGAGTAGGAAAATCAATGAGCAGAGAGGTGTGTTGAGATTTTATACTGAGTTTTATAGTGGTTGCAGTAGTAGGTTGTAGAAGGTTACTACTTCCTATGTTGCATGCTATTTCGCCAGCATCATGTTAAAAAAGAGCTATTTTCCCTTCCCACTGCCTATGAGGGTATCCTGAGCTGCTCGTGTGCCATGGCAGCAGCCAGCTTGGCTTGCCATGCCTCCCCATGACCTACCGCACCTGTACTCGGCCAGTGAGCAATGAAAGCAGATCTGAGAATGGTTTTCACTCAGTGCAAGCAAGCACCATTATACATAGGCCTTTTGCACCTACTGAGTGGTGTAGAAGAAAACAGAATGCAGGCTCCAAGCCCTTTATCCCCATGGCTGCCCTGCTCAAATGCTTTGCTGAAGACAGGGCATTGGAGACAGTTGTCCATATTCTAGGCTTTTTTCTTCTTTTCTCTCCTCTACTTTAAGTTCTACAGCAATAAGGAAATGTGCATGATGGTCACAGGCATTTTCTATTGTACCATAGAGCTATCTCTTACTATCTTTCTGTGTCTATTCAGTTGATCAGAACCTTAAAACATAAATAAGGAAAGGCTCACGTTGAATTTGTTTAACTTAAAAGCCTCTTTTTTTTTTTTTTTTTTTTTTTTCTCCCTGCGTTTCAATATTTAATTGATTATAACCAGTCATAAACTTATTTTTCTGCCTTTGTATTCTGTGTTGGTGATTGGTGATGTTAATTTAATTGACCTTAAGGTGCTTTTCACCTCTTCCTACTCACAGCAACCCAGGGAGAAAAGACAGCTCTCCATTTCCACTTGGAAATGAAAAACACGTATTCCAAATTGCACATTTACTTCAGTCAATGGGCTTGAGTTGGTACTATTTTCTATGCACACTTCCTCTTTGTGTGGAAATTGAGTGTGCAAAAATGTGCAACCATATTTGTCCAGCTATCACGCACAGTTGTATCTCATGCAAAATACGTATGTAAAGAGGTATGTAAAGACTAACTATAGGGCAGTATGCTAACTCATTCTCCTGGTACAATTTTTTTCCTTAGTCTCTTATGTTGTTTGCCTGAACCCTTCCACTCCTTCCTTCTATCGGAGGTCACTGCCCTTTGAAAGCTGCTTGGAGGACTTCTGATGGCTGCCAGAATCCACTTGAAATTATTGTGCACTCATTACGAAAGGCCCTCACTTTTGGTCCCATGATCCAGGTTAAGAGGTTTTAATGTCACTGTGGAGCTGGGAGCACCCTCTTTTCCTTCGCATTCCTTCAACAGAGACGATGTACACATCAGCCTTGTGGCACTGACATCTTACATTGAGGAGACACTGCCAATTGCTTTGCACTGTGCTGTGCCCCTGCTGTGTCCCACTCTACTTGCTTTTCACAGCTGCAGATTGCCCATTTTCAATTGCAGTCCATCACACCTGGTCACTGGTGCTCCAGAAGAAGTCCTGTCTCTGCAGGAGATGCTTGACCTGCCCATTCTGTTCTTTCAGATGCTCTCAAGGCACTGGAAACATCTTTACTGGGAGCCCACTGTATCTGTGAGATCCTGGCTTAAGATCACCTCTTCTTTAAGGGTTCAGGCTGCTGTAGTGATGGTAGATAGAGTCCATAAGGTCTGTGGAAGCAGCCCAGGAACATAAGACTGTCTTAGGGACAAATCCTGAGGGCTACAAGGACCTTCCATCAGGATCCATTGCATCTACTCTGCCTTATCAGCCTCAACTGCCCGACCTGAAACCAAAGCAATTGGAAAGAACTTTAAGTGACTGTAAAGACAAATGAGTATTGTGATTTTCTTCTCTTTACTGCTTTCTGTTCTGCATCAGGTGCTGCACGAACACCTTTTGAGGGCTGATAAGGCATATCCGCCAGCTTCTTGTTCTCCAATGAATAATAACTAGTGAGCTCGCACCTGGGGGCTGATGAATGGGAGATTGAAAACCCCAGGCTCGTTAGCACTCGTTATCAGCTGATAAGGGCAAATTGAGTCATAAGAGCAGCAGCCCCAGTGGGACTGCTAGATGGGAAAAAGTAATATAGTTCCAGTTAGTGTCTGGCTCTCCATTCATTTTGGCACTAGCATGGAGGCACTGCAGCACCCACTACACCATCCTAGATTTAGTTTATAAACATTTCCCTTCTCCATCCTTTTCTAAAGCTAATATGTCTGCTCTCTGCACTCCTGCACTGGCTCATCCTATTCCAGCTGGGGAACCTGAAATGTTACACCTGGGTGCTGCAATCCTCCTGTCCAGTCCAGTAAAAGGACAGGCAGTGTTATCACATGTACTGGGGTTCTGTTGCCTGCCCCTCTCCATCACTCATAAGCTTTCATCATCTTTCCTGACTGGGAGTGGGTATGTGCATGTGCAGGGACTAACAAAGCTGAACCAGGGGCCATGAGAGCTCGTTGGAAGAAAAAAAAAAAAAAAAGAGTCTGCAAAGTATTCTGTCCAAGTCACAACAGCCCTTGAATTAGTTTCGACAGCACTCTCCCAGTGCTCTGCCAGCACCTGCCGCCTTTCTGTCTCTGCCAGGCTGGGGAGTGCTGAATTACAGGCAAGGTGAGATATGTGCCACCTGTCCTGCCTGTTCTTTTTTCCCTTCACCTCTTCATTTTAAAAGGTTCAAGTTTCCCTTTGCTTTCCTCTTTTCTTTTCTACTTGAGCCAGGAAGAGGCCAGGGGATGTGGTTGTTGCCTTTGGTCTGGTGGTCAGCAGTGCTTGTAAGCATGACACATCAGCATCACAGCTTGCCTTCAACCAAGTAACGCCATTTGGACCAGGTTTTGGTCATTGCCAAAGTATTGTAGCTCTCTCATGAAGTCCATGCAGTGTTTTTCATTTATTAATTTATTTACTGCCTCTTGTGCCATCTGTTTTACTGCGAAGGAGGAAAACTCAGAACTCTACTTCACAGGGTGGTTGGAAATATTGTGGGTAGCTCGGTGGAGCTGCCTGAGCTCATTGCTGCCTGGGGAAAATGTGCTTTCTCAGTCAGTTTAGTTATGAAACAATTCCTGCTTTTTAAAACAGGTCAACTAAGCAACAACACAGCAATACTGTGATATATGTTACAGGTGTAGCAGAGATGCATTTAAATTCAGGGATAGGTAAAATGAACAAATCC
Source organism: Coturnix japonica (assembly GCF_054131305.1). Classification (NCBI taxonomy): domain Eukaryota; kingdom Metazoa; phylum Chordata; class Aves; order Galliformes; family Phasianidae; genus Coturnix; species Coturnix japonica. The sequence goes on along the minus strand of NC_140674.1, from coordinate 4,602,948 downwards.
TTACGAATTAAAACAATAAGGTTTCAGTTCCACTTTGAAATGCAGGCAGAAACTTGTGACATTCCCATGGTTTGAGGCTCCTTCAGTGTTGAAATAAAAGACCTGTTATAATCCTGCAATGTTAAATATCCATTCTCACACTGAGAATTAACAGGAATATCGGCATCTCTTTAGCAGGGCTCTGTTGTGATTGGACAAAGGGAATGGTTTCAAACTAAAAGAGGGGAGGTTTAGGTTGGACATAAAGAAGATTTTTACAGTAAGGGCAGTTAAGCATTGGCACAGGTTGCCCAGGGGTGTTGTGGATGCCCCATCCCCAGAGACACCCAAGGTAAGGCTGCTGGGGCTCTGAGCACCTGATGGAGCTGTAGGTGTCCCTGTTCATTGCAGGGGAGTTGGACCAGATGGCTTTTAAGGGTTCCTTCCAAATGATTCTATGACCTTAAGATAACTTAGGCCTGTTTTTCATGGTGTGTCTTTGCTTTTGGTAAGTCAAGGTATATTAATGTTTTGGTTTTTTTTTTTCCTTTACCATTTTTATTTTTATTTAAAGCAGTCTTTTAAAGCTTTCCAGTCTCCAATGAGTCTCACTTCACTTGTTCATTATGTCTCTGGTTGATTTGTTTTGCAGCAATGTTTCAGGCTGTGAGGGCTCTTATGATTGTGGGTATCGTCCTGGGCATCCTTGGCCTCTTTGTGTGCATTTTTGCTATGAAGTGCATCCGAATTGGTACCATGGAGGATTCTGCAAAAGCCAATATGACTCTGACCTCTGGCATCATGTTTATTATTGCTGGTAAGTAAGTTCCGTCTTCCTTACACAAAGCATAGTGTCTGAAATTGAGGACAGAGCAAGGCTTCCTGCATCTGTGATTACAGGTCTTTCTGCTGGTATGAGTTGGAATTTTGTAGTGTAAAGTTTTATTCTTACTTCTGGAATGTGAAAGCATACAAATTTATGCAGTAATGCAAACATACTGTGGGTCTCAAAGAACCAAGGCTTGTTCTACATGGGTCTCAGACCACCTTTCTGTCCAACCCCAGGTCTGTGTGCCATCACTGGAGTGTCTGTGTTTGCCAACATGCTGGTCACAAACTTCTGGATGTCCACAACCAACATGTACCAGGGAATGCAGAATGTCCAGAATAGGTAGGTGCTCATCTGGCTCAGGATGAGCCAAAGGAAAAACAAACACTGGGTGTTTATTACTCTGGTCTCAGGACATGGAAGATTCAATGAGCCTTTGAGCTCCAGATAATAATTTGTCCAAGAAAATTGACTGGGATGTCTGTGTTTATACAGCTCCAGAAGGGATTGGGGATCCCATGAAGGACCATTCTGCAGGTGGAGCTGAGTTCATGGGATCTTCAGCAGGGCCAGAAGGGGAGAGAGAATAGTGTGTTTCAGAAGAAATAGCCTGGACTACTGTCAAAGCACTAATCAGGCATGTTGCTGTTTTTTGTAGGTACACCTTTGGCTCAGCCCTCTTTGTTGGCTGGGTAGCGGGAGGCCTGGCCTTCGTAGGAGGAATCATGATGTGCCTTGCTTGCAAAGGAATGATTCCAGAAGAATCCCGGTAAGTCTGGCTGTGGTGGATACAGGAAGGTACTATGTGAGGCCTTGGATGTCAGGACAGCAGGTGCCTATCACATCAAAAGACAGGTCTAGGCATAATGCCCTCATTGCAAATGTTGCTTTAATGATACATCTGCTTACCTTGTGTAATGGGTCACAATTAGTCATTCTTCTTCCTTAACTGTGTGACTTGAAAACAAATAGAGATTAGGAGAGATTGCCCTTAACATCCAATAAACTATTCTAACGTTTGTAATGTACTGGCCAAGTTGTCTCTACTAACTGCAGCTTTGATTGCAGATGGTGTAAGAATGAAAGATTACATCAAGTGAAGATTATATCAGCTGAGCCATGATTTACTTCATATAGGGCTTTGGACACCTAGACAGTAGGTTATTGCAAGGGAGTCATTCACTCAGATGAGGATTTCCTCAAGAAAGTATAATTTCATGAGAAAACATGAAAGACCTTTACAGCATGTCTTAGAATCATAGACTTGCAAGGTTGGAAAGGACCTTACAAGATCATCCAGTCCAACCATCCATGGAAGGTTGGCTCTGGGCACAGAGACACACTATGAAGTTGCCTGAAATCCATCAGCAAATGGGATCAGAAGGTGCAACACTGGGTAGTCACAGGGCATCCAGGGTTAATGCCATCTTTCCTGTCTTTCAGTTACAAGGCGGTGTCCTACAACGCATCAGGACGGAATATCTCCTACAGAACAGGACCATATAAAGCTGCTTCAGGGTACGAACCTGAAATGAAGACTAGAAAGGGTCCAGGGTATGAAGAAGCTCCTCGGAGTGAGGATGCAGGACGCTCGTACCCTTCAAAATACGACTATGTCTAGTAGACTTCCTAGGCTTGAAATGTGCTGTATTTTATAGAACGTTTTTCACTTTAGACACAAAAAGTATACACAAATAAGGCAGTCTGTAAATAGGATTTTGTTTTCTATTGTTTTTCCCCTCCTCAAAAGCAGTACCCTAACCACGTTTCTTTTATTCTTCTGCCTGCTGGCATAACCACCATGAGGAGGCCTGTAACAAAAGCAGTGTCTTTTTCTGTTCTCAGAATACAACTGTTTCCTCATGTTTTACATATAAACTCTGACTGTCAGGACCAGGATTCTGCCTTGTGCTGTCTACTAGTTCTTCTAATAGGTTTAAATTCTCATTAGTGATGACCCTGATAGAGTTTGTAGTCCAGACACAGTCACTTGAATGTCTGTGGATGAAAAGTACATTATGATATTGCATACAAAAAAAGCCTAAAGAAATCAAGAAGCCAAATCACACACATTGCGAAAAGCAGAAATTACAATATGGAAGTCTTATTATTTTGTTGTAAGAAAACTCAGCTCTGTCCCTTTGGCTATGGCCAATACATACAGAACCAGCAGTCACGGCATTTTCCTCCCTGGCAGTGTTTCTAGTCAGACTCACCTTTATTTTGCTGGTGGTACTACAGTGCTGATCTGCTGTGATATTTAATCTGACTTATGTTACTTAGACATTTGCTATTACCCATGATACCAAAGTGTATTTATTTCTTCTGATCTCATTGGGGAATAGATATAATCCATTGTTACTCCTATGCTAGATATTTGATACAATAGCTGAGAACCTCTGTGTGTGACCAGAGTTCCTGCAGATGCCATCATTAATGAAACCAGAAGAATTTCTCATTTAGAATTAATTAGAGTTACAATTGAGCAGGAATCCCAGGGAGCATTAGATGTGAAAATCTGCACTAACATCAGGACTTTCTTGTGTTAATTCTTCTCCAAATGATGTGAAGATTAAGTCCTTAGTGAGACACTGCCTCTTCTAGCCAACCTGCAATAGAGGATGTTTATTGGAAGGGGTCAGAGGAAGTGACACCAGAGCTCTAGGAAAACATCTTGGTGCAAAGGGCACTGAGAGATAAGTTAGGGAAAAACAGGTGTTTAAAACCTCGACCCTTCTTGGTAGACTTCTGCAACAGGTTCTTGTCCTGCTTGTAACAACAGTAAGTTGCCAGGAATTTGCTGGCAGGTTTGATTTGGCCAAACACTGATATTCCCTCGGGGTGTTCACATTCTGGAGGCATCACAGATAGGGCTGACGCCGGAGTATGACCTCTGGTAGGTCTCCCTCTCCAGCTAGCATCTCCTGTGATGTGTGGGACAGCAGAGATGGGCTGTCCTGCTCAGCACCATTACTCCCAGTGCACAGAGCACAGTCCATGCCCAGCAGCTCTCCATCATTGCATGGAGTCATCTCCAGCACAGGTTCAGAAGAAGAGGGGAGGCTGAATCTCAGGCAGCTCAGCAAGAAGTGGAGGGAGTAACACGGGCAGCATGACCAATGCATGGAGAGATGGGAAGAGCTTCTATCCAACAAGGAGGTCCTGGCCACAGCAGAACCCCAGCAGGACTCTGGTCTTTGCTGTTACCTGGGTAAATAACTGCCTCTGCTGGTGTCAGTGTTGACTCCCAATCAAACCACCAGAGCACCTGTTTTATGAATTTGTTCTGAAAGGAGACCAACTCAGTTGTGCAGAGGTAAATCCTGCCCTCATGAAAAATACTTACTCTTTTAAGAGGATTTTCCCCTTTTCACTTTATAGACTTAGCTTTATTATTTTTTTGCCTTTTATTTGCATGCTGGATTTTTTGTCTTGTTTTGTTGGTTGCTTTTTTTTTTTTTTTTTTTTTTTACTTGAATATTAAAAATAGAAAATGTCTTTATGACCTCAAATTGCTGTTTTCATTTTGTCATGAACAAAAAACTGGCAGCTTTGCTGCTCCAGCTAAACTTGTACTATGTAGGATAGTTGGTCAACATCTGCTCAACTTTAAGGGAGTAATTAAACACTTCTAAATACCTCATAGCTCCTAAGAGGGCCAAAAAAAAAAGGCTGGTATGCTCTCGCTCCTGCCAGCTTCTACTGGAAAGGGGCTGAAAAGCACAAGAATGTTTAATTTAGATAGGAAATGCTTAAGTGGTGGCTGGGTGGAGGTGTAAAAGGTAATGAAAAATGCAGAATATCCAGGAAAAAAATAGTACTTTTCTCACTAAAGGAAAGAAAGGCACACATGTAAAATTCCAAGGACCCAACTTTGAAAGTCAGATTTTATTTTTATGCAATGCAGATACTCTGGCAAATACATTGAGCCGACTGTATCTCAGCCTCACTTAGATGCGAGCAAGCATATAGATGACAAGATTGCAGGTAGGAGCACTACGCAGAGTGACAGAGAGCTGAAACACAGCTGGTTCCTCTGATTCCTGCCCTGTGTAGATGTCTAATCTTTCAGCACCAGTTTTCATTTCCTTACCCTGGCTGAAAACAGTATCAAAAATGTTAATACAGTGAACTCCGCTGGATAAATCAAACCCTGAAGATGAGACTTGTGCATCTGGAAGCCTGTTTGTTATGGAGCAACATGCAGTATGATGGAAGCTCCCTCTCGCTCCTGGGCTGGCCAGGAGGGACCTGGTTTCTTGGTGGGTACCACCATGAGTGGTGATCTTGGTGCACTGAGGGAAAACCAGCACCCATAGCCATGGAGCTGCCTCTGTTCAGCAGAAATCATATATACATATGTATGTATGTATGTATGTATGATGAAATTTTTCTATTCTTGGGCTTTGAGTATAAAGGGACATCCAAAAACCCTTGAGAATGAGCCCATATTGTCATCCAAGTGCATCCATCCTCTTCCAAGTACTCAGCTGTATGGTAACTGCTGAGTCCTCAGCCTGAACCACTGATTGAGCACCTGGGCAAAGAACCTGGTCAGCCCTGGGAGCACAGGTGAAGGCAATGCAGATGTGAGACTGGAAGGGGTGGAGCCTGGCTGCATCTCTCTTAGACCCCATTTAAGGGCTGACTGCCACTGGGGAAGGATCTCTGGTTGGAGATTCCTTCTCTATGGAGTTTTTTTCCTGTGAGCCCCAATCTTCAGAAATGGGTGAGCAGTCCTTTTTTTCCTTCTCCTTCTAACACCTTTCTACTGTATTAGTCCATCTGTCACTATGCCTCTTGTATCACCTTTCCACTCTCCTCCTATCCTGCACTCCTCCTCTCAGAAGCGACAAGGAGGTTTGCTGTGCAAGAGCCTTTGGTTGAGTAAAGCCTAGTGATAACTGGAGCCAAACTCCTCCATATGTCTCTCTTTGACAAATAAACATAGAGTTGTAGATTCATTGAGGATGGAAAAGACTGCTCAGATCCCCAAGTACAACACCAGCTTATCCCACCACGTTACTGCCTACATCCCTCAGTGCCACATCTCCACAGCTCTGAGCACCTCCAGGGATGGTGACTGCCCCACTTCCCTGTGCAGCTGTGCCAGTGCCTCACTGCTCTTTCTGAGATGAAATTCTTCCTAATACCCAACCTTATAATAATTCAGAGAGGGAAGACCTCCAGCCAATTATTATGCCTTTACTGATGGTAAGATGTGGGACAAAGGATGCATTTTGCTAGAGATGCAGAGGTGGTTGGCAATGTGAGTGTGCATGTGTGCAAACACTCAGAAATGGTTTTGTTTCCATAAATTTCATCATGTTCTGGAAGCACACGTTCTCTCTCAGAGCACCTAATTAAATATAGGCTTGTCTAATAAAGCAGATGCTGAAAGGCTGTGTATATTATCTGCCAGCAGAGCTCCGCATAGGTTCTTTCTGAGGTTCAGCAACATTTATAAGTATATGAGAGCACGGCAGATTTGCATGGACTTTGACCACGGGAAGCAAAGACCCATATCTGAAGCTACAAATTGGACTATGAGATAAGAACTCTCCTGAAACCTATATGCAATTAAAAGCCCAATCTTCCTTCCTATAGTGACAAGGTTATTGCTTTTATATAGCTGAACAGAGATGAATGAGTCTACGGATTAATAACACTAAGATTTATGACACTGTGCTTGCCCCAAATATTATGGGAGAATAGCTCTCTGGGTGAGATATTACGACTGAATAAATTTGATAGGATTTTTCCTTTCCTTTATTTTTTTCTCAGCTTTGTGTTATTTAGGATAGTTGTGTTGCATTCGCGCCGTCAGCGCTGTGGTTTGGTTCTCAGCTAATTGTTCCACGTGCATTTGTGCTTTAATAAGAGAGTTATTAATAAACGGAGTCCCATGAAGACAAATGTCACTGAGGAAAAACAAAAGACAAAGTGCGTGGTTTGAAGAGCGTTACACTCCAGTGTCACCAAGCTCTTGGCAAAGGTTGTATTGCAGCACAAATACTTCCCTTTGGAAGGGGTTGTGCCTGCTCCCCAGGGTACCTGCTCTCTGGAAGCAGCTCGTGCAAGCATCACTTGCTTTTCTAAACCCAACCCCAGCTTCCTCTTGGACCCTTCAATATGCCATGGCAACATGAAGATCATGTTTTCAAAGGGGAACCCTGTGGGAATTAAAGGGGAGTAGTTTTAGGGTGGGAGTGATGAAGGTGAGGTGCGAGGTCAGGGCAGAGGGCTGCTTGCACTGGAAAGAAGCACAACTGCAACACTCAGCCAGGCAGGATTTGACCTGAGGAGGTGGTGCAAAGGATGGAGAGGGAGGGGGTGCTCTGCGAGGTGCTGCTGGAGGGTGTGATGCTGTGGTTTGCACAGCTGCAGGCAGCAGCCTCCCCATTGTTTTCACTGCTAACAAAGTCACATCGGTTCATGGCACTGTAGTGTCTCATCCTTACAGGGCGGGGGAAATGAATTTTAGAGGCAGCCTTTGTTTTGCTGTCGCTTTCCCATGGGAGAAGCTGAATTTGTTTCTTTAATGCAATCACAAAGAGATCTTTGTGCGGAGGAATTGTCAGAACACCTGTCTGCCTATTGAAACCAGAGCCCCCACTTGTGTATGTGGCATTCCCTGCTGCTGCTCCACCAGCTTCTGCTGCCTTTGTTTCTGTTGATTTTCTTTTACATCAGCCTGCTTGGGAGCATCCCTTCTGCTCCATAGGTTGGGCAGTGCGCAGTACGGAGTGAATGCACGGCAGTACCGATGGGCACAGGGAGTACGTCAGGTCCCCACCAGTGCAGCCCAGTTTGGCACCAGCAAGAAAAGGTAGGGAAGGGCAGTGCTCTAAAATCTTGATTTAATTCATTAAAAGCAGTGCTTGCTACAATCAATGCTTACCTAAGAGAAAACCATTTGTTAAACAACCCATGAAATGACACGTTTGATAATTGCACTGTAGCAAATAATACAGACCAGGTCCTGCTCTTATTTCAACTTGGAAGATTCAAATGGGGACATTTCCCTCTAAAGGTGTGCAGCTAAGACCGACTGTAGGGGAGTGCACAGGCATGAAGCTGAGTGCATGCACTGATTCAAGAAGGGGAGGAGGGACTGCAGGTGGGGCTCTGAAGCCTCCAGGAGCTGTAGGATGCTGTTGCAGCTCGTTTGTGGTCTTGTGGCACCATCCAGTGGCTGCTGCCAGAGGGCTCCCATTTCCTCGTTGGCACCAAGTATCCTTTTGCACGGTGCTGGGCTGAATGGTAACCAAGGTGTTGGTCCCTTGTGTGTCACCAGCCTCTGGGACTGGTGGCCAGGTCGCCCAGGAGGGCCTCCGGGTCACTGCAGGCATCTGCATGATGGGCACAAAGAAGATGAAGGGGAGCAGCAGGGCTGGATGCTAAACTCAGGCCTGCAAAGATAGCAAAACCCAGCAGCATCAGGATGCCCCACAAGATCTTTTCTCTATTTCCATGGCTTGCAAATTTCTTCTTTTTTTCACTTTGTCTGTTGAAGGCCCAGATCTTCATCCTCATTGTAATAAGAACAAACAGGAGACGGGCCAATGACCAAGTTTCCACTGCTGTAATTCTGAAGTCCTTTGACATGCACTACTTCATGGTACTGCTAATGGGTATGAAGAAGCTGAATGGAAATTATGTCCAGGAACAACCCTATGGCCATTCACATGAGATATGTGGAGTTTATTGGTGAGCTGGTTGTCTCTGGGGGATGTTGAGCTTAGGGATGAGATTTCATCCCACTGGCTGGTCTCTGTGTGTTCACATCCAGATGTCTCTCCAAGGGTTTCCTTTTCATAGACACAGCAGTCCCTGCACAGAACACAGTAGGTTAAATGAAGACTTGGAGGTGGCACTGCTCAATTGGAAGGGACGCAGTGGCCAGCTGCTTAAGTGTGGCGCTGCTGGATAAGGGAACAGCATCCCATGGCCATCAGTGAGCGGCCAAGGGTGCCCACAGCTGGTATCAAGAGAGGACAGGTCATCTCACCTGGGATTATGAAGAGCTGTCGAGGCAAAGGAATGCTGGGCTTCTTGAGTTGCCTGACCGTCCTCATCAGCTCTTGGATCAACTCATCCCTTAGATGGAAGAGACCAGGACTGTTCTTAGCCTTCTGCTGCTGCTGAAGCCTGAGCACAGCTTGGAGGTGTTGGTAGGTCTGGGTGGAGATCCCCTTTGCAACCTAAAACACAGGGTGGTTGAGAGGCCCAACATGGGAGTCCTCACCTGCACTGTCTGCATCTCACAAGCAACCTGTGAACCCCACACAAGCCCTACCCACACCCTGCTGTTTCCCCAGTATAACACTCTTATCCCATCCATAATCCATTCATGAGTCTTTAGTTATCTTTTGCCCTTGCAGCAGCTCTGCTAGGTGCTAGGTGGTGGTATTGCATTGCAGCTCAGCAAGGTGTAGGAGGTACTGTTTAATATGCTCAGCATGAAAAGGACTTGGCCAGTGAAAGTCCCCTTGAAGTCCCTGTGACGAAGGCTGTGCTCTGACACACCCTCCTTCCCCGAAGAGAGGGAGCCCAGACTGATTTAGCATATGAAAGGCTCCTTGTGATAAAGGCTTGCTGGGTATTTATTAATAATCAGTCTCAAAGGTGTGAGCACAGCAGTTTATTCCCTGTGCTACCAGCTGGTTCTGCCTGCACCCTCCCATTCGCCTCTCAGGGTGTGAATGATCCAGGCAGAGGTTGCTTTACTGCTAGTTTTGGCTGCAGTCAGAGCAGTCTTTGTACCCCCCAGGGCTGGCACTGCAAATGCTGGTAGTGAAAGCACAGACTTACCCTGCTGACCCCCATGCTCTCCAGCTTTTCCTCCAGTGCTGCCTCCAGGATGCGCCGAAACCTCTTCAGGAGGTTCGGTTTTCTCCACAGGGCTTCCAGCAGTCGCCTCTTCCCACTCTGAGCATCATCTGCTGTGTCTGGGTGTAGCAGAGCATGCGTTGTGCCCCAGAGAGCTGGCTGGGCCCTTGTCCCCTCTGAGGACATGGGTCCCACCAGTCCCATAGCCCAGGCTACCCAAGAGTAGGCTTCTGGGTGCCCTCAGCAGACTGCATCCCCCTATCAAGGACACCTTCTTCCTCTTTCTGGAGTGAAGCATCCAATTCAGGGCTAGTCATACTTGGCATGGAGGTGACCAGCAACACCATCCCATTACCCCCACCCCAGCACCCCTCACTGCACAACACATGAAGCCAAATCCCAGTTTCATCCCAGTGTTCCCTATATAAAAGTGGTTACACCTCCAACACCCACCTCCTTCTGAGGACCCTTCAGAAACCAATGCTCTGGTCACCTGCTGGGTCACTGCAGGAATGAAAGCAGCATGTTAGGGGGCCAGGGGAGTTGAAGCTCCAGTGCAGACGTGAGTTCCATCACCACCTTCTTTAGCTAAATGGAAAGCATAGAAATATCTGTTCCTAGGGATACAGGGATGGCCCAAGTCCAGTGCCTTGGAGAGCATCCTTAAGGGAAACCCCGCGGTGCTCAGAAGCAGCACTGTCACCCTCTGAAGCCACCAGCTGGAATGTGTCAGAGCCATCCCTGGGAGGATGGATGATGTGCTCCACAGGTATTTGCTGACAACCATCCTTATTTAAAGGCCTTTCTTTTTGTTGTCTGAGGAGTGATGGGAGCTGAGAAGTCTCCAATCTTTCTCCCCTGAACCTGATTATAGAAAACCAAGGCTGCAAAGAAGAAACCACGGCATGTCTCAGCTCCTTATTTTCATGCAAATAACTGCTGGTATCATTTTTGAGGAGGCAAGGTCATTGCTGTGCGTTCTTGATTGAAATCTCATTCCTCTGAGGCATGGCTACAATGCAAAACTAGCTCAAGAAGCAGGAGGTTTTCTGATGTGCCCAGTGCTGCTGCTGGCAGTCAGGGGGCTGCAAGGTGCCCACCTGTGGCTTCATGCGAGATGACACAGAACCAGCTCCCCAAGGAGGTCCTCACAGCTCAATCTTATAATGGGAGACTAAGACATAGGCATGCTCTAAACAGCTGCTAGCTATGAAAAATTTATTCAGGCTCAGATTGATTCACTTTTAGAAAGCAGTCATTACCTTTAGGCTTATTTGCAGACAGCAGCTTGGTCTGTAAAGAAGAAGAGAGATCACAAGGGAAATGCCCAGGCCTTTTCTGAGTGAGGTGCCAAGGTGCTGGCACAGCTGCCCAGGGAGGTGGGGAGTCACCATCCCTGGAGGTGTTCCAGAGCCATGGAGATGTGGCACCGAGGGATATGGCCAGTGGGCAGTTCTTATAGGCACGGGCACCTGATTGTGCTCGTGCTTGGAGAAATCCAGCTTTCCCTTGGCCCTGAAGGATGTCTGCCATTGCAAAGGCTGTGCCTTTCCCAACCCACCCAACACTCGGAGGTGTTGCCATGTCAAAGCCACACATCTTGGCTCCATTTCTGGGCCTACTGCTACCCAAGCTGACATCAGACATGCCCAGAGCAGGTGCACACAGAAGTGATGGATGGGATGGGTAAGGATATGGTCTCACCTGCACTGCTGTCCCTTCCAGATCAGAGTCATCATCCTGCAGGGTCCCCAGGCTAGACACCACTGCTGCTCTGGCCTGTAGCTCCTGCAGCTTCTGCAGTGTGGAGGGAAGGAACAGTTTGTCCCAGTGGGTCTCAGGAAAATCTGCATTCTCCCAGGCCCACCTTGGCCAGCTGCTGCCTATGACTCCAAAATGCATGCCCAGAACAACAGGGGGCCCTTTGGGATGTGAATCTGTACGGCCACCTGGATCTGGTGGGTCAGCAAGCCACCTCCCCTCGCTGTCCCCCAGCTCACCCCTTCCATAGCACTGCTCTTGCTGGCAGCATCCTGCAGCTCAGTGAGTAAGCGCTGCCTCAGGCCATCCATCTCCACGTGCACCTTCATCCTCTCCTCCTCTTTCCACCTTTCGAAATCTCTCTTGCCCTCCACTTCCCGCTGGTGAGCTCTCTTTTCTTCCTAAAGGGAGTGGAAAATGAGAGCAGGAGATGTAAGGAGCAGCAGCACCCAGGTTAGATGAGGATTAGGACACTGTGCCTTTTTTCACCTGTGCTATGTCTCATCACATCTCTTCCCTCCTTCCTGTCATACCTGCTCCTTGTGTAGCTTCTCTGCCTCCTTCCTGGCTGCCAGCTGCTGCTGCATCTCACACAGTTTTGCCTTCAGCTCCTCAACCTCCTTCTCCATCCGCTCCACCTTCTTGGTCTCTGCAAAGCCTGGGGAGCAGAGCCACTGTGAGTGAAGGTGAGATATTGCTCCAGCAGCACCCTGCAAAAGCACCAAGCAAAGTCACTGGGTGACTCCAAAAGTCCGTCACTGGGCCATAGGATGTCCCAAGTCACCCTGGCACAGGAATCTCCCAGGACACATGAATCTTTGGGATCTCCCAAGCCAGACCTCTCAACCCCTCCTCCACACACCTTGGAGTAACCACTGGGTCTGGCTTGCAGGAGGAGCTGGGTGGCCACCAGCTTCTTCCATCTCCTGTTCTCTTCCTTCTCACCCCGGAGCTTTGCTGACTGCTCCGATGCCAGGCCCTGTGCATGGGCCAGCTGTGCACGGGCATCCTGCAGGTGCTGGGCATGCACAGCCAGGCTGTCAGCCAGGCACTGCTGGCAATGCAGCAGGTACTCGATGCTCAGCTGGGCCAACCTAAGCACTGTCAGCAGCACAGGGTCTGCTGGCTGCCCACAGTGGGGACACCGCTCCCCAGCCATGTTACAGAAGGTGATGTTGGAGATGTGTTGCTGCAGCACAGCCACGTCCCCTTCCCGTGCCACTCTCTCCACATCCACAGCACTGAGACGATGCCGATCCACGGCAATGTGGCGGGGTTGGAAGTAGAAGGTGTCAGGTGGGATGGTGAGTGCTGGGGGTGCTGCCAGCATTGCCATGGCTGGAAAGGGCTGGAAGAAAGAAGGAGTGAGTTAAGACTGAGTTCACTGCTCCTCCAGCTCCAGTGCTGTGGTGAGAGGCAGTTGTATCTAATCCTGCCTGGGTGGAAGGGAAGGGAAGGGAAGGGAAGGGAAGGGAAGGGAAGGGAAGGGAAGGGAAGGGAAGGGAAGGGAAGGGAAGGGAAGGGAAGGGGAGGGAAGGGAAGGGAAAGAATTCACATGTTTTAGGGTAGTCCCATGTTTATACCATTAGCAGCACTGCAGTGTTAAACAACCTGATTGCTTGCATCAGACAAAGTGGATATGCCTGAGTAGGTACGTAGGTATACATATATATATGGGTCTAAATATAGCCCTGACTCATAGCTGCAAATTGTGTAGATCTGCAGGGGAGCAGCACGTGGCTCCTGCAGGTGAGGCTCTGTTGCATGAATTAACCTCTGCTAAACCAGACAATGTTTCTGCACCACTGGAAATGTGGAAAGGTGACCAAGCAACAGCAGTGACCACAATGCCCCTAACCCAGGTATTTCCCTGTTCCTGGAGCACTTTACAATCCTCCATCCATCTTCTAACCGCAGGCTGTATTACATAACCTCGTTAATATTAACAAGGGTTTCACGCACCAAAGGAGCAGTGTTTAACCCGGACCTGCTGCTTAGCAGCATGTCTGGGATTGCCCCACCACTTGCTTCAGGCACGCCTGATGGGTTTTCCTTCCTCTTCATACAAAATGCCAGATATGAGGTCTCCAATGGCGCAACCACCACAGCGAGCAACCCAGTAACACCAGCTCTGAAGGTTTATTTTCCTTCAGTTCTTCAATTTGCCTGGGATGGGGTGTCCAGCTGGTGCAAAAGTGCTCTGACTTCCATGCTGCAATGCAACACGGCACCCACTGATGTGATGGACCTGCTGGCAGGAACTGCCTCCAATGGAAGCAATGTGTTGATGCTCGTCAGCTACGATTCAAACTGTGCATGATGGGTGAAGACACCAGCCTTGAGGGGTGCAGCTAGGACCACACAGCCAAGCTTACACATTCAATGCATTTACATGCACCATTTTCACTCCACTGTGCAAAACCCAACTCCACCACAGTGCTGATGGAGGCAGCTCCCTGAGAGATCACTGTCCCAGCTCTTGGCTGCTGAACCAGGCTGTTGCTTGGTCCTCTTCCCTATAATTCCCATTCTTTGGCAAGGAATTCTCCCCCTCTCCTCCCCCACCCCTTCCTCCTCCTCCACCCTTCCTGAACGATTCAGGTGCCAGCATCCCTCTGCTCTCCACTGGCACTGGGAGATGCAGGGTCAGGGGATCCCGACCCTGCCGATGCCCTATGGAGCATCTCCCTCCCCCAACCTCCAGACCTTGCCCACAGGCATCATTCACTACCCCCCTCCCTTCCTCCCCCCCCCCCTTCCTCAGCCTCTCCTGCAGGAAAGCAGCAAAGCAAAGCCACGGAAATGTTTTTTGCATGAGCTAATGCGCTGAGAGCTGGAGCAACACAAGTCCAAGCACGTTCCCCAGGGCAGTCCCTCCCTTCCCGTAAGTGGGAGTTTGAAAAGTCAGGGCAGAAAAATGCTAAAAGAAAGGAAAAAAGAAAAGAAAAAAGAGGCAAATACTCACTTGTTGCTAGAGACAGCGAGAGGAACTGAGGAGCAAGGACAAGGATAGGGACAAGGATGGGACCAGAGCAATGAGAAAAGGCCGGGAGCAGCAAGAGGCTGCTTGAATCCCTGCACACACGGAGGATTTCCGTGCTGTAACCCTACACTCCTCCCGTGCTCCCCCCCCGCCCCTCCAGCTTGTGACACTCAAAAGCAGCTCCCGATGCCCAAATTGGACAAAACCTTGCATCTATGGGAGGCAGACCAGCTGCTCTGTGCTGAGCTGTGTGAGCTTCACTCCCCAGGATGGGAGCAGCAAAATGTCCCCCTATGGCCAATGATGGCCCTCAGCATGGACTCAGAGTGCACTGATTGAGTTCGGATGGGCTCTCAACGTGCACTGGTTGAGTTCAGTGCTCACTGGAGGATGGTGCTGAGCTCATAGGGTTGAATGGAGACCCAAACCAACCATCTAAATGCATAAGCCCCGAGTGTGCGGAGAGGTTTCTTCTCTAGATCAATCCCGCTGCCACTTCTAGCTGCAGAAAGCAGGCTGCAGATTGCAGCATGCTCATTAGCTGCTGTGTTTACAGAAGATAGCATTGTACAGATGGCAAACATTCTATGACGGGCAAACCATCCGCCCCCGCCTTTCTGCTCCCAACCTAAAAACAGCTGCTCAGACAGACGCAGAAGAGATTTGCAAGCTGGGCTTTTCAGGGAGTAGGATGGATTTGCATTACTCTTGTAGGGGGAAAAAAAAGCCAGTGCAAGAGAATGCATTGCTTGCCTGGAGAATATAAGTTTGCTGGGTATTCTGATGGGATTAAATGGTGTCTCCCTTATTCTGTGCCCCTCTGGATGGCCTCAAGAATGGGGCAGTATAGAAGCAGCTCAGAGAGGCTGGGGTGAGTTTTTGGTGCTGGGGCAAGATGTATGGGGCAAGATGGGATGAAGAAGCCAAAGAAGATGTGTGGGAGTGCACATATGTCAAAAAGGGGAATCCTTTTCCAGGGGAAAGCAAGCTCGGAGGTGTGGTGGTTTACTATCCATTTTATTTTAACTTGCAGTGATACGTCCCTCTTGAAAATAGAGGGTATAGAATTCCTGTGAGAAAAGCTCAGATTAACGAGAAGACAGTAGTTTGGGCTACTCTTCATTAGCAGTTACTGTCATCCATCCCCTGCCATACACGTGCATTCCACCTGCTTGGAGGCCTCAGCCCACCCCAAGGCCCACCGTGTTGGCAACTTGTCTGATGTGTAGCTGCCAGTTCTATCAAGAGGCGCATCTGAAATCCATCCTAGGAAGGCAGAAGGTCTTTTTATGAACACCTCCTTTCACAAAGCTCGGTAGAAAGGTCCACAAGTCCCTTTGACTCATTAAGGTTTGGTTGATGAGCACCTCTGAAGAAATAAAACCAGATTTCCTAAACCTCTCTTGCAAAAGTGTTGTTATAATGTCTGGGCAGGCTGCATCCAATGCATATGCTCCTTAGCATCCTAAAGGAGCACGGAGAGTAGTTATGCAAAGGTCTCTCAACTGCAAAGCCAGCTGCTGATGTCAGTGGGGACAGTGTGGAAGAATCACTCCTTCCTTCTTCCTACACATCACACAGAGTCCTCATAGCTTGTGAAGACGCTCAGCTCTGCGTTTTGGATCAGGTCCTCATACGTGCTGGGGCAGTAGGTTTTGTACAGCTTTTCAGCCAGCGAGTTGCTCCCAGGAACCACAGCTTTCCGGTTGCGGTTCATGAAGTTCCACAGGTGTAGAGCGTAGGAGTGGTTGAAGTCAGGGACTTTGTCCCATACATCGTAATAGCGGCTCCAGGCTGGGTAGGGGATGGGGTAGAAACGCTGTGGGTTTAGAAAGGAGATGTTCTGACAGCTGTGGTCCTCAACGCCTTCGAAATCTGTGAGATTGCAGATGGCTTTAAGCATCCTTGTCATTAAAAAGGGCCCCTGGTTCCCCCAGATGTTTCCATTGTACTTGAGAACAAAATTCTCCATGCAGTCCCAAATAAATTTGTGATGGGCAGGGAAACCAAAGATCCCGTTGCTGGAGAACCTTGACTTCTGTGCTGCCAGGAAGCTTCCCTCGGGGATGGGCCGGATGGAGATGACATCCGTGTCCATGTAGATGCCCCCATACTTCCAAATGAGCGCCAGTCTGCTGGCATCAGAGCTGACATGGACCCAGTTCTTCTCTTCCTCGGGGTCTACCTGCAATCAGAAAGGCAAGACAGTGATGCTTGGAGAATGATCACCAATCAGGATATGAACTGCACCATAAAACACCCCTACACTACCAGTCCATGTGCCTTCAAATGTCACTGATTGCCTTTCCTTCCTCCAGCAATTGACTTTTATTGGAAAGAAAGGTGTAATAGTGCAGTGCAGATCAATGCTTCATTTATGTGTGAACACTGGAACATTTTGCTTCGTGTTCTTTTGAAACTCACACTGTTAAACCAATGACGCCATGAATCATTGCTTGCTACATTACTGAAGCTGAAACCACTTGAAATGTTCCCTTCCTTATCACTCTCAGATCTTCCAAACAGGCCTGTGGGTTCCCATCGACTTTATTAGTTTGGGGAGCTATTTCTTCCTAGGGAAAAGGAAGAGTTTGAAGGTAATCCAGCTTCATCACTTGTCCTGCAGGGAGATGGAGCCAAACAAACCTGACAAAAGCTTATTGCAAGTGGTTTGCCAGGAGCTTGTTTTCAAGGTGGAGCTAGTGAGATCTCACCTTGGGTATGGACGTTGCGGTTACAGAAATTGAAATCTCTCTCACATCTAATCTCCCATGGGCTTATATCAGTGTGTGGCAGCCTTAATAAGCGCTGAGAGGACTCGGGCAGACTAGCTTCTGTTGAGCAAGATTATTAAGCACTGTTTTATCAAAACACATGTGCAATCTATTTTTACCAACGCTCTGTTTGCCAAAAATCTGATTCTCCAGATAGTGGGAAAATGCTGATATTATGTTCAGCAAACAGATAGATGAATACATTGCAAAACATGGCAAAAATAAACACATTCTGAACCAGAACAATGGAGGTGGCTGATTTCTCATCGCCAAGCCTGTGCTCCTCCCTTCGTTTCAAGCCTTCTTTAGAGTTTTCCCACCATCATTTCAACATTTTCCTACTTCACCCTCATTACGAACCTTACCTCATTGTACCACTGCAGAAGAGGGGTCTCCTGGAAGATGGTTTCCATCTGGAGAGGGAAAAGGAAGACATTCTTCATAGAAGATAAAAGCGAGAAGGCCGTGTAGCTGGAGTTTGAGTCCAACACGGTGTCATTTGTCAGCCCCTTCATGAAGAGGATGATGGGCCGGTCCTGGTAGATTCTGGCAGCAGACTCCACGGAACAGGACACCAGTGGTGGTGGTTCCAGGCGCTCTGTCGTCTCCAGGAAGATGATGCTTCTGCCCAGGTTGAGGACCTGCTCAGGTGTCAGGAATTGCTTGGGCATAGGCATACAGGAGAAGAAGCAGCCAGATAGCAAGGAGATCTCGTATAAAATGCCGGAGACGAAGAAGAAGCAGAGGCAAATGTGGATTTTCTTCAACATTCTTGTTTTCCTTTGGGCTTTGAAGTGATGCCTCAGACATATATGCTAAGGAGAGACAGGGAAAAGCAACAATATACATCATATATATATGATCACCATGTTAGCAGGACTAGGAGTGGTTGGACTTGCTTTGGAAAGTGTAGCATAAAGGTAGCATGATCATGCCTTTACTCTTAGGAGGAAGGCAGCATAGTGATACTCATGCCTTTCCCCCTTTACATGAAGTGGTGGAATCACTGTTCCTGGAAGTGTTATGGAACTGTAGAGATGTGGCACTGAGGGACAGATCTCATCAGTGAGCATGGTGGGGGTGGGTTGGCTTTTGCTCCTGGTGACCTCAGTGGTCTTTTCCAACCTTAATGATTCTATAATGGTGATGCTCATGCCTTCCCCTATAGCATGAAGGCAACAAGGTGATACTCACACCTTTCCCCAGGACAAACCTGACATGAAAGCTCCAAGTGCAGAGGGCTCTGGCTGAGGGATAAAGAGCTGTGTAGCCTCAACTCCTCACCCCCAAGCAGAAAATGGGGACCTGGAGAGGTCCTGAAAAAGGGACACATGCCTACATTTTGTGGCACAGCTATGCTGTTGTTGAGTTTGAAAAGACCCAGTGAAAGATAGGATGAGACTTTGGTACCACTCCTAGGGTAGGCTAGTGTAGTGAATGGTTCTCAAGCTTTGGAACATCATGGCAACACGTGCTTGCCCATGAGTAGATGTCCTTGGCATGTGAGAACCAGATCCCAAGTTGTGGTGGAGTTGAGTATCTCAGGGGACTATGAGTGGCAGCAATGGGAAGACCGTGATTACAGTTTTGGATGTCTCAGCCAGAAGGAACATGAGCACATAGGAAACAAAGTCTTTCTCCCAACCTGCTCACATCTCAGCTTTTATCCCAAAGGCTGTGAGGGACTCAGGTTCCACAGGGATGGAGGGACCAGCAGAAGGCAGATGGAGGATAGAAAGCACATGGCTTTGTGCAAGCTAAAAAGCAAGAAGGTACCTGGATTATAGTTCTGATAAATCCACATTTCCAGCTTGTTCGTTGGCCATCAGGCCTCCTGGAAGCCCAGCTCCTGGAGGAAGATACCCAAACTGTCTGGATCATGCAAGGAGACTTCTGAAGGCAGCAGACGGATGCGCAAAGAAAAAGTGAAAGCTTTACTTTCTCAGTCCGAGAGATGGTGTGAGGCCAACGGGAGCCACCTAAAAGGACAAAGAATGGACAGGTTTTGAACATCTCCAGCCTGCATCAGCATGGCCCAGCTCCTCAAACCTTGTCTCACTGCAGCACAAGCAGCTCATACAGCACCAGGGAGCTCTGGCTGGTGAGAGGCAGGATCAAGCCGTTGCTGAACTGCATCTACAGGCTCACAGTGTAGGGAAATCCCTCCTGAGATGACATCAGGTTGCATGGGAACAGCCATATCCGCTCTGCAGGGACCAGCTGTCACCCTGGAGCCAGGGTCTGAAGGAAGGAAGCTACATTGAATGACAACTCAGCATCCAAGCCATCTCCTGAATGTATTTGAAGACTGATTAATTAAAAGGAATGGGAGGAAATGAGACTGTGTGCTCAGTTAGTTAATAAGACGCATTACCATGTCACCCAGCTGGAATATAGATAAGTCCACAGTGTAGAGAACCCCATGGAAATTCCCCTGGAAGCACTGAGCTTGAAGCTGTGGCAGCTCTTGCTCCATTTTTCAGAGCTACATCTCATCAAATTAAATATTAAAGCAATGGCTGCTCCCATCAGTACGGCTTTCCACACTGCATAGCAAATTTGGCTGTTTCCCATTGCCAATGCATAGAAAATAGAAGGGTTGTGGTTTTTTTTCCTATGCCCCAGGTTCCTGCAGCAGCACAGGTGAAGCAGTGAAATGCTGCAATCACCAGCATGGCTGTAGGGATAATCTTCTGGCCAAGGCCAGCAAGTTTGCAGCCTTCAGGGGAGGAGAAGCTGCTTTTCCTTTAATGACTGTTTTTCCTTTCTTTTCCCGACTTTCCCTCCTTGCACGGGTGCTCTGCAGAGGAGACCAGCCCCCACTTCCAGGGCCTCTCTGCAGATAGGGAATGTGGACGGAAGACAGGGAGCGGAGAGCAAACACAAAGGTTCGGAAACGACGTGTTCCTGAGCCTGCTGATAAAGCTGGCGGCGCTGCAACGCTAAATTGCCTTCCACATTCCCCTCCTGCCTCTCTCAGATGGGCTTTGACTTATTTCCAGTCACTCGAATATAAAACAGGAGAAGTTTAGCAGCTTTCTCATCAACCTCAGCTTGGCCAGACTTTCAAACTCTTCTTCCTATTACTTTCCCCTCCAAATCAAAGCTTTGACCCAAACCATGCATGCGGCTTGTCAGTCTGTTTCCATGCAGTCTGGAGACTGGTGCTCCCTCCCATCTTTTGCAGTGTTAAAAATCTCAATGCCAGTCTGCTGGCTTTGCTTTTGATGAGAAATGGGACCACCCAGACCTTCCCATTAATGGTTGGCCTTGAGATCCGACATCTCATATCTGAACAAGGAGCCCAGCACAGCCATGGAAGCAATAGTAGTTCAGATTTAAAACAGTCCAGAAGGCATTTGATTTGCAAATTGTGGAGGGAGAATAAGTAGCCCCTCCAACAGCTATCAGCTCCGTGTACAACATTGTGCGGAGCGACGCCAATCTTCATCATCTCATTCTGGGAAATTGTTTTGCTTGGTTGGTTTTCCAAAAGCCACTCTGTGGCGAGTTAGAATTCTCATCACATTTGACCTGGAGGCTGCTGTTATCAAAATGTTCACTTCTCCGCTCAAGTTAAAAGGACTGCAGAGCCGTGCGTTAAAAATAAATCCCAGCCATTGAATAGATTACCCTGCTGAGTGGGCTGCTTTTCGGCTGCAGCAGACGGCACGCTGCCTTGATGGCCCTTCTTGTAAAGATATTTCTTTTCTCCAGGCAATTGCAGCATTTCAAGTGCGGGATGAAAACGGGTGGGAGACTACAAGTGAGATTAGGAGCTACAGCACGGCTCCAGCTGTGCGATAACTCCTCTGCCATGCCCACAGGACATGTGCAGCAGGAGGGTGCAGTGGGATTTTGGGGTTTCCTCTGAAAGCCAGTGGGTTTTGCACCCAAGGTGGCTGTCTTTATTCCTCCGAGTGGGGAATAACTGTGTGCTATTCAGTTCTGGTGCACTCATGGCATCGCTTGGGCTTGCACTCCCATGTCTTTGCAGAAGCTGCTAGAGCAAATTTCAGCTGCAATCAAGTCAGTGCACGTGCTTGCACTTCAAAGGCAGCTCCCCTCTTGATTTAACACCAGGCATATGTGGAAACCTGTGTCTAATGGAAGTCCTATAGAAGAATGTACCATATTCATTGTGGACTAATTAATGCAGATGTTCCAGCTTCCAGCAGTGCACACAAGCAAAGGCTCTTCCTCCCACATCACTTTTCCCTCTTTCCGATTCCCCAACCTGGCATATTTATAGATAAAACAAAACTCACCTTTTGGCTGGAATAACCCAGCAAAGCACTCGGTCTTCTGGGAAGCAAAACCAAGCTGGAGCAGGCAGGAAGGTGCCGGAGGAGCTGTACTACCTCTCCTCTATCTTCTCCTGTGCCAGGGCTCGGAGCAGCCTCATAGCTACCTATTCTGGTGTTTGCATTCTTGGATTCTGAGATAACACTGAGTAAGGAGCTGGGGCTGATCTCAGAGGCACAGGCACACAGCAGCAGGCAGCGCCCTGCTGGGGTCCCCAGGCACAGGATTTAGAGCCAAGCAGACTCCAAAACCCTGACTGCCTGCACCCTGTGTATCACTGCTTTATTCCCAATTGCCTGGAAGGAAGGTGGTGGCTTACAGCATATTAAGCTTTTCTTCTCTTTGTATCCAGAACTGCCCTTATGGAAGATACTTTGCATTGTAGTTTAGGTCTTTGCCCTGTAATGAAGAAGGGCTTTCCCAGAGTAGCATGCAATGCTATTTCCTTGCTTGGAAGTGCTCACAACAGTGCCCTTCACAAATACATCCCAAATAGCATGCTGTGTCCTGAGCTCTGTGCCAGCACAGGTTGGGTCTGCTTAATCCATGCCAGGATGGTTGGAGCCCTGGGCAGCCTGATCTGGTGGGGGACAGCCAAACCACAGCAGGGGTTGGAAATGGAATGTCTGTAAAGTTCCTGTAATTCTATGATCAAACTGTCCTGTGATCCTATGAATCCAAGTAGTGCTTCACCAGTAGCCCCACACCCGTAGGGCTGGACTTGCTGCATGTTAACTTGTGGTGGAAATGTGGAGGGTCAGCCAAACTATGGTCACCTCAAACCCTGAGAAAAAGGCCGTGGAGCTCGATGTTGCTTAATGCACTGCTTTTAAACTGCATTGCAGCGCATTGCTTTTAAGAGCTGGACTTGGTCTTTATGGGTTCTTTCCAATTTGGGATAGTCTATGATTCTAAATGCACATAGCTAGTTTGCACTGAGCATGGCTGTGTTTAACAAATAACATCAGAGACCTCAGAAAACCCTCTGGGAGGAGTGCAGCAGTGACTTGGCTCTTAACAGCCATCTTGTCCCGGGTCAGCAGGATTTATAAGAGAGATGGAACCACAAAGTCTAATAGAACCCTTAAGGCAGATCCCTTCTGCACCATCCCTCCTACTTGCTCCTTTTCCCTCTTCTCCTTCAATTTTTGATGAAGCTGTAGCTTCAGGGCAGACTTACTAGCAGGGCAGGATGCTCAGGGTGCCTTGCACATGGTGCAGTAGGATTTGGGATGATCGATCCAAGGTCCTTCCCCCAAAAGGGTTGAAATATTGTCATATTGGCATAGAGGCAAACCCACACATCTGCCATCCAGAAAACCACTTTTCTCTACCATCAGCAAGCCCCTAGTGCTAAGAAACTACTGAGAAGTGCTCAGCTGAACACCTCTGCCATCTGTGGGGTCACAAGGCAGCAAGAGGCCAGCTTGCCTTCTGCAACCCTCCACTGAGGAGGCCAGGGTGTGCCTCTCGCTAGATGCAAAGAGCCCAGCCTCCCCTGGCTGTGTTTGCACTCCTGCGTGCAAACAGCCTGCTGCAGGCAGCTGCCAGGGACGTGGAAACATGAATGCTGCCGCAGCCATGCAGAGCAAACAGTTCCATGGAAAGCTGGCAAGATATCCTGGGCTTAATCAGCAGATAGCACCCAGGAGAGCATGCGGGAGGGCTCGGCTCACAAAGAAGCCCTGGGAATGACGTAGGAGGAGCCCCCGTGCCCGACACACCTCAGCTCTCCCCAGGAACCCTCTCCTTTGGCAAACACTTCAGTAAGGTCCATCTCTTGCAGTGTATCCTGCAAGGGAATAGGATGGTGTATACAGGCTGCGTGCTCTTCCAGGGATGAATGTGTCCATCCATCCCTTCCTGTTGTGCTGATTTTACAGTATGAGCTGATGCATAAATGCAGGGGCAGAGATGCCATCTGGTACGAAAAGCATCTTTACTCCAGAAAACTGCTTTTAGTGGTTGGACTCATCCTAACACCTAGCATTATGCTGTATGAATGGAGGCAAAGATGCTCCCACATGGATACCAGCATCTCAATGGGACTCTGTTCTCCTGCTCTGGGTTGCCGTGGGTCAGACACCACTATGCTGATCTCACCTGTGTCCCATCAACCTGGCATGTGAGTTGGGGCCCTGATAGCAACAAACAGGTGAAATACTAAACACAGGCGGGGGCCAAACTCTGGTTCTGTTCTGCATTGCCTTCTAGAGGAGTATCTACAAGGATCTGCAGGCAGAAGTCGGTCCAGATCCCATTCATCCCCAAGGGCTTGGTGGCATATGCTTTGCAGCAGAGATGGTGCTCAACTAAAGCAAGCAGCCCAGCTTTTTGTTCTGGAACCTTCCCACGTCACCATCTTCTCCACAGCAGAGATCTTGTGGGGATTGCTCTCCTGAACAATATTTCAGACAGCAGTCCTAAGAAAATCACCCACGCTCCAGCCTAAGGGCTTCAGTGTTCCTCTAGAGCCCTTAAAACACTAGAGCATTTCCATACACTCTGCATTGCCCAGAGCAGGTTATTAAATAAAGTAATAGCTCGTTTACTAAGCCTCACCAAAGGGCTGTTCAGCTCCATGCCTACGATCACTGCCAAGCATGGGGCTTAGTTGAGCTCCCTGGGGCTTATCAGCTGTTCATGCTTCCCATATCTCCCTTCTTAGATGCTGTAAAATGAACCAGCATATGCTACTGTTTACCAAATTGTCTCCAAAGAGCTTTCTAGAAAATTCCAGCCCAGGTGTAGCCCATCTCAGGAGGTTATGAAGGATAAAAGTCAGGTGGTCCTCATTCTGTGGATAGACAGCAACTAGACCATGTACTCATGTATTCTGTGTTGATTTCTCCTTGCCCATCCTCCTTAGCCATCTAAGCCTAGGGGCCCTCCACTGCACCCACTCTGGTTTTCCAATGTGTTTCTCAGCTGAGGTGTCCACAACTGGATGCAATGTCCAGCTGTGGCCACAAAAGGGCCTCAAAAAGGGGGCCAAACTCTTCCTTCCTTCCAGTGCTTGTTCTGGAGCAGGACCTCCAGAAGACCAGGCTGAATGTTCACAACCATGGGGAGAAACATGGTAGGAAAATCATTCCCTCCTTTTGAGAAACATAAGCTACAGAATAATGTTTTCTTAGTTATCCTACTATATATATATATAAATGTCTTTTTCTTGCTGAAGACCAAATTCAGTTGGTTCAGAGGAAGGTAATGCCATGGGGACTAACCCTGGGAGGCAACAAGTAGAGAAGGGGATGCAAGGAGCTGCACTGTGCCTGACTATAAGCAATTGTAATACAATACATTTGTGCTTAAGAGTTCTCGTGTTTGTATTTCTAACTTCTGTAATGTCCATACAGCTTTAGGGAGAAAACAAGAGTAACAACTGAAAGGACAGCCACCATATCTGCAATAAGAGATACCTGATTTTACTTTAAGCTTTTTGCAGCTGCTCAGCTCCAGATAGCATCACTCCTTGCAAATACCTCTACATTACTATAGCCTTCCTCTGCTTTAATTTAGTCAACCTTTGCAATATTAATTTATACATTATCATTTGGTTTCCCGAAGTGCTGATAGGGTTTGGAGTGTTTGCTGTATTGGGCAGCCTTTTAAAAATCAATCTCAAAACCACAAAAAACCAAAGGTTTGTCACCTGAAGGCTTAATGCTGTTAGTACCAAACAGAGGGGAACAGTCTGGTTAGTGAGGGGCTCCTACATCTACCTCTACATCACAGAGGCTTTTTGTGCTTGTGTTTGGAAAGCAAACACCATTAGAGTTTGTGGGAAAATTATCTGCTATAGATTGTATTTCAGCTACCAAGATCCAGACTGTGCCAGCCTCTCAGTCCCTACAAGGCAAGGTCCCACAAAGCAGGGCCCTGCAGCTCCTCTCCTGCACCCAAGTGAGGAGATATAGAGCAAACCCACAGGTCCCTGTGTTGCAAGCATGACTCTACTGGACCTCACAGCACTCCCAGCCCCCAGAAATGCTGGGAAACTGGAAAACTCCAAACACTGCTCCTCTAAGAAACCACTCTCTGGATCACTAAGCCATCCTCTGAATGCTTGTTCTGGTGCAAAGCATTCATGAGTGCTCTCCTAGCTCTGTGGCTTAAGCAGGAAGGTCTGCCTGGTGTTGCCACTCAGTGCCCTGATGCCACCCCCTGTGTAACACTAGAAGGCAGAGCCAGCTGCACCCAGCACAAGCAGGCATGGCCCTTCCATCACTGCTGTCTGAGGTCAGATCCCACCGGCTGCACAGCAGCAGTGACAGATGCACATCTGGAACAGGAGTGCTGGCAGCCTGCGGCAGGAGCCTCTCAGCTTGACTTTATTACCATTTTATGGACAGCCAGCACCAAGAGCTTTCTATATTCATGAATTCATCGGATCCGTATTTCAAAAATAATAGATGTTGTTATTATTATTATTGGAATGAATTTCTCTATTATGTTCTGAGTGATTGTAACTACTTACTGCCTCCAGCGCAGGAACCATCTGAAAAATAATACTTCTGTAGTCATTGCTACAGGGCTGGGTGTTGGTTTTTTTGTGGTTGTTTTAAGTGAGAAAGGTAATAAGCAGAACAGCAGCAGCAATCATAACAGAAATAGAGCCATTATGAGGTTGTATATAAATACAAGGATTTTTATGTTGGTTTTTTTTTCAGGTAAAGCATGAC
Organism: Coturnix japonica; assembly: GCF_054131305.1. Classification (NCBI taxonomy): domain Eukaryota; kingdom Metazoa; phylum Chordata; class Aves; order Galliformes; family Phasianidae; genus Coturnix; species Coturnix japonica. The sequence continues at coordinate 4,576,800 of NC_140674.1, read as the reverse complement.
TCACGTTTCTCCCTGAGATTTCTCTTGATTGCATGGAATGCTGTGTCTAACAACAGCCTCACACTTTCTGCCTGCTTTATCCTTTGTACGGAGGAAAGAAAGCAAAACAAATCTCAGCAGAATGACTTTCTGATCCATTGATTACAAAGGAGGATGCCGGGGCTCTTTGCTCCCAAGCCCCAGAGCTCCTCCACAAAGCCCTTATCAGTGCCTGTTTGCCCAAGTGTGCCTCTTTCACTTGTGCCTATGATGTGTACTTTGGAGGTGGGGCTCCCACTGCCCTGAGCAACTTCAGAACTGCAGGTTTTTAACCTTAAATGCTAGTCCATAATATGCTGCGCATTGGCAAAGAGCAAAGATGAACCAACTGACCATAAATTATGCACTCGCAAGCTAAATCTAGATAGCTAGTGGATAGAGCACAACAGCCGTGACAGATGGCTTTCCTCCAGCTAGCAGACAGCCTGGGGACTGGAAAATAAGGCAGAAGGGACTGCGGAGCTGCCCGGGAGGCTCTCCAATAAAAGTCCTAGCATGGACTGCTCTCCTCTGCCATCATAGCAGGGTTTATGGATGAAGTTACAAATACCTCTTCACCCGAGTTGTTTGGTTCTCCATTATGAATTAGCAAGTGCCAGGCTCCATCCTGACCTCCCTTTTTATGTGACCCATATGGTGCTGCCATCCAAAGAGCTTCCACAGCATTCTGTACAATATGCGCTGTCAGCGTATTTTGACACGAGTCCAATAGCATGGATTCAAAAAAAGATGGGATCCCACCATGCCAAAATACAACATTTGGTTGAGCATCTGCCAGAGCCTAACTAGCAGACTGCTGGGAATGTTGCATTTTCCTTTTTCTCTCTTTCTTTCTCTCTTTTTCTGTCCTTCTTTCCTTCGTTCCTTCTTTCTTTCCTTCTTTCTCTCCTTCTCTGTGGATCTTCCCCTGAGAACCTTTGGAAATGGGTGAGCGATCTTTTTCTCTTCCCTTGTAGCATCTTTCTATCACACTGGTCCCTTCATTGTTATACCTCCTTTTTGTAATGCCTTTCCATCACATTGATCTTTCTGGTTGTTACGGATTGTCACCTTCATGGAATTAGGTTTCCTCTTGAGATAATCCACCTAGCTGCCTAGAGGAAGGCTAGCACTGTATCAGAATAGCAACAGGCAAGGAAATCCTGGGGAAGACTGAGAGAAATTCATGCCACCTCCTTTCTTGATGTTACACACGTGGGTATTAGTAACTGGAAAGCCCTGGAGAAGCTGCAGCCACAGTCTGAGATCATGAAAGTCATGTCCCAGCTCTCTTTGGGTTTGGCACATTCTCTAATGCTCCTGCTTGTCCCAGAGCATTTTCTGACCAATAATCCCAATCTCAACCCACTTTTACAGGCTTTCCATGAGGTCATCAGTTTCACTTACCCATACCATCAGCCATAGCACAATTTCACAAGAGCTGTGACAGGATGGAGGACTTGGCTTTAGAATTGGTTTTAATAGCAAGTTTGCCCCCTAAAAAGTAGCTTTGTCTTGATGAGCTGAGAGCTGGCTCAATTTACACCTTTTGTTTAAGCTCTGAGAAAGCTGGTGCTGATATGAGGTGCTGAGATAAGCTCCTAATCTCCTTAGTAGGGAGAGTGATGGAGAGATGAGAGGGACAGACAAAACCAGGAGGTCAGCAAAATGAGACATAGCCTTCCTACTGTGTAGGTGACTGGGTGTGGCCGTGTACAGGTAATGAGGGGGAATGATTAAAAAAAGAGCATTATACATAAAAGTATGGACTTCGTACTATGAAAGCAGAGCTAAGGTGAACAGTAATCATTTTCCCCCAGATCACACAGTTTTAAACTGACATTGACTGGGGTGCAGGGGCAGACATTGCCTGAAATAAGAGGAAGGGAATTAAAGCATTCATATTGGCAATGGCAGCTGGACACTGGGGTGCATTGAGATAAAGCCTGAGGGGTCAGGGAATTCTCCCTCCTGCATGGAGGAAAATGGTGCCTACTGTACAGAGGGGAAAACAGTGATTTCAAATGAGCCTTGTGAGTCAGGAAGCACTGATTGAACCCTCAAAAACAAATGGATTTATGAGAAAAGTAAAGGAAGATAATGAAAATTTAGAACATGAGCTTGCCAGCTATGGAAGTGTTAACCCATTTTTAGTTATACTCGAGATCGTTGGACAAAATCTGAAGGAAACATTAATTAAAGGCACTGAGAAAAATGAGATAAAGTGCAACATAGGTTTACTAAAGGCAGTTTGTGCCAGACCATGCTGACATCTTCCTTTGATAAGATAATTGGTTTTCCAGACAAGGGAAATTTGGTAGATCTAATCTATCTAGAGTTCAATAAAGCATTTGATATGGTGCCACATGGGAAATTATTAGCGAAGCTTGAGAAAATGGGAGTTAACAGAAGGACCCAAAGCAGTGAGTGCAGGGGCTGGCATGGGGACAGCTGTGGGGTTGGTGTGAGGCTGCTGGTGGGCATCTGAAAGCTCCATCATGACGCCAATCCTGATAGAGGCCCCCCAGGCCCAAGGCTGGTTGCAGGGCAGTGGGGCTTGCTGATTTATTCAGATCTCCTTACATTTTAACTTGAGAGCATTTGGGGCTCACGACCTTGAGCGCAGGGCTGGGAGCATCACTGCAGACTTTGTAGGGATGCTCCTACACCATGAGATGGCAATGTTGCTCCATTAAAAAACATCTCTCTTTTCTTCCAGCACCAGTTTGCAGAGTCTGGACACATTTCAATACGTACTTCAAGAAATATCAGCGAATGCAACTGTGAAATGATGATGATGGCAGGAGTTATATCAGTCCCCACATGGCTCAGGCAATGTGGCTCCGGACCACAGCCTCCATGTCTTGGGATGGGAACGGGTGTGTGACATGGGAAGGAAGCATGCTGCGTCAAGTCAGCTAAGAAAGAAGGCATCACTTCAGGTCTGTTCTAAATCACCTTTCCCAGAATTACAGAAAATAAAATGGAAATACACAGAGTTGCTTAGGATAAGTGTGAATGGGTACGTATGCATGTATAGTAGAGAGATGAGAAGACAATTTTATATAGGAATAAAATCTGCTTATCCCTTCCCTGTATTTTTAGTTTAAATTACACCCAAATGCCATCTGATCAATTCGGCTGAAATGAGCCCTTAATCCTAATAAATCTTGATCATCTTTTGAGACCTTGGGAAGCAGCAGAGAATGTGTTTGCATAAAACATTAACACCTCGATTCCAGCTACCTCGTCTTGTATCCTACTCACAGGCGTGTAGAAATGCAGCTGTTAATGTCAAATGAGATATCGGAGAGAGACAAAGAAATGCTTTTGCCTGCTTTGTCCCCACACGTCATCTCTGATGAGATTCACATTCTCAAATGGGAAGGCACGTGCTTCCACCTGTGCTGCAGCAGAGATCTAACTCAGGATAAAATTCTCAGTTTTCTTGAAGTCTTTGGAAGAAAAAAAGAGCCTCAATCTGCTCATTATTCCTCAAACTTAGAACAATCCTGTCAATTTAAAGACATTTTCAGGGGGATTTATAAATACCAAGCTTGGCAAAGGGTGTTGTTTCAAAGAAATGCTGCTCCAAATTAGGGTAGACCCAGTGGTGTAAATCAAGATGTATTTATCTGAATACAGGTATGATTATTTCTCCCAGCTGGGCATTTGATGGGGGCTTTCTCTAGTGATCTGACCATTGTAATTTGGGTTCATCGTGGTCTTGAGAGCTGCCTGTGGTATGTGAGCTTTTCTTTCCTTGATGGGAGAGGAAAGGTGCAGAGGGATCCTGAAGGTGGTAGCATTGCCATTGCTAACTGAGAGCAGCAGTGAGAGCATCTGAAAGGAAGGACAGGGCTGGAGATGCCCTGCAGAGATTGGCTGAGGGAGAGCACTCTTGCAACTGGGTATGAAAGTAGGAATGAAATGAGCAGTGCTAAACTGCCTGTACTGGGAAATAAAGCAGTGAAAAGGGAATGAAAGTTATCTTTATCTTTGCAGTGTGCTCTGTAGCCCAGTGCTTAACAGTGCAGGTCGTGCTATGTTCAGATCATTCTACTCTTGACAATCTGCATATAGGCCATGGGGAGTGTGCTCTTGTAGGTTCTTAATGCCTACAGCTGCATGGGAGTTGGGTTCCTCTCCCTGGATGCCCTGATTCCACAGTCTTGAGCAGTGCAAGTCTGTGAGCATCTGCTCTCCAGCTTCTGCATGTTTTTCTGTCGGACCAGCCTTTGGAGCTCCGTCCTACAGCCCCTTGTTATTCCTGGAGCACTACATAGATCCTGAATGTTGCTGTACAGGCATCCCTCCAGTTGCCAGCAAATTCCATGTGAGGGCCTTTCTATGTCTAAACATAGTTTTATAACTCCCATGACATCCACCTATAAATAAGAAGATCAAAGCCTTGACCCTTGGAAAGTAACTGTGACCCCATCGTTGAGTAACCATGCCCCAAAGACTGTATAAAGCTGGAAGGGCACATAAATCTAGAAGGAACTAATGAAGACCCCCAGGGCCACCCTTTTCTATGGCTGTCTTGTTAACATGATCTAGGAAAGACAGGGGGCCCTTAAATAAAAAAAAATCAGAGTGACTCATCAAAGTCAGACACAGATGGAATATTGTCAAGGAGGTGCTGCTTCATAGGATGAAGTATTGCACAGCATGATCTTACAACCAAGAATCGTTGCCAAAGGGGGCTGGGGAGCAGTTAGACCTCTAAAGCTTGGGCAACCTTCATGGCCCATGAAAATATGTGCCATTCTTACCAGCTAAGGGAGGCCCCATCCTGGCACCCATCCCTCTTCTTCCTGACAAGTGCATGCAGACCCCTTGTATGGGAAATCACAGCCTGAACCTCTGATTAATCAGCTGAGGCGAGTGTTGGGTCAGCTGCGGGAGCACAGGTGAGAGTAATCCAGTTGTGCTCCTGGAAGGGGTGGAACTCGACTCCACCTCCTCTAAGACCTCATTTAAGGGCTGACCACCACTGAGGCAGCATCTCTTGGAGATTGCTCCCCAGTGGTGACTGCCTTAGCTTTCTGGTCAAGGCATCAACATTGGTGAGTTTTCCTCTGCTAATAACCTTTGACTATCATCATTTTTGTTAACATCTTTGTATTAGCCACTCTTACACCCCTGCAGGTGGGACTGAAAGTCTTTTGCTGAGGAAGGTGACAATGACAGCCCTGATGGAGGATGGGGTGGCTGATAATGGTCCTGGTGGGAATGCTCCTTGCAGGAAGCCCAGGAGACCAGAACCATCTGCCAGTGGGAACAGTGGGGCAGAACTCGATGCAGCACTGAGCTTCAGGTCCCTAGGCTTGCATGTCCTTGCTCTTGACCTTACAAAATGACTGGCAGATGGATGGGAAAATTGCACACAACGACAGAGTTGGGTAATGATTTTAAAGCTGTTTCCAAGCCTGCTGCTTCATCACAGTTCTCATGTGCTACAGAAGAGAATTGCACTGGCTTTCCAGGTAATGCAGACACTGATTTCCCCTAAAATTATATTTTGGCTGCTCACAATGACTTGGTGTCCCAGCTGCCACTGGGGATCCCAATGGCACCAGGAGCCAGGTGGGCTCCCGCTGTGCCCATCCAACAGCGTGCCAGCAACAGATTAAATCTCACACCAGAGACCTCGGGAACCCTGGTAGCAGCCTGTGTCCCTCACTAATCCTATTCTCTATTAATTTGTTATCCCATTAACACCTTGCACATTTCTTTCTCTCACCACTGTGCTATCCTTAGAGACTGCTGGGGATCCTGTAATATGCTATTTTGTTGTTACGAGTGTAAGCCAGCAAACTCTCCTCATCTTAGCCTAGAAATCCCTTGATAGAAAGAAAGAAAACTGCTGCTTTGTTTCTTTCAATCAATACTATCCATTAAGATCTGTGTCTAACAGCTCCGAGTCCAAGTGAATAACAGAATGAGCTACCTCCTGCTCTCTTAAACCTTTGGAAACAGTAAATGCTCTTCTGAAAAGAACAATTTGATATTGCAGCCCTGTCTGGACCAGACAGGGGGGCAGCTTTCTTCTCTTAGGTTTGAAAACAAAATTGCTCACCATTTTCATAGAGAGCCAGAGGGCAGAGAGAAGCCCAGAGGGAGCTGAAATGTGGGGGGTGAGATGTCAGCTGGGGTCAACCTGCCCCCTGATGTCTGTATACCAGCATATTAGAATGCACAGGGAGCATGAGGCATAAAATCCCCAGCATTGAGCTGCTGGTGGTGGAATTTGTGCAGTTTCATGTATTTGGGAGTGGTTCTGTGCATCCATAGCCCCAGTCCTGCTGTACCCACAACGAGAGCGGAATTGCTCAGATGGAGCCCCAGTTACAGACAGTTTGGTCAGATACCTTCTCCTCCTTCCCATCATCAGGGCGTCTGAGTCCTGCTGATGCACAGTTGTCCTTATGCCTATTAATACTGGTGCAGTCAATATAGAGCAATCAAAAGCAGCACTGATACTGGCGCTTCTCTTTTCTTGGGGCCTCAGAAGCAAAATTTCAGCTGCAAGCAGGGAACTTGGCTTTGAAAGACAGAGTCTGCAGGTTATGGTGGCAAACCCTTTGGGGTATCTCTAAAAGAAATCATATATGCAGCCCCCAAGTGCATTGGCAAAGGAACTCCTGGTAGAGGTAGGCAAATACTCACACACTGTGCGGGCATTTGCAACAAAGCATGTTTCCCTGTTAATATTTAAGAGAGAAAATCCAGCTAGATATGGGCTAAAAGAGTGATGACAAATGGAAAGAGCTTGGTCCTTAAGAAAACACCCTTGCTGCAGTGTTTTGCAAAGCATGGAGATATAAAATGGCTCTCCTTCCCCACCTGACACCCAGGGTGCATGCCACTGAGTTAGCAGTAACTGAAAGTGCTCCAGGAATGTGATCTGTGTTCATCATTGATTTGAAGGTTCATCGGTTCGCCTCAACATGATCAATACTTTATTATTCCACCGATCGATCCCTGCTTTGTTTGTGAACTTTACCCAATTGATATACATTAAGAAGTTTAGCAGCATTGATAAGGTTTAAATCAGGAGCTGTAGGTGGAGAAGAAGAGGCTGTATGCAGCACAGAGCTGTGGGCACTGTGGGTCCAAGCTCAGTAGGTGGATGTATCTCTATGGGCATGTCGACAGCTCCATGGTCACAGGATGCCTGGTTAGAGACAGATCTTGTGTTGGAGGAAGGGCTCAGAGCTGGAGTGATCCTGTCTAAGAGTTGGTCAAAGGAGCAAGATGTCTCTGGGTGAGTCAGAATTGCTGCACTTGGAACCCAAACCTATGCAGTGGTCATGGGAAGGGGTCAATGAGTTCTCGCTGCTCTACTTGGTGTCCCCCTGGACATCCTGGGATGCAGAAAGCACTTGGAAAAGATGTGGCTGGGAAGTGAAGCCTGGTAGTCTGCCCCATGGCAAGGCATAAATGACCCCACATAAAGGACTTTGCTGCTGCAAGGCAAGCAGAGCCCAAGCCATACCCAATGGCTTTGGGTTTCACGGGGTGTATGTTAATCTTTCTCACTATCCCCTCTGCAAACCCAGCATTGTCTTTGTTCTCATAGTTCGTTCTCAATCATAGAACACCAAGGTTAGAAAAGACCTTCAGGATTGTCCTGTCCAACCATTGGCATTCCACATGGGGAGCACTCTGTGACTCCCAGCCTTACAACAAGCACATAGTTTTCCCTTGACTCCAATGAAAAGCCCCATCTCTTTCTGCACAGTCCATTTCTGGCTTTAAAAGGATCACAGATCCTGTCCTCATGGCATGCTGATATACAACACATGGCCAGCACTGCTTAAATCCCAGCCCATGCCATCCTCCTGCACAGTCCTGGGGAGGACATCATCTTCTGGAACATCCTCTTCTTTTTTTCTCTCTGATGATTATTGAAGTAGGAGTGAAAAATATCATGTGGCTTTAGGAAAATAAAACATCTATATGATATGTATTACTGAAAGCATCCTGATTAAAAGTGATTTTATAGCAGGATGCAAACTGCAACCAGAGTCAGCATCCGAGTTGCTGGCCCCTGCTCTCGCCAAACTACTTGTATATTATTCACAGTTGTAAATTGCTTTGAGATTTCTGGAAGTGGATAAAGCCTCATTTCTCTGCAGTCCTTTTAAACATCTCTGTGCAAAATCTATTAACATTCAAAGGGATGCATGGGGATGAAAGGCGGGGGGAAAAAACATTGCTAAGAGTATGCAATGCCCCAAGCCTCATGCAATTTTACCTGGAAAATGAAGCTTTTGTCAGTGTCTTTTCTCCATGGGGCTTTTCCATTCCCTGATGTAATCTGAACATTTTACTATTTGTGTCATTACTGAACAAAAGGGTGAAAATGTGGTTTTTTTCCCCCTAAATTAAAGGGTTGTTCCCCCCCAGTAGAAATGGTAAAAGAATATCAAATTATGACCTGACAAGGAGCACTTCTGAAAGAGAATCGCCAGAGTACAGCAGATCTATATCTTATCTCTCTATGAAATTGCATGTCTATGCAGCAGCATTGTAACAGGTTTCAGCTGGGCATAAATTCATAGCATTGCAGGGTCTAAATAGGAAGCTTGTTGGAGCTTAAATTGCGAGTGAACGTTGTGCAAACCCATTTCAATACTAATGAGCCAGTAGGCACACAGGCACAGAATAACGGCAAGGGGATGGGGTGGTGGGGAGCTGTTCTTCACCTTGGCACAGGCCCTAGATCTCAGCCCTGACCTGGAGCAGGGATGGAAAAAAGATGTGGTTCTGCTTCTCGTCATGGCTAGAGCCCTCCTCTGCCCATGTTGGGGTGGGAGATAGGCCCAGTGGCAAAGGGAAGGCAGGGCACTGCTTCTGCCTATGCTTCACCCCACGAAGAAGGAACAGATCACGCTTTTTCACACCTTAAAACAAAAAGAAGAAACCTATCAAACCGGAGAGAAGCAAAGTTATTTCTTATTCTGGTTGGGAACCCAATCTTCTCATCAACACTGCCTTCGATGCAGTGCTTTGCTTTTTTTTGCCCAGACTTCATGGAACAACTTCAAAGAGCCCAACATCCACTGGAGGAGCATGGTGCTGATTTACCGCACGTGAAATCAATGCTGCCTGCTCCCAGCACCATCTCAAGTCCCTGCACATTTCTAATTGGTGGGTTTTGTTTTCATTCGCCTTTCCTGATGTATCCTTCGAGTAATTCATTCAGAGAGGAGATATTTTAAGCAAATATTTTTTCAAATGATGGTTGGATTACTTGCTGTAGTGTTCATAAATAGCTGTTCTCGATAACAAGGTTGCATATAGGGTTTAATGGAGAGAGCTGTTGATTTATGGTAGCATTAAGCATGTACGTGAACTTACATTTGAGACTGATAAATACGAGTCCTTAATATGCACATGCATCATTTTTATGTTCCTTTTACAAAGAGGTTTTGAGTTGTGTGCGCATTATAAAATTACACAGAAAAGAATGCCTGTAGTCTGCACGGGAGCCGAGGCTGCCGAGTGGTAATGAAATATACATTTTCTGGTATGCTGTGTGCAGGTTTGCTATGGGAGCAGTATAAAATTTATGGCATCCTGAGCTATTCGTTTTCACGGCTTTCAAGAACTCAGGCCTTGTAAACGCTGGTACCGATAGCAGTCGGAGCAGTTGTTCGTTTGCTGCCTTAATTGCATTCTTAATGACCACGTTTTATTGTTATTGTAATTAGTAAATTAGACCGTTTTCTGATGCTGGGCTCTTTTTTTTTCTCCCCGCTTCCAGCCTGTTTTCTGTTGGCGAGCTCTCTCCTTGCCCTCTGTGCCTTGACCTACTTCAGTAGGTGAATGCTGGGGGTGCAGATGATGTCTCTGAGATAACTAAACTCCTGCCATCCATTGGAAGCTGCAGGAGGAGGGGAGAGGTTTCACCCTCGTGGGGTTGAGGAACCGACCTGCCTAACACTCCCTGCAATGGCTTTCCTGCTGCAGGCACTGAGGAGAGAGTAAAAATGAAGTTTGCTCTCTTTGACTCACAGCAGGGCTGCAAATGATGTTAATTGGGAGGAGTATGTGTTGCTATTTGTGAAGGCAGCTATTAGAGGCAATTGGATGGTGTATGTGTAGTCGCTCCCTGCCCATCCATCTGCTCCTCTCTGAAACACTGCTACTGCATTTTGGTTCCACTCCTTCTCTTGCTATTTCTTTGTTTATCCCTTATTTATCTCTCGCTGTCTCCCCATTTGGTTCAGTGCAATGATGTTTGCTCTCTCCTCCCATCCTGCTTCTCCCTGTGTCACCTCATCTGGCCTGGCATCATCCTGCTGACACTTCCAGGATGTGCAGCTCCCCCCCATTCCCACAACACTTCCCATGGATACAAAGAGATGCTTTCTTGCTCTGGCGGAGGTTCTGCTGGATTGGCAGGAGACAAGTAATGCATTTGATGCTGCATCATATGAAACACATCAGAAAGTGGAGAAATGCTGAGAGGTGAAAATGCTGCTGCCTGAGTTAATGCCACAAAGTGTTTGTTTGTGCTTTCTGACCATCAGACCTTCAACATGTGGACCGCACCACTGCTGCCCCTTTAGGGACAAAATCAGGGGCTTAGGAACATGTGTCTCCCCATAAGTCCCATTTCCTGAGGTGCATCGGGAGCCCAGAGCAGCTCCCAGAGGCAAGGCTTACACAGGGCAGAATGGAAAGTGAATCTGCACCTGTCTCTTTGTTCTGGTTTCTCTGGCTGGCTTGGAGGGCTTGGAGGGAGGGTGCCTTGGGCAGAAGCGTGCACCTGAGCTCTCCCACCCCCCTGTCTTGTGCTTCTGTGTTTGCCAGGTTGTAGAATCATAGAACGGCTTGGGTTGGAAGGGACCTCAGAGATCGTGGTTGTCTGGTCTTATCATAGAATCATAGAGTCATTTAAGTTGGAAGAGACATTTAAAGGTCATCAAGTCCAACACCTCTGTAATGATCATGGACTACAGCTCCATCAGGTACTCAGAGCCCCCTGGGCCTGATCTTGAATGTCCCAGGGATGGGGCACCCACCACCTCTCTGGGCAACCTGTGCCTCACTGCCCTTATTGTCAAAAAACTTCTTTCTATCCAATCTAAATCTCCCCTCTTTCAGTTTGAAAACACCTCCCCTTTGTTTCAAACCTCTCCCCTCTATCCCTGCCTTTCATGTTTTGAATCATTCCCAAGCTCTGTGATTGAGGAATTACCTCTGTGAGCCTCAGCCTTGACTTGGTTTTGCTATCTCGCTCCAGGCAATATGGAAGTACCTGTGAAATGCAACGGGTAAGTACATTTTTCAGATCTTTTTCAGAAGCACGTTATCCCACAAGTATATCATATTTTTTTAAAGCCAAGGACTGGGTTCCAACTCCTAAAATATACCACGACTTGCCGTTTGAAGAGGGCTTTGGAAATGAATGGAGCACTGATCACAATTAGTACAAAGTAATTTAAAATTATTTGAAGGGCTTTCATAACATGAAGTGTTCCAATAATTTGTAATTACTTAATGTTTCACCTGCTCCGAATCCCATTTACTTCCCAAATCAAGCCCTTGAAGGGATTTGAAGTGGCGCATTTCAAAATGAACAGGGCAACCTGGAGGAGCTGCTAATTCTAGAAGCACTTGTGGCACTCTTGCATAACAACGAGTTTTTGTTGTTTCAGATGCAATCCCCAAACGGTCACTTGAAGCTTTTCTCCCCAGGCGGGTGGGAAAAGCATGGGCTAAAGTGGGTTGTCTGAAGGCAAGCAGGACACTGAATTGTATGGCAACCCATGGGAGCAGTGGTGAGTGTGGGCAACGTGCGCTGCAGACAGCCTCCAAAGGGGGAGAAGCAGATTAAACCCGTGAAAAAATGATGGAAAGCACAAAAAAAGGAATAGGAACATCCAGGCGGTGCCTTCTCAGAGCAATGTAAGCCCAGCTGTTACCCCAGGGCTCCCACATCCATCACCACCATGGGCAGGATGGAATGGCATCTGGGCATCCCCTTGGGCTCTGCAGCTCCAGGAGGCCAGGGTGACACTGAGCTCCCCAGGCTGCCCCCACGAACTCATCCTATGCATTTGGAGAACCTCTTTGCTGATTTCTTCTACCCTTTCCGCCCATCCCTGGGGAGCAGGAGAGTGGGACTTGTGCAGAGAGATTATCTTGAAGAGTTTTCACTCTGATTTTGAGCATAATCAAAGGGTGAAGCTCACTTGAGGCTGTCAGTTGTTACTCAGCCATGCTGAGCAGACTGAGCTCATCTTCATTCAGTGTAGTACACATCCCCCAGCTGCCCCTACTGCATGAAGCATTTTTAACCTCTTGCTATACAGGGGGCACCAAACCAGCAGGAACACCTAGCTGGAGCCAGCAGCAAACCTCCAAACTCAGGACATGGTGAGCACCCAATCAACGATCAACCAAGGAGAAGAGTAATACTCGTTACACTGACCAGCTGTGAAACACCTCTGGTTAATGGAGGATATTGCATTAGATTGGGCACAGCCTTCTCTCTGCAGAGATGTTTTAGCAGTAGGTGTGAGAAAAGAATGGTTTTACTGCTGGATCAGTTACTGTAAAAGGGAAAGATCAAGGTGACACCTGAGCATGGCCAAAGCACACCTGGAGAGCTCCATCCATAGAGCTACAGCTGATACCCCTGCAAGAAAGGTCTGGGCACAACCTGCTTTCATAACCAGAAATATGTCTGGCAACCCATAATGTTGAGGTATTGCCTTCTGCCTTAAGGGCAGCCTCTGAACAAGGACGCAGCAGAAACCTACACAGAAGGAGCTGGAGCTCAAGGTTAATGTGGTTAAACTGGCTCCCAAGCTGCAGCTAATTGGGAAGGGCTGCTATAAGGGAGGGGCAGTTCTGGGAGATGTGAGCAATGCTAGAGGCAGGTGGTGAGTTAGGGAAGGGTCTTAGCTTATGAGGATTTAATGGTGAGGGGTGATGGAAATGAGAGAGGAAAGGGGAAGAGGCACAGCAGGCCTTTGTAAATCCACTCCAAGCAGGACTGGGGTATCCTAACCCCATCCTGGAGTGTGGGTGTGTGTGTGTGGTGGTGGGGCTGTGGAAGGGGACACTTGTTGTGAGGCTGGGAGGGCTGCAGGTCAGGCTGAACAGCAAACGTGATATGAGCAATGTGCTGATGGAAGATCAGTTCAGTGCTGGTGGGGACAGGGGAGCTGTCCCTCTGTCTGTCAGGTGCTGTGTGTCTGTCAGAAGTGCTTCAGGGACTGTCCCCATGGGGAAGGGGCACCCACTGACAGCTGGGGGCTGCTGTGCAGCCGTTTCCCTTGGAACAGGGTTTTACAGACAGGCCTGAGAAGAAAGCTGTAAAGGGAGCAAACGAATCTGCTCTGAAAACTTTATAGGGGATACGTGAATGCTACAGCTAGTTATGAGGCTTTGTTTTTGCTGGATTTTAGGAAAAAAATGAAGCTTGCTTGGCTTCAAAGTATATTCTGAGTATAACTTCTTGCATCGTAAATTATTCTTAGAGAAACCTTACATCAAAGGAAGGAATCTGTGTTTCTAGCTTGAGCGGGAAGGGGAAAAATGCCTCCAATATATTCTCCAACCATGTTTCAGAGCTTGAGAGAGAACTGGTGTTTTTTTGATGAGTTCTTGCCTTACTTGAGCTTATCTGGATGGAAGGTTCAAATGGCTGCTTGGAATTACCAGGCTGTGCACAATGTCCTGCATTCCCTGAGATCTTCGCAGAGCAATATGGGCTTGCTCCTTCTTCAAAGTGCAACTGGTTCCTTTAAAATAAGAAAGGTTAGAGAAATGCTATTTGTGGGGAATGCTCTGCTACAGAGCACTTCTACTTGTGTTCTAAGTGTGTTAGTGACCCAGGAGGGGACATTTGTTCTTGCTGCCTTTGGGTGTGAGAATAAACCTGATGCTGTTTGGGGTAGAAATTCTGGGTTTTGATGGCATTGTTCAAGGAGTGTGCTGGGCTGCATGCAGATGCATCCCAACTTGCTGTATGCTGGGGCTCTGCCCTTGGTGCTCCCTGTGCTCATCTGAGTTGTGGCTCCTGTACACTGTTGCTGGCTCTTGGTGTTGGAAAGGAACCTGTTGGTTTTGTGCTTTTCAGGGCTGGGAAAGCATAAATAATGGAAACTGAAGGCTGTCTCATTCTCCATCTCCTCTCCTTCAGCAAGAGTAATGAAACCTAGCTGAGATGTAGAGTGCAAGCAACCCAGTGGAGAAGTGCTGATGCTTTATACCATCCTGAACTGTGTTTGCAGTGCTCTGCCTGTGGGTGGTATGTGGGCTTCCTCCTGGCTCGCTGTGCGTAACAGCAGAGAAAGCAAGAAGGGAAATGGCTTCAGGCATGTTTGGTTTTTACACTGCTCCTTTCATGGCATGCTCTTTTCTTCTGGAGGGCCTTCAAGAGCCCCTGTGTCTGCCCTAAAATACAGCATGGTTGGGAAGTCGAGGAACTTGTGCTGAGCCTGTGCCTGAGCAGCTACAGAGAGCTGAGAATTTGTCACCAAACACCAAATCGATGGGATAAACAAAGAAATGTCTCACTCGAGACACAAACATGCAGGGCTGTGCAGCAGCTCAGCAAACATAGCACAGGCATGGGCTGGACAAGCTCCTCCTGTGCAGATGAACCCAATGGTGCTATGTTGCAGGAGAGTAAACTGCCATCTCTTGTTCCCAGCACAAATGCAAGAGACTTAATGAGTGTGATGAGAGAGGGCAAATATTTACACTGATGAGCTTGAGTAGGCAAATAAATCAGGCTTTTAACAAATGAGGCAAACATTATGCGCAGGCTCTATCTAATTTGAAGGAAAGTTTGTATTTTGGGCCTGGGCCTCTCAAGCTGCTCTGTTCATTCAACAAACTTCAGCAAAATGTGTTGTCAAAGAGCATCAGAGATGAGAACATTCAATTAAGTCTGTGCAAACACCCACATTATTAGTAATCCTGAATTGGGATGGAGAAAGAAAAGGCTTCTTGTTAGCTTCACAGTCACGTTAGATTAAATTTGGCCTCGTTGGCAGGTTGAGACCAACTTTCCTGTTCTTGTTCAGCCCCAAAGCATGGTGACTCCCCCACCTCCCTGTGCAGCTGTGTCAGTGTCTCATTGTTCCTTCTGAGAAGAACTTGTTCCTAATATCCAACCTGATCTTCCCCTGGCACAACTCAAGGCCACCACCTCTTGTGTCTATGGGACCCTGCTGGGGCCAGGCAGGTCAGTCTGCTGCCTCCAGAGCTTTGGTTTTGGAGATCCCATCCTAAAGAACCTCCTATCTCAGATGGATGTTAGGTCAAGCCCCAGCTCAGCAGCATTTTGGCCCAGGCAGCTCCTGCTTGCTGGGACTGGCCAAGCTCGCAGCCTGGAGTACAAACTATTGATCAGCAGGCATTACCAGCTCATTTAAACAGATGGGCTTTTAGGAGTGAATTAAAGGAAGTGTGGGACTAGAAAAGCATGAAAAATGTATATGATTCCTCAAGCTAATCACGGCAATAATGCATGTTTACTGACAAGGCTTTCTTCACGTAGTGAGCAACCTCTATTTATCCAATTTATCCATTTATCTGGAAAGCAGATATCACAGTAAACAACGACTTGGAGGCAAGTCCACAGCCATAAATCAGCATTTTTCTGAGTGCCGAGGAGGACGACAAGCCTCTGTGTAAGAGCTCTGCATCACGAATGGAAATTACTCAGTGCTGACGCCTGAAAGGACACCAGCAGCCCTTGCACTTTGTGCTGAATTTCTCTTCGATTTCTACTTCATCTACCAGGCTGTGAGTTAAAAATATTGTCTTCACTTTGCATTAAGGGAGGAGCGTCTCCCAGCTGAGCCTCTCCATAGCTGGGAGGAGATGCTGGTATATTCCCATTACTTCTAGTGATATCCTTCTTCACAGTCAAATCACTTCTGATTCTCCTCTCTTGGCTAAGAGACTTCAGTGCTTGTGAAGGCTCTCTGCATTGCGTTGTTCCGGTGAATTATTTCTCCTAGCTGCCAAAATGCGAACAAATAGAGTGGGTGAGGGAGGAAAAAAAGAAATGAAGAAAAAAAGAAACAAAGAAAATTTGACATGGTTGCAAAAATATTTACTTTCATTGCATGAAAGGCGCCTGTGTGCTTTAACACTTCTCATTTCAATGGAGAAAAACAATTTCTGCTTGTAATTAAATGCTTAGATAGAGTCTGCGTCCAAGTTTGCTTTCCATAAATGGGAAGGCAATTAATGTCTTGCATCAATGCTATTTGTCTCCTTCTTGCAGGTCTGCCTGATGGGAGAGCAGTCTGTTACAAAGGGGAGAATCCTGTCTGGGTCGAAAAGATGCCATTTTTGGAATGCAGGTTTCAAGTCCAAGCCTGCTGGTGATCTGTCCTTACGGTCTCTGTTATGTACTGAAAGATTTGTTAAGAAGACATAGAAAAGGGAGAACTGGGATGGGAGATGCGATGAAAAGCCTATTTGTTATCTCAGCAACGTGAGACACATCTCACTAGATTGGTTTCTGTTCTAAAGAGCAGAACAAAATCCTTCACTTCTTGCCTTTAATGGCGGTGTTGATGGAGACAGCCAACAATTTCCTCTCCTCATCGATTTTGATTATGAATTCTCATCTAGGTACGGAGTCCAATTTTTTGCAAGAAACATTTGGCCCATGGGACAGCGGATGTCAGACTGAACTGGGCTCTTCCTCACCGCTGTCCTCTGGGTGCTCTTTGCTCCATTGAGTTGCCTACAACCAGTTTCAAATTAATTGCAGCACCACGGATCAACCTTCCCCATTTTTTTTCTCCCTCCCACACACCGCCACGTGTTCACGGACAGCCCGCGTTTTCTGGTAAGCTTTCTGGCAGCCTTTGAGCCTCACGCTGAACACATGAGAGCATTTAGCGAGCTACATTTCACTACAAAACGTGTTCCTGGGTAGTGCTTGCACATAAGCGTGTCATTGATGTTCCCCAAGCGCCAGCCTTGGCAGATGTGTAATGGGAGAGTGGCTGCTAACACTACAGCTTCCCTCCAGGATGCTGCTTGGGCTCAGGAGGGAGTGACGTGGAGCATGTGTCAGCCTTGCAAATGTGTGTTGCTGAATGCTGGGTGGTCGTCTGTTCTGTGATGGGAAAAGCTGGGTCCCCAGGATGAGAAAAGCCACTTGCTCAGTCTGGTGACCTGCTGAAACCTGGCATAGCTGTGGCAAGTGGGTTATGGCAGCTTTCTGGGGAAGGTGTGATAAGAGGAAAGAGCCTCCCTGCAAGGCTCTGTGACAGCTTCTGCTTCTGTGTGAAGCTGATGAGCTAAAGAGATTTGGGGATGGAAGCCCTTGAGACAGTTCTGACCAGGAGTATCTCCTCCCACACTTCCAACATGCCTGTGGCCAGCAGCCATCACCTGGAGCACCTTCTCCAGTTGTGGAGTCCTCAGTACATGGACTTGTTGGAGTGTGTACAGAGGAGTGCCACAAAAATGATCCCATGGATGGAACACCTTTCCTACAAGGACAGGCTAAGGGATGGGGCTGTTCAGCATGGAGAGGAGAAGGCTCTGGAGAGACCTGAGAGCAGCCTGTCAATACCTAAAGTGGGCTGTAAGAACAGACTCTTTCTCAGGGTCTGTTGTGATAGGACAAGGAGAAATGGTTTCAAACTAATAGAGAGGAGAGCTAGATTGGATATAAGGAAGAAGTTTTTCCATGATAACTGTGGTGAAGCATTGGCACAGGTTGCCCAGAGAGGTGGTGGATACTCCATCCTTGGAGACACTCAAGGTCAGGCTGGACAGGGCTCTGAGCACCTGGTGGAACTGTGGGTGTCTCTGTTCATTGCAGGAGAGTTGGACTGGATGGCCTTTAAGGGTTTCTGCCCAATTCAAACGATAACTCCATGTTCTGGATTGGTTCCAGCCTGCCCACCACAGACCCTCCCTCCTGCCCTTCTTCCTGCATCACTTTTCTCTCCCGTTACTTCACATCCTGAAGGATTTACCTTCCAGTCACAAACAGGAAGGGTGTAAACTGGCATTTTCAGCAGTTAATGGTTTGGACTAAAAGGGAGGGGGGGGAATTTCCAAGACTCACCCTTGGCCTCAGCTTCTCTGCCAAACTGCATGGGGTTTTTCCCTGGGGACACAGAAGCTCCTCGAGGTTTAAATACGATGAGGAGAAAGGAAGTTTTTTGCTTACTTCACTTTTCAAGGAAAGCTGAAGCCTGCCAGGCTCTCAGCCAAGGGAGCCACAGCCCAAAGAATTAAAATCCAGCAAAATTATAAGCAGGTTTTTGTACAGCAGATTGTCAGGAAACTGGAAATAGCAATGCTGGTTCCTGTCCCACATAATAACAAACAGTAATAATTGTGTCCCCTATACACTGCTCACATTTGCTCTTTTTCTCTCTCAGAAACCAGCATTTAAAAAGATAGATGATGAAGATACCTTCAGCAAATAAGAATTCTGAATTTATTATTCTTATATATTATTCATATAATGGCAACACCCGAAGTTGTCTCGGCACTGTGCAGAAAGAGAGGAAGATAAAGCCTCTGGCCCAAAGAAACTTCTAAATGAATGGAAATAAGGTTTGGATCTGTGTGACTGTGTGTGTGTGTATGCCTATAATTTTAAAGAAACTGTAGGGGGAAAATTGAATTATACATCAGCTTATTCACCAACAGGAAAAAAAATGGGCAAGCCTGCATGCTCTTGATAACATTTTAATAATTTACAAACTCAAATTTCACCCTGGGAGTGACTTTCATGAGAAGTAAGAAATCCTGGGACTGTAAACACAGCTGGAAGTCAGCAGAAAATCGGGGCAGAAAATCCTCTCTGCATGGGGAAGGGGGATGGTTTGTGCTGGCTGTTGGGGATGGCTGCCCTGTAGAAAGGGATGCTGGGATGGAGCAAAGCACCAAAGCCTTCAGCCGTGTGGTTACAGCCCTGCTGACACCTCATGCCTATCAGTTCTCTTTTCCTGGGGCATGCACGTGCTCCATGTGCAAGGTGCAGAAGTTCCTTGCAAACACAAGGATGATGGTTGTTGCACCCCCAGCACTGCCCTCACCACCCTTGGCAATGATTCCATGTAGTCACAGCTACTCTTTGTTTGCTTTCTGCTTCTTGGGCTGAATTTAGGTGATTTTGGAAGCCCAGCAGGTGGCACAGCCAGGAATTGGGATGCCAAGGGCAGAGCGTATGGAAGCACCACCTGCTAGGTGGCACCAAGCTGCTCACATCCTGCAGTAGGCACCTCCCCACTGCTCCTGCCAAGGAGGGTCCTTTGTCCTCCTTGGTCCTCCTCCCAAAGAAGCCATGGCACAGCATCGCTTGGCCAAGTTCTCCCAGCCTGGCATGGAGACTGCTGTAGCAGGAAACAGGAGCAGATCCAGCCTGAGAGGGGAGCAAAGCTGTTTTATCTGCCAAGGAGAGACACCTGAGGCTTCCATCCAACAGGGAGCAGCCACGTGCAGGGAGAATTCAAGGTCAAAGCCAACCCAGCTCTCCGCTTTGTTAACCGTGGAGTTCCCCTCATTCATTAGCAACGGCATTATTAGCAGTGTCCCTCAGAGCACTGTTGGATGCTGGTATCTCTTCCTGCCCTGTAGAAAGGCCGCTGGCTTTATTCATAGGCGATGGCCCTGGTTGACATTCCCTGTGCCTCCTGCTCAGGGAACAGAGCAGGACCTGGGCTCTGGGAGCCACTAGATGTCAGGGTTACTCCGCCACAGCCACACTGCCTGCCAGATGTGGCACATCTGGCTCTGCGTGGGGGGAGACAGGTCTCCCAGGGTGCTGGAAGGTACACCAGGAACTAGGGGAAAGCTCAGAGAAAAGTGGAATGAAGAGCTTGTCCCCATGCAGGACAGCATAGAGCCCTCCCTCCCTCCCTCTTGAAACAACTGGTTTGCCCAATGAACCATTGGTGCTGGAGGAGCCCCTCCTCAAATGGTCAGAAGCTGGTTTCCCTGTCAGGGAAGTGCACTTATAGCCAGGATGGGTTTGGATTAACAGATGGCCATGCATCAAACCATCACCCCAACCCCCATCTCGCCATCGCTGGGACGTGGGCACAGTGAGCCCATCCCACTCTTCGGCTGGGAAAGCTCAGCACCACTCTACCCTTCAGCCCCTCTCTTTCCTGCTTAATTTCATCCACACCAAAACCTGCTGTTTTGAGGGGGGAAAAAAGTCAGAAAATGCTGAGATTTTACAAAGACCTCATTTTTTCCTTGTACTTAAAAGTAATGTAAAACGTGGCATTTAGGTGAAACTGCACCATTTTCTGAAAAGTGCCAGTTGTTTTATTAGATTTATTCTAATAGTGCAAGCTGAGTTCATCTCATAAATAAGGATTATAAAAAGCTCATTTGAATGTATTAGAAATGAAAGGAACTTATTTTATTATAAGCAGGAGAAATGCAGCAGTGTCAGCATGAACGGAAGAGCTTCTCTTTCCCTGCAGAAACCCATTGCCCAAGCTGGAGTTAAACAGCAGACATAGGAGTAACTGGGTGGTGGTAGGTCAGTTGCTCAGCTGATTTGTGGCCTTTGCTATCCAGGGTTGGCACCCAGATACTTAAGGAAATTGTCCCATGCCCTCAGTGTACGTCTATTTTCTTGCCCCACTTTGAGACTTGTGTTGACCTCTGGAAGAGATATGCAGCTTTGTATCACTTACAAAACCTTTTCAGCCATGGTTATGGCAATGTTGGGTTTCTGACTACTCGCTTAATGCCTGAGCTTTCTTTAATCTTGCGATGCTCTTGGGCTGAAAGACTTTCTGCGGTGAGAAATCCCACAAACTAATTAAGCTGGGTATGAGAATTTATTTTCCCTTTATCAGTTTGAATTTTCCACCTTTATGGGAAAATGGGTTATTTATTAAGAAAAGATAACTCCATGGCATTTCGCAGTTACAGCCTCTCAGATCACCTTTTCCCTGGGAGAATCAACAATTAAAGTTGGCTCTGAGTTACATCACTACTTAGTCATGATAGATATGCAATTTCATAGTTTTCATTACAGAAAATAGGCACTAAAGTACATCAATAAACTACATAATGTGAAGGAATACTGATAAAAGCATGCCATTAGATTCATTAGTGCTAATCAGAAAGAAAGCATCTATAGTTACTCATTGATAATATTCAGTAAGAAAAAATGGTTTTCTAGTGTGACTGATTTTCAGTGATACGGGATGGCTGAGAAGAGAGTCTGAAAGCAAATGTCAAACCTGCCTCACTCACTGAACACTGCTGCTGAAGCAAGGAGAAAACCCTTGGATGAGATCATAGTTAGCATTTTTATTGTAGACGAGGTCAAGAGTGACAGCAGATGAGGAGTAAGAAATGGAGAAGATGGTGAAGGTCTTTGTGAACATTTATGGGTAAGACAAGAAAGTTTCTTTGGGTGGGCTCCAGTTCAACAGTACGCTGCCATTTTAGATTGAGGTACAGCTAATGAATTGGTCATGGAAAATGGCTGTGTTGTCTAAAGTGAGATTGGGGGGGGGGGGAAGTTGATGTAGATCTCCCTCACATTCACTGGGGTAAATATGAGGAAACCTAGGAAACCAGTAAGCAACTTGCTGGAAAAAGTGGGGACCTCAAAGTTAGGAGGCAGTCTGGATGCTGTCTGACAAGTAACGGGGAAAATATATCTACAAAAAAGTCCAGAATTGACAGGATGAGTAACTGCCTCTAAAAATATATGAGCAGTAAGCTAAGAACCCACGGAAGGGATAGAAAAATGACTGCTCATCAAAAAGAGATGCGACACAGGTCAGGAAACGTGCAGAGAAAATGAAAATTGAGAAGTTCAAACTGAACTGGAACTTGCAAATTATATTAAAACCTCTAACAGAAGTCTGTCTCTAGAGCCCCAGCTCTTCCTTGTTCTTACCTTGTGTAGCTAGAGATTGTAGTTAATCTAAGGAGGGCCAAATAGAAAATGAATATGTTTCTAGGGATTATGTTGAAGAGTGAAATGAAGGCAAAGTGGGTCTGCAGGGCCAGAAATGAGCTGTAAGCAGATGGAAAACCTCTGTGCAACCAGATTGGTGGGATGAGGTGAGAGACACCTGAACTACAAGGCCCTTCCTGTGCTGCTGGAGGTCTCCCAGCAAG
Organism: Coturnix japonica; assembly: GCF_054131305.1. Classification (NCBI taxonomy): domain Eukaryota; kingdom Metazoa; phylum Chordata; class Aves; order Galliformes; family Phasianidae; genus Coturnix; species Coturnix japonica. The sequence continues at coordinate 4,554,660 of NC_140674.1, read as the reverse complement.
GGCTGGATGTCCATCATGCTGGGCCATCATCCAAGCAGAGAACAAAGGCAGTGTCTGCATGTTTGAAAGAGCAAAGCAGTGGGTGAGCAACTACAGCAGTGTGAGTGGAGTCCTATGCACAGCTGTAGAGCAGCAAGGAAAAATCAATGATTTGGAAGAAGAACATAGGTCAACTCAAGCTAGAAAGCCTTCCTACCAGCCTAACCTGAAGCTCAGCACTCATGATACCACACGGTGCTTTCTGATGGTGAAGGAGAGCCCTCCAGGACCTACAAACCAGATAATCTGACCACAGTGTCCGTCCTCTGCTCCAAGCACTCTTCCCACCTCTCTGCTTTCAACAAAAACCCTCCATGCAGTGACCCACATGATCTGCATCTGGAAATTAAAGCAAGCCTTGGTTGTACTTTCTCACAAAGTCACCCAGGTCCCTCCCTCTGGCTGCTGCCCCTTGGCACATGGCTGTGCCATTCCTTTACCCCATGACACACACCACAGTCGGGCATCACCTCCCTCCATGGGTACCAGTGTCATCTGGCACCACGGTGAGTTCAGCTCGAAGCCTGTTGGCCTAATTGCAGCGGGGAGGACAGATGTTGGCAGAGGCATCTGATTGAAAAGCATACAGAATTTAGCCAGACTGCAGGATTTCTCTGTGGTATGGACAAATATTGACTGGGGCTCCTTCCAACAGCCTCCTCTCTTAATAGATGCTCTAACATCGAACACGAGCGCTGACAAACTGGTGCAATTACTCACCACGTTACTAATCACACCATTTCCCTCCCCTCATTATTGATTTTGGAAACATTGTTTGAAAAGAGAGGCAAAAGGAAAAAAAAAAAGCCTTCATTGCCTGTGATACCTTAATGGAAATTTAATCCCCCTTCCATCCACCATCCCCTCTCTGCGTTTATTTTCAAGACACATTTTGATTGTTTTGTTTACTGCTCACTGTGTTTATGATTATTTTAATAGAAAGCGTTATGCGATACATTTTGTATGAAGGTCACTGTGTAGACATTCTCAATAAATGCTTGATTCTAGCAGCGCTGATTTGTAATGAATTCATGCCAGCCTCTTGCAGGGGGTTCTCTCCATTTCCAGACAGGGGTCCGGTTGTAATCTGACATTAGCAATGTGCTGAATAAATAACATTATCTGCAGCAGCATTTAGCAGTCGCTGCAAATAGTGTAGAGGCCACTGTGAAGTTGCTCAGGCCTATTGTTTCACTCGGAGGTTAATATACTGTCAATAAGCAGGGACACAAATGATGCTGGAGCAGTTGGCTCCCTAGCAGCCGGAGATGCAGTAAATGGAGGATTTTGTCTTTTCTCCAGCTGCATAAAATAGTCGTGAATGCCTTAGGCGTTCCCCTCCGCTTGGTGCCAAGCTCCAAATGAGCTCTGAGATGTTGGACCTCACTAACAGAGGATCCAATCGGGTATTCTTAAGTGCTTGTTCCCCCCCCCCCCAAGGCTGTCACTCAACCTGTTGAATCAGCTGCCTTCCATTTCCTTGACCTGCTCTTGACTGTCCCTTCGCCATCAGCCCTATCATGGCCCTGATTTCTGCTCTTGTCCCATCTGCCATTGAACCCATGTGGATGCTAGCAGTCACTGTACCTTCTGGCACAGCCAGCACAGAGGAAGCCACCTCCTGCTGCTTGTTTGAATGAGCTTCTGCTCACTGTTGCTATCCCCTTATTCTTGCATTAGTCTATATATGCAATGGGAAGGGTCCTGCTGGCAGCTCCTATAGGTATGCATGTCTTTGATTCCTGTTTGGAAATGCCCGACCCAAACTGCACCAGATATTTTGCTTTAATTCTTTTCTCCCTTCCTCTCTTCCTCCTTTCCCTCCTTCCCTCCATTCTCTCTCTTTCTCTCTTTCCAGGAACTGGACATTGAAGGGCTCTGGGCTTGCTTCCCATCTCCTGGTTGTGATTAGATGCTCTTTAGCTCAGCGCTGGCAAAGGAAGAGATCCCTTCAGCTCTCCCCCCAGCTATTATTGTTTGGTTTAGAAAGGTCTGGGAATCATTAGCACAAGGGAAAAAAAAAATCACAGATAATAATAAAAATAATGATAATAAAAAAACAGCTCCTAATGATTTTTTATGCAGTCTGGCTTCTCTTCCAACAAAACACAAGCAGAAGTATCTTTCCAAAAGTTCCTGGTGAACAGACAGATGTAAATGCTTTACTTGACTACATACACTACAAGCTTTCATCTCGATACATCAGGAGGCACCACATTTATCTCTGCATTCATTAACTTTTATTCCTACCACCTGCTAATATCTGGAGCCATACCTGGCCTGAATTTCTGCCTGTTTAATAACCTTTCTCTTTCCTGTTGTTCTGCCCAATAGCTCTGTGCTTTGTTTCATGGTTTGTTTTCTCCAAGAAGGCCTTTCTCATGTCAGTACTCAGCAATCCAGGCTCAGAAATGTCAGGGCGCTTTGCAATCAAAGGGAAAAGGGACTGGGAAGAAATGTAAAAGAAAAGCCATCCCAAGGACTCTTCAGAAACTCCATCCACCAAAACCAGTACTTCCTGATTTTCTAAGGGATGACGGAAGCATTTAGAGTTCAAATATAGCTGCCATACAGTCCTATTCTGTCATGTTGGGGGTAGGGTGGATAGAAGAGCTGTAGGGCTCAGATCCCTCTGGCCATTGGCACCTCAACATGGGGTGAGAGGAGGTTTTGCCAACCCTATTGTGTCATCCTGCAAGAGGCATCTAGTTACAGTGCCTATATTTTCCTCTTCCAAAATGAAATCATAAATTATCCATGCTTTCTCAGCCTTCATAAACTATATGGTGTAGGGGCTGTCTCCATCTGGCATTTAACCTCTCCTTCCCAGTCTGGAAGGTGCATGTCTTCAGCCTTTGGAGCTGATGGTGAGGACAAGCTGACTCCAGCTCTGAGTCATTCTCAGGAAGGAAAACCAGTTCCTGATGTGAAGCTTAAGGAACTCAACTGAACTCCATGAAGGGAGGTGAAAAGTTGGGTCCATTAAATTATGCAGGGTGCTTGTTCAGGGTTTTTCTCTGCCTTGCCATAAAACTAAAATATGTTGATAATATCCTCCTCTTCTGTCCCTGTCTGTAACAGATATCTTCCATCTTTATGTTCAAAACACTAGCCATAATTCATATTTTGGCTTGATCTAGGTATCTAGATGACCTTTAACAGCCTGTGATATATAGAAAAGCAGATTATATGTTCTTTTGTTTCATAGGGGTGATCAATAAGAACTAGATCAGGAAAAAAAAAATACAGTTAAACAAATTCTGACAATGGTTTCTTTGAGAAACTCTACACTTCCAGGGCTTGGAGCAAGGATTTATAAATTGGCAGGGAGTCCCCCTGCTGTCACAGATGTGTCTTTCAACACAACTATAAAACATCTGCCCAGACTTGTGCAGTCTTTGGCCTCTAAGGCTCTCCTTGCACATGGGCTTCAGGAGCAAAGCACTGGATTTGCTGCTCTTGTAGCCCTGGCTGAGGTCTTCCTTCCAACACAAGGGTTTTTCGTTCAGCTTCTCCTCAGCCTTGTATTTCCTTGTGCCCTTCTTGTTTGCAGGGTTGCTCTTGGAAGCCCCCAGCCTGCTGGAGCAGCTCTTCCTCACTTATCAGGGACAAGTGGTGTCCCTCAGGGGTCAGTACTGGGAGCAATGCTCTATAACATCATCAGTGCCATCAACAGTGAGATTACATGCACCTTCAGCAGTTGGCAGAGGACATCAAGCTGTGTGATGTGGTTGATGCATCTGAGGGATGGGATGTCATTCAGAGAGACCTGGGCAGGCTGAGGTTCAACACATCCAAGTGTGAGGTTTGCACTTGCATGGTGGCAACTTCAGTTATCAGTACAAGCTGGGAGATGTAAGGATGGAGTGTAGCCCTGCTGTGAAGTACTTGGGGTACTGGTGGATGGTAGCTAGACATGAGCCAGCACTGTGTCCTAGTAGTTCCCCTTTCCTGAAGAAATTCAAGGTCAAGCTTGATGGTGCCCTGAGCACCTGATTGAGGTGTAGGTGTCCCTGTTTCCTGCAGGGCAGTTGGGCCTGACCTTAAAGGGTCCTTTCCAACTCAGTTCTATGATTCTACGGTTCTCAGCCGTAATACAGGTTGGGAGAGCAGAAGGTTCATTGCCAAGCTCCAGAGAAGTGTGGCCACAGCAACAGAGACAGGTCAGGAAGGGTTGTGGACATGCAGGTTTTCCTCCACCTCCAGTTCCACAGGTGTTCCAGCTGCTCTGTCTGTGCTAGGACGCGTTGCTGGCCTTCTGGTTGTGAATTGCCCATCACTGTCTCTATCAGAGCTGGATAGCAGCGTGCCTGCACACACTCATGTGCTCAGCCTTCCTACACCAGGTTGGATGAGTGGAGTGCCTGCTTCCCTCAGGCACACTCTGCCAGCTGGCAGTGCCAATGTTTGCTGTCTTCTGTGGATGAATGGCAGAGTCTGAGGGACTGTATGATGCTGTGAACACATTGCACGCAGCATTCCGTCTCTGTGTGAGACCAGCTTTCCCTGCTGCAGTTCCAGACGTGATTTGCTTTGCAGGCTGTGGAAAGCAAGGGAGTCACAGCAGCTCCAGAGCCTTGGGAGAGGTCAATCCAAAGTGTCATTGTGCACGGGTCTTGTGTTGCTAAAGGAATGTTCATCCCCCTCTTTGAGGATAGGTAGCGGCTCCTCCTCCCTCCTGGTGTCCCCTGACGATCCTGCAATCACCCAGCAGCTCCCAGCCTCTACATCTGCCCTTCTGTGCCTCCTCCATAAGGATGGTTACTCCTGCTGGGGGGAGCAGCTGTGCTCCCAGCAATGCCATTGTGTGTTCCTGTAAATAAAGTGATTATCTTGTATTAGGTTTCCCTCTCAGATAAACATATTTGTTCCACAGCCCCAGAAGACTCCAGAGTTTGTGGATGCATTTGCAAAGGTTAAGGGAATCTGAGTGAGCCCAAGCCATTCTGGCTGGGTGAGGAGGCTGAGCCCAGTCCTTTGTCATAGGCAAGTGGCAAAAGCACTGTGTGGTAAGGCAGGAAAGCACAATAGGTGGAACATCTCATTGCTTCTGCATGCTCCTGCCAGCTGTCCCCCTAAAACAGGGCACAGCAGGACTAATTGCTGGGCACAGAAAAGGGAGCAGTGATTGAATACAGGGAGGTCAGGCTGCACTGAGTGGGTTACAGATTGTCATGGTAATTTATGTAAAAGTCATTCGGGGTTTTCTATTTTGTTTGGGGTAAAATGTAACTGGAAGGACCCCATAGTGGGGATGAAATGCCATGGGTATGCTCGGCTTGCCCTGAGGAGACTTTGCCAGGGGGGAGAAAAAGCAGTGATGTGAAAGTGTAGCTGTATCCCACACATACACAGCATTTCACATTTGCTCTCAGTGAACGTTACCACCATAGCTCCAGTCCTTCTCCCTCCCCACAGCACCTTGCATGCAGCGTAGTGAGACCTGATTTCAAGCAGATATTCAGAGATAAATCTACTTTCCCTCATGCATGTGTCTGCTGTGCTTGTTATTAAAGCTTATTATTTTCCTTCTTAAGCACTTACAAGAAGAAAAAAAAATATAATAATAGCAAAGACTTGAAACATTTGTAGATTTTTTTTTCTCTAATAGAGGTCTTAATCCAGAAGGGAGAGATACGTCCTCCTTTGAAAACAAAAAAAACCTATTAAAGAGTTGAACTGTTCAGGAAAATGTTCTGACTTAATAATAATTAGTCCAAGACATGAAAACATGGCTTAATGCCTTAATCTGGAGGAAGAGTTGGCACTTTTCTAAGTCTACTTTCACTGAACCTCAGCTGTCCAGCCCTTGTTATTACAGCATAAGGGAGACTTGCTCAGACGCTGTCATAATACATTCAGGCTGTCCCGAGCAATTTGGGCAAGGCTTGTTACCAGGGACACATGCTTGATAGAAGGAAACCCAGAGCCTTTGCGTGAGGGAGATGTCTCTCCCTGCCCAACCAAGTGACTGACAGCTCCTCTCATTAGTCCTCTGTGCCACTGCACACCTCTCTCTGCCCACTTCATTTTCTCCGGAAATATAAGAAAGACACAACCTGGCTGCAGGATCCGGATGCTATTTCTGTGTTATCCTCCTGAATGAGTGCAAGCTGTGAGCTGAAAGTGACAAAGTCCAAAACAATCCAGGGTGGGAGTAAGAGGGCTGTCTTCTACCCCATGCATCCAGATTGATAGATGCCAATCAGGCCCTACAGCTCAAAGCTCATTGTTGCTTCTGCCTCCATGTAAATGGTAAACTGGGTGATGCTGAAGCATTGGTTGGAGGCAGTGGGTCAGTGGGTACTATGGCATGGAGCACAAAAGGGCCCTGGGGAGTGTCTTTCCTGCAGACCCTCTCTTGCTGTGGCTCTATCTGTCCTGTGCTGCTGCTCTCACAGTGAATGTCCCACCAACTCGTCACTCAGTTGGACAGTCTGACACGATCTTCATAGCATTCGTGGCCAGTTAGATCCACCATAGATTTAAATAAACTTGCCAAATCCTAACTGTTCCTAGTTCAGCTCCCATGTGTGCTGTTTTGCCTGCAGGGTACACAGCACACAAGATACCGAAATCAGCGTTTAGAGCCGATGTTAGGCAATCACAATGCGAGCTGTATAATCGTAGATTTTGTATTGTCAGAAGTGTATATATGCAAGTATATTCATCCTTCATATCCTGCACTTCAAGCCATGACATTTGCCATCGTTTCAATTAAGTATATTCAAAGAAAATCCATGAGAGCAGTATTTCTTTGCAAAAGGCCGTCAATGAAACGGAAGGGTACAGGAAATAAAAATCTATCATCCTGTCCACAAGAATGACAAAACAAACAAGAGAAAGAGAGGGAAATGAGTCTCTTATTTACAGGATTCTGCCCTGGAGAAATGAACAGATTAAGTTTATCATGACTACAGCTTCTGCTATGCGGCTCCGAAGGAGATTGTGCAGATAACTGGAAATGCAGCAGAGTTCTTTGGGAAGAATCATCCTAAGACCTTCAATTATCTTTTGAAAGTTATTTGCGGAGTGAAGGAGTGCATAAAACATTAGGATTGTCCTGTGAAGGCTGCAGAGCCTGGCAGTGATAACACTCCTTCCTCCCCAATAGACAGAGGCTCGGGTGGGCTGTGATTTCCCTGCTCCCTGTGATTTCCAGGAGGTCTGTTCAGTGTTCTGGGTCATCCACAGTATTCACAACCCTCATCTATGTGATTTGCTGCAGATTCTGGCCCTGAGCCCATAGGACTCTTTCCCCTTGTTCTTTTCTGGAATGCTTTTCCGTGAGGGCAGGGGATGGAGGTGTTCCTGTGTTCTCCATCCCCATTCCAAGGGGCTAGAGGCAGGGAATGAGGCGTACCTGACCCCAGCTCAACACCAGGATGATTTGGGGTGCAACCCCCCCACAGCTGTCAGGGGTTGCATGAGGGGTGTCCACCTTGTGTATCCACTCCTGGATGCTGAGAGCCTCTCAGCATACATGGCATATGTCCTTCCTAAGTTCTGGTTCCTATCTCCAAAATCTTTGTGGACAACTCTGTTAGCACCAGGTGAGGAGACTGACATCTGGTGAGGCAGTGGCATAGTATTGCCCAGAGAGGTGGTGGGTGCCCTATCCCTTGGAGACACCCAAGGTCAGGCAGGACAGGGCTCTGAGTGCCTGATGGAGCTGCACATGTCCCTATTCATTGTGGAGGTGTTGGACTTGATGACCTTTAAAGCTCCATGTTCACACTGCTGTTACATTAAGAGCTAAGCACTCTGCATGCAGACATTCCCCACTTTCAGTGTGAACCCAGTAGAGCCCAAGCTGTGCACCACAAGCTCTCCACTGGGCTCCCATTTTGCTCCCTGCTGGAGAATGTTCCCTCTCTGTACCCTTCCATCCATCTCCACTTGTCCTTTCCTTGCCCACCTTTTCCACAGAAATCCAGCTACACATGCCCCTGAGTCATTGAAATACAGCAAAAGCCATTTGCAGAGATGGAATCGGGAGCAGAAGTGCAGCGGGTGCCGCAGTGTTTGTGCGATGGCGCAGAGCCAGAGGCAATTAGCGGGCGACATGAATCTCTCCTGCTCGCCACTCAACCGTGTGCAAATGGCACTTCTTGTCCTGTGGGTTAAGGAATGGCAGTTTAGTCTGTCAAGTCATGCTAAAGTTTGCTGATTGAAGGGGTTTGGGGCTGCGCTATTACAAAAACTATGTTTTTTAAAAAATAAATGCTCTTAATCCCTATTTTATGAGGCAGGCACGAGAAAAGGCGAAGCCATTTCTTCTTGGAGAAGTAGCAGAATCAGCAGCTAGCGACAGGAACACATTCGTACCCTCCAGTTTGAACAAAGTCAAACTGAAATCTACAAGTAAAGGTGTTTACAAACTTGTGCTGGCTCCTGTGACTGATCCTGGGCTCTCACCAGACCAGAACAAAAACTCAATGAGGCATCGATTTCCCACCCTGCCCCTTGCCCCGCTCTTTTGCTCCCTCCCTCTTTTACTTCAGCTTTTTCAACATGGTGATGTGGTTTTGCACTGCAATTGCTCCGAGGTGCTTTGCTCTTGGGGATGCCAGGTCCTGCAGTGGGTGGCAGAGGGGCGGCCATGGGGTCAGCTCCATGCAGAATGCAGAGACCTGGCTTCTAATTGCAGTGTGGAGAAGTTATTAGGCCAGGATATTGGCTTGTTTTAATAGACTCCGGCTGATATCACCCTCTTAATGTATTCATAAAACACTTCTACGTCATCTGATCCATTGATCTCAGCCATGTGGGATATGGCACTGAATTGGACCTATTAAATGATCCACAGGCAAACTTCCTGGTACTCAGAGCTTTGCTTTGTCTCTAGGAAGAAGCTGGATGTGTGTGCTTGTGGTCAGGGGCCCTATGCAATCTTTGGGGTTCCCATCTCACCCACTGCCCTCTGTCACCCATTGCATTCTGGTTTGGGGCACTTCCCCACCAGCACCCAGCAGACCTCTCTCTCTCCCCTTACGGACCCCTGTGATCCTTTGAGTTTTGGAGCAGCAATGCTGATGGAATCATTCTTTCCCCCAAGAACCTGTTAACCTCTTGGACAGACTTAACCAAAGCTGCTAGAAGGAAGTTCCAAAATAATAAAGCTGCTGTAAACGTCAACAGCAGAGGAGACAGCAAGGCGCATGGGTAGAGCCCTGCTGACAGCAGACCTGAAATGGAGCTGGCAGATCACTCAGTCCTCACCACCTCTCCCAGAGCAATCCAGCACGTTCAGACATGGCTAAGATGTTGAGGGCAAACCACTTTGGAAGTAAACCTGTTTTTTTAATTAAATCATGGCTTCACTCATGAAGCAAACACCCTCCCTCCCCCATGGCTGGGAAGCAGGACTGAAAGTGCACCTAGGAAATCAATTCTTCTAATGCTTGGGGCTTTCCATGCTACCCACTGATTTTTTTTTTTCCCATGCTTTATAGAACCGTAATGAGCACCACACAGAAATGAATCAGCAGCTTGTGCAACATGTAGGTCAGGGAAGAGGAGCCATCTCTTCATCTGTTTCCACCCTCTGAAGGAGGAGGTGCCACCTTGCTCTTATGATTTGCTCAAGTCTTCTGCTGGTTGCCATCTCACCTTGTGGCTTTGCCTTGATGTGGCTGCATTGTGCTTCTGTTCTTTGGTGACTGCAATGGGTTGGAACCAACCAGAGAAAGAGGGCTGCAGAACTGCCCCTGGGGGCTTCAGTAGTGCCAAAATGTTTCCAGCATGGTGTTTTGGGGCTTGCAGGAGCTTTTCTTCAGGCTTTTCATGGAGAACTACATTGTTCTCCAGAGGAGCGAAAGTCAAAACTAAACTAAGACAAATTCAAACCCGAATGTTTTTACCTCATGGAAACGAAACATTTTGAAACTGTCAAAACAAAATGAGAAAGTTGAAACAATCTGCTTTGATACTTCCCAGTCAAAATCAACACATTTCCTTCAAAATGTTTTGATTTCAGTCCGACTGCATTTTTCCCGTGGGTAAAATAAAAACCACAGCATTCGTCTGAAATGTTTTCAACCAGCTTTAGTGTAGAATTTATCACAAGGAGATCATAGCAGGTCTGGAGGGATGGTAACGTTGTTGTACCATCAGATTAAATGCTGAAAACGCATCAAGCATAGTGTCTCCCCACCCTATTCTATCCAGTATCATAACAGAATAGGGTGGAGAGATCTGGGTTGGTCAGGGGAGAGTTGGCATCTGTAATGGAAATGCTCAGTCACAGCTTGAAGCAGTGATTGAGCATCTGGTGGAAGGCAGGGCCAATCCAGAGGAACTCAGGTTCATGCAATGTACTGAGTGACCAGAAGGGCTGTAGCCAGGATGCACCCCTTCCCAGCCCTCATTTAAGGGCTGTCAGTGGAGATAAGGGCATCTTGCTGGTGATCCCTGTCTACTTGAGGTCTTCCAAGTAGCTCTTTTCCTTTGTTTCTACTGTGTTTGCGCTTGTTCTTGTTTGTTGTAGCCAAAGACTATGCTACTCTGCTATTAACTTTGCAGCATCTCAGCCTTTTTTGGTGCTGTCCTGAAGAAGTCATTGAATCCCCATCAGGAATAATGAGATGACATGATGGCTGGCTATTGGACATCAGAGCAGGAGTTTGTGTGGGTAAATGACTTTGAGTTTGGAAAAAGTGAGAAAAATAAAGGACCCAAGGAGGTGGTGGCACCTCTGTCCCCAGTGGGGCTCATTATGGCCCAAGCATAGTGCCAGCACCAAATAAATCAGGAGAAAGTGCCAGAAGCCCTCTATCTCATGATTAAAACCTGACCCAAAGCTGAGCTGCAGCCTTCATTCCCGTGCCTATCTGCAGGCATCTCAAGTTAGCAGAACACCCGTGACAGGCTGGTGGGTCATAAATCAGCCCAAGGGCTTTGGATGGGGTCCCAAAACACAGCAGAGCAGACTCTATGCTCTTCCATAACTTCTCATTGTTTCAGAAATGCAGCATCCCTGGTCCCGCCTGCTTTCCTCTGATCACCCCAGAACAAAAGGCAAAATTTTCTCTGCTTTTCTTTTAACTCTGTTTTGACAGACCAGTGCTTCTGATCCCAGTTTCTTGGCACAAGGATGGTTAATGCACATGGAGTCAGATGTGTACTTCAAGACGGTTTTGTGCTGCTATTATCTCTTGATCTACTGATTGTATAAAACAGATAATCCCTTTTCTGTGTTCTGCTCACCCAGGGTCATCCATGTTCCCCTCAGGAAAGAGAATTTCACCACTGCATCCAGCATCCAGCAATGATTGAGCTGCTCTGGGGTCACCAAATTAAACCATTCTCTTGTGAAGGCATAGGAGGAACATTATTACCTCCACAGCAAGGTCAGATCTTTTTTCCTGTGTTAATTAATCAGCAAAATTAAGTAGTTTGTTCAGTTAATACTAGTCCCTGGGAAACCAAACCGCTTATTAAATTGGAGCACAGAGCCAGGTGAAACATGACATGCACCATGGAGATCTGTCAGTACCTTTCAAGCTTGCCCTTGGGCACTGTCCTGACTGCTTCAGCCAGGCATTTCTCTCTGATGAGCAGGATATTTCTGCCTGGGCATTAGCTGGAGCCTTCAAAATCTCACCAGGGAAGCCTGAAGGAGGAGCCCAATGGGTTCTAGGAACCACTGTCACTTAACTGATGGATTTTGACTTGTCAGGCACACGTATTTGACCCAATGCAAAACAGAGATCAGGTCTAGGAGGCTGAAACAACTTTTGTAGTTGTGCCCATGGTGCTGGGGTGCCTTGGGACTGAGTGTCTGAAGAGTCTGACTCAAGTCATCTTTTCCTAAAACAGGAGTAAGAAAAGCCCCACAAACCAAAGCACTGACCCACTTGGCTGTGTTACTTCTTCTCTGAGAAACACTGACTTTATTGACTCTTCTCCAAGTACACATGGAGAAGATCTGGAGGTGCCCACACCACTGACATTTAAGCCATGTGTGATAGCACCAGGACAACGGTCTGTGACCTTGGATGGACTTTGGGTCTTAGTTTCCCCTATGGACAAGAAGGCTGTCTATTGCGCTCCTTGGTTTTAATCACTATGGTTCATCATCTACCAGACTTTTGTGGATACCTCGGTCTCTCTAACAGCTGGCTCCAAGAATCCACTGGTGCTGGATGTTTGCTTATATTGGCTTGAAGAAAGCACAAGGTAAACCTGCTTAGTTGAAGAAAGCAGAGGGGAAAAGAGATCTTTCCTACTCTGTGTATCTCAATGACTTCGAGCTCAAGGTTTGAGCTACTGTATGATCGATGCAGCTTGTGTCACCAACCTGGCTCCACACAATGCCCCAGAGTGCAAAGCAGCATGTTCTGTCTATATGCAATTGGAAGAGAAGTGCCACATTTTCACAGCTACAGGTGCATTCAGAATGTTCCAGAAGTAAAGTCTGTGGCTCTGGGCTGAGTGTGGATGGCTAAGCCAGGCAGACAGAGCACAGGCTGGTGAGCAGTAGGAATTCTTTGGGTCGTCCTTGATTTTGAGGCTGCCTGCTCTGCATCCTACCCAATGCATTGCCATCACATGCTGACATACAGGTATATCAAACCTGGGTGCAAAGAGCTTGTCTCCATGCAAAACAGGTCCCCCTGCCTACTAGGGTGGGATGGGCACATGCTGCCCATTGACACGCATGGTAGTGCCTGGGTGAGTACCAAGGTGTGGAATATTGCAGCAGGATTTATAGGCAGATGCTGCAACAAGAAGATAACAAATCCCAGCTTGTCAGTATTTCACAAAGGAACATTCAGGGTTTATCTGTGCTGTACTTTCTGACCTCCTGTCCTGACCATGGGCACTGGGGGATAAGATAACAGAAGGGACAAGACTGCACAGTACCAGCAGGAGTTGAATTCAGATAAAACTGACTGCAGCAGAACACTCTGCCTGCATAGGGCAGAACCTGGGGAGGGGTCCTGTGGGACTGCAGCTCTGGGGCAATTGCAGCTGGTAGTGCTGCTCATACCACAGCTCCAGCTGGGAACACTGGCCTCAGACCAAGGAAGGTAATGGAATTTCTTCAAAGTCTCTTCAGTGAGGGCAAAATAATCCATCTGAATCAAGGTAGTTTGGGCAGAGCTTGGAAAGATCATGTGCTAACCTTCTGTGCTGCCCTCAGAAGCCAGAAGGGCCCCAAGCTGAGCATCACCAGGGAGAATGGGTAAGAGGACTTCTCCAGGCTTGGGACAAATCTTGCCCTGAGCTCACCTTCTTGAGACCTCCTCAGTCCTTATCCATTCCTTAACAGTTTCTTCCTTACTGAAGGGCTGGAACTAGACTATCTTAAAGGTCTCTTCCAACCCAAACCATGCCATGATTCTATCCAGCCTGGACTATGTCATTTCCATAGACTACCTCTGGTTTCTTCGGGATGTCATAATTCAGGTCTGAATGACGTAGCAAAGTCATAGGCATGTCTCTATACAGCTGGCTGGGGGAGCTGGCTGGAAAAGAAAACTTTGGGAGGTAAGAACAAAAGGGTTAGTCTCACTTGTGCTCCCAGCATCATGCCACAACGTCCCTATCTTCATTTTAAGGCTATTTCCCCTTAAACTGACGTGGTTAGCAATCCTTCCTCCCCTTGAAAACCTCCAGGTCTGGTTTATTTAATTTTGGAAGAGAAAATATCCATGAGAACGCCCATTTGTCCATCTAGCTGGATTCCATTTAACCTCTCTTAAGTAAATAATAAGACCATTTATAATACAAGGTGTGGTGGGCAGTTCAGCAGCTGGCTTCAAAGTGAACTCAATGTTTTAGATACGGTCTCTTCTGTTGGGAAATTTCAGCTGTTCTTCAGTGATTGAAATCTCCTTCCTCCGATGCACTGCAAGGTTACTGTATAATCCACTGCATGCTTCAGAGTTAGATAACAATTATTGGCAGATATAAATAGACGTCTTCACGAGCAATGTTGTTTGGTATGCTAAATGTTACTTTAATTTGCTGGTTCAATTTAAAGTGAATTCCTGTCATGCACAGAACAAAATAGATCAATTATATTACTACTAATTATTGTTATTATTTTAAACTCTGCTTCTCCAGCAGATTTAACAAATTTGTCAATCCAGCTTGTTCACCTTCTTGAAACCGAACCCGGCAGTCTTGCATGCAAATTACCCAAGATTTTCAATGAACAACAATGATAATTGCCACTGTTTGGTAATTATCTCCCCCCAGACAGACTCAATTTATCACATTGAGGCCTAAAGGCTCCAACGCCTTTGTCTTCCAAAAGTATTGATATATAGTCTTATACATCAAGAATCAAAACTGCGTTTTGCAGCCATCCTTATTGTCAGGGTCAGAATAAATAGGGGGAAATGTTAGTATTTTGGAAGGAAACGTACCTGCAAGTTGGTCTGAAATTTCTTGCTGGGAAACCAAACTTCTTCAGCAATATTGTGATGTGATGTGTTAAAATCATCAGAAAATACATTCTTTCTCTGCCTGGCTCTGATAAATAGCCTTTTATGCTCATGCTTCTGGTACCAAAATAAAAGTTCAAACCCCATAAACTATGTGACATCTCTTCTGCCTATCTATAACTGCATCTTTTCTCCATCAGGGTATCTTTATCAGAAGGTCATAAATCACAGCCGCTCACATTATGGAGCTACGATTCTCACAGGGCTCTGCTAAGGCAGGTTTCATCTTAAGGTATTCACTTTTGTAATTCAGCGCTGCATTATTTACTCTTTTTTTCTTTTTCTTTGGCTGCAATAATCCATTTGAGATCAAATATATGTACATATAAACCAGCCTCAATATTGAAAGAATAAATAAATCTGGGAGAGATGGTAATGGGTGGGCAGAACTAGTGTGTTTGTGGAGGGTTTTGAGGTCTTTGGCTGTTGCTGTTTGGACTTGGACTGAAACTGGGCTTGCAAGGAGGCTCAGAGAGGTGAAAAGTAAAAGAGAAGTTAAAAGCAGGGGCTGTTCCAGGCATGGGAGATGGAGAAGAGCACACACCGTGCCAGGGTAAACGCAAAACCCTAAGACAGATGGGACAGGCGTGGTAGAAGCATGAAAACTGAAACCACAGAGCTTTCCAAACACAGCAGAGACAGGAAGCCTGCAGAGACGAGCAGGGGCAATCAAGGAAAAGGGAAAAAGAGAAACAGATTATTTTGTTCTTTGTTCGCAAGCAACACGTCTCCAGAAACCTTGGGCCCAAACTGCTGCCAAATGCTCCTCATTCCACCCAAGCACCAGAGGGAAGGGCAAAACAGAGGGAAATACAGACTGCTGAGGCTGGCCTTTGGGTTCACTGATGGGAAATAGGATTGAGGGGAGAGTTAATACCCCTGGGTAAATGAAATATTCTAGGGAAGGTTCAGCAGCTTCCATAACTTGCTATCATAGCCTTGTTGTAGCACGAATGGAGCAACATGAAATGTGTCCCCATGCAGTGACAAGGCTTACTCAGCGATGTGTGAATTGGATGGCTTCATCACATCCATGGCCAGCAGCAAGGAGCTGCAGCCTGGCCAGGTAAGGAGCACCCAGGGCTGAACTAAGGTAGTAAGATGGCAGAGGTCATTCAGTGCTGCTGCACGCAAAGTAAAGCACATAGGGGGAAAACAACCTGGCCCCACAGTCACCATGAAAAGAGCTAGATTGGTTGTTACCTCCAAAATGAGAACTTGGAGTGGTTGTGGGCAGTTGGAGGCTGGGCAGCACAATGGGGATAGAGGGGCAGGGCTATTAGGATTGGCAAAAAGGACAACACAGGGAATGCAGTGTTCCTATTTCAGGCCCCAGTGCTCTTTCATCTTGGCTGTCATGTCACTTCAGGGGAAATAACAGCAAATAAGGATTTGGGGAAGGCAGCAATGTCAGTGCAGGAGAGAAGTAACATCTGCCCAAGCTATGGGTGTAATGGGGAGCATGGCCATGTAAAAGTAAATAATATGGGGGAACTGCTCCTCGTGTTGTGAGCTTATGGGCTGGGGAGTTCCTTCTGCCTACCTCCCCTTCCCATCACTCAGTGCACTGCCAGTCAGAGCAGTGGGGTGCAGAGGACCAAGTGCAGGATGAGCATGTGCTGTGTTTCATTACAGCAGATTGCCAATTTTACACATCTCCGTATCTCAAAAGCCATGTAATGAAGAGAAGACATTTAAAGCAACAAAAATACAGGAAATGTAATAAATGCAAAAAGAGAATTATGTGGAAAATGCATTCAAGGAATGTGTTCCTCGTTGTTGAGATGCTTGCAGTCTACTTGCTTCATGAATATTTAGAACTGAGAAGGTTGGCTCCAAATGTCAGTCTAACTGTACACAGTTTTCCTTGTTATAAATATTACATTTTTTTTCCCCCAAGAAAGCAGAAAAGTAACGGATAAGACCTTGAAAGCCCCTTTCTTTTGCTCCTTGAAATCAGTTCATTTGGACTGTAAATTCCTCTGTGCTACGTGATAAAGATACTTTGCTTTCATCTTTATTTAAGGTTGCCAAATCCGAAAGATTGGTTGACCTGGAAAATAAAAGGGATACTTCTGTAAATACTCCATATGCTTTCTAGAGCTGAGACCAACAGCAGCTGATGCTGGAGTGAGGCAAAATATGGGACTGGCAGTATCAGAGTGGCTATCATGCACGAGAGCTCCTAGCATTGGCATCTGGCAGATGAAGGCTTTGTTTCTGGAAACATACTCTCTCTGATGACAAAACAGAGTCATTGTAAATTAGATATGAAATAACAGCTTTTCCTGGAGGGTAAATCTGGTGATCTCATTTGTGAAGAGAGCCAGAATGTTTGAGCAGGGTTTCATCTAGACAAGAGGGATTTGGTGGTCTTGAGTAGAGCAGAGATTGGCATTGTGATGGGCAGGTCTCATAACTAAGTGAGAACAAAGCCCTTCCAGTAAGGGACTGGGCTGAATCTACGGATGAGAATTGGGAGGCTCAATCCAGGCAAGATAAAGCATCGCTGGAGGAGGATTCCCCTCCATCAAGAGCATGTCTGCTGACTGCTAATGAGATTTATGGCCTTCCCTGAGCCTTGGGTGAGATTTCCACTTGGAGCTTGTCACAGGTCAGTACAGAGCTCCACTAAGCCATAGCTGCCTGGAGGTGGACGACCTCTCTCCTGTGTCATTGCTCCTCTACCGAGCCTATGCATCCCAAAGAAAGAAATGTTGATCAGGAGCTATTGATCCATCTGGTCTTCATGCCAGACGTGGTCTCCAACATGGATACCAAAACAGCAGCATTCAGGAACCATTTGTTGCTCTTGAGAGGTGTTGAGTGTTCCCACCTCATGCTGTGTGTCCCTGTCAAGCCATTTGGATGACAAGCTGCTTCATAAAATGCATCCAAGGACACCTTCATGCAAAAGCCAAGGTGCAGGCAAAAAACTAATGCATTTCAAGTTGTCATGGTTCCCGAGGGCTTCAGCAAAAAAAATTGTTGATATCCTCCAGGCTTGATCAAAACCAAACACCTCAGAACTTCACATGCAAGGCTGGGAGCCATTTCATACAATGCAGGCCATAGCTCTGCAATGTCTTCTGCCTGAAAACCAAAATTTGCCTTTCTTTATCTCAAAAGGATATGCTGTGACAAACTCCTAGCACATGAAAATTGAGATTTTGTTCTATTTATACTTTCTGAAAATCCACAGACAATGTAAGTGAATTTGTAGTACGAAATGGAACGTATTATCCGGGCTAGTGAGAGATAGCTACACATCCTTCGTACAGCGGTACATAATAATCCAGCCAAAATAATTCAGAACTAATTACTGTACATCCTCCTAATCCGTGGTAGAGAAAAGTAACCTATATTTTTGGAAGTTCATTGGAAGCATGTGTTTAAGATGTTGTTAATCCTTCGTTCCAAAATCATTGGCTGGATGATAATGAAACAGTCCCGTTTGCTCTCAGTGTGTGAAGACTTAAATCCCATCTTGGTTAAAGCTGATTATTTTGTATAAAGGAACATAACTCAATTCCTTTTCTTCTTGTTTTGCTTTCCTTTCTTGCAGTGAGAATTTTCCATTCCTACTTTGGTTTTCTAGATGGTAACCGGCAGTAGAAAATGATCGGCTTTAATCTCAAATTTCAGAATCAATACAGTGTGGGTACTATTGATTTTGGCATACCGGGCTGACCCCGAGGGGGTTCGCAGCAACCAAAGAGGGCTTTTGATGTTCTTGGACCTTCTTCAATTAGAATTGCTAAAAAACCTTCCACCCTGCTAAAACACAGGAGAGCCAAAATAACTTCGCTTTGCAGCCGTGTACCCGTCACAGCTCAACGAGGTCCTGGCATCTGATGCCTGTGGATCCAGCAACCACAGTGTCCGTCTTCATCGCAGGGCAAGCAGGGGTGAGAAACTGCTGTTTCACCAAAGACAGGCTAAAGAAAACTATAGAGCCTTATTTGCTTCCATTGAGAAATACTCATGAATCAATACTGGAAATGTAGCAAGGAGCGGCTCTTCTATCTGAGCTCTGTTTTTTGCCACTCCTGTTGGAAACACATTTGCAAGCAAACTTAAATCTCAGACTTCCTAAGTTCTGAGCACTTCACTCTGTGACTTTAATATTCTTTAACCATATGGGCTCCTCTGTAATCCTAAATGACTTTTTGAAAGGTCTGGATTCAATTTCTCTAATAGCCTCAGTGTTTTCAGGCCAGCTAAGATCACTCTTGCAGTTCGGTGTGAGTTTGGGATGTTGCCCAGAGCAAACAATAGAGGAGCTGTGGGATTTTTTTTTCTTTTTTTATTTTTTTCTCCTATAAATTTTATGAATTTCAGATTGATGTTTGTTGAGTTTATACTTTTTTTTTTCTTTTTCTTTTTTTTTTAAAAAACAAATCTCATTAAAGATGGTTGAAGAACAAAATAAATTCTCTTTGCTGCCATGTGGTCTTTGCATACCGGGCTGCACTGAGTTCCAGTACAGCATCCTTCTCTTCCTCCAGACTACCACCAGCCTGGAACACATCAAAAGCCTGTCAGCTCTCTCAGCACTCAGCTTTTCCCACTTACTGAAGGCACCTCTGATAGGATTGCACCAAGGCAAGGGGGTCTGGCTGTCCCTGAAGCAGCCCTAAAAGCTGTGTGGCCACCCTGAAGATGGCTGATGTAAGATGGACGGATACCCTACCAAGTCCCTCTGCAAGTCAGGAACTCAGGAATTAAAGAAGTCATTCTCTTCCATGCAGGAAGTGGTTCAGAGAACCTAAACATGAGGTTTTGCAAGTGCTGGTCTGGCAGATAGTCCTGCTGAGCGTTTCTGGTCATACTCCAGGGGATGAAGTGGAGATTATCCTTGCAAACCACATGGTTTGTTCTGCAATAGTAAGGAACTGTGGGTACACAGGAGGAGGGAGTTTAAATTCAAGATGGTGCTGATAATGTAAAGAAAAGGTCTGGAAAATAGAAATAGAAGAGAATGCGATGGGGACGCAGACAGCAGGCACTGTCCTGCACTGCTTCATTGCAGAGGTGGGATGAAGGGAACCAGAGGGAAGCAGCAGGATGTTGTCAGAGATGGAGAAAATACAGCCTGGAAGGAAAGATTGAAAGGACTGGGGCTGCTTAATACACAGAAGAGAGCACAGGAGGGAAAACACACCACCAAATGGGAATATATATTTAGCAACAGCAAAGAGGAGGTTTTGTTCAGTAGGTCCATAGAGGGTAGGAGAAAGAAGTGTGCACGATGCTGATTTGGGCAAGGTATGAGGAGAGATATCCTAGCAAGCGGCAGAGACATCTCTGCCAGGCCGTGAGAAGATCAGAGAAGGCTCAAGGAGGAATTTGGGAAGCCTCCAAGAGTATATTGGTTCAAGATGCCCTGCTCAAGAGCCCAGTGCTGCTGCCTTTCATTCTGGGGCATGTAGTAGAGCAGGATGGAAAGGGAAATACATTTTATAGGGTACTGTGTCTTAGAGAGTGGCCTTGAAATTCAGAAATGTCTCTGTGTTGGTGGGAAAAACTTGAAATTTTGGGGAATATCTGAAATAATAGATGGTTTTCTCAAATTTGGGTCAAAAATAAAACTTCTTTTGCCAAAGAGACTTATAGTTTGCTGCTTTGCTGACCTATGTCCTTTTTACTCTCAATAGACAAAATGAGTTCGAATTGTGAAAGTGCTATATTGTGACACACCGAGATTGACAGCTGCTTTTCCTATGCTCAAACCAGCACAATTCTGCAGCTAAAATAAAACAAAAATGAAGCAGGGCGGGGGTTGTCTTTATTTATTTATTTATTCATTCATTCACTTAACTGTTCAAATCCAAGATGAAATATTTCAACTGGCCCGAACACCAGCAACAACAACTGTTTCACATTCCCTGTTCACTGAGATGTGCTCCATCCCAGCCCACCTCCCGCTGCCCCAGCGTGGGTTGGGATGGGAGGAGATGGGAGGAGAGGGGAGAGCAAATCCAAAGCTTGCAACTCATCCCAGGCTGGAAGAGCTGCTCCCTTCCCTGTTCCTTGTCCTTGGAGGTTTGGTGATGTACGTGTACATATGTGGGTGGCAGGGAGGCTCTCAGCTCTTTGAGCACGGGCAGAGAGCTTCAGGATGCTGTGAAATTGGCAGGGAAGCTTAATTGCTAACGATGGGGGTGCAAAGCATCCTGTGTCTGCTGCCTAAGAGCAAAGCTGATCTGAAAGCCCCGAGCTCCAGAGAGGTAAAAGATGTAGGAAGTGGGAAGTTTGCATCCTACTGAACCAGAAGATTACTTTTGAGCTTGTTAAACTTTGTAGACAACAAGAAAGATCATTTTGGAAAGAGGCTAAAAGATAACAAATAGTTCCCTTTTAAAAGTGAAACAATAAAGGCCATTCGTTCATTAGTTGAATTTCTTGCTTAATGAAATTGGATCCAGCCTAAAATCCCCCCATAAACTGAAAGCTAATTCATTTCCGCATTTGAAATGCATGTTATCAATTACTGACTGTAGATGTAATGATTTCCATAGCTAGTTTTGATTCTGACACAAGTGACTTTGAGGGTTTATTGATGACGGCTGTATAAGAAAGTCAATTCAGACATGTATACTGATTTCATCTCTGTGCTGCACACACAGCTATTGGCTCTTTGAACCACAGCTCAGCCAGGCAGATAAACATCTCCTGCTCATCAGAAAACTTTCAAGGCAACCTCGATTTCAGAGTTCCCCTTGAATCCTCCATGGCTCCTGGAGGATGAATGATGGGTGTGATGCAGGACCATCACAGAGAAGGTTGGTTAGCATGCTATATAGCAAGTTTAGGTTGGATATTAGGAAGAACTTCTTTACAGAAAGGGTAGTTAGGTACTGGAATAGGCTCCCCAGGGAGATGGTTGAATCACCATCCCTGGATGTGTTTAAGAGCCGTTTGGATGTGGTACTCAGGGATATGATTTAGTAGAGGGTTTTTAGAGTTAGGGTACTGGTTAGACTGCAGTTGGAATTGATGATCTTCAAGGTCTTTTCCAACCTGAGTAATTCTATGACTCTATGATTCTATATTCCACCTGGTCTGGAATTCAGAAATATCCCCATAAGTTCCTCAGGCCATAAGTTGCTGCCCAGCTTTTCACCCAGAAACAGGGGGACTCCCTACAATGAAACCTTTAAATATCACCCCTACTTGATGTGAGCCACTGGAGCAGTAGTTTTCAGCCTCATTATGTGGGTTTCCAGACCAAAAATAAGCAAGAGAATCTGCATTAATACCATGGGAAGCCCTACAAGGCACAGGCAGAATAGCTGCAGGGCTTGCTGTCCCTCACTCTTGCCATGCATTGTGCTGAATTCCTTTCAGACAAGTGGAGATTTTTCCTTTTTTGCCTACCAGAGTCACACTTACAGGCTCATATTTTCAGGGTGACTCTGAGGAGTCTCCTGAGATACCTCACTTTAGCCTAAAGCAAGGGAGAAGGACATGAAGGACATCAGATACGTGGGCTGCCCCATCACCCATGACAATGGGCATGGTGTGCTGGCCCTATGGCTGGGACTTGGGGAGGCCAATCACTGTAAAACTCACACTACAATTAGCTATTTGCAAACCTTACATATATACACGGCTTGTCCTCCAGAGTCCGTGGCTTTTCTAGTGCTCCCCTTTGCTTTCGGTTAATGGCTTGGCTTCACCTCCAGCACCCCTGCACCACCCCCATCCCACCTCATGTGACCATAACCCACACACAGGGCTCTGTGGGGCTTTCCTCCAGGGCTGGCATCCCAAACACAGCATTTCAGACAGTTGTGCATTCCCATGTCAGAGCATGGCAGCATGCAATGTTTTCTTCTCTCTTATTGTTTATTCTAAAATGGGCTTAATATTTTCAGGGTAGAGGAACTTTATGGGTCCAGAGCTCCAGTCATTATAAATCAAGCGGAACGTACAAACACCAAGAAGCAAAAAGTAAAACAGTACATTGCAAATCATTCACGTCAATAATCTAGGCTGTGATTTGTAGCCAGCAAAGGAAATTGGACTTTTTAATATGTAACACATTAACCTAAGTGTCTGCTTAAATGGAGCTGCGCTTTTAATGTGTTGACATATTAACACAAGAACTCTTTCTCTAATTCCCCCAACCTTAACATAACAATAATATTGTTAAATCATTAGCAGGCCTTTAAAGAAATATTAATTCTCCCTAATAAAATATTGAATAATGCGTTTTGCTGTTGCCTAGGCACGCTGAATAAGCAGCGCTCACCTGATCACACCTGCCCCTACTTAGATTTCATAGCCACAGAAAGCATGTGCTTATGTATGCTAGGCAGAGCCACAACATTTTCAGCAATAATTTCAGCAGTTCAGGCAGGCGATGATCACAGAGGGCAGCACAACTAAATTCATGCTGTTTTTGTTGGATTATGGGTTTATTACCAGTGTGGAGGTGGTATGGCCAAAGAGATGCTTGTGGTGCCTTCTCTGTGCCACTGTAAGCTCTAGGGATGCTCTGGTCCCTTCCTGAGCCCCCCAAAGGGTCTGATCCTGCACTGTGGAGCCAGAAGAGCGAGGCCTGGCCCTGGACAACAGGGGACATAAAGCCAGTGGATGCTCAGGGAATGAAACTGGAAAATCACTCCCATAATGACACCAGAGCAGTGGACAGTGGTCAGTTTTCTTCCTCCTCATCCTCTCCCTCTTCCTCCTCCCGTAGCTCTCCTTATTTTGATTCATTTTCTTCTTGTTTAATATGGTGTGTTTATGGGCAGAGTGTGCTCAGGATGGTGTATAATGGGACCAACTGCGCAGAAATGTCATGCATGCGAAATCTATGCAAAGCCCCTGCTATGCTTTTGCCTGAATCAATTTAAAGAAGACGCTCCATAAAACAGGATAAAGCCAGATTAAGTGCATACAAATGAGGCAGCCCAGGCAAGGTTTTCAGAATTTGTTGAAGGCAGACGGAATACAAATGGCGAAAGAAATTGCACCGGTGCATGTGTAAAACACACTTGACAGACATATCCAGGGAGGTAGGAGGGGGAAGAACAGGCCTAAAGAGGAGCCTGCAAGGTCACCAGGAGACCAAGGGACAATGCGCCCAACACAAGGCAGCCCAGCTCCACCAATTCAACAGAGGGACAAGCCAATCAGTACTGCTGCTTCCCCGGTGTTATTTGCCTTGCTTTTGCATGCACTTGATATTCTCCAAGTGCTTTCAGTTCCCAGCCTCTGCAGATTTCCCTGCTGACGACGCGCAGCAGCCGCTGCAGGACAGCAGTGCATGGGGACGGAAACATGCACAGCACGCTGTGAAACAGGGAAAGCAGATTGGGAACTTCTGTTCTCGTGAGATGGGAATGAGAGCAACACAGTGAAAACTGATGAAAGGAAATACTTCTTTTTTTCTTTTTTTTTTTTTTCACACAGTTCGCTGCTGGAAATCATTGCCAGGAGATTTTGTTGAGGATGAAAACTTGGCAGGCTTTGAGATGTGAACTGAGCATTCCTGTGGATGGGCATGAACACATAGGGCAGAAGGAGTGGTGAGGCACTGGCACAGGCTGCCCAGGGAGGTCCCTAGAGGTGTTCCAGAACCACAGAGATGTGGCAATGACAGACGTGGTCTAGACTAGTATGGATTGGTGGATGGACAAGATGAGCTTAGTGTTCTTTCTAATCTTATTCTATGATTTAGGCTAGCTGCAGCAGGCTGCAGAACCCATGGACCCCTCTTGTAAGGAATTTAGTTTGGCTCTGGAGGAAACAGGGCAACCTGAATCCCTCTGCAGGTTTGCGTATCCATTCAGGAACATCTTGGGTCTTTCTAAATCCTGTGCATCACCTGGTCATGTCCCACCAGAGTGACCAAGGGCTGCACAACTCAAAGGCAATCACTTCCCAGCATAGCAGTGGTCAAACAGATGTGAAGATGCTCTTCCACTGCATCTCCTGGGGACTGTACAATGAGAAGCAAAATTTCCACTGAGTTCAAACCTGGGCACAACCACTGTAAATGAGGAAGCAGAGTCAGACAGCACTGGAGGTACTGATGAATTGCCCGTGGTTTTCATGGGTACTTTGGGAAAACAACATGTCCTCAGGCTGCTGGGAAGAAAATCACTTGGAAAGAGCCTGAGGTCTTGGAAGTCAGGTACCCATATGAGCAGAAGCTGCTGCTGTTGTCTGTGATGGCCCCAGGATGTTGGGTTGGTGGAGATGAGGATGCTTCATGCTCTCAGACCTGTCTCCTCAGCTCTGGAACCCATCTGCTGTCTTGTTTGGGGGCATATTTTAGAGAGAATTGATTCAGAATCTCTTTAGGAAATCCTAAATATTTCATTGGCAGAGCTTAAGATATTCTCACATCTTCAAACCAAGCATATGGCCCTAGGAGGAACAAAAAAGGAACTGAAACTAATGACAATCAAACTCTGCAACCAATCTGCAGGCCCTTTTTGACAAAAAATAAAAAATAAAAGGGGTTTTAATGCCAATTATTTCAGAAAGTTAAGTGAATGCAGAAGCCTACGTATCTGGCAAGTCTGGAACTGTTTGGTGGTTGTTTGCAGAGGACTTTGTTTTTTGTCAGAGCGTTTGTGATTCAGCTGTTCAGCATTTTGATAGGAACCTCATGTGGCCAATGAACACCTGAAAATGCTGCGCAGAGCGGGACTTTGCCTTCTGCTGTTAAAAAATATATGGCCAAAGAATCAGTCACGTATTTTATCCTGGTTGAGAATTAGAAGATGTCAGAAAGCTTCAGTATTTGAGAGAGAAAAGCCATCCCTGCTTTTCAAAAAATCACTTTTCAAGAGGAAAACTGGGAGATACTTTACTATGAGGGTGGTGAAGGGCTGGGACAGACTGACCAGAGAAGCTGTGGATGACCCATCCCTGGAGGTGCACAAAGCAAGGTTGGATGGGGACCTGGGCAGCCTGCTCCAGTGGGAGATGTTCCAGCCTATGGGTGGGGGGTTGAAACCAGAAATACCTTAAGGTCCCTTCCAACCAAAACCATTCTGTGATTCTGTGGTTCTAGGAAGCCCTGCAACCTGTAAAAATGGACTTACCACCTCTCAATAGTGCATGTTTGCCTCTGCCCACCCATCCTGTGCTCTGCTAGAGCTGTGTGAGCACCAGGGGCACAAGGAGCCAGGCTTGGAAGGAGGGAGGAGGGAGGAGAAGACAGTTCAGCTGCAACTCTCACTAGCATGGCTGAATAATTTAGGCTTTCGATTTGGATTCAGGTGCCTCTGAAGCTGACAATTTCACGGCCTTCACCAGAACAACAAGCCCTTCATTTAAACACAAGGTTGGTTTGGCTGCAAGCCTGAAATGCTTCTTGTAGATGCAAGGGCTGCTCAGGGATGCCACCGTCTGTTCCAAGCAGCTTAAGGACCTCTGCCAGTTCCCAAATAGTTCCCTTTGCCCTCTTGCTGCTTGCTCCAAAGAAGTGTTTTGCTTTGGTGGGAAGCAGCTCAGGACACTCCCAAGGCAGCTGTTTGGGAACTTTCCTTAGCCTCGACCAAAGCCTTGGGAAGGGGAAAAGCACAAGCAACAAGAATATTTGGCAGGCAGCTGAGGTTTGGTGGCTGGGCTCAAGTCATAGCAAACACACAAAGGAGTGTTGGGCTGCCCTGCAGTCACACAGGCTGGCTTTAACCCCTCCCAAATCCCCACGAGGGCCATGGAGCATCTTGCAAAGGTGAGGGGAGAGGTAGGGATGGATTTTGAATGTGCAAGAAGTATCGTTTCAGGATTTTCTTCCTGTGACATGATTCCCTTAGGAAATACCTTGCCATTTCATTTCCACATTTCCATTGCTCAGCCTTTCAGAAATCGCATTTCTTTGTTTAAAACTGACCCAGCTAAGAATGCAAACGCAAGGTCATACTCAGAGCTCTGCGCTGCTCACTTGACATCACCTCCTATTAGGATGATGCCTGTACCCTCGAGTTGTGCAGTGTCTGTGTAGTATTTTGGGATGTCTTGGGAAAGAGAATGCATGGAAAACAGAAGATCTGAAAAACAAGGAGAAAAGAGATTATTTTTCCTGGCTTCTAAATGGTCCCTGGTAGGACCAGAGGACATCCATCAGGTAAAACATCCCTGGAGAACTGGAGCCATAAAGCCAGGCCAGCCATGGTTCGGCATCCCCTGGGAGAAATATCACATGAAGCAGCGATTGTGAAGGAAAGGAGCAGACATCCCAAGCAAGACATTCCACGGGACTTTATACATCCCAAAGGAGAGATAATTAAGAGCTTTCCTACCAGCCCTGTGAACTGGTGCGTTGCCAGACAGCAAAACCCAAGGCTGGTTTTTCCACGTCCAACACCATGTTTCCTCCTCGACGGCTGTCCCTGATGGCCAATTCCAGTGAGCAGCCGGCTCCAGATGAGGACCACGGGTTCATTAGAGTTGATAAGGCACATAGGGTTGAAGCCTATAAAATTCTTGTGGCTCTCTGCTGGCCTCAGGATGCTGGTGAAAAGCTGCTTGGTTGTTTATAAAGGCTCTGCTCCCACTTCTGCTGTGGAGAATGGCATTAAGGCACCACGGGAATGGCTGAAGGAGAAACTGCAGGAGCCCCTGGAGCATCCCAGCATGCTGCAGGGAATAGAATAATGAGAGGTTTTGATTTCAAGGACTTAAGCAGAGGAGCACACAAAGGATGGTTCACAGACCGTGCTGGTTGGCGCCTAGAAGGTCACAGGTTGGGCTGAACCTGGCTTTCCCCAGTGCAGATGTGGTGCTTGTACTGCCCTGTCTTCCTCTCAGCTCACATGACTCAAACTTGGGATGGACACTGCTGTTGGCTTCCCATCAGAGCAGACGTATGTCATCCTAATGAGAACAGACCAATCACCTCCGGGCTTCATGCCCAGGGAGGAAACAATTCCTGCTCTCATCCTTCTCTAGCACAGAGCATTTGTTTGCTATTTTCCCTATTTTATACTGCATTTTAAAAATGAAAACATCTAAATGGATCCACTCAAACCTCTCTCTGTCCAATGGAGGCCCCTTGGGCTGCCCTGTATTGAGCTCCAAGGTGCAACTTTCTATTGAAGTTTTTGAAGCTGCATGCAGGGGAAGGAAGCTTTATTTCCTCCTGCAGCAGCAGCTGCCTGGTCCTCCTTTGTATGCTGTTTGTTTGCGAAGCCATCCATGGTCATTTATTTAGGAACCTGCCTGGGAACAGATGCTCTGAACAGAAATGTGGCAAATCCTCCGCAGGGTGCTCTGTGCAGGGGATTTTTGGCAAAGAGAAGAAAGATAAGGTGAAGGTGACAGGAGCTGTGCAGAACTCAGTGTGCTCACACAAATAGCCCGGTGTGTGGTTCCTACTGGAGCTGGAGTTTTGCTCAGGGGTTGTGATTGGAGATTAGGTTCAGCCGAGTGGAACTCCTCTGGGGTGTATCCTGCAGTGAATTTAATAAGTTTTTGGCTGCCCTACTGTGTGGGAAAGCCTCCTCCTGGCTCAGGTGGAAGTGTCTTGTTGCAATGCTCTATGGCCACTGTGGGTCTTAATGTGCCAGTGGAGATCAGAGTCTGGTGTCCGGAATCCATCCAGTGACAGCAGCATCCCAACAAGGCTTCTCAGGACACACACTGCTCCTATGGAAGGGCAGCACCTCACTGGAAGATGTGAGAAGGGCACGGGAGGAGAGCAAGCAGATTTGGGAACCATGATTATATAGCTGGGGTGGTACAGTAAGTCTCATTGATGTCACAAGTGGTGACAGCCCTGCTGCTCTCAAGTACTTGAGTAACTGCAGCACAGCTGGCTGAAACTGGTCTTAAAAGGGCCCAGCTCCTTGGCCATGGTTGCTATGAGCATCATTAAAAACCATGACGTTTTCAATGGGGAATAGTGATAAAGAGCAAGGTAAAAGACTTGGAGAGGTGGACAGGGGTTCAGATATCTGCAAAGAAATCAAATGTTTCAAAGAATGTTCTCTGTGATACCAGCAAGGAGAGTGGGCTGGGAGCTGGCAGCTGCTGCTCTGAGTCCCTGGCCATGCATGGAGCTGGGTCAGCCTGTACATCGCTGCAGTGCTGCCTCACACACTGCCACATCCCCCTGTGTAGGGGAAAGATGCTGGGAATGGAGCAACCTACCAGGTGGGTCCACCAGCACGATGTCCACCAGCCCTCCTTCCAGGATGCAAACCAGGACCTCCTCACACCTTGATGCCTCCCAAACTCTTCCGTCCATCAGACTGGGGTTCTCACAGCCCTTGGCACTGCTGGAAAGGGACAACAGCTGCAAAGGCAGCCCAAAATCTGGGATGTGCCACTCCACAACAAGGAGCGGAGCAGGGAAGCAATGAGGCAGAGTAGATACAGATTTGCAGTAACAAAGGAGTTCTTTTCTTCTGTTCTCATTTTTTATGTGTGTGCTCCGAAACAAAGGAGAGACTGAAGAGCGCCTGTTTAATTTGTGAATTTCACAGATTGGGCTCACACAAGAGAGGGGGGAGAGGGAGAGAGAAGGAAGAGAATCAACAAAAAGCCCAACAACAGGCATGGAAAGAGCCCCAAGTATTAATGGCAGCTGATCAATAACTAATCCGCGGTGTTCCAGTTACCAACTTGATGGAGAAAATTCACGGTGCTTAAGTAATTCCAACTAATCTTAATGAATGCCTCCATGCCTACATGCCTGCAGAGCTGTGTGAAATTTATAGAAAAATGTCATTTCGGCTCTTCGAATGTATTTTTTTTCTATCCCCCCCTTCGCAGTCATCAAAGGAGCATAAAAAATGCTCTTAGAAATCTGCTATCTCTCTCTGCCAGATGAGGGCTTCAAAAGGCAAGCACTCGTGTGGGTTTTTTTTTTTCCTGTCGTAAGCAGGGAAGATTATGAATACATTATCTAGTTAACATTAAAAAAAAATCAAAACACCCAATTTTACATTCTTACTTATTTATCCCTTGCCTCTGTCCCCTTTGTGCGCCTCGCCCTCGTCCCTGCTGAAGAAAATAATGCCCAAGTAGACGAATCAGCGACAAGTAGAAAAGGGTGATACGTATTTTTGTTCTATTTTTTGTTTGGCACTACTCGGAAAAGAGAGAGAGGGGGGGAAAAAAAAGAGGAATTTCAAAGAGGAAGATCAATATGGTGGTTTCAAACCTCCTCTGTCTTTGCTGGGTAAGAGCTGACAGGTTCCTCCTCTGAAGTTCGGGAGGGGAGAAGCAGATGCTGACTTGTCACTGAGCTGGGGTTGGCTGATGAGCTGCCAGCCAAGGGAATAGGCTCTGTGGGGAGGGAAGGAAGGGGGAAGATGTGGAGTGAGCTGGAAGATTTCCAGTGGAACTGCTTTGCTCTGGAAAGGAGAAGGTGGGGGCTGAGCGTGGGAATGGGGAGAGGTTACAACCGGGATGTGATTTGGAGGGGCCAGGAGGAAGGCTCTTCCCTGCCGCGGGAAAGGATGAGAGCACAATCTGAAGTCTCTGCTGCTCATATTGGTATTCTCCCACTCCAGGTGAATCCCCATGGTGCTGTGGGTTGAAGGCTTCGAGGGTGGCATCATTTTTCCACTTTACACAGCACTCCACATCACTCCAGCTCCTCTCATCATCCTCCTGCAGCCTGAGACGGGCAGTAAGAAATGCTTGGCATCATCAGTGTGAGCATCTCCATCCTCCCAATTGAGGGACCTCTCCAGTAAGGCTATCTGGCCTTAGTGGGCAGTCACGTCCACTCAACTCTTAATACCCACTGTTCACGTCAGAAGGGTCCCTTTTCCTCCTCCATTTCCCCCAGGGTCCAGCTATGACTCCATTATTAATTGACATACAAAATATGAACAGGGCCAATTTTGTTTTTCTCTAACAACTTCAGCAACTATTGTAGTTTGTAACTAGGCGTGCAGAGTTTTTATTAATTTAACAGTGTTATTCCCCTTATGAAATATTCATCCCATAGGATTTCTCTGCACATGAAGGTTTTGAAGAAATCGATCTGCAATGCAGTTGCTCCTTTAAAAGAATGATTTCTTTATTATCTCTCCCTTTCAGTGATACCCTATATACAAACGGCGACTGATTAAATGTGCAATCAATCTCGTGAAAGCAAACAGATATGGCTTTAATTGCGGATGGATCTACTCTTTGGGATAGGTGTTTGGAGTGCCTGGTACACCAGACCAGTGTGTGAGTGCTTTGCTTTACCTCTTTGCCCTTTGAGCATCCCTACAAGACTCAGCCACACCATGAGCTCCTCCCTATGGGCTGTGCTCTCCCTTTAAGGCAAGTGAAGCTCATGTGATTAAAGAGCAGAGCTTGAAGGCCGTATAGATACGGGAGCTATTTCAATGCTCATCACAGGGGGATCTTCAGAAGGGCTGATGCAGCAAAGCACTAGATGAAAAAGCCATCGATACGTCTCACAGGGAAAGCACTCTGCTGACCACTGCAGTCAGTTTTAGCCCACGTGTGATCCTTATGGAGTGTTTGGAGATAAAACACATGGCCGTGCCCACGAGACATGCAGTGATGAGCTGTCTCCTTGGCCGGGATGCACAAGACAGGGATGCAGCCCCAGCTGCATTTGTGCGAGCTGGACCAGCAGCGCAGAAGTCATAGAATCATAGAATAACCTGGGTTGAAAAGGACCGCAGTGCTCATCCAGTTTCAACCCCCTGCTACGTGGAGGGTCACCAACCAGCAAAACAGGATGCACAGAACCACATCCAGCCTGGCCTTGAATGCCTGCAGGGAAAGTCCCTCAGTCACTTCCCACAGCATCATTTAGGTGCTGGAGCAACCTGAACTGCACAGCATACGCTGGGAAACTGAGTCAGAAAAAGAAACAATTGCTATCATCTAAGCAGGAAGAAACCTGTAAAGTGGAACCTGTTCAGAGGAACCACTTAAAGATAGGGCAGTCTTAAGTGGCAGAAGGGTTTAATAGAGAAATGCCACCCTTGAAATCAATGAAACGTAAAAACTCTTGGACTACAAAAGAAATTGAAGACATTTGTTACCCATGAAGGCCATTCTTTGAGGACTGATGGAAGAAGATGCAGAAGTGAGGGGGGCTGGAGGTAGCATGTGACTGGATAGATCCAGCTTACATGGGCCAAATAGCATCGTTTGTGGATGGACATCTCCCCTCCCTGCTTGCTTGGCTGCCCTTGGCCAATCTCCCACTTTAAGTAACTTATACATACATGTAGGCATGAATACACATGTTATTTTGGTGGTTAATCCAGCCCCTTCGTACAAACACTGAAAACCTCAAGGGACCACATTCCTCAGGTTTGCAGTGATTTGTATATCCTTACCTACACGGAGCAATGACTAGCAATAAACACGTTAGAGATTCTGCAGAGCACTGACATAATTATTATAGTAAGAATCCAGATGAATTGTGTTGTTATCTAGCATAACTCCCTGACCTCAGCACTTCCTACGTCTGCAACCCACGAGGCAGTATTGTATTTAGAGAGCATGCCTGAGGATTTTGCTGTCTGAACCTGG
This sequence comes from Coturnix japonica, assembly GCF_054131305.1. Classification (NCBI taxonomy): domain Eukaryota; kingdom Metazoa; phylum Chordata; class Aves; order Galliformes; family Phasianidae; genus Coturnix; species Coturnix japonica. The sequence continues at coordinate 4,522,681 of NC_140674.1, read as the reverse complement.
TAAATTAAAATGCCTGGAGAGATATGGGAGTGTTGGTGGTCTGAGGTGGTGCTCTCAGGCAAAGCACTGGGGGCTGAGGGGATTATCCCAGTTAAGACAGAAGCTGAAACAAAGCCAATGTTAAATGTAGTTGTCTCAGACCAAAGTGATTAACCTGTTGAATTAGACAGACATGGGGAAAGACTGACGGCTGTGAGAAGACACAGCCCTAGTGCCTATGTGTGCAATGGAGGGGATGGAATCCACTCAGATCCAAAGCAGGATCTGTGCAGTTGCTCCCAGACCTGGACGGCTACCAGCAGGCTCCTGGGGCTCCAAGCATTCCTCTTCTGCAGGCAGCAATCGCATTGCAATTGCAGATCGTTCCAGAAGGTGGCATGAGGTTGGTTTGTTTCTTTACAGAGGAGAAGAGGGAAAGGGAGGCAAAGATTTAGAGGAAAGCAGCAGCATGGAAACCACCTCACTCTTCCCCTGCTGAGGATGGTGCAGCGTTTTGCACAGTGCTGGCCCCTGGGAGGCTGATACTCGGTCTGAAGGCTGCAATTTCTGAAGGAGTGGGTATAAAATAGCATGATTCCCATCTGGTAACTAGCATGCAAGGCAAGAGGGCTAAAAGAGGGAGCCTTCCTACCTGCAGTCTTACAGTTTAAGTGTTATCAATAACAGAAAAGCCTTCAATATTCCTTCACATCTGGGTCACTCGTGGTCACATACTGCTTAATGGTGATGTGTTTAAGTGGAAAGAGAACCTGTCACCCTGACCACAGGAGGCCTGGGTGCTCAAGAGCTGCCATGCTCTTCACATGGCCAAACACTGGCCTCTTAAAGGAGACTGCACACCTGCCCTGCAGGCCATGCATTCATGGCTTGAATTTAAGTGAACCAACAAGCATTTAATATAGGATCACTGTCAGTGATGTAATAGCACCAGGAGATGCTGTGAAGCATCAAGTCTGTTGTACACACAAGAGCACAGCATTGTTCGGGGGCTCACTCCCACCATTCAGCACACAACCCAAATGCTTTTGATACCCTCAGCTTTGTAGCGTCCTCTAAACTTATCCTCCTGACACAGCCTGGCATTACAGCAGCAGGGATGTTTTCTCAGGGAGGAAAACCTCTGCTCAGAGATTGATTTTTTTTGGCATACTTTTGTGGGACATTATTGAAACCATTTGTAAAATTGCCACGTTCCTATTCCTATCGTATCACGCAGGAATTGGAGCAGCAGTGTGGAAATGAAACGTTTCAATCTCAGTTAATATGGATTGTTTCAGTCATTAAGACATTTCAGGAAGGTCAAAGGAAAACACTGTCTTGACTGGTAAAGAAAAGTGGAGAAGTGCCTTTGAAATCCAGATTTGAGTGATCTCAGCTTAAAATGGAGATACATGTGGATGCAGCAGCTCCAAGTTTGGACACATTTTAATCACGCTTCTCAACTATGAGTAAGGGTTGTGTATTGGCTGTGGCAGTAAACTAGAAGAGTCTGCTCTTGGATGTGAGTACAGCTGGGGTCACAACTTCCAAACAGGAGGTGGATGGACAGCAGAAGGACAAGCTTGTAAATAGGTTTGGAGCTCCATTATACTTAACGCAAGATTAGAGTAATATTCATCTTGCTTAATTTTAGCCCATCTAGCAGCTGGTGTCTGGTCAGTGATGTCCTGGCTAGGTCTATAGTGCAGGTACCTCTGGAGAGCAACCTGTCAGGTCCTCTGATGAGTGAACAAGCTGCTGATGGCAGAAGATGCATTGAAGAGCCTGAGTGATTGACTTGGATGGAAGAGCTGACTTTCATCTGGTCAAGTATTATTCCCCCAGCAAGGGATACATCGTGCATGCTCCAATAGCCACCCAGTAAACAGCCATCTCACAGCAAAGGGTCAGTACTGCTGATTTTCAGTTATTTAAACTGAAAATATCCTGCATATGTAGTGCGTTAGAAATCTTATTGAACAAAGTGGAAGTATTTTCTGGCTAATGTGTGAGTCCCTTATGGTGCTACCCCACCCTACCAATGGTTGGTTTTCACTGGGTTTGGCTTCACCGAGTCCCGGGTTTCATTTATATCTGTGTTTCCACTTCTATTTACCCAAAGCCTGTCAGAAGACCAAAGCATTTGTAGGTTGATTTCAGACTATGTGGGCAGCTTCAGGGGTCTGATGTACAGCAGTGGGTCTGACCAGGGCTGCACCCTGGGATCCTGCCTCAGGCACCTTTCAAAGTCGGTCTGCTGTGAGCATTAGGTATGCTCTGTAGGGACTCCAGAGAGCAAAGTTTCTGCTTTAAGTGTCAATACATCAAAAGGCTTTAAAACCTGGAGGTGGACTCAGATTCCACTTCTGTTGATACTTTCAAGGAAAACAGCATGAATTAAATCGAGGAGAGACGGAAAATCTCTGCTAAGCACTTGCTTATGGTAACATAACTGCATTTTGCTCTCATCTCTCAGGACAGATATACACCTTAAGTCCTGAGCTCTTTTTGGTACTTGTTTCTCAGATGCATCAAGCTCCTGAAAAGGTGCCAACTGCTGAGATGATTCTTAAATGTGTTCTTAAAAATGGAGAGGCAACGCATCTATCTTTGGGTCCAAGAAAGGGACTGGGAGAACTGAGGGAAAGGAAGCTCAACCCAAGGATTAGCTTGTGTCTTCTGCCTCTCCGTTTCAGGCCAACAATGACCTTTCATTCTGTAGTTTATTTTTTAGCCTCCTTGTGGTAAACTCATCACTTATGCTGGGAAGTTGAGCATTTCTTCTCTACCTTATCTTCCTTCCTTCCTTCCTTTGTTAATCCCCTTGTCTCCTACCCTTATCTGCAATACAGAGGAATGAGAAAACATCTCTTTTAATTAATTAGCATATTATTAGCGTTAGGTTTCTGTGTTTTCTTTTTGTGGAAGCTACCAGAACCTCCTTCAAAGGAACAGCATACATCTGTAGCCAAGCCTTGTGTTCCTTGGTCATTAACAAACACGTTGCCTCTTTGTCACCAAGCAGAGAGCAAGAAACAGAAAACCCTTCTGCTCTCCTTTGAAAGTGTTTAATGCCTTCTCCTCATAGTTTGTCTGCTGTTCATGCCAAGAAAATATTCTTGCAAGGTCAGATCTGCTGGGGAGGCCAAATGAAATGTTGGACCTCAGCGGAATTATGGGATCATCCAAGCAGGCAATATTGGCCTTTGGAAAGAACTTTCCTCTGTGAATTCACAGCACTGGCTCTAGGCAGCTTGTTTTTCAAGAAATAAAACGAAGTCTTTGAAAGGCCTTATCTATAAGTAACACTCATAAGCTTAAGCCCATTGGTGCCCAACCTTTTGGCTTGCCTGGGCCGTGTTGAGGGAAGAGGAATTGTCTAGGGCTGCATCTGTGAAGGTTGCTCTGAAAGTAATGCCTCCTAATTATTTGCACTGAAAATAGAACAGATTTAAGGAGCACTATTGAATAGAGCAAATTCTCAACCACAAAACACTCTTTTTCAACATAGTCACCATCAGTAGCTACGTATTTTCACCATCCATGACCAAGAGCTTGAATGCTGTGCTTGTAACTACCTGCATTAGCAGAAGTGACCCACTGTTGTCACTGCTGAAATGCACCACCCAAAGCCTCACTGTGCTACATCATCTGTTTGGTCTCTAGAAGTGCTCAGCAAGCATCCACGAATGTCAATGGGTGCCATTTTTTCTGCATGGAGGAGCTCAATGACACACCTTTGCTACATACACAAATCCATGCCAGCCACCATTTGTCACACTGCCCCTCTGCTGGGGCTGCAGGCAGGGTGAGCTGTGCTGGACCATGGGTTGGAGATGCTTGCTAAAGCCTAAGAGTCCCTGGGCTACGATATGTGGCTTTCTTTGCCTCCTGCCCTATATCTAATGCCACCTCACTACACTGTATTGGCTCTTCTTGCCAGAGAAGTTGCAGAAATGGGAAGCTTTACCTCTGAAATGCCGGAAAAGCCTTTTGTACAGGCAGAACCACAATATCCCACCCAAGGACATCCTAGGGGCTGTCAGCAGGTGATTGTAGTTGCAGATATCCACCTTTAGTTCTTCTGGGAAGAATTTGGCCTGGCTGAGCTCTGCTTGCAAGCTATAACCAGCCAGTCAGCATCCTGACAGAAATATCTGCTCATGGCTTGACAGTGAAGAAGGGAATTAGTGAACCAATGTTTTGCTTTAGCTGCTCAGCCACATGTGCTAATTCAGTTAAATTAATGATGGTCACGAGTTCTCATGACAACCCAAACAGCAACAACATAGAGGACATGTAAATGGGCAAAAAAACTCCCATGGAATTGTTTTTCTAAAGCACTGGGGAGCTGAAGAGCAAGGCAGGGCTTCCAACACTTGCAGACCCATTCTGGCATCCCTCCTCCACCTCTCTCTGTCTGATGCAATGTTATATGGAATTACATGGCAAGGATCTGGGGGCTGCAGGGGTGGTGTCTCTGAGAAAAGCCTTGAAGCTGCTCTTACCAGTTATCAATAGGCAATAAATAAATTACATTAACCTCCCCGTGCTGAAGCAGTTCTGCCCATGGTGATGAGTAATCTCACTGTCCTTGTCTTCCTTTTTCCCTATTTTCTCCCTCTGCCCTTCTGAGGAAGGCGGAGCTGAGCTGTCTGTTGGTGTGAAACAACACTATTACATAGAATTACAGGTTGATTTAAGACCTGCAAGGTCTCTGATGGGGCAGAAGCTCTGGTGCTACCAAGGATGAGCCCATCTGTCCTCTTGGGGCAGGCGGAGATGGGAATGGTGATGTTCATAAAACAGCCCTAAAAAATGTCACTGCTTCAGGAACTTGCATTTATTTAGGAAGAGTATTTCTCTGTCTGATTAATTGTGTGGGAGTCTATATGTGCTGGGAAAGGCAATACTGTTTACTGGAATTGTACTATAAATGGCTGCTAACTTCTAATTCGCTGCGTGATAAATATCATAATTGATACTACAATATGTTAACATTCAAAGCGTGAGCTCTTTTTTTCTTCCTATGGATTTATTTTCATGCATAAAGTAGCTTGAAGAAACCGTGCAAAGAGCGGGAGGTCTCTGCATTACGAAGAGAATAAGACGTGGTTGTAAAAGAAACAGATAAACTGTTTGCAGAAATAGATTATTAAAATTAAATGTATTACTTGAGATTTGCAGAGCTGGGCTGGACAGATTGTGGATTTATTGGATTTGCCTTTTGGGTCTTTGTGAGGATGCGGCCAACCAACCCAAGCGCAGCTTCATGTCTGAGCAGACAACAGTAGGCTTGTGTTAAATGGTGGCAATGCCAACGTCATGCCCGAGCGTGGAGGAGAAGCCTTCCTTTTAAGCTGTATAACTTCAGAAAAAATATGCTTTTAGCCATATGTGGGGTTAGAGGACAAGATGGAGTAGTGCAGGAAGGACAGATTACAGCAGTATTATACCTCCTTTCATTAAACGACCAGCTTTAGATATGAATTCTAAGTGTTCCTTCGCATTATATTTTTATGCTTAGACTCTCGCTTTCAGCCCCTCAAATTTTATTTAAGTGTTGGATTTCTGTTGAAATCAGTAGACATTTAGCACTAAAGTAACACTGAGCTACAAACCGAGGGCTTTAGGGCTTCTGGGTTTCATGTGCAGAGCCTGGGGTTCTCATCTCCCCCCTATTAACCCTTGTACAGGTTTTCTGTTCATGAACATCTCAGAATAATAAATTGGCATAGGTTTAATTTCCTCTTTAAGTGGAGATGGATTTTAGTAGGGAGTCTTGCAAGGGGGCAGGGACACACACACACACACACACGCTTAAACTTATTGTTAGTATTAATTATGTGAATTGCTTTTGTTCTTTTTAGTTCCTTTAGACACAGTAGCCCTCTTTCCAGGGCCAGCAAGGTCTCTTCCAGCCTTATTTCCTCAGGGTACAACAAGCTTTGAGGAAGAGCTTGCCTGCCGATGGCTCTTCTTTTATTTTGCCCTGGTATTACGTTTTCAGCTTCTGGAGGTCTGAGGTTTATGGCTGTGTGTGTCTGCAGGCTCTCATCGTGAGGGTGTCTCTGGTTTTATTTTATTATTATTATTTTTTGATGCGTGTGTATTCTTTTTGTTTTCGAGGCAGATCTGTTTCGCTATGCCTGGCTTCAATTTCCTATCGGGAGGACTGTTGTGGTTTTAGTAGCAAAATGGGATCGGGCAAGATTTCACAAAAGAAAGTAACTATTTTCCACGTCTTGGCATTGTGCCTTCAGGGAATGCAAACATTTATGGGCCTTTGAGATGACGTTGGCTTTTTTGAGAGAAGTAGGTACCCAGCACTGAGCTGGGAGCGTTGCCATATATCCAATATGTGCTTGTATATGAATTGCACATCTTAGATTCAGATCGCCCTTTCTGCATGAAACCACGATGCTCCCTAATAAATAAAATACCCTGCCCCCCAGCTTTCTTTATCCACTAGATATGCAGCCCAAAGAGCTGTGTTTTGTTTGTGCATGGTATGAAAATAGTGCTAAGATTCCCACCAGGTATCTGAACTTTGCATCTCATTGCCCTCTTCCACTTTTATTACCCATTTGTAGATGACACATTTGCTTGAAGTGGAGGGTCACGTAGAGCTGGCAAAGCAATTAATGTCATTTAGCAGCAGCAAAAGGCACATGCTGCAGTACTGGCAGCATCCTGGCTACCTGTACAAGCCTTTCTCTTGCAGAGATGCCTCACTGGCCTTGCACATCCTACCTGTTTGGGCCAGGTGTTTGAAGACAAAGCCCATCTCCAGGGGTTAGACTGCAGGTGGCAGCAACAACCTTTCCCTGCAGCATCTGGGGATGCTGCAACAGCCTGCATTGATTCCTGCCTATAATTCAGCTCCTTAGAAAACCAGCTCGGTGGTAAAACAGACAAGTAAGTGGAGAGTGCAGAGACTGTCGTCTAACAACTGAAATGCGGGGATGCTCTTTGTTTCCCCCTCCCTTTTCTTCTCCTTAAGAGGAATTCAGATGGCTGGAGGGAAAATAAAGGCCTGCATTGCACAGTACCAGACACACGCCAGAAATCACATTTATGTGCGGTGATTGGTTAGTCTGGCAGGGTTTGTCTGAGCCCTCTATTGAGCAGCTTTAGGCTTTTTGTGCTTTTGGGTGTGTATTTTTTTTCCCCTCTGCAATTCCTTCTGTGCAGCACTCTGATAGCAGGGAGCTGTTATTTTGTGATACAAGTAACCAAAAGGCAGCAACTCGTTTCTGTACGTTGTTATTCCAGGCAGACACAGACCTCTGGGGACTTGAATGCTCCATATAGGAACTTTCTGGCTGAGAAAAGCATTGCTTTCCAAAACCCCTGGCGCTGACTGTTGGACCAGTCCATGTGCTACAAGGTGCGAGCCCTGCAGCCTACCTGCAAGCACTACTTTGATCATGTCTGTTCCGTCTCTACGTGTTGTTTGCTGCGGTTCTGGAACTGTTCGGTGCTGTCACTCAGAACCACCTCCATGCTGAAATATATTCCCCTAGGGAGATGCTCTCAAAGTGGGCAGGCTTGGTCTGTACATGTAAGGCAGGGTTTTGGAAGCTGGCTGGAGCTTCAGGTGTAGCCCAGTGGCTGGGCTCCTGCTAGCAGGCATTCTTGTCCCCTCTGTCAGACACATGAGAGAACTTCATCAGAGTAGCATGCTGATTGACTCCAATGTGAACAGCATAGTGAATATGTGTATTATCTGGTGACTACACAGGGAAGGTCAACAGAGCCTTGTATTGTCCTGGAAGCTGATGGTGGTGTGGAAGGTGAACGGCCCTTCTGTGGTGCCAATATGTAGTATTGTGTATGGCTTTCTCAGAGACAGAGGATTTTATGGTATGCAGGTGTACAACATGTGGTTCCTTTCTGAGGGCCGTGCCCAGGCAAGGCAGCACGAGTCAAACACCTACAGCTGCATTTAAAAGTCCAGCATCTAGGTTCTTCAGAGGCTGATGCAGTTCCCTTGTGAGTCAAGGGCACTGCTGCCTGCTAAGTGCAGCTGTGCTTTGTGGCTTTATGTTGCCCATCAGAATGCCCTATGGGGAAGAAAGAAAGGGAGGAGAGCTGTGTATCCCCATCACACCTCCCTTGTGAACTGCAGGGGGGGCAACCTGAGGGAGGAGTAGCTCTGTAGAAAGCCATTGCTTTGCGTTCCAAGTGTTTAAAGGAAACTGATTTCCTACCATTTTCAGAGCTGGACTTTTGCTTCACGTACGAACTGTCCTTGGAGACGTTTCGATGCATTTTATTTACTCCTGCACAAAATGAAGGCTTGTTAATGCTGACACAATCATGACACCTGAGTGATTGGCCCAGATTGTCACAGAACACAAAAACCAGGGGGAGAAAAATCCAAATACTTCTGCTAATGTTTTCTGAAGTCTGTCTTCTTGCTTCTTTTTCATTCAGCTGACTTTTCATTGCAGGCCTTTCTTTAACTTGATTTTGGAGAAGTTTAGCGATGCTCCTAACAGACTTTTTCAATTCAGTTGAAGCAGATATTGTAGTCAAGCCAGAATAGGTTTCCCTTTGTTCTCTTCCTTTCACCCCCAACTTTCACAATGTGCAAATCAATCAAAGGGGGGGAAAAAAGAGTATTATTTGCTTGGATTTCTCATCTAGCAGCTTGTGGGTAAGGCAAAGTGATTGGATTTGTGACCCCTTGGTTCAAAATGGTCGGCAACGCTCATTTTTATTTCCTTCCTGCTGAGGTGAATGACAAGATCCTTTATCTGCCCTTGGTTTGGTTATGAATCAGTATAGGAAGATGTCTGTCTGTCTCTGCACAGGCAGATGTTCAACGTGTCTAATTGTAGCAGGGTTAGTGGCCAGAGTGCAGGTGAAACTACTGGAGCATGCTGATCAATCCGTGCCAGCACTGGAAGCAGAGTGATTTGTGATGCATTAAGGTATGCTGCCTCGTGTTTCGGCAGCCTGATAGTACAACACTTTAATTACTGTTTATGCATCCTGAGACACTTCTGTTTCTTCTGCCTCCCTTTGCTGCAACATCGAATGTTCCCAATATGAAATCCAAAGCAGCATCAACATGGACTTCTTGATGACTGTGTTTTCATTTGGTTTGGGTTTTTGCTTTGGAAGGTTCCTACACTGAAGAGAAGCAAATTAAACCTGGAACACCATAGTGCTTCTCCAGCAAAACCATCTTGCAATGCAAGTCTTCCAACAGCTCCTGAGGATGGGTCACTTCTTTACCACCTTCCCCTTGCGGTTATGTGATGAGTGACATCAAGCAGCATGATGGACTTTTGCTGTGGTGCATCACAGTGGGCTTGGTCCTCTGCCACAGCTGGCTGTCATTGAGTTCAGCTGAATGGCAGGTATGGAGAGCTCCAGTAATGCAGAATGGATATCACCCAACTGTAGAAAACAGATAAATACGTAAATAATAGATGGATTCATCCCACTCTGCCAGATTATACGCATGGATAATGCAACCAATGAAACTGGCAAGAAATAATTGAGTGAAGACATGGGATTCCTTTTTCTTCTGTAATCCTAAGCATAAGAACCTGTTAAAAGATTTTGCCTGGTTGCCTTAGATTAAGGTTGGGATTTTGAATTATTATCTTCTCTTGTGTTCTTCCTAACAAGAATCTCAGGACAGGACCTGGAAGAGTCCTCAGCCTTTCTGTTGGGGCAAGCAGGCATAGACTTAAAATCCCATTGGCACTCAGTCTGTAAGTAAATAGACAAATTGCTAGTGGCATAATTTCTTAGAAATAAGCATAGCAAATTAGACTTGTTAAAGCAACTGCTGAAAGGTCTAATGCCATTGAATTGTCAAAATAGAGGACTGTAAAGATTCCTGGTTAATTTACATATCACCAAAGCAAAAAATAATGGGAAAATAATGAGCATTTATTGTCCCTGTCTCTGTATTCATTATTTGTAGTTAACACTTTAATTTCATGTTGATAAATGTCTTAAGATGTGCATGTCACACAGTTACATAGGTCAGTCAAAACTAGAGGAGATGATGAGAAATTTTAGAGGCACTCATTAGTACTATAGCACAGTACATAGTGCTACAAGAGAATGTGCATTAGAAGGAGCAGCCAGGACATGTTAGCAGGGTCTTGGTCACTTGGAAGGATGAGTGATGTGTAGTTGGGAAGGGAACAACAAGATCTGGTTCATGAGCAGGAGAAATCTTGTCCAGATGTTGAAGAGCGGTGTAAAACATCAGGGCTGTGGTTGGGTTTGTGATTGTCATTGTTGCACCAATGGGGCCTGCCAGCTTCTGGTGAAGATTGAGTGTTCTGTGTACTCCACAGACCCTCCACAAGATACTGTAGCTAGAAGAGAGGTCCTGCTGAAATAGACCAAGTGCATAGGACCCAGATTGAGGTGCAGGGGACTGAGGAGGATATATTTTCTTGTAATGCCATGGAAAGAATTTACTTGGGGTGGAAATCTGGGAAGTGCTCTCCATCCCATCCGATCTTTGAGTCTGACCCTAGTACAAAATAATTGGTATTAGAATAAAGACTGCTGCAGGTTGGGCTGCCTGTGGCCGCAGGCTGTCTCTGATCTGAAGGTTCAGTGGCTCTGCAGGCAGGAAAGGCTGCTGCTGTGCCTTGGCTTCTACCAGGAATGGTTCCTCTGACCTTAAAACCCACTCACTACTGCCTCAGTAGTGATTGCTGCTGGAGCCAGTGAGGCAATTCACAGGGCTGAGCACGGTTTGACTTGCACAGTTCCTAGCTCTGCAATGAGGTTTGACAGATGCTATCAGTGTATCTCCCCATAAATAAATATGTAATCGGGCTGCGTGCTACACTTTCACATCCTGAGGAAGAAATTCTGACACTCCTGTCCTTTTATCTCTCGCATCCCTCGGCAGCTGTGAAAAACCCTCTGACCTCGGATGCTCATTTTTATCAATTCATTTCAGCAGGAGTTGGTGCCTGTGGAGTTCTGTTAGTCCATGTTATGAAGGAGGAGGAAAGCAGCAGGCGTGTTGTTTAAATTCTTAATTGCAGGCACAGTAGGATTATGGAAATGTCAAGAGGGAAATGACAGGGAAGACCTGACAAACACAACGGGGTTGGTTGATTCATTGCTTTTGCTTTTGCTCTGGGGTAGTGGGTGGGTTATGAGTCCAGTGAATCCTGTGGGCTCCTCAACCAGTACACTCATATGCCAGACTAGACTGGGTGGAATGCAATCTCTGGTGCTTAACAGCCCTCACTCAGGATTGGCCTAGCCTTAGAAAAAGGTAAGAGAATTAGCACGCATTGCCAGAGAGGCAGAGTAGAGCAGCAGGAGTTTGTGCTCCTATGTATGAGCATGTACTGATCGAGCAGAGCATGAGATGCTGGAGCAGCACCTGCCCGTGTTGTGTCAAACATTGTGCAAAGCTTGATTCTCCTGTTCTGTGACAATCAGGTTGGGTATGGGGCAGGAAAATCCCAGGAGGGGGCCAACTCCAGACAATATCATAGAATCACTGCAATTGGAAAGACCTCTGAAGTCATCTAGTCCAACTGTTGACCTACCACCACCATGCCTACTAAACCATACCCTTAAATAGCTGGCAAGTCTCTGCCTCGCTGTGATTTGGAGGGCAGTGCTCTTCAGTTCCCTCTTTCCTTCTCCACTTGGACCTTTTCACAAGGTTCTGTTCTTCACTGCAGCAACCAGGAGCCTGGTAGCTTCCTTCTCACTTGTGAACGTGTAGGCCTGGCAGCTGTACCCCTCAGCTAACCACACTGAAGAAGAGGCACACAGATCCTGCTGCCTCTGCCATGATCTCCTGGGTACCAGACTTACAAGTGAGATTCAAGCCTGGAGCTCTTGCTGAAATAAGAGTTTTCACAGCTTCTCAAGTGACTGTTGTGCTGCCTGCTCAAAGCTCACTGTGTTCAAAAGGCTTGTTCCAAAGCAGACCCCGTGACTTCGTTTATCCTTCACGCTCTGAGCAGTCCTCTCCAAAGCACATCCACCTTCTGTGCTTGATGTTGCAGTTGTTTCACAGTTGCCTGTTAGCTATTGTAAAGTCAGGGGCATGAAGTTCAAGCCAGTACACAAAGGTTTCTCATTCTCTCCCAAATAGAGGAGTTGCCTCCAGCAAGTCCATTAGGTTGGCTGGTAAAGCTGAGTGGAGAAGCTGCAGAAGAAATGTGGGAGGCCATTGCCAGCCTGCATCTCTTCAGCATTTTGGGGACCAGAAAGGGGAAAAATAAGAAGAGACAAAACCATCTGTTTATGAAGAAGCTTCAAGGGAGATGCAGAGGAGAAGATGGGGAGGGTCAAGATGGGTGGCTGGCACTGGGAAGAAAAGAGGGATGATGACAGAAGTGGGGACAGTTGGTAGAGGAGTAGAAAGAAAAGATGCCCTCGTAGGACTTACAGGGAGTACAGAAGATGGAGAGGTGGGACCTGGAGTGTTGCTGTGATGGCTCCTTTCTAATCGCATCACCTCTTGGTGAAGGAAGTACAGCCTGATTGCGTTTCTGTATCACTTAACTTTGGTCCCCCAGAGATCATACTCACTGCTAGGGAGCATCTCTGACTTTGAAATCTGGGTAATCTCTTGAGCATGTGTGTATTTTGATAACCCTTGAGAGCAGAATCAGCTCTGTTTTGCTCCCAGCTCTGAACTTGTCCATGGGAGTACTGGGTCACAACTGGAAGGTATTAAACATTTTCCCACCAATGTCAGTGGAATTAGGTTTAGGACCTAAACATTGTGCTTTTGCTCTCTGTCCTTGCTTATTTTCACAGCTGCTGGGGGAGGGAGCTTGTTCCTGACTTTCGGGGTTATTTTGCTGCCTTGTTGCTTGCTAAAAAGGTGTTATTCTGCAGTAAGGTCTTAGAAAAGATGTTTGTGACTTTTTGAGCTAAACATTGCTGTTTCAGCAGCAAACAATGAAGGTGATACCAGGCAATTGTTCCATAAACAGCAGAACTAATGAGCCACTGGATTTGTACCCTACTTTCCTGACCTCTGCCTCTTCCCTCATAGGATTAGCTGTTCCCATGCAGCCCCTGTTCCTCTCCCCTTCCTCCGTTCCATTTAACCAGTTGCTGTCAGGAGCTTGCTGGGACTGGGTGCTTGGTGACTTGTTTGTGTGGACACAGAGGGAAGAGATCAGGCAGATCAGGCATTTTCTGAGTTCATATGACAGCTGAGGCATTAATTTGGCACTCTCTTCCCCCATTCCCTGCATATTTTTTCCATCCCCAGGATTTCTTGGTATTTAATTATCTCTGAGCCTGCTGTCAGTCTGTGGGAAACTCAAGTTCCTAGAAGAAGGAACCTGATAGTCATTTGGACAACACAGTCACACTGAGAGTGTTAAAGGGAATTCCTGCAGCACAGATTTCTTTTTCCTCAAAGCCTGCATGATGATGTCCCTTGTCCATCTGTAACCTGCATGGAAAGCCAGCCATTGCCATGCTGCACACTGACATGGCTTTGCAGCAAATAGCCAAGGCATAAAGCAGAAACAGAGCACAGGGCTGAGAGGTGCGAACATGAGGACAACAGATGCTCTTGAGAGGAAATCTGAGATGTTTGGGATATTCTGACCAGTTCTTTGGTACTGAGAGAGCACCCCATTAGTTTTCCAGAGGCCAGGCAGCATTTAAGGGACAGACACTGTGCTTGTCACAGCAGCAAGAGCAACAGCTCAAGTCTGCCCCTGCAGTGCTGGTGTCAAAACTGGCCTCTAGCATTCAATGGGAGATAGGCAAAATCTGTACTGGGGGGTGTGTTTGTGTTCCATGTTAGCAGCCATGCTGTGCAGTTCTGTGCTCAGTGGTCCAGTGCAGGTAAATGCCTTGGGATAGGCTCTGATACAATTTCTCACATGAATCCTGGTCCAAAACGAGCTGAATGCACCAGATTTCAGCATGCCATGGAGTCTTTCATTTAGCTCCATAGCCACTGGATCAGGTCCGCTAAGCATGACCAAAGTCATGGTGGTGCAGATTTGGACACTCAATACCACATCTGTTTGTTGTGCATCTGAATGTGGCCCAAACCAGACCGCTGAGGAAGAAGTGGGAAGGAGACAGGGCCCTGCATTGTGCCTGCAAATCTACATTCAAAGTCAGCATCTTGTAAGGGCCCAAAATTTATCGCGCTGCCGTTGTCATTTCCCATTCAGCAGCCTGACTGAATAAAGGAGTGCTGCACAGAGCTCTGCATAACTTGTTTGACTTTAAGAGTCAGTAAATGATAGATGTCTGTATCCTTGGATGAGGATAATCCAATTGTACAGTCTGGCTGGATTTCAGCTGCTCTCTGAAAAAGGAGGAAAGGAGTGAAATATTTACTTCTGGTACTTTTCACAAGGGGAGATGACAGAGCGTGGGAAAATAAAAGCCAGTCCTGGTGGACAAGGGCTGCAGGGGAAGAGAAGTGGGGAAAATCTAATCTGCTTGCTGCTAGGACAGGATATAAAGGGGCTTGGCAAGAAAAGAGCCATTCTTTTGATTTCTGAGGCGAAAAATGAAGGCAGCATATTCAATGAACATAACTCCCCGGTTGTCAATGCAGTCAGGTCTGTTTGTGCCAGCCAGTCAATTTGACCCAGAGCTTTGATTAAAAAAAAAGAAAAACCACACCAGGATCCCCAAATGTTGCAATAAAAGAGAGGTTATGGAAAAAAAAAGTGTGCCTTGGTTAAAGAGTGCCCGGCTCCAGAGTCATTTATAATGGCTGAAAGGATTAAATGTCATCAGGAAACCAAAAAGAAAATGGATCTGTAATTAAACGCTTAGCCTGGCCAAGGCAGTTTTGCATTGCCAGTCTGAATAATGTATAGAGGAAACATCCCAAGATCTGTGCTTACTTCCCATTTTTTTTTCATTAACTGAATCTATATGAATGCAAAACAAGGCAGCCGGGTGGGTTTTTTTTTTAACAGACTCTGGGTTTGTTAGCATTTTGATGAAACCGGAACTCGAGAGCTTCAGTTGAGATCAGTGCCAGCTTGTGTGCTGAGTTATGCAAACATGTAAAGATCCGACACCTGCCAGAAAGAGCAAACACGAGAGCAAGTCAAAACAAACAGGGAGATGTCTACCAACCCATGACCGTAGCAGAACTGTGGTTGGGGATCTCTGGTTGCTGCTTATCTCCCCTCTGCCCTCTTTGTCTCTGCAAATCTGCACAAATTGCTTGAGAGCTGGGAACAGGTTTGAGATTTGTATTTTTTTACATTAATAGTAATGAAATCAAATGTCAAAGTGGTGGTTGGCTGGGTTGCCGAGAGCTCGATTTATGACGTTAGATAGAAGAATCGTTGTGTTCTTCAACGTTGGGCAACTGAAAAGTGTGAGAAATGGATGATCAAATTCAGCTTGTAAGGCATGGCAATCAAAATGGTGCAGAGAGGTCACTTAACTCAATTGTATGTTATGATTCTGGGAAGATATATTTTTTTGGTCCAAATATGGAGACTTAGTAATTCTAAGTCTAATCAAGCTTACCAATTAGTAGAGATGTTCTCAGAGACAATTGTCAATTAACCTCAAGGCTAGAAATTCAGGATAACCTCAACCATTGCTTAAGCTCATGTCTGAGTTAAAAATAATACTCCAAAGCATTAAGATAAACCTTCATCAAATCTTACGTGCATGCATATAGCCCAGTGGCACACTGCAAACCCCTCAAGTATCAGCTGCATTTTTTTGGGGGGAAAACTGCTTTTCTGATTCTTTTTGAAGTCACTTTATTTTTTTGCAGCTAAATAGCACTATTAACCTTCAGAGCCTGCTGCCCTACTTCAGCTCTTCAAGCCAGCAACAACTGATCTTGTCAGATCATTGATCCTTCTATCTCCAAATCACTTATTATTTCTGCCTGCCCCCTAGCTGTGATTATGTCCATTGGGGTGCTGGACTTTGCACAGGATTCTATGAGTTTTACCCACTCTTCCATGTTGCCTCTGCTCTAGTTCTAAAGTGTGTGCCCAGCTGTTACATTCAGCACAATGAGCACTGTGCAGGATGGAACTTTGCCTTCCTTCCCCCCCTTCCGCCCATAGTCTCGCTTCCCATGTGGACAGCCAAGATGCAGATGAATCAATAATTAGGAGAAGTTCATTGGAAGGCTGAGGCTCCAACCCGGAGTCTCTGGGAGCCAGGCCAGAAGCTCTTTCTCCAGGTATTTCCTCCCTCCCCATGCAAGGAATCCAACCACAGCATGCTTTCACTTCTATCAAAGGGCTGCCGAGGCGTCATGCCTGCTCTGGGCTGTCCCTCTTACAGCTGGGTGTGCTCCCCACATACCCTTACCTCCAAGCTCCTTTGACAACCTTTATCAAAGAGCATAGCAAATGTAGAATGGGGAGAGCTGATGTTGGATGCAGATGTGTCATCTTGCTGTGGTTTGTTAAACCTGCAGCTCTTGCTATTATTTGATGGGCAAAAGGGGTGATTTCTTGTTCTGGCAAGTCTCCCATTAATTTCAGTCAAATCTGCCAGTAAAATTGCATACAGAGTGAGCATGAAACCCAAACTATCATTACACTAAAGCAGTATTATATAAAAACTTGTCTGCGTGGAAATGTACAGTAATCAGAAACACACTGACCTGATGTTTATGAACAGCAGAAGGGCTCTGGAGAGGTGCAAGCTGAACTCCTGGGCTGCCCATAAGGTATTCAGCTCTGGGTCTTGGCAGGAGAGCCTAAAGATAAGAGCCTGGGGGGTGATGCATCCCTTGATGCTGGCCTTTGTGGTAAAGGGCTGTACCACCTTCCTGAGCACTGTCCTGATAACACATCTCTGGCTCTCAGACAGGTATTTGCTCTGAGAAACGCTATTAATGGCCCTGCCATGTTAAATAAGGGTCAGGTAGATCTGGAATTACTTTTTGAGATAGCCCCTGTGTTCCCAGAGAGGATGAGTTCCTGATGTCGAAAAAAAAACAAACCCATCTTGCTTCTGATATAGGCAACACTGCCCTGGAGAAAGGATGGCCTTCACTCTCAGTGCACTGGAGGATCCATTTAGGTGTGACTGCTGAGGAAACCTGTGGCAGAGAACTGGCCAAATGTGAGGGCTGGGCACAGGGAAGAGCCAATTTGAGACAGAATTGAGCATCCTTTGAATGGAGGCATTGGGTCCGGGTGGTTGCAGGCAAGCAGTCAGGACAGAAGTAGTCTGCACACCCAGATGGAGGAGGCAGCAGCATCGTTAAGACATCGCACTTTATTTTAGCAACCCCTGGGTTGCAAGGAGAATTTTAATGGGCTTTGGGTTACCTCTCAAGAATTCTGCAACATTTTCAGGTTAATAACAGTGGCATGTCTTATCGTACCTTCGCCATCAGAACTGTAATGGGGAAAACCCAGCATATTGTTAGGAGTTTTAAAACTGCCTTGAAATCTGTCAAGGGAGATAAACTATCTTTATATCAGAAAATAGCTTCCCTCTTGCTATCTTGTGGAAGAACACACAGCTCCAAAAAGATGCTCCTGCCTAACAGCTTATTAGGAGGAGGCAGACTCACAGGGTGAAAGGTGAGAGAGCTGAGAGGATTTTTTGTGCACCACTTGAAGAGGGAGGGACTCTGGGGTTTGGAGGAGATGAGGTTTCAGGTGAGTGAAAAGATTTCTGGAGAAGGGCAACAACATATCTTGATGCTGTACGTAATGGGTACATCTGGAGTAGCCTCCTGCCTTCAGCTGCAAGTGGAGCTGAAGTGATGGGAGATGAGATCCTATGGGGTTGATGTAATAAGGAATTGCACTTCTGCTCACACCCCTCCTGGTTAAAGGGTGGAACAGGATGGTATGTTTAACTGGCTGTGGCTACAGCATCATACCAAGATCTGTACAGACTTTGGTATGGGTTAGATTGAGCCATGGCATTTTGATGGCTTGGAGAATGCTTTTCTTTTTAAGGTTTGAGTTTTTTAAATATAAGTAGAACACTTCCTTCCAGAAAGTCATTTTGAGTTGAGAAGCTGACATGCTGCATTTGCAAACCAGCCAAACCAAGTGAGGAACTGGATCAGTGGATCCAACTGTGTGCATTGCTAGGGAGGAACGATAGATGTGGCACCGAGTTAGTGAGCATGGTGGTGATGGGTTGGTGGTTGGACTCAATGATCTTAGTGGTCTTCCAACTGTGTTACTAAAAGCCAAAATCCAAATTACTTCTGTTAAAACATATGGCTTTGTTGAACACGGGCGAATGAAACAAAACAAAGACATGTAGAGAAAGGTATTCTGAAGATGGGAACATTTCTCACAGTGGTGACATGTAACCAGATGTCCAAAATTACTCTTGGAGAGCATGAGGTTTGCAGCTGGAAGTCCTGTCAGACATCACAGGTGCCGGCTCAGATACATCAGTCTGAAAAACCATTTATTCTTCCTGCTCAGACTGCACCTCCCATGTGGCTCTGGATTCCTGTGCCAGCATCTCAGCTGCATTTCCATTGCAAGTTCAATACGTAGATGCTCCAAATCCTTTTGAGAATGATATCCTCATTCTGCTGAAGGCCAGACACTGACCTGCCCTTGTCCTGAGGCTGCTGAGATGTTTTGGGTCAAGATGCCATCAGGACCCTCTGAAGAGTTTTCCTTCCCTCTTTTTCATTAGAGAGCCTGATCTACACATCAGGTGCCCCATACATCCAAAGAGGCAGCAGCACATGCCTCAGACTTGTGCCTGGTGTGTGTTCTTACAGAGCAGCATAGCTTAGCTTCAGAAGGTCTATGTCATTGAAGCAGGATCAGCCTGGAGAATAAAGCACTTAATTGTTTCATGCTGGTCCTTATGAGAAGTTGTGACCCTCTGTGGGTCACTGTATGTGGTTATGAGCAATGATGTGAGAACAGACACTTCAAGGGTCCTTGAGCTCAAGGCAGTTTTGTGGCTGTTGGAGTTTAACATCTCAAAAAGTAAAGTTAATAGTAGTGACTGGGTTTGAGGAGGTGGGCTTTCTGGTTCTGGTGGGTGTGGAAACCTTTCCAACACCTTTGCTTTTGTTCTCCATCTGCATTCTGTGTGTCAGGCTTTTAGGAGTGGGAGGTTCGCTGCCCTTTCCTGCAGATGGCTCATCAGAAGACTTTCTCAGGATACTCACTTCCACGGGGAGGAAGCATACAAAAAGCAGATGAGATAAAAACAGCGAAGCTGAAGGTCAGTTTCTGAACTAGGCTGGTTTTTACTACCATGAGCCAGTACTGAGCAACAAGCTGCCATCGTGTTTGTGCTCATAAATTGGCTAGTGTGGGAGGGGAGGCAGTAGGAAGGATGGGGGAAGCAATGTTTTTAAATAGATATTTATGGAGGATATCAACATTTGGCATTTCCCGATTTCAGAACAGTGGAGGAGGAATGAAGAACTCCATCCAGCCTCCTCCTTCCCCCCTTGCCAATTAGGACCACAGCCTGCTACCCTCGGTCACATGGAACAACCACTTAGTAACTCATTCCAAGCAGCACCTTCACACATGGCTTCCTTCCATCCAGTGGTGAAGAGGAACAAACTCCATCCCTGGGAGGTTTCATTTCTGCTGTCTGCTTTGGTGAATAATGTCTACTTTGAAAGACTTTCCCTTCAGCTGGCCTTAACACAGGTCTCTCTTGCCCCTTGCCTTGCAGAGATCTGGGAGGTAGTAATGTGTTTGTCCTTCTGGCTTTTCTTCTGTTTACACCCTTGGGAGTAGATGATCTTTCTGATCTAGGGTGATTAGAGCATCTGCTTGAGAGCATTAATTCTCCGTACAGCCAGGCATGGGGGCACAAACCACACAGCTTGGGAGCCCAGCTATTTGCTTAGATAAACATCCTACCTCCTGTCCACCTCCCAGGCCATTGCCAAAAGACTCCTGCCAATCTGCATTTCCATGAGTCTCCTTAGCCTTGAGGTTCCAAGCATCCAACAGCCTCAGCCTCTCTGATTTGGGCTAGAATCCCAAATATTTGCATTTCTGTTCTCCATATACTGCCATCACCTGCTGCCGCTTGCACTTTACATCTTGGCAGCTGGCTTTTGTCAGAGGGATTCATCCAAAAACATTGCAAGGTGTTGGAAAACCTTCACTGCAGTTAAATGAGAAGCTGTTGTTTCAGCAGCATCTGGAGTTTCCAGCTCTTTTCTGCTTTGCTGATGGTTTCAATCACTGCTCCTTGGCTGGGGTGCAGCATCCCTGGGAAGCTCTCTGCCCTCGAGTCCACAGATCTTGCGTTTCTTGGCCCAAGACCATGTGTCTGTTCTCCACCACATCGTGTCACATTACAGGGGAGATGAACAGTCCTTTTCCACGGAGCACTGATTTCCCCAGAATGCCTTTGATTGATGCACGCGGGGATTGCAGCAATATGTTTTTGCATTTTGGAGTTCCTGCATCCAAAGCCATCTGTGGTCACAGCCCAGGGCATGGTAAGACTAAGCTTTGGGCTTTTCAGCTGCTCCTGGTTCTGAGTTCCACTTGGCCCAGGGTGTGTGAGGGTCTGTGGTGGGGGACAGAGCCTGTCCACCACTCTGGGATCCCCTGAGGAGCTGTGTAGTCTGTGGTAACTTTCTGCGGGTGCTTCTAGCATGGAGCTGAGCAACTGGAGACAACGGGGAAGGTTCTCAGCAGTCTGAAAGGTGAAGCTGGACAAATAAACTGCTTTCCAAAGCCCAGCTTCTGCAAATTAATGAAAAGGAGAGGGGTGGAGCATTGTTTGCTTCTCATTGTTAGGTTTAGCTCATATGGAAGAAGGGAAGGGAGGGCAGGCAGGGAGAGGACTGTCAGGGCAGCCAATAATACAAGAAGTTCCATAAAACAACCTCTTGTGCATCCGCTTCAAGAAGGAAGATGTTTTTCAGTGATGTCCTTGATGTCTGTGAGCCATAAGGAAAGGTTCAAGCCTGAGCCATGCAGTATTTCCCCTGCTTCAGTCCATGCCTCTCTGCTCCAACAATGGAAATCCCCATGTGGTGTGCCCAGATGAACTCCCTAACCCAAAACCCAGTGCAAGCAGAACCTTGGAGCAGCTGCTTTAGAGGGAGTGGGGCATCTTGTTGTCCCTTGCAGGCTCACAATGCAGTATGCATCAGGAGGAACCTTCCTTGTGCCTTTTATCTCTGGCAGCAGAGCTTCCCAGAAAGCTTTGGCTTTCTTCCTCTCTCACACCAAAACAAAACAACCCTGTGAGGTTCTTAGTGTTTTATTTTAAGAGAAACAGAAATGGAAAGGGTTTTGGTGGAGCTACGCTGTCAATCAAATGGTGCTGCTTTGGGGAGGTTTCCACTGGGGTTATTCTTTAGGGTGGATGCCTTGTGAATTTTGTGCAAATCCTGATGTTTTGGAGTAGTCTCATCCGTGTGAATCCTACCTGCTTTGTTTAAAAGGGGATGAGCCTTGCAGCAGGATATTTGTGAGGAAAGGTATATGCTCTGTTTGGGTCACCTCTGAGTCTATTATAAACATCGAAGCCCCAAGGAGCTCAGGATCAAACGCTGCTTTTGAAATGGGGAATTAAACCTACAATTAAAAGAGAAGGGAAGGAAAATTAGTCTTCCCTGTTAATAATGCCTGCCTACCAGCTCTGTGCATGTCACCAGAGCTGCTGAGGAAGAACTGGAAGCAGGATTTCATCCCTGCGAGTTGCACGCGCTGATTAAAGGCAGCATCTGAGCCCTGCTGCGGTGTCAGCTGGGAGCTGTCTCTCCCAGCAGCACAGATACACAGGACAGCCCAGCAAGCACAGCGTGGAGGGGTTTGATTTTTGTGATGATGAAAGCATTTGGTTGTGTTTATGTTTGCGCAGGTTAGTACAAAGCCCACGTTGTCCTGAATCAGCAGCGAGGGATCATCTGCATTTCTAATTGAGGTGGCTTTGATTTCCTTCAGGCCTTATCAGTGATTGCTTTCTGCGAGCTGCTGTGTTTGCAGAAGCTGCCCTGGACAAGTCAGAGTGCTGGGGGGCTGGGGTTTGGCCTTCAGTGTGTCAAGCAGGTAACTCACAGCTCAGGAAACCTCACCCTGCTCCTGGCCTGACCTACACGGTGCTTTGTTTGCTGTTTTGCTTTCGCTTGCTGTTTCCAAGGATGCTTTCACTCAGGCTGCAGGCAGCAGAGGCACAAAGGAGCCTTGGCCTCTGAGGTGCCCTGTGTCCAGCAGGTCTGTGTGTGAACACAACCCAGGCTCAAGTACTGCTTCTCCCAGCAGCTAGGGTAGGGATTCTTTCTCCCTTAATTTATTTATTTATTATTATTATTTTTAAAGGGAGTATTATTCCCATTCTGACAGCGCATAGATGGGCTATACTGGGAGCTGAGCCCTGCTGGAAAACCTGGCCTTAGTTTCTCTGTGACTGTGCTCACTGGCAGAGCACTGATTTGGGGGCATCTCCCAGGGCATCTCCAGCAGGCGGGCGGCTTTCTTTTAACCCTCAGTGGGGCAAAGCAGAGAGAACAGTCAAAAGAAATAGGTCAAACAGTGGACATCCCAGTGGTCCCCTTGACTGATAAGGGGCAGTGCATGCTTGTAGATAAGGTGTTTCTGGGAGGGCTGAGAAGCTGCAGTTCCCTTGTAGGTGATAGATACTGAGTCCTGCCTGTATGTCTGATGCACAATGACAGGGACTGTGTCACACCAAGCACAGCAGGGCAGGATGTGGGAGGAGAAGCCCATGGCTTGTCTGGTGCTCATGGGCCTCGGGAGTGGATCCAGAAAGGATCAAAGCTTGGAGCACAGAGTGAATGACAGGCAGCTTTCGATCGAGGCGCCTGATGCTGGTTGTCTTTACGTGGCATTTGAGACGGTGTGGGCAGTTTGCTCAATTTTTCTCCATCGACGCTGCTTTGTTTGGAAGGTTGTAGACACATGTCAGCGGTGATGGATAGATTTGTTTGACTTCCTGTCAAATCAATGATTACTCATAGAAATCTCTTTTATTAGTTTATCATAGGAAGTTCTATGTCATTTATCCCAGCGGAGGCTTGGCTAGCTGGTGCCAGCGAGCAGCGCTGCCGAGAGTTATTGCTGAGCTTTATTGGGTTGCTGCTGCTGTTTAATTTCTGACACAGTATTTATTTTTCTCTTGGTTTTACCCTGGGAAAGACTTGCTCCTCTTTTTTTGTCTGGATTGCAAACAGGCTGTTGCAGTTTTCCTTCCCCGTGCCAGCCTGGCCCTTTGGAAATACACAGGGATGTGCCTGCAGTACCCAAGTTTATCCTTAGTCCCTGCTGGGTTGTGCCTTGGCATTTCTGAGCTACCAAAGGTCCCCATTGCTTCGGTGTCGTAGGAGTTGGAAATAATAGGTATGAATCAGAGGAAGAGGAGGTTGATGAGTTAGATGGGAAAGTCATGGTCACATATCTCCCTATCTTCTGCACTTCGTTTGCTCCATGCTCAGAGAGGAGGTGGAGCTCCCCGTCCCCAATGTTTTTGGGGGTGGCTTTGCTGCCTGCCACATTACAGCTCTGTCAGTCACCCTGCAGAGCTGGGTCACAGAATGAAGCCTCTTTGTTAACCCCTTAATGGCTGTTTACGAGGGTGGGCAGTGACAGGACAAGGGGGAATGGTTTTAAACTGAGACAGGGGAGGTTTAGGTTGGATCTTAAGTGGAAGTTTTTCACCCAGAGGGTGGTGACGCACTGTTCACAGGTTGCCCAAGGAGGCTGTGGATGCCCCATCCCTGCAGGCATTCAAGGCCAGGCTGGATGTGGCTGTGGGCAGCCTGGGCTGCTGGTTGGCGACCCTGCACGTAGAGGGGGGTTGGAACTGGATGAGCATTGGGGTCCTTTCTAACCCAGGCCATTCTATGATTCGTGTGGATCTCCATGTGTAGAGGCTGGAGCACAGCTTGTGGGGCAGTTCTGGGTGTAGCAGTGTCACTGGTTACCTAACATTTCTTCTGACTGTGGGCAGGAAGACTTAATCCTCAGGTGCCACTTGTGCTGCAATGCAAATAACTGGGGCTTCAGCTCTTTGTCTGAATTCAGAGAATCATTTCCCATTAATCCAATCTATATTTTTGCCATTGGAATTTTAGAAGGTCTGAATGGCTTAAGATCATTGTGGAAGGAAAAAGATGCTTTAAAATAAGTTTCAAAACTAATCTTCAAAAGACTTTCTCCTAAAATCCCTGTTTGATTAAATGAATCACCTGTGCTGTTCTTTTCTCGAGTCTTCTCACTTGTAACAGAAATCAGGGGAAATTTGAGCTTATTTTCAGCCTGCTTTGTCCTGAAGGAGTTGTCCCTGTGTTGAGCTGCTGCAGCTCTTCACACCCTCCCCAGTAGCTGAGCACATCTAGAGCTTTGGAGACTGCCAAGCTAACAATGCTGACCTCCGAGATCAAGAAGGATAGACTTTTGTTTTCAGGTCAAGAGATCCTTGGCTCAGAC
Organism: Coturnix japonica; assembly: GCF_054131305.1. NCBI lineage: Eukaryota > Metazoa > Chordata > Aves > Galliformes > Phasianidae > Coturnix > Coturnix japonica. The sequence goes on along the minus strand of NC_140674.1, from coordinate 4,498,334 downwards.
CCTGCAGATAAGCCAAGCAAGGAGAAGACTGCATGAGAGCAGAGCTTCACTTTCTGAACACACAGAAATCATTTCAACCACCAGTGAAGCGAAACCACTGGAGGAATTGAAGTGGGTATGGTACTGCTTTACAGAAATACAATGACTTCACACAAGTTGTTGATGCTGATGTAGCCTCCTTCTGCCTCCTCAGGGCTGGAGGCTTCAGCAAGTTCGAGAGATGTTCTTTCCCTGTTACTCCAAGTACTCCAAGGTCAGGTTGGGCCATGCTTCAGTGTTCTGGTCTTTGTCTTTCACGAGGAGAGAAATATCTGCAATTTTTCCCATGAAGTGTAGTTGGATGGTAGAGAAAACATTTCTGCTACAGAGCCAGAAGGGGACTCTGAGCCCTACTTTGGTTTGGAGCTGAACAAGACACTTGTTTTTGCAGAAGGACCTTTGATCCTGGAGGCTGGAAACCCACAGCCAAGTGGATACACCACCAAACGCTTCTTGTGAGCCCCTCAGCAGGAACTGATGTGGTCCCACATCCTGTCTGTGTCCTGATTATCTGTCGACCTTGAGCTGTGCACAGAGGGATAACAACACTCAGCTGCTATGCTGTGTCATGATGGTGTCCAGGCTTGGAGTAATTCTCTGCTTCTATGAATACAAGCTGTGGAGAGAGAAAGGGAGTTGTTGAAGTTTGCAGTGCAAAGATAAAAGACTCTTTTTAGATCAAAGATGGTGGAGGAGAGGTGTGCGCATCCTGAAAGCAAATAATGAACCAAACAACCAGTCTCCAAATGATAGGCTTGGATTTATCTGTTTCACTGAGCCAGGGGCGTATCATATCCCTCCATCAGTAGCTAATCACTGGCTCAGAAATAGTATCCTGGCAAGAGACAGCAACTGCCTCCCTTCTGATGGGTTGTTAGAACTCTGCGTGGTAAGAAAGCAATGGACTGTCACCCTTCCCACCAAAGGAATCCTTTCCTTCTCTGCTGGGAAGTATTACCAGCGAGAGAAATCAATTTGCGCTGTTATCAGACTTTTCTAGCCAGTAGTTAATGGGACTTAACAGCTGATTTGATTCTCAGGTAGTTCACAAATTAGTTGGAAGTGTGGGGTATAGGAAGGAATGGAGGGGTGGAGGAACCCTCAGGAGAGGTGTGTGGTGCTTCCCAGCCCAAGGGGTCCATTACTTTACCGACATGTAATGCAGAATGCAGTGATTGTTCCAAACAGAAATGATTTAACCTTGAAGGAGAGAAACATAACCAAACAGCAGCAGTGGAACAATAAAGAAATTCCATCTCTGATCTCCTGTGACCCACGTTCTGCTCAAATGGCTCAGATGTCACCGATACATTATTTTCATGAGTGACTGTAAGTGCATTATGCATGAGTGTGTGGCCACTGGTGAATAAACTGAGAATTCTTCCAGGGAGCGTATATAATCTATTTGATTTCATAGAGCTGGACTGTGCTCCTATTTCTTTCTTTCTTTTTTTTTTTTCTTTTTAAAGGATTGTTGCTACTCAGCAGAAGAGTGTGATTGTGCCTATAAGGGTTTGGCGCAAGAAGGGATTTGTCATGCTATCCCCCATGGGTATGAATTGCTGCCCCAAGCAAGAGGTATTATGCTTTAGCTTGGGTGGTGGTAGAGTGTTCAGATACCTGTGCTGGGTTTGTGCCTGGGACAGCAGCTCAAAGGAACCTGGAGTGTGTGTGGCTCCAGCTGAGGGTAGATCAGGGACTGCTGGCAGTCCTACCCAGCCACCAGTGGCTCTTTGGAGATGCACACCTCCTCTTGACCTTACAGAACTGCCCTGTTTGAGAGCCAGCATCCCTCTCTGGCAGTGAGTAGCCATCCCTCCTGCCCTCTGCCTCCATAACTGCAATTGATTGCTGCATCTGTCATTAGAAATTAAAATATCCATCTTGTAGTGGAGGAATGGCTCCCATTGCTCAGGCTGTGGCTGTGCCCTGAGCAGGGACTCAGCCTGTGGTGGGGAGGGATGTTAATAGAATCACACAATTATTTGGGTTGGAAGGAACCTTCAAAAGGCCATCTGCTCCAACTCTCCTGCAGTGAACAGGGACACCTCCAGCTCCATCAGGTGTTCAGAGCCCAATCCAGCCTGACTTTGGGTGTCTCCAGGGATGGGGCATCCAACGTCTCTCTGAGAAACCTGTGCCAGTGCCTCACTGCCCTTATTGTAATAAACTTCCAATTAAATCTCCCCTCTTTTAGTTTGAAACCATTTCCCCGTGTCCTTTCACAACAAACCCTGCTATTGAGCCTGCCCCCTTCTTTAACATGCCCCCCTTTAGGGTGCTGTGTTGATATATCAGCCACACTGCCTGGTCATGCTCTGGGTGCTAGTGAAAACTCTTTTGCACTGATCCTGCAAAACTCCTCTCTTCATTGGTCTTCTTTAATATTGGTTGTTGCTCAGTGCAAAATTAGGGGCTCTTTTAACCCCTCTTTCCAGACCCTGAGCACAGGGTCCCTGGCTGTGCCTTTGCAAGGACCAGCACACAGCTGTCCCTGATAGCTGGGCTGTGTGGTGTTACTGCCCTGTGGGAGCTCCAGGCTGTGATAATAAGCAGCAGCCTCCTCCAAATGAAAGCCTGTTTGTTCATTAGATGAAACAATGCAGCGCAGGGAAGGGGATTTTGAAACAACAAAAAGCCCACAGCATATTTTACCTCATCTAATCTTACAAGCTGCGTTTGATAGGCTTTTCTTTTCCCTTATAGCTTATATTCTCCTCGCAGAGCTCAAATTCCCCTCCTGGGCTTTGCTCTGTTCTTCCTTATCCCTGCAGTGCTTGGTGCTCCCTGGCAGCACCCAGACAGGTGCCGAAGGCATCAACAGGTCCTGTCACAGAGCTCAGTGCTGGGTACAGATCCCACAGACCACACAGTGCATCAGCATCGCTGCTGCACATACCCAAAGGGGCTGTTTTTCCCCCAGGAATTTAATTAGGCTGTCTGCAGTCAGAAGGGCATGGCACAGAAGCAGCTAATGAAAATCAGCTCTGCTGCAGCCGTTTCAAGGAGCTTTGTCTCTGGGGCTTTAGAACTGGCTTACGCTGTGAGGGCAGCTCATTTCCAGGGTGTTGCTATGAGAGATTCGTGCTGAAAGTTCAGCTTTGCTGTTAGCGTTGTAGAGGTGTAAGGGTTGTGTTAGGGCAAATACTTGTCTCATGCCTTTGGGGTACAAAAAGCCCATGGTTGACTCAAATCATGAGCTGGCAGCGGCAGCCTAGGGACAGATGGAGGAGAAAGATGGAGATGTGTTAGAAAGGAATATTTCAATGCTGGTGGTCATCATCTTATTAGCCAGTCACATAGGGAAGTCCAAGGGATGCACACAGCTGATATATGGGTCACTGTGAGGCACCCACCTCGATTCTCTTCCCTCTATAAGCAGAGATGAGGGATGTATGTGTTTCAACATTCAATCCCTCCCAACAGCTTGAGGTTCCACTGATTCATCTTCTGCTCAGGAGGAAAGAAGGGAATGAGCAGTGCTGCTTCTCACCCAGAAAAAATGCTGCTCTGACAACCCCAGGCTTGGTTGCCTGGCTGTATTTATACTGCATCAGAAAAGAAATTGAAGGAATTGGGGGAATTATGCTGCAGACATGTAGAATGTTTGCAAAACCAAAATGTCACATGTCATCCCCACGTCTGAATGTGCAAAGTTTTGGTGCCAGACGTTATCAGCTTGTGTTTGCTGTCCCCCCAGTGGTTGTATGCTTAAACAAAGCTCTGGGATCTGTGAGTTTGTGCCAGGCAGGGCTCTGTAAGAGGAGCTGGGTGACAGGTCCACCATCCAGTCAATGACCCAGAGCCAGGCTATTGTTGGCTGGTAGAAGACAGAATGACAAGGGAAGTAAGCACATGTCCATTTTAAAGCAGTTCCTGCCCTTTCCCAGCTATCTTATCAATTTCAGGACTTTTTGTGTTTGTATTATGGGATAAAAGCACAGCACATTCACTCAGGTTGGTGATGCACTAGAACAGGTCGCCCAAGGAGGCTGTGGATGCCCCATCCCTGCAGGCATTCAAGGCCAGGCTGAATGTGGCTCTGGGCAGCCTGGTCTGGTGGCTGGTGACCCTAAACATAGCAGAGGGTTGAAACCAGATGATCTTTGAGGTTCCTTTCAACCCAGGCCATTCTATGAGGTCACACCAATTGAGGCAGGATCCTGGGCTGTTTGGCATCTGTAGGTGGGGACTGATAGATGTGATGGGTGCTCTTCCCCTCCCCAAGACTGTGGGATGACTTGGAGCGAGGAGCTGGGGGTGTCCTGGTGTCGTTACTGGGAACAAACTCACCCCCAGCACGTGTGTGGAGCAGCAGGCAGAGCTCTGGCTGACCTCAAACCTCTCACTCCATCTATTTTCTTTTTCAGCTTTTGTCATATCCATCCTCTCGTGCGTGCTCTGGGGCAGGAATGTTCTCTTATTATGTATGTGCATGCAAAACGAGTCTTTGATCTCAGCGCCTACAATCCTCTATTACAGCCGAAAGAGTATTTAACGACAATACCAGGAATCCAATTAATAATTTTAAACTACTATGCATGCAGGCTTCTCTGAGACACATCCAGCCCGTGCCTGCAGCCTGATGCAATGCATTTGCACTGGGTATACCATGCTATTCCTTACCTTGCCCATTGAGCCCAACACCCGGAGCACTGCTTTTCCCCCCTAGTATTTTCCAGTAGATGTTGCATGGGCACAAGGCTGTTACCTGTGCAGCCCCAGTGCCTGCTGAGGTGCTGGTGAAGCCCAGAGGGCACATGCTTGATTTGCTTTGTGAAAGGAATTATCCCCACGTTGTACTGCTGATGTTGCAAGGGAGCCTGACACAGCTCATCTTCGCGCTGTGCCTTTGTCTTTTAATTCTGGAGGATGTACTTTTCCCTGACAGAATTTCCAATTCAGTTCATTTTCTTACTCTGTGGTGGGAGGGGAGAAAAAGAGGTGGTTGGAGGGGGGTTTGCTGCATGTATTATTAATTGTCCTCATTTCAAGACAGCGTACTCTTTCTCTGCCTGAGATTCCCATTTTCTCATAACTAATATTGGCTGCAGCTTTGGAAGAGGTTTGGCGTAATGGAACAATACAGATTTCTTTGTGATCGAGGTGTTTTTGAAGTTAGCAAACGAGTTCCTCCCGTTTATCTGCCGCTCACCAGCTCAGTGCCACTCATCACTCAATTGAGCTGCGTGTTGCAGAGCAGTTGATTAATGAAGTTACACGCGTTTCCCAGGCTGGTTAGAACATCGCTCAGAAGATGCTGTGTCAGAACCTGTCCACTAGACATCATTAAATCTGCAGGAGCAGGAAGATGCTCTCGCACACAGATGAGCAGGGGTGGGTCATTTCCCAGCCCCGTTGATCCTGTTACGAGGCAATTGTGGCCTTGGGTAATAAGCAGCGCTTCGTGTTGGGGCTGTGTGCTGCTGCATGTTGATTTTCAAGGCTGTCAGCTTTCCTTCCCGCAGAGCCTTGTGTCCCAGGTGGGACGAGTGTTGTGATTTCAGCCCAGCTCCTGATGAACACTGCCTCAGAGTGGGATAAAAACACATTTTCGACTCAGCGGAACACGGCTTGGGTTTCGTGTTGTTAAAGCTGCTCAGATAAATGAAGCACTTCAGCCCCAAGCAGCAGTCCTAGGGTCAGACCGAGAGTCCTGCTTCCATCTGAGCCACACCTGAACGAGGGAGATGACACATTTCCAGAAGAAATAACTAACCCGTTAATGAATCTCAGAGAGGAGCAGTGGGAGATTGCTCTGTGCTCGATGCATGAGTTTGGTTCCTGCTTTTACTCTCCCCCTGCAGCAATTCTCATCTCTTCTCATGGCTCTTGTCAAGGCATTTGTGCTCACAGTGAGGTTTGGATGCTGGCTGCTGAGTGCTGCTCCTGCGAGGCAAAGCTCGTGTCCACGCTGCCCACGTGCTGCATCTCGCTTCTCTCAGGCTTCCCTGCTAAGACACCAACCCTTCCATCACCCTAAATCCCCGTGTCCAAATCTCATTCCTCGTTCCACTGCTTAGCCCTGACATGAGCCCAACCCCTCTCCTACAGCAGCCCAGACAGTCTCTCCATGGGGAGCAGCTCTGCCCAGTCCTTGCTCACATTGTTTCCCCTAGCCTTTATTTCTTTGGCTTTCCTGGAGCTGTCAACATGGGATTGTCCTCTGCCTTCTCTCTTCCCCCAATTAGTCCCTTGCAGATCGTTCCCCCCCCCAGGCAATGTTGTCTCTGCAGCACGCCCGGAGCCACAGCGGGACCCAGCCATGCTCTTGCTACAAAGGCAAACATCTAAAGGCAACCAGAGCACGTCCAAGAGGATTTGTGGTACTTCCAGCCTCCCTCTGTTATTGACTCCTCCTTTCAAGTGTGGCCAGGGCTTTATCTGTTGGTAATAGGGAGAATTAATAATTTCCTTTAAGAAAAAAAAACACGGCTGCTTTAAACAACCCCATTTTTTTAAATATATAAATTTTTTAACATAAAAAGGCAAGTAAAAGACATAACAAAGTTGTTAAAAGTTCAAAAGGAATGCTAATCCCTGTAATGTGGACTAATCAACTTTTATCCAGACAATCCCCTTGTATCTCTCCAGCCTTAGTGTGGTTATGGATTCCCACAGGCGAGTGCAGGGCTTTAACTCTTTCTGAGCTGCCTTGAAGCCTGCAGTTACTGCAGTGATGCTGCCATGCTGTCATGCTGCAGCTCTATGTCCTGTTCTTAGATCTGCAATTCAAAGGTGCCTGTGCTTCCCAGGCTGATCTTATTGCACTAGATGTGGAACCACAAAGTCCTTTTCCCTTGAGGGGTTGCACCTTGGAGATCCTTAGTGGAGCTGCTCCAGCTTTGGTTGCACTCTTTGCCCGTGTCTGCCTCTATGGATCTATGGAGTGTTCTCTTTCCTTTGGCGTAGATGATGCTATTCAAAGAGTGCATTAGGTAAAGCTCAGTGTTTGTTGGGCTCAAGCCTGGGACACTAAGTAGGTTGTGCTGCTTTGACTTCAAAAGCCAAGAGAGGGTAAGATTGTGGGGTTTTTCTTTCTTTTTAATTTTAAATCAGTCTTGGGTCTCACAGCAGTAGGTATTCAGTGGGTATTGCAAGAGATTCTTTGTTGCTTTCAATACTATATTAATATCTCTGGATCATTTGTGTGTTGGAATGAGACTTCTGCAGCTGCAGAGCTAAAAATGGGAGATGGTGATGGTCTCTTTTGGAAGGCAGAGGCAATGCAGAATGGCTCAGCTGCAGAGGCAGATGTCTTTGTGCTCACAAAATCACTGCCAGAGGTAGACAAATAGCCACACTCTTTCAGGCCTGTTAACAGTTGCTCTAGTAAAGTGTTCTGCTCCTTTTTCCTTTTGGGGAGTGGGATATAACTTCATTATTCCTCACAAGCATGAGTTTCAGCCATCCAGTTTTCACTGGCAATGACAGCCCTTGTTCTTGTTGTGTTGTGTGTGCTCTTTGGGGTTAGCTGGCCTTGTGTGATCCAGGTAGAATTATGCAAGGTGCCCCAATAAGGAAGCTTTCCCCCTCCTCAAATCCATCAGCTGGTTTCCAATGGGAGAGCGGGAGGAGAGGGGACAAGGACTGGGCACCTGGGGTGGCCTTCCCCACTTTGTAGCTGTCCAAGCATCGAACTTCTATTGATTTCCTTGTTGTTTCTCCAAACAGTGATCAAAATCCAATCAGCAGTCAAGCAGCTTCCCTTAAAAGCTGGTGCACACTGGGGAGAAAACAGCACTCCTAATGGAAGGTTTAGGTTTAAAGACCAGAACTGAAAAAACAACAACTAAAAAACTCCTCTTTGAAGATATTTGGGCATTTTCTGAATTGAGTTCCAATGCCTGAAGTGATTCAGAGGTTACTGGGTTAATTAAACACCGGAGCAAGCCACTGAGGTGTGAGCTGGGTCTTCCATTGCTTGGCATCAGAGAGGCAAGCTGGGATGTAGTGTGGGAATCCTGCACTGCCCTCCCCAGAATCAGGCAGGTTACTGCACTGGGCACTCCTTACTGTGCAGTTTATTCTCTCTGGACCTTTTAATTACCTCCCCTGCCCTGCACAGGTTCCTCTCTTGAGTCCAGTTGCACACAAGGTGCCCATCCTATGGGATGCAAAGCGGTGGGTGCTTGGGGGTGATCCAGCCCATGGGCACCTGCCCCCATGCACACCCTCCATCTCTAAAGCCACAGTGGATCTCTTAATTTATTCCTGGATGTGAATGACTCAAATCTGCCACATCTATCATTGTATCTCCTTAACTAAATGGATTAATTTTTTTTTTTGTCCTCTTCACAGGCTTAATTAGCAATCTGCAACACAAATTAAATCACTATCAACTAATTCCAACTATCCCTTCAGAGATAGCCATTAGCTAGCTAAATAATCTGGTTAGCATTGAAATGAGCCCGCATTCTACCCTGGAAACCGCTGTGATTTCACAAAGCTGCTTATATATATATAAATATATATATACACATTTCCTCCCTCTGATGCTGATCCTGCTTTGTTCCTTCCTAATGAGGGCAGCAGTCACTTGTGCTTGGAGTGTGCTCAGTTGCAGGCATTTGAGCAGAGTTTAGGAATTTCTCTCTTTGTTGCAATGTTTAGCTGACCCACGGAGAGGGCTGCCATCCTGCCAGTAGGAGGGAAGCCCAAAATCAATGAATTTTAAAATGGATATACTCCTTTCTGAATGGAGGTGGTCGGGCTTTGCTGTCCAAAGTCAATACAGTTGGCTTCCGAAATGCTACAGGCCATAAAAGCAGGAGCTCACTGATGCCCTGGCATCGCAGCCCGGTGACCATCTGGTTTCATGAGCTGTCCCCGTGAAGCATTCCAGTTTGACAAGTTGTCATTTCCCAATTACAGACTAATCTGAGTGCACGGTTCCTTTCATCCATCTGTAGGTAAACACAGCGATGTCTAGGAGATCCACAGAAGGCAGCCTCTTACACACACTGATGTCCTGGCTCAAATGCACGACTGAACCTGCAGCATCTCTTGGGGACATTGGGAATACTGGGTAGGCCTGTGCTCCTTCAGGCACACATCCAGAACCTCATGGGCTCCATTCCACCGGTTCTCTGCTGCCTCGTCTCTTCTCTGAGCAGCATCACTAGCAAAAGCTGGAGGTAAGAGTGTGGTTCTGAGCTGGCAGCATTTTATAGGGCTTGGATGAGAACAGGACAACAGCACAGTGTGAGGAAAGCTCTGGGGCAGTTCTGTCCATAGAATGGCCAGAACTCTGGAATTAGGGAGACAGGTGGGCACTGAGGTTCCCACTGAGGCATTTTCCAGCATCTTTGCTTAGGCTGTTTTCTAGCAACTTCCATTTTGTTGTTGTGTGAAACACAAGGGCACGGTGACTTTCTTTCTCCTTCCTGCTCCAAATCCTCCTGGTCATGAGCTTGTCTCCACTCGTGCTGCAATCAGAATGCAAACTGTTTGGATGCGGATATTAAATGTATGTAGGTCGTAATCTCCAGGGTACTTATGCTTGCAATAATGGTAATAAGCAACCAACAATAAATTTTCACTACGCTCCTCCTCCCCAGCTCTCCTGGCTCCTGCAAAAGGAACAGAAAGAGAAGAATGATGATGAGGAATAGGAGTGGTCTCAAGTGCCCAGTTTTGAGTGTGAATTCATTCAGAGGATTCAGGTTCGTAGGGCGCAGATGAAGCAAAACTGGTCCTAAAATCACTGCTGCTTTTTGGCAGCACAAGGAATGTCTGCCTGTAGACTGGAGGGCAGCTTTACTACAACCAAGTATCAAGTTCCTTTAACTACTTCCATGTTGGTGATTGCACAGGCTGCTTTGGGTTTTGGAAGTGGTTAGGTTGGAGCAGTATTTTCTTCTGTACTGAGGAAATGCAAATCCCTACCCTGCTATAAATACTTTCTGACAAGGCATGCAGTTTCTAGTGGTCATTGCTGCTTCTTGCCTCGTGTAGTTTGCATTGGAGGAGCAATAAAAGGAGAGGATAGCTGCTCGTGTTTTATGGTGTGTCCAGGAGGTGCTGAGTAGTCCAAGTCATTACTTCTGGCTTCCCTGGTGCATTATATGAAGTACTGGATTTGAGTTTCCTTTTACTTTTCACTCTTAGAATTTAGATATGGAAATGTAATTCAGGTAGCAGTGAACGATAAATCCTCAAAGGTTTGTGTCTTTGAATAATATGGCATAAGGGAGATCTGGTGGGACTTGGGGCTTTCCTCTCCATCCCCAGCTGTACCATCACCATACCTGCCTCTCTCTGGCATTCTGGAACCCCTCAGTCTCTGCTTCTTTCCCTTTCACAGCTCAATTGCAGGTGAATTTTTAGTTGTTTAATCCTTTACATCCCTGGCTGCTGCAGTGTACTTTGTTAAGAAGTGACTGTACTGGATTTGAAGCCATTTGCATTCAGAAATGAATCATAGAATCATAGAATGACTTGGGTTGGAAGGGACCCCGAGGATCATCAAGTTCCAACCCCTCTGCCATGGGCAAGGCCACCAACCTCCAGATCTGGTACTAGAGTAGGCTGCCCAGACCTCCATCCAATGATTGGATGATGGGGGCCAAGCCAGCTGCTTCATTTTAGCAGCAGTGGGAATGCCATCTGTGGCCTGCAGGCAAACTGCTGAGTGCAAAGTGCTGAGTGCAGGCTGGGGAGCAAAGCCCAGCACCTTTCCTTGCAATAAGCCCAATTCCAAGCCTCATTCCTATATCTAAGTGCAGATTTCATTGCAGTAAATTAGTCCAAAGTGGGCAGAGTGCATGCGTAGCTCTTGGGGAATCCATATGGCTTTGGGAGAGCCCGTTCATTTCTTTGTTTGGTCTGCCTCGCCAGTGGGAAAAATGATGCTGATTGCCTTTGTTGGTGATCTGGAAACCACAGGACAGAGGGCAGAGAAAGTGTTGTTCATGGTCTTGCCTTTGCCTCCACTCCAAGTCCTTCTATTTCTCCTTATGTAGTGGGCAGAGTGTTCATTGGGTGGTTGTATGAAGGACTGGAAGCAAAAACTGCTAAGACAATGTAAATTGGGAATAGATGAGGCAAAATCCACTGCTAATGGTCTCTTGGCATATTACTGAAATTCTGTATGTTATCTCTTCACATCACCCTGTGCAGGAGAGACCCTGTGGGTGATAAAGACAAGGCCCTGGTAGAGAAGAAGGGAAGCAACAAAGAGCGTCCTAACATGAATAAATGAATTACTGGCACAGATTAGGATGCAGCTGAGGGTTAAACCGCAAAGAGCAAAAATGAGTGATCCATTCTCAGTGTGGCAGGAGGTGAAGAGCAGGGTATGCAGAAGACCCAACTTGGACCAGGCTTTTAAGCACATAATCCTGCACAGAAGCAGGGGGAAAGGTGGGAAAAGTGGCAGCCACCCACAGCTGTTTGGTGAAAGCTAGTACAGGCTCTGAAAAGCTGGGAATAGCTCTATCCAGGCAGGTGAACAAGCAAGGCAATGGCAGATGAAATTAAATGTTGACAAATGCAAGTTAATGTGCATTGGAAGGCATAATATGACCTACTCATACACACTGCTGCATTTTAAATTAACTGTAACCACTCAGGGAAAAGACCTAGAGGTTATTGTGAACAGCTCAATAAAAACATCTGTTATATGAACAGAAGCAGTCAGAAAAGCAAACAAAACATTGGGTTGTACAAGGGAGATTTTATATTATCATTTATATTATGATAATACATCAGGACACTGAAAACTGCTTTCTGTCGTGCTAGGCTCTGTGCAAGCAGAGAGTGAAAATGCATCCGAGTGTGACCAGGCACCGATGGACAGGGAGATTCCTGGAGCAGAGGCTTGCCTTCAAGCAAGGAGAACTGTGTGATGTGCAAGACTTCTGGCTCTGCAGGCAGCTCACCAAGGTATGGATGGCTGAGAGCAACCAGGGATTGGGATGAGCTTGTTAGCTCCAGGTGCTGGGGTGGGCTTGCATGCTTGTGGGTTGGGCAAGATAGTCACTGTTTCCCATTACAATGTGGGGGTAAGGCTCAGCATCTCCAGGTCTCCAGCAGAGATCTCATTTACTGTTTGCTTGTCGTATCCAGCATATCATTGTCTCAAAAAAAGAGAATAACTTGCATTTTCCTTCACTCCTTTCTCTACTAAAAGCACAGATGGAAAAGCTTCCCTGGAGCAGTGTGCTGCTGAAGCTGTGCAAAAGCTTCTCCTTGTGCCCTCAGGCCCTGGCTATTGCAGCAGATGGTTTAGGTGGTCAGTACTGCTGCCCTGATAGGAATCACTGCAGCAGCACAGGGTGGATTCATTGCATGCTCCAAGTAGCCATTGGTATGCAAACGGTACCACAAGTTCAGCATTTATCCTTAATAGCAAGCAAATTCAGAGTTATACCTGTTGTGCTCTGCCTATGGCTTTATTATAAAACATTGCTCTTGATTTGATGACTTTGTTTAAATTCGCCCCGAGCCATGTTGTGAGCTTAGCTCCCACTTTAAAATTAGCATAGATTTTTATATACGTTATAAATATTTAACCCCCTGACTGACACGAGCATCAACCCTCTCGCTTTTGCAATGTAAAGGAAACCTTATGGAGTGTGCACCTACATCAGTATTCCCCCGTTCAAAGCAGTCTCTCAGACTTGAGACTTGAAGGGATGAATAAAATCAAACTTACTGATTATCATTTAGGCTGAATTTACTTTCTGCATTTGGTGGAAGGAGCTCTATTAATCAGCTTCATTTCCTGGCTCAGATGAAGAGCGCTCCTGTGTACCTCTCAGAAACTCAGCGATAAATACACATATATATATATACACGCACAAATATAGATATATAGATGTTAAAACAGCATTTGAGTTCTTCTGTCGCTTTCTCCATCACTGCTGTGGTAGGTGGAGATGTAAAAAACCCTCAAGGTTAATTTTTTCAAATTTCATTTTCTCATTCCTTGCTAATTTCCAAATACCCGGACCCATAGAGAAACTGGGTTATTAAGAGTGGAATTAAATTAGAATTCCAGGCTTGCACGGCAACAACAACCAATGGAAATTTACTGAGAGGTTAAAGGAGAGGACAAGAGGCAAACTGGGAAAAATCCTTTTAAAATCTAAGTATAGTATATGTTGCCTCTTGCACTTTAATGCACATAAATTAAGACAATAATTCCAGCAGCTGAAGGCTCTAGTTTAACACTTGTGGTTTATGGTGGCCCTTGAGTCCCTCTATGGAACTGCAACTTCATTATGTACAGCTGAGGAGACATTATTCCTTACATTATCTACTGCGCTAACACAGTTACTGCTGATGCTCCAGTGCTATTTGGATTTTCAAACGTAATGGGCAGATATGTACTGCAACCATTTATGTGGCTTTTCTGCCAATTTGTGGCTGAAATGACTTTTTCTTTGTTGAGAGATGGGTTTTCCGTGCATCTAATTCCTGCGTTTCTCTGGTTGAAGTCAGCATTCCTACACAGAGGGGTGCTGCGGGCTGCTTCCCTTAGGGGCTGGGTGCCCACCAGCTGGGTCCTGGGGGCACACAGGGAGGCACGGTGTTATACACTGTATATTATATATATGAGTGTTCAAGAATTTGTTTCCCAGAAGGTGCTTTTTTGGCTTTTGTGATTTCACTTTCCCCTTTTTTCCTCTGCCTTTTGTTTATAAGATCAAAGTCTGGATAGGGACGAGCTTTTGTTTATGTCTCTTCTGAGAAAGCTTAAATATTTGGGTTAAATAAATAGGTTCTTGTACTTTCATTTAGGGGAAATTTTAGGTCAGAAGGAGGCCGGGGAGCTCGTGTTGATTGGAGACGATATCTCATATCCTTAGCAGCAGCAAGTACCTTTGGTTGGTCCTGGTAGGCACTCAGCAGAGCATATTGCAGTGGCTTGGTTCCATGGGGCTGGTCACTCTTGCTTTTTGGAAGCTCATTTACATTAAGGAGACATTTAATAACCCTCTTCACTAAAATTACATGAAGCTGAGGTCTGGACTGAGTGTTTCAAGGTGTGATATGGTATTTGGGATTGCAGAGTAGAGATGGGAAGAAGAGTTGGGCCAAGCCAACATGGGCACGGCTGAGGTTCATACCTACACCCCCAGCCTCCCCATAAGGACCATCTATGCCTGAAAACGGTGCTAGTGTGGAATTTCTGCAAGCTCTCAGCTCTGCAGGACCCCGGGGACCTTAGGAGATAGCTTTCCTTTTGCTTTCAGTTCTATTTGACCAGAGGGAGCTGCAGAGTGGCTGCTCCTCATGCTATGTTTGTTTGCTTTCCGAGCCCCAGCTGTTGGAGTCACGGGATCACACAAGAACATCAGGTCTCCTCTCTTAAACAAACAAACACAGCAGACTTTACCAGAGCGAAACATGAAAGTGCAAATCCCAGCAGCTAAAAACCCTCTGGAAGACAAAAGCTGCAACACTTATTAATTTGTTGAATAACCTGTTGGGGCCTGACTTGATTTTCAAATAAATGGAATTAGAATATCAATAGCAGAATGCCGGGTTCTTAAAATATTCAAAAGCGGCTTCCTTTTATGTTGTGTCTTTCATGAAAACTGCATCATAAGGTGATTTGCAACTCTAAATAATAAATAATAACAGACATACACGCACATAGAAATTAACAGCTGCGACCGCGGGAGAAGAAGATGTATTTTCGGATGGGATGTAGAAAGAAATGGGGAGTCAATGAGGCAGAGAGATACAAGAGAGGTTGGATCTGGGTCAGCTGTTTAATTTTGACCCTGGTTATTATTAGTCGTTGGAGATAAAACATAGCGAGTGCCTCTGGAGTGTTCTCCATGTTGGCTGAATTACAAGACCAGGGAAGTATGGAGGGAAATGGGAAGTGTGTGAGCAGGTTGAGCAGAAGCTTCACTGCTTGCATGGGAGCCCCTTGCTTGCCATTCTGCAAGTGCACCCTCGTGCAGACACCTGGCAAACTCCAAAGATAGAAGCGAATGCTGAAGTCAGAAAGCACTCCAAAAGCTGCAGAGAACTGGATTAGTGATGAAGGCACTTAACAAATCCCTCATGCACGCCTTCACCTGGGTAAAAGGAGAAGCAAATCTGCTTCCCAGACACTTCCCAAGTAGCCAGAGAGGCTTTCCTCATTTCTTTACTACATTTGCTTTGCTACTTCTGGACCCACCAGCTCCAGGAATACAATCACAGCTCCACCAGACTGTTCTGTGCTAGCCAGGTGTTACCTTTACACCTTCAAAGGCCTAGGATCTGCTTTACAAATAGAATTGCCATTTGTGAGTGCAAGGAATACACATGAATTAACATTTCTAAGCATAGAGAATACTTAGAAAGGCAACAAAATACCAAACCATAATATTGCCCACAAATCTTCATCATGCATTATCCTATTTTCAGAAGTTTATCCTGTTATCTACTTAGTGAGAGCATTATGCCGTGTAAATGTGCTTCTTAGCAATTGCTTGCAGCATTTAAGTCTTTAGATGTGTTCTATGCTTGAAGAATTGCCGTTTCTGCTCTAACACCATGCTAATTCTCTGCAGAAATTGTCCCTGTGGTGTACAGATAGGCCCATTCATTATGCCCCTTGGAAGTAAAGGATCAGGATGGGAGCGGTGTTGCAGCCCCAGCATTTATTGACTACAGCTGTGCTCACAGAGCCTGCTTGATGCATCTGCTTCTCCGTGGGGTTTGGGAAAGGGTGGATCCTGATTTCACCTCTTCTGGTCACTCAGGTACATTGCATGCACTGGGTTGGCTCTGCCTTCCACCAGGTACCCAATCACAGCTTCAGGCCATGATTTAGCATTTCTGCTAATCTCAAAACCTTTTCTAGTTGCTTTCAGCAGCCTCTTAGTTACCGTGAAGCATCCTGTCCCTGCTTTGAGCTGCTCTGCCCAGCTGAGCAATCCAGTTCTGCTCAGAGCTTGGGTTTCTCTGCCATTATTTCCCTTCTCTGTTTCTTTTCCCATCTCTGGGAGCTTTGAGTTTCCACCCCCGCCTCACAACTCGGGTAATTCCCTGCAAAGGGATTACATTACCAGCGTGTTCACAGCCATGTGTTTGCTTGGAGCAAGTGCCTCCTGCGACTGCCCAATTGTGGAGTTTCACTCGAGTGGAACAAGCAATAAGAGAAATATGCAGCTCTCCCTGCCTTCATTGGGCTTCTTAGGTGGCAAGGAGTAAACGACGTGCCTCCCTCCTGCAAAGCGCTTAACTGGGACCTTGTGGCTCTAGGATTGGAGCTAGGCGAGAGTTTTGCACTGCATCAAATGCAGATAAATAATCCTCTTTAGCCCTTTGAACTTGGCATTGCTCCCGCGCTGCTGGGAGTGCTGGGGGGGTGGAAGCTCTGTGCCAAAAGCTGGAAACAGTTGTAGGATCCCAGCACTGGGAAGAGGGATGGTGATGATGGTGAGCAGAGGGAAGGGTTCTGTCCCACATCCAGGGGAGCAGCGACCTGTGAGACAGGGCGGTTTGGTGGAGCACAGTCCACTGTCTTCTTCTCTGTGTCTTATTTCTGAAGGAAAAAGCCCAGTGCTGCCTTGGATGAGGAGGGGAGGAAGGAAAAGCCTTCGTGGGGCTGCTGCCCTGATGTGCAGCCCTGGCATGTAGTTGCCAAGGTCCCCAGGTCAGCTCCATCCCTCCAGCAGGAACATGACCCCCCTCTGGAGGACAGCAGCACCTTCAGCAGCTCTGCTTGCTTCAAAGGGAAACACAAATAACACAATTGAGACAGCGGTGTTGTTCCTTTGAATTGCTGTTTGATGCCCTTGGGCTCCACCAGGCTGGCTGGGGTGGGAGGGGAGGGAGGGCAGCCTGTGCAAGCTGCATTCCAGCGATAGTGTTTTAATTTCTTCCTCCACTGTGCCTGGTTTACACTTTAACATAGTTTAATTTTGAAGTCTCCTCTTCTTTTTTTTTTTTTCTCTTTTTTTTCCCCCCCCTATTTCTTTTTCTTTTTTTTTTTTTTTCCTTTGCAAGGTGAATGTCGAGCAGTAATGTAATGAAAAGTTGACAGGCACAGATCTTTTTTAATAACTCTTATGTTGTGTAGCTTAAATTGGTTTAACTATAGCTGAGCTGAATAATAAGCAGAAGGAATTCATCTCGTGAACCATGAATTTTTAAATCTCCTGTGGGAAGGGTTCAGTAGCTCTGCCTCCATCCCAGAAGGGGAGGAATATGGCTCATGCTCTTCTATACTCACCATGGGAGAGCTGGGATGAGTGTGAGAGACCGGGATGGCTGTGGAAGTGGAGATGCAGAGCTAAGCTGGAGCCAGGCGAGTGGCTGTGGCAAGCAGGGGATGCTCAGGGATCTCACATTGGGGATGCATGTGAGCCAAGCTGCTGGGATTGAGGTGCTACAGAACCCATTGGTGAGAAGGAGCCTTCAGTATGGAGGCTGCAGCTCAGCAGCTGTACATCCTGGGCTAAGGGCTGGGGAATGGCTTCCCCTTGCTCAGTGGAGCACAGACAAATCCCCCATGGCATGAAACATTTCAAGCTGTAGTGAAAAGCCAGTCGTACAAGACGAAAGCTCTTCCCGTGTTCTGTCTCTCAGTGCTTCCTCTATTCTTTTTTTCCTGTCTTCTCAGTGATAATACCATTCATCTTTCTTTCAGCCTTGGTTTTTCAGGGTGCTTTTGTTGTTTTTCTCCATTTTTTGCCTCTTCTTCCAGTCGTTTTGTTTGCATTTACTTCGTTCTCTCTCTCTGTCATCGTGGCAGCCGCAGTGCAATGAATCATCCTTCTGACCCTCTGCTACAAACAGCAAATGGATCAGAGGCTTCATCCCTCTGGGGGGTTAGGAGTAGAAAATACAGAGCTGGGAGGGACGGGTCACTGCTCTGGGACATCCCAGTGCTGCTCCATGTGACTCCCACTTAGGGACATCCCTGCTTTCCAGGCTGGCACGCAGAACAGCTCGTGCTGAACTCCAAAGAGAAGCAGCTGAGATAAAAGGCACAGGATGGTTGTCATATCAGGCACTTACAGCGTGTCACTTTAGGGACATGCTGTGACATCTGTGCAGATGTTTTCTTGCACAGCCTCTCATAGCATGGCCACACGTTGCTCATTCGAACTGCTTCCACACTCGCTGCTTGCAGTGGGAGCTGCGTAGGGACATTCATCTCACTGACTGCCTTTGTAAAATACAGCTTTGATTAGAGAGAGATTTTTTTTTTTTTGCCTCGTGAAATTGTCTTGATGTCAAAAAAAGCCATTAATGGAAGGCATTTAGAATAGAAGCTCATGCTTTTTAACATTAACATTTTACATTTGCTCCCTAGCCGAAGAGTTGATCTTCCTTTGGATTGGAAAGAACTGCACATTAAAAAGTTTGATACCGAGGGCTGATCGGAAGCTGAGACCTTTCGTTTGACTCAAAGCAGTGAGTTCATCCTGGGCTTATCCAGAAAATATCTGGCATTGTGATTTGTTCATTCTGTTCAGACTGGAAGGGTGAGATGGTGAGCTTTGGTTCTCCCTCCTTCAGAAGCACCATCCTCAAAGTGCTCTGTGTGGTGCAGGTGGGGATGGCTGCTGCCCCGTGTTGGATCTCAGAGGGTTCTCCTGCAGGTTGCTGGTTGCAGCCCATGGCAGAGCACACAGCAGGGGCTGCAGGACAGAGAAGAGGAGCCTTGTGCAAATACAGGGAGATGGGAATGAGGAGACTTGAATCTTTTGTGATGCAGACAGAAAGTAAAGGAATAGAATCACAGAATGACCCGGGTTGGAAGGGACCTCAAGGATCATGTAGTTCCAACCCCCCTGCCTAGCAGGGCCACCAAACATACACATTTACTATAAACACATTTACTATAAACCAGTGAGCACATCCGTGTACAAATGCAGATGACTTCAGCCAGAAGTTACTGAGCGGTTTAACTTGCCATATTAAAGTCAGCAGGATGCTATGTGCTCTAGAGTTGATTGGATGGAGGGTTTGGAGCACGGTGACTCCAGTTGTTAGCTTCCATCTCCTTGTGCCTCAGTTTCTCACTGTTGCGTGGTCATACAGGGTGATACTGTGCTGAGAGATGAATCACCACTGAAGCCTTCACTTTGGTTAGAAACCACAAACCAGGTTCATGAGGAAATGAGCACTTTTCTGTTTGACACGGGATCTGTGTACTAAATAATAATTAGGGTCATAAACGGCTGCAGTGAACAATTATCCATTCAGCGAATAGGGCGAAAAAATAGGAGGCAATTGGGTAATTAGGCTGTACCAGAACGCGTGAGCACAAGTGGGCCTAATAAAATGTGCACAGGCAATTTTAAATCTGGCGAATTCTTCCCTCCAAGCACCTGACTCAGAACCCATGTTGCTTTTCAGCCATCATTTCTGATGGAACACTGGATTCTGACTGCAAATGTTCCCATCCAAAATTGCAGGGTGCTCCCTGCCCAAAGCTTGGGCATTGTAGCAGTCCAAGGTGTGGAAGAAACAAGAGGAGAGATGCTTGGATGGAGTGGGGAGGTGGCTGCTGCGTAGGGCTGGTTGGGCAAGGGCAACAGCATCACTAATCCACTTTCCTCCTGCAATCCCCAGCTTTTCAATGAGCAGAAAGCAGCAGCTGGGGGGAGATCTGCTTGCCACTCTGCAGGTGGAACAGAGAGGCTGAACAGAGAGCCCTGACCATGCACAGTATTGAGTGCCCTGCGCCATTCCCCTGTTCCAAAGGAGCCCAACACCCACCTGCTGCAGGACTGACATGAGTGGGAGCTGTTTGCTGTGCCCAGTGCTGGCGTGTGCCCCAGCAGCAACAGCCTGGCTCTCTCAGCAGGTGAAAATGTTTCATCTCCAATAAGCACTTGTCTCATTATCCAGCTGCGCTAGTTTTGCACTATCTGGTTACCGCCTGGCTTGGAGACACCTGTTCTGTGTCCAGGCATTTTAGAGAAAAACTCTCCAAAGCTGTCAACAGACAGAGAAGGGCTGCTTGTTTCCATGGGAACCTGCTCCCCGAGCCCTGCATGCAAGGAGCACTGCGGAATGCTGGACATTGCTGGGAGAGCCAGGATTGATCCTGAGCATCGCTGCCAGGTGCAGTGTCTGCAGGCAGGGTGGGAAGGGGGCACACTGGGGAGCACAGCATCATGTCCCTGTCTAGGGAATGGGTGGCTGGGTGACTGCAGCTCTGCACCACTGTTGAAGTCACTGGGTGAGAGTGTGTTGGCTGTGGGTTATGCCTCTCTGCTTGGGGAAGAAGGAGTGCTCAGCTTTGGAAGTCTCCTGATCAATTCTTGATGTTTCAGCAGAGATGTGTCCTCACAGCCCAGAAAGCCAACTGTACTCTGGGCTGCATCCAAAGTAGCACAGCCAGCAGGTCAGGGAGGTGATCCTGCCCCTCTGCTCTGCGCTGGTGAGACCTCACCTGGAACACTGCATCCAGGTGTAGAGTCTGCAGTACAGGAGAGATGCAGACCTGCTGGAGTGCACCCCAGGGATGGAACACTTTCCTACAAGGACAAGCTGAGAGCTGAGGCTGTGCAGCCTGGAGAGGAGAGCGCTCCAGGGAGACCTGAGTGCGACCTTTCTGTATCTAAATAGAGGCTGTAAGCACAGACAGACTCTTTATTGGGGTCTGTTGTAGTGGGACAAGCTTCAAACTAAAAGAGGGGATAGTTAGATTTGATATAATGAAAATGACTTGTACAATTAGGGTAGGGAAGCACTGGAATGGGTTGCCCAGAGAGGTGGTGGACGCCCCATCCCTGGAGACCCATCCAAAGTGAGGCTGGATGGAGCTCTGAGCACCTGATGGAGATGTGGGTGTTCCTGTTCATTGCAGGGGGGTTGGACCAGATGGCATTTAAAGGTTGCTTCCAACTCAAACTGCTGTGATTCTATGAGAGATGTTATGCTAATGTGTCTCCTTCTTTCTTAACATGTCCTCAAATAGAGGATGTGTGCAGTCTGTTGCAATTGCTAAATGGATCAGAGCCTCTTCCAAACCTTTGTTAGTGGGCTGTGAGTTCTAACTGGAGGATAGAAAAGCCAAAGTGCTGGCTGCAATGGGCAGCTTTGCAGTTAGAACTGCCTTGCTGATGTAAATGGGTTTATGGAAAGCAGCTTACGTGATGCCAGTTCTCAAAAGGGCTCTGTTGAGGTCCAGATAATTACAGACTGGAGAAGAGAAAGAATAGGATCAAGAGGAACATGGTTAAGCAGGACTACAGGCCTTCCTGAAGGGATGGGCATCAAGGTTTGCAGATCTCTTTAGAAATCTTTAAAGGCATCAGGGAGCATGCTAACAAGGTAAATCCAGTTGATAAAATACCCTTAGGTTTCTGGAAGGGTTGATCAGTTTTTGATCAGTTCTCTCAGGGAAGGACCTGAAGGAAACTAAGGCGCTGTGGACAAAGAGGAAAGGTCATCCAATGATAGCTGCTTAGGAGCAGGGACCCAGTGAGGAGAGGATGCTCAGCTCTGAAGGAGGGAGGCTAGTGATGCTCTGTGGGAGTGGTGGAAGCCACTGCCCTGCTCAAAGTGTTCATAAATGACCAGGAAGAGGAGCTGAGAGTCAGCAGTGAAGACTGATGGTGATGGGAGACTGAGTGGCTAGGCAATAAACAGCGTGTGAAATTCAGCGCAGATAAATGGGAAGTGATGCACATGGAGAAAGACAGTTGTCGCTTTACATGCAAAATGATGAGTTCTGAGCTGGGATCTCATTCCTCAGCAAAGCTCGGGAGCTGTCATAAATTATTCCGTGGAAATGGCTTTGCAGATCCAAGTGACTGCTAAAATGTGGGAAAGGATCCGAGAGCAAAGCAGAGAACATGGCTGCATCTCGTGCTGAATTCTATACCGCATCTCTGAAGGACTGAAAGGGAACCTGTGGGATGGATTAGGCCAGGTCACAAGCCACACAACCCTAATCTGGGTGACAGGAGGTTTGGAACAAGGAGATGCTGTTCCAGCACGAGAACTGGGGGACATCAACCAGATCTAGCAGACGTCTGAATTGAATGAAAGGAGATACTTCCTTATACATAATTAGGGTGTTTGTAGCTACCTGGGAAACCACGAGGTCAAACAACATCAGTGGGGAGGCCCACAGGTACCTCTGGTGGCCCAGATGCTGGAAACATGGAAGGTCCTGAAGAATTCTCATCATGCAGAGTGCCTTCAGGCTGGATGCTCTGGCTGATGGATCTCTCACCTGTTGCAATGTGGCCATTCTTCTGCAAATAGATGGAAAGAACTGAGACTGACACATTGCTTTCAAGTTTCTTGATTTCTGTTTCATACTGTGGTGTCTGGTTGTTAACCTAAAAATTGCACGGGCTTCAAGCATCACTTTGTTCTTATCTGTTTGTTATCTCGGAGTTCACAGCCCTTTAAAGGCTTGAGAAAACAGCTTCCCCTCTGCCTGAGCCTCCTGGTTTTCCTATGCGAGATGAGACCACGTGCAAAGGCATCAGCCCCCTCTGAAGCAATGAGA
Organism: Coturnix japonica; assembly: GCF_054131305.1. Taxonomy (NCBI): domain Eukaryota; kingdom Metazoa; phylum Chordata; class Aves; order Galliformes; family Phasianidae; genus Coturnix; species Coturnix japonica. Next base: position 4,475,860 of record NC_140674.1, on the reverse strand, counting down.
ACAGTACAGTGTCAAGCAGCAAGAGAAGGAAACCACTCCTGGGAGCACTTGTCACTTCTGGCTGTTATTTCAGGTGTCTCAGGTTCCTGTCGTGGAGTTTCAGCGTGGATTGCTCTGTTTATCTGAAAGTTTTAGAGTGAGGAAAAAGGCCAGGTGAGGAGGTGCTGGTTGACAGTGGGTAGCTGTGATTCCAGAGGAGGAGAACAAGTTATTCTTGCTGCTAGTGAGTGCATCTCCCAAGACCCATTCCCAGCACATACTGTCACTATCAAAGATGCACCTATAGCCAAAACAAAGCCAGCAGGAGCCAAAGGCAGGCGTAGTGCTCAGGCCGAAGTGCTGGAGGGCTGAATCTGCAGCTCTGCGGTGATTTTCATTAGGAGTGTTTCTGCTCTAATGCCCGGGAGCTAGCACTGCACTGCCGCTTCATACGTTAGATACTGGAATAGAAGAAAAGCAAACAAGCCTAACTGAAGCTGAAGTCATTGCAACATCAGAGATGGCTGCTCGAGCATCCTGCTGGGGGACAGACATGGTCGGCCCCAGGTCAGGAGCTGTGGGGTGTTCAGTGCCCAGGGGATGCTTCCATGAGCTCAGCGCCTGGCAGCTCAGCCCTCAGCATCTCCCCAGTGCAACATCTGCTCTGGGACCTGGGGCCTCACTCCAGGGAGCTCTGGGGCTGGCTGTTGTGCTGGGGACCAGCAGTACCTTGGCCCCAAGGAGAAGCCCAAAAGTGGGACCTGTTCTCCTGGGCAACTCTTTTAAGAGAAGAAAAAAAAATAACAACAACAACGACGACAGAAAATTTAAATATAATAATGAAAAAACATGTAATAAAAAGTTAGTTTTGCAAGAGGCTGACAGGGTTGGTGGAGTGTTCATTATATGCTGTATCAGTAAGTATATGAAATGTCAGTGTGAAGGGAATTCATTTCCCAGTAACAAGCGTGACAGACTATTGAATTGAACTGAGAGGGTGTCTGCAGGCGGCGGGGTGATGAAGCCCTCATCAGAAATTCACTTTGCCGCAGTTTACTTGAAGAGTGTTTTCATTTTAGCTTTTAAAAGTCCAATTTTCTCCCTAAAGCAGAGGCTCCTTGGTCATGGCGTTCGGCACCTGTGGGGCACGGTGGCCCTGGGGATGGTCTGGTTTCCCTGCTTGGATGCAGGCAGACCCTCTCCTCCTTTTGGTCTCTCATTTTTCTGTTGTGTTTTGCCTCTCCTGGGCTCATAAATCCCCTGAGCTGAGCTCAGCTGTGCCTTGAGCTGTGCCCTCTTATGGGCAAAGCGTTCCCCTCAGTGGAGGCTGTGCTGAATTCAGCAGTAGATATGTGGGCATGGAGGGGTGGGTTGGGGTTGGACTTGGGGATCTTAGAGGTCTTTTCTGACCTTAATGATTCTGTGTTTTCTGACTATGAAAGCTGCTTTTCCTGGGCATGAACTGAGCTCAGTGTGTCACAGCTGAGGTTGGAGCTAGCTGGTCTTTTAGATCCTTTCCAACCCAAGGCAGTCTGCGATGAGCTCAGTGTTCTGTGTTACAGCAGCCAGACTGAGGGGCCACTGGCTCTGATGTACTTCAGACAGTGAATATACAGCTCCAGAATGAATGCTCTGCGAATGAGACCTGCTTTAGGTTAAAAAAATAAGAAATAAAAAATGAAGACCTGAGAGGCAGGAATATAAAGATGGAAGTCCTCCAAAAGAGAGACATTTATTGCGCCGTGACTTAGAAAGTAAGACTTAGTATATTATTTTTTTATTGCTACAGGAGTCTGCTCTGTAATTGGTGCTGCCCTATTATTGCAATGGAATTAATTGTGCAGTGGCTATTACTGAGCACTGGGGATCTGCAGCAGGCAGCGGTGGGCGAAGCAGCAGAACAACCTCGACCTGCAGATCTGGGCTGGCGTGGGAGTGCTCGGCCACACGGCTCTGTGCTTGTGATTGAACATGAAATGGAAGCCCTGAGAATGAAAGGCTGAAACAAATGACAGTATTCAAACCTTACAATGCAATTTTTAAATTAATAAGCGCGTCCCCACTGGGCTACCTGCATAGGCAACGTGGGCTGTCTCGTTCAGCATTCATGCCAAGGGCTGGAGCGCTTGCTTTTGAGTCCTTTGATCCAGCACATGAAGCACAGTGATTAAAAATATGGAGTTAAAAGATGGAAAAGAGTGCGGCAGGACCCAGGGCCATGAAGAGTTGGTGCTGCAGATGTTTCGCTGCTGCTGTGGCTCTAACCTCTGTCTGATGTAAGCATGGGGCTCAGCTGCACAAGGTCTCCCTGAGATGCATGATCACATAGCAGGAGGTTCCTTGCTCCTTCACAGCATCTCATGTCTTATCCTGCTTAGAGAGCAGGCTGCTTTCCAAGCTCCCATGAGTGTTTGTTGAGCTCCTCTGGCTGGACTCACAGCAGAGATGCTGCTCAGCTCTGAGACCACCCGGCTTTTGGCAGCATCCCCTGACTCTGCCTCAGGCAGGCACAGAAATCTCCTTGTCCACAGGCAAAATCCCATCATGGGAAAGGATCCCCAGCTACAGGTTCTGCCAGAGCAGGAGCTCTCATGCAAAGCTGAGAAGAGCCCCCAGACCTGCTCACTGCATTGTGAGCTTCCCTGAGCTTCTCTTCTGCTGCTGGAGTTGCATCCTTTGGCACTTCATGACAGGGACCATGGGGCAGTAGACATGTCCCTGGAAATAAGGGTCCATTTTTCCATCTACGGGTTGCAGAGAAAACACTGGATGAAATTCTATTGCACAGCCAATTCTGCAAGCTGGGAATGCTCTCCTTAAGTCACTCAGGGAGGAAGATGCTCGCATTCAGTGTAATAAGTTAACACAGGCAACATGGATTAGATGTGTTGCCCCAGGATCAGTCACAGCACTGGTTGCTGTGTTGCTCTGTTAGGTCTTCACCTTCACGAAGGAGATTTACTCAAGGGAAAGCATTGCTGGTGTGCAGGAATTAATTGCTGTGAGGGTTTGGCAGAGGAAACTAAAGCAACGTTTTGCTGTGTGGCTGCTGCCACCAAAGCCTCCAGATGTTTCTGCAAGAAACTTACATCCTTTGGAATCAAAGTTTCTCCAATTTAATCAAAACTATGCAGGGAAACAATACGATTTCACCCCAATCCTCACGTCACAGGATGGATAAGGAGATTTTCTGTACCTAACACTCTGTTACATGTCGCTTTTAGAGCTGAAACAAGGTTTACCTAAAGCTACAGCAGCATATGCTCTGCATACACCACAATCACCTTGCACGCAGGAATATATGTTTGCAAATTGAAGATTAATCACCCCGGGTTCCCAGCCTCGCTCTTAGGAATACATAATGCAGTGAGGCAGACAGAAGTTCCTTTGAGCAGGGTAACTTTGTCAGGGCTGCCCCTCGGGTGCTCACTGTAGGAAAATGTGGTGGTGATGCCATGTGGGAACGTGGTTGTCCTTCCCAGCTCCAGAGGAGTCGTGCAGCAGCTGGTGACAGCACAGTAATGAACTCACACTGCCAATGAGCACTACCCATTCTGCTGGCATGTGGTGTGTAATAGCAGGGATTAATTTGGGGTAGCACTCGTTTATTTATTACAAACCAGAGCACCCTCCTGGGACGGCTGTCAGGGAGGAGTGGAGCTTTATAGGCACAAAGTTGCCTCCAAAGGCACAGATCCCCACACTGTGGAGTGGAAGAAGTATACAGGCTGTGGTTGTTGCTTTGATACTTGGGCATAATTGTTCAGGCTGTTTTGCAGGGAGGACTTGAGGTTGTGAAAACAGCCCAGTTTGTCCTAGTTGAGATGCTGCCCTGAAATGGCAGTAGCAACTCTGCTAATGCCCCTGTGTTTCTCATACATGAGGTTAGCTACACCCTGTCAGGCTCCTCTCTCTTCCTCACTGTTTCCATCTGTATTCCTTCTCTGGAGTTACTCCAGCACAGAGTAGCTCAGGCTGCTGTCTCTGGGGGGCAGGAGCATCCTTCCTCCCGATTTCCTCAAGCCTTTTCATTTTGGACAAAGATTTTCTACTCTTTGCTTCTCACATTCCTTGCTGCTCCAACGTGTACTGAAGGAGGAGGATGAGAGATGCTGTTGCTGGGAAATGTCCTGCTCCATCTCTTCCCTGCCAAGCCAAGGCATTGCCAGTAAAGGGGATGTACATCCTCTCCTCCCCTCCCAGACAGCCACAGCATGCAGAGAACTTCTAGCCCAACAGTTCAGCAGCAGCCTGTATGCATGGCCTCGTTCCCAGTCCATAATGGATTCTGCCTAATATATATTCTCCTTCTCTCTAATTAAGTGGTAACACCTTGGTGGCAGAGCGAGCCTGTAAAATAATAAAGGGTTTTGCACTTGGAGGCATGGGAAGGCAGGCCCTGGGGAGTGATCCTCCCCAAGATACAGAAATTATTGCAATTACAGAGCAATTGTAGGGAAAGGAGAATGGAACAGCAGACTTTTTAGACTCACTTTTCCAGCATTAATATTTTTAATTAAGGTTATTGGCAGTGAGTTATGACTTTGGCATACCAGACGGCACAACTTCTGCTGGCAAAGCGTGTGCGTTGTACTCCCTTGTCCTGCGGTCGGTGAGAAAGTGCAAACGTGCACCTGCAAACATTACCTTGGTCCCATACAAAACTTCTCCCTACTGGGAAGTCATGGGGATGTGGAGAGGAACAGAGAGACCTGGGGTTCCTGTGGCTCTGAGAGGCTTGGCTGTGTGCTCTAGGATGAGAATCATGGTATCACAGAATCATAGATTGCCCTGGGTTGGAAGAGACCTCAAAGATCACACAGTTCCAACCCCTGTCATGGGCAGAGTTGCCAACCACTGAGTCAATCACCAGTCAGTTGTTCAGGGCTTCATTCAACCTGACTTAAAGGAACATTTTTTCCTCAAGCTATCCAAAGTAGCATCTAAACAGTGACTGTCCTTCTGTCCTTCTGCTATTTCAGAGCATTTCAGGGAATATCCAGTAGCCATTTATGATGCTGTCAGAACAAATGTGTGCGGTGTTACTAGAGTGATTGGGGGTTTCAAACCTCACTGCATTTAAGACTGCCTTTTCTGGAGCTTAAATAAAGGTCAGCTTCACACAGCGATGCCATATTTCAAAGTTAATACCTTTTCTTCCACTTTGGAAAAACTTGACCTCCATCTTTGTCAAAGCTGACAGAAGGTTTGCACAGACTTCCCAGGATAAGGGTGAGGTGGGAGAGGTGGCCTTGAACTCTGTGAATTGTCACCTGTGCCATCCTGATGGCTGGAACCCAGCAGCATGTGAGTCAGCTGCAGTGCTCGTGTCGGAGCCACTGGGTATCGATATCGTACAGCGATACTCCTTTTAATTATGTAGACAACAGGCAACTCTGCACATCTCTGCTCTTTCCCTTTGGACACAGATGCAATCTATCAACATCCAGTAGTTCTTTATTACAGTAATTCTCAAGCTGTTTCTCAGGAATGCACTCAGAGGGTTTTATTAACAGTATAAATTCCCTAGGATTTCTTATTTTACTGTGCCTATTAGCGTAGATGCTAATTTAATTGTTTCGATTTCCCACGTGACCTATCCTCAAACTCTGAAAGTGAAGTTCAGCACAGGTCCCTGCACATGGAGGGGTACTTTTCTCTTTAAGACCTCAGCACTTACCCTAAAGTTCTGCAAGAGGGCTCTGCATATGGGCTATATCTGTGCACTGCTCTTCTGAAAGGCCATAGGACTTGGGTCATTCTGCCTTCAGTGGGAGCCTGACAGCCTTGGCACCCAGAGACTTGCCTCTGTGCAGCCAAAGCAGTGCTGGCACCTCCACCAACAGCTCCAGGTGAGCCAGGGCTGCCTGCAGCTCACCAGAAGTAATTTCCAGGCGGAATTGCTGTAAAGGAAAAAAAATTGACTTCTGACATAGACTGATAAGCACTGATGTTTGTTTCCAAGAGCTTGTATTTTATGCAATTTAATGCTTAACAATGAGTGACAACGGTAGCGATGGTGAAAAGCATTAAAAATGAAGAAAGTGTGGTCATTTCAAATCACTCCAAGCTTCTCTCCTGGTGAGTTTTCCACTGCCTGGATCCTGTGGTTTTCAGCAGAAAGCCTGGGCTTTCATATGCCATTGGCTTTGCAAGCTTGTATGCCCAATTACGGATTCCCAGCTGAACAGAAAACCAGCTGTCCACAGGAGGAACACATTGAATGTTGTCCCGTCTCTAGAGGGGAAGCATCTTTTCCCTTTCTGATTATCTTTATGAATGGGGAAAAAAAAGCACCAAATGAGTAGTAACATAGGCTTTGTCCTCCTCAGCAATGTCCCTTAATTGGGGGTTTTGCTGAAGGGTCTGTTTGGAGGGGAAGAAGGAGTCAGTTAAAGCTTGGTGTTTTAGCTCATCCATCATTTCTGTTCAGATCAATATTTCTGTTTGGACAAATATAACAAGGGTTTGGAGGCAGGAGGCCAGAGGCAGGATGAAATAAACAGCGTCAGCGCCCAATTCTTCTTTACTGGTGGTCAATGCAATACAGCCCCAGATCAAACACTGGGAGCCTCAGGACCTCTTTTTTGGTACCTTCTGATCAGGTGCCTTCAGCCCATTCCTTGCTGCTGGCTCTTTATTCACCTGTCCTTCAACATGGCCATGCAATGGCATCCGGTCCCCAGGCAGAGGGGATGGCACAGGAGGAGACAATATCCTGTCCTGAGGCTCATTGGTTTGTTAATAGAGTGGAGATAGTACGGTGCAGCCTGTATGTGGTGCTCAGGAGCTTAGTATGAAGATAAATCAAGGTCCTCTAGTTGTTTTCTAAAGCAACTTCCTTGGGGGCCAGGTTGCATCAAGATGCCTGGCTTCATATGGCAGCTAGCAAAGCCTTGCTCACTAAGTTGCTGGGTCATCACCATGGCATACATCGAACCAGTTGCCCAGATTTTAAAGACTGGTGATGCAAGGATCCTCAATCATCATCTTCCCTCATGTTTTAGCTGAGAAATTCCCACCTAAATTTCTGCCTGATGCCTGTATACGATCCTATAGCTGTGGCTGGACAGCATTGAGCCCTGTGCTGCCAGGGGGGTTCAGCAGAAGCAGTCTGGTGAGAGCTGATGCATCAGCGCTTCACGCCAACTGGAGAGACCCGTTGTTTATTCCCATCTTTATTCATCATCATCATCGTTATTTATTAATTAGCTTTGTTTGCAGAGCCAACAGTGTGAGCTCATGTCTGGGCTCGAGTGCATCTATAATTAATTGCTAACTGTTGCTTGATGGTGTTGTGAGCAAGAAGTGGTGAGTCATAGCAAAAAGCTCCAAGGAATGCAGGGCTGATGTGCTGCAATCCCTGTCCTCTTGGAGCAGGGAGAAGAGCTGGAGTGAAATGCATTGGCCCCATGCCTTTAAAATACATACATTTGGACCGCACCTGAATGCTCTGATGTCACCCTGTCAGAAATCTTCCTACACAGCCCTGAGTCCGCTCGAAATCAAATAAAGATTTTCCTTTTAATAACAACTTACTTCCTCTGCTCTGCTGACCTTAAAGTGAGAATCAAAGGGGAAAAGATATCATACATAAAACAAAAAGAAAAGGGGAGGGGAGGGGCGGGGGGGAGAAAGAAAAAAGACAAAAAACCACGTAAAGAAGTGAATTGAATTTCACCTAAATGTCACCTTGCGAGCTGGGTTTTATTATTTTGATAGCAAGGCAATTTCGCTGACAAATCTGTTATCGGCGGCGTGTTGTACAAAAGCAAAGGCAGGCGTGTTATAGGTCAGTGAGAAGTCGTTTTTAAATAACACCGGTCTAAGTGGTGCGTTGGGGTGCTTGTTAGGGAGTATGTATATAACTGCTGCTGGAGCATGTGGATGTAGCGGGGAATGACGTGCAGGGGGCATCAATCAATCCTGATCAAGCCATTGCGTTCCCTGGAAATCTCAGCACAAGCTTGGCTGGGTAGAGAAGGCTTTTAGAGGCCAAGTGTAGGTAGGCATAGCCTGGGAGAATGAGTGTGAGCAAGCCAGCGTGCATGCATTCAGCTCAGGCTTTGATTATTTGCTTTCCCTTCGCTGACTGTCTTGATAGGGATGTATGTGCTGTGCTGATCCTCCCACTTCATCACCTTTGGGTGGTGACACACTGGAACAGGTTGCCCAAGGAGGCTGTGGATGCCCCATCCCTGCAGACATTCAAGGCCAGGCTGGATGTGGCTCTGTGAATCCTGGTCTGCTGGTTGGTGACCCTGCACACAGCAGGGGGTTGGAACTGGATGAGCACTGTGGTACTTTTCAACCCAGGCCGTTCTATAATTCCGCGATTCTTTGATTCATTCTCCCAGTCTTTGTAAGCTTTCTTCCGTGCTTCTACTTCCTAATGCTGGTACAGGGAGAGGTACAGTGCACTTGCTGACTGTGGCTGAAAGAATGTAAAAACGTGCGGAGCTGAACAAAAAAATGTGTGCTCAGGGCCATGAGCGAGCTGTGAATTGCAGCGGCGCTCTGCATTTGTCTTTTCCTCCTGTGAAAAGAGACATTTTTAAACAAAACCTGCAAAATTTAGGTCTTGCAAAAGTTCTAAATGCATGGGGGTGGTTGCGTGTTGCAATGACTCTCAGAGCAAATAGCAAGCTTTGCTTCTGCCTGTGCAGCCACTGGATTGCATGGGGTGCTGCTGCTCGGCACGCGCAGAGTTCCAAGGGACCGCATCCATTTCTGTCAGGTACCTCCGTCAGCTGCTTCACTGCAGGTTTTGGTAATGAAACACTTGTGAGATTGATGGGCAAACCTGAAGCTGAAGCCAAATGAGCTGTTTAGGAGTCAGGGCCATTACCACATGCTCCTAGGTTTAATTTAGTGCACATGCAATCCCGTAACTCCGTGCTGTTATATTTGATGTTTTCCTGCAAGGGCAGCATTCGGGCACACTGTGCTTTCTGTGCTGGGAGGAGACGTAGCTGCCCAAATGTTATCTGTGCCCTCCATGAAGCCTCCCATCCTCTGCTGCTTGGGGCTGTATATCAGATGGGATATCACACCCATATCATCCCAGGCAGAGGCAGAGCACTCTGAGTGCTGAGGATTTGCAGTGCTGAGGATTTGCAGTGCTGAGGATTTGCAGTGAGCATCCAGGGAGGTCTGCATGCGTAGCTGTGAATTTATTCGTGTTTTTTTTTTTAAACTTCAACAAGGTCATTCACACCGCTAAGCTAATCCCGACACATTAGCGGGAGTGCTGTCCAATTCATTCTCGCTCCATTAAGCAACACACTAGTCAGGTTTTCCTCCTCTCCTGGTTCTTCCCAGTCACAAGCCGTGATTCATCCCTTAGCATCCAAATACCCTTGGGCAGAGCAGGGTGTATCCTGCTTTGCTCACAGCCTGCTTTCCAGGCTGGTTGCACACTTCGAGGCTCCCAGAGAGCCATTCTGATGGGTGGGATGGGAATTCTGACATGGGCATTGGGCTGTAAGCTGGACAAATCCTTCTCAGGGCTGCTGTGCAGGGCCAGACTGTGGGTTCTGCTGCTCACTGATGTGGAGGCTTCTATCCTCACTGCAAAGTCACTGACATCCCAAATATCCTCATCGTCAGCATCTTCATCTCTGCCAGAGGAAGGCAGCAAGCTCATTTTTCTTCTGCCTCAACCCGAGGTATGCATCCTGCATCCTCCAGACCTGGGAGTACATTTCAGATTTGCTTCCTGGTAAAAATGAAGTGCTGAGTGTTTGACAGCAACCTTCCACAGGATCCAAGAGATTCTCTTTGCCTTCGTTTCACTGACCCGGTTTTGTGACACAGCTCAGAAAGCCTCGCGCTCCCTCACCCTGCTAGGACAGGTGTCAGTTCTGCATGAGTTAGGCCAGCTTGAGAGCTTTGCAGGAGGAAAGATGCGCTGTCAGTTACACTGGAGAAAGTGTCAGAAGGAGAGCTGGTCTTCCATGGGAGCACTCCTCCCAGGAACTGAGGCCATTTTCCTTTGTGCTTATCCATTCCAGCATAGATCCAGCCAGATCCACTGGGACACAAACTCCTCCCTTTTAAAGCATCCCACAGTTTCCTTTTGCCTCTCAGCAGAGCCCATCCACAGCTCAGGTGCTCCCTGCTTTCTCCATGGCTTTCAGACCCAAAGCCATGGCCATAGAGAGGTAATTGGAAGGAAATCTTGAAGGTGAAGTTGTCATCACCCCTTGCACTGCTGGGACCAGTCCATGTGATAGCCCCATGGGTGCCTGCTGCTCTTGGTGACACACAGCCTTGCTTCAAATCCTCAGGTTTAACTGGAGCACCGGCAGAATAATGTGAGCCCATGGAAATCAATGGAGAAGAGCCGAAAACAATTGATTTGGATCAAAACACACTGCAATCAAATTTGGAGGGATTGAACTAATGGATCATAAGGTGGCTTGTGAATGGGTCTGACTGAATTGAGCTGAAAGGTCTTGCGTCTTCATTACAGCTAACTGAAACTAGTATAAATGATGAATTTTCTAACCATGTTTAGTGGGGTGGGTTTGTTTTTTCTTTCTGTACTTATAACTGGATTGCAAAACCAGCAAAGTTGGGAACTAACCTGTACATACAAGGGAATTTGCCAGTCATAGCTGGCTGCATGTATTTTGGACAGTCCCATGGCTGGATTTCATGCACCTTGCTGATTATGCCTCTATTTTTGCCCTGCCTGGTGCTCCCAGAATTAGCAGTCTGTTTCTCCTTCTTTGTTATAGCTGATGTCTCAGAGGAGAGACTGCACTTGGGCTGTGTGCTTTCCAAGGTGCATTTATTGCTGCATTTCTTGTTTTGATGACAGCAGTTTGGAGCATCTCCTTTCACTCCACCAAATCCTTGAAACTCTTTGCCATTTTGTATTATCTAACTCCCCTCTATATCACAGAAACAGAAGGCATGAATGATTCACTGTTTATTATAAAAATCTCATTTTTTTTTTTTGTCAGACTGAACTTCCTCTACTATAAGGTGTGATTTATTACTACAGTGATTAAGGGACATTTTTGATATCTCTAAGAATTCTCTTTCAGACTTGAAGGCTCGCCTATGAGTCAAAAGGCAGCGGAAATATATGAAGAGCTGGGCGTGAAATGGAGCGTTTGAAATTTCCTATTAAGAAGACGCTCATATTTGTTTCATGCTCCCATGGATAGGCAGAGTGAATCGGGAGCCACGTTGCCTGACTGCGCTTGTTCTATGGGAGCTGTGATAAGAATGGGAAAGGGGAGCATGTCTTTATGAGCTCAGCACCTGGATTTATCTCATGACAGCCTCTGGATGGTGCCCTCTGTTCTTATTATGGCAGTCACCCACTAGGTTTCCCCTCCTTGGACACACATCCATTTCCAGATCACAGAATCACAGAACTGCAGAATTGCTGGGGCTGGAAGACACCAGGAGACTCAGGAGAGCATTGAATCCAACACCCCTGCTAAGGCAGGTAACCTATAATAGATCTCACACATAGGCATCCAGAATATATCCATAGAAGGAGACCCCACAGCCTCTCTGGACAAACACTGAGGCCATCCAGTGCAGCTCTGGGCATGGAAGGACAGCAGGGGACAAGAAGCACAGCAGCACAAGCAATATACATGTAAACACTGCTGAGCTCACCACTGCGTGCTGTATGCAGATGGAGCTCCTTGGCTATGCCTGTCAGGTTTAAGCAGGTGCCTGATCTTTTTTTTTTTTCCAGCTTGTTTATCAGACCTAATAGAAAATGAAGTTTCTTTGGGTTGATGAGCAACGTGAATCTCTGTCTCTTTCCTTGTCTACCCACCTGAAAGATGCATTTAATAACCATTGATTGTCTGGGAGGAGAGAGCGAATGGCAGCAAATGTACCTTCCCACCCTTACAAGGTGTCTGATTAAAGAGCAGGGGTAGCAGATCAATGGGAATTGTAGGTAGAGGACAGATATGGTGGGTCCTGGTGGTTCTCATTACTGCCCAGCTCACGTACCTCCACAGCACCAGGGAGAGGTGGGTGTGCATGGTGTGGTGGGGGCACAGGGAAGGGAGCGCCTTGGGAACATGGTCAGCAGCAGCCATGGGGGTTTAATTTCTTCCATACATCATGGCCTAAGTCCCACCTTGTTTTCCAGAGCTCTGGTCCTGGTGGCAAAGCATAGCTCTGAAATCCCATCTATGTGTTTGGTCAGCATGTTAGCCACCAGCTTATCCTACAGACCAGTAGGAGAGCAGGTAGCTGATTGCAAGAGGTAGTTAGCCAAGCATTCTGTGAGCCCAGCAGCTCAAACTGCAGGACTTGCTGCCAACATCATTGTACTGCTTGGCCAAGACCAAGAAAGATTACTAGAAATAAGAAACAGAAAACGCACATGGGAGCAATAGAGAACATGTAATATTTTGAGACTCAGGGTAGATGATCACCATAGAATAATGAAGTATAAGATGAGCCATCTGAGCACCATCTCCCGGTGTCAATATAAGGCACTCTGGGGTCTCCAGGCACAAACTGGTCTCTGTTTCTTCTTTCTTTCAATGCCCTTCTCCCAGCTTTGCTCCAGGATGGGCCTTTAGGGTACATAACTGGCTTTGATCAATGTGTTTTTCGTCCTTGTTCCGCTTTGCAGCAAGCCAGTGTCTTTAGGAAACCCCGATTTCACTTTGAAGGTGGCACTTATGTCCTTTGAGTTGCTCTGATGCCTTTGAAAACTAACCATCAACAGAGGGTGACAAATACTCGCAAAGGAACGTACCAGGCAGGGAAAGAGAAAATGAAAGCCCTACTTCTGTTGCTTGGCACTGATAAAAATCCCTCCTCCGGGTTTGTCACGCTATTTGCTCTATTTGAGAACGTTTGAGGCCACAGAGAGTCAAACTCACCTGTTCCCAAAATAAATACACAAACCCTGGAGAAGGCGAGCAGCGTCTCCTCCAGTGCTGCAGTTGGCCACTATCACAGCCAGGGAGAACCTTAGCAGGGAGACCAGCACAAGTGTATTTGCATAACAATTCAAATCAGTATCAATCACCTCCCAGAGCCGGCTGTCAGCTGCTCGTAAACATGTCCCCACCGTGACAGATTAGCTCTCAGCAAAGGAGGGCTCGGTCTGCAACCCGGAGCTGCCAGGGCTGGCTCTGGGACAGCACATCCTTCATAGGGTGGCTCAGGGATTGAAGTGAGTGGGCTTGGCCTGAGCTGCTCCTGAGCTCTGAACGTCAGGATCTGAGGAGCTGGCTGTGCACTGCTGCCTTGCTTGAGTTCACACTTTTGATCTGAAGTTTTCTTTCCTTTCGCTCGCAGTGTTTTTGAGAGCCCTCCCTAGTAACTGGGGAAGATTTGCTCCATCAGCTCTAAATCCAACACCAAGCTAGGTCCAGTTTACTTTGCAGCCTGCAAATCCAGAACGAAAACCAAAGCTGATCCAGCTGAAGCCATCCCTGGTAAGAGATATTACTTGAGCAGCTCCCAGCCACATGGTCATCCTGCTGCTGGGAGAACTCTCCTCCTCCAAGCCCAGTCCTTGCAGATCCTGTCACCATGAAGGTCTGGGAGCAATCTCAGAGCCATCCCCCAGCAGCTGCACCCCTGCTTATAAGGTGCTAATTGGAGCAGAGCAGCTCATGGGCATGCTATTGCAAATACCTTTGAGAAATAAGCAGCTTCTGCATGTCACCAACAGAAGTTTGATGCTCCTGATGTCGGGGCAATCACAAAGGGGAAATCAGGGGGGCTTTTGGATCATGTAGAGCTTGCCCCAGCTGAGGGCAACATCATGTTAGACTGATGTTCAGGGTCAGCAGTCAGGTCTGGTGTTCAGCATACAGGCTTCATATTTTGCCACCTCCTGGAAGGTCCCTGTGACTGGAACAAGGACAGAGGTTCTGCACAAGGGCTGCCAGTGTTTCTATGCAGACACTGTGGGGAGGCCAGCAAAACTTTCTCTTGGTACAATTCATGACAGCAGCAGATTTGTCAGCCAGCTCAGCTCACCCACAGATCCTGCAGCCAGGAGGTTTGCAGTTGTCTCAGGGCCACTGCCAAGTTGGGAAGAGCTTTCCACTTCCCTTTGGAATAGGCATCATACTGTGTGCCTGCAGGATGCTTATGGAGCAGCGTCTTGTCACTGCAGCAGCCACACTTGGGGCAGGGTACTTGGGAGATGTGTGGCAAGACCTTGCCACTTTGCATTTGCTTGCTTGAGGGTAATTTAATCAGAAATGATATAAACAGAGAAGTCTCATGTACGTGAATTACCAATTGTTACTCGGCTGCCCGTAAAGCTTGTGAAATAAGTGATAAAATGTATTCAAATTACCAGAAATTTGTTAGACTCTAAGGGCAGCATTCATTTTGCTAAGCACATCATCTCGTCTCCCCAGAAGTGAGGCATCTGTCTTGAGCTAATTATGCAAGTTACTTCTATCAGCAGTGGTGGGAGACCAGAGGCGTCTGATGGCATCTCCAGTCAGATGGGACAGGGTCACATTTAGAGGCAAATCCCTCACTTGGGGAGCTGTGTAAGCACTCAGCATGGTGTATTTTTACTCACAGACAACTCAGATACTTCTGGTAGCTCCTTTCATTCACATTACTGGGATGAACTGCTTAGTAAATCTTATTATTTGGAAAGGGCCAAAGTCAGACATCTGGAGGTGTGGCCACAGGTGTGGGTGTCTCTTCCCTTTTGCCATGTTGTCCAGTCTTCCTGCTAAGGAACCCTCTGATGTACTCAGAAAATGGGGTGAACCACAATCAAGGCTTCACTTTGGTAAGAAGGAATCCTAAGCCAAGCCTGACACCCAGAGCTCTTCTCACTCCTCATTAACACTGTCGCTGCATGGGATGGAGCCTCACACTTGCTGGTAATAACTGTAAAAGCTGAACCTGAGGACCACATTTTATGTGCACCCAGTCGTCCCTTCCCACTAATTGCTTGGCTTCACAATAGTGCTGCAGGCTGCTGGGCTCCACACTTCAAAATTCAACCTGGGAAATATGGCAGAGAACAGAACACAGCATTGAGGAGCACACTGCCATTGTTGGGAAAGCCCAGAGGGGTTTCAACCCTGCCTAGGAATAGTTTGTTCTGAGGGGTGAATTTTTTTCCAAGTTAATCACTGAGGAATATAACATTGAAGATTAGGTTTCTCTAAGCATCCCATTAATTTTTTCATTTAGTCTGAGCTGCGCTAATATCTTCTTCTTTTGTGACAAGTAAAATGGAAACTGTAATGCAAAGTGCGCAGGGTGATACTTCTGCCTATCGAGTCCTTGAAATGCATCAGCTTATTCATCTCTTTTGGAATGGGGAAGTAGCTCTTCCTGCTTTGTAAAATGTGTTCAATTTTGTTGATGTCGAGAAAAAGAGGGAATAAGAACTTAATGCACAAATGGTTGATATTCTTCCTTGCATATCCAGCACCAGGCCTTAGACTGTACCAGTCCTCAGAACGACCATTTGACTTTTGTTGTTTGAAGACCCAAGGAATGCTTGTAGCTTTGACCAGAGGCTGCAATTACTTATTGATTAACTTCATACAAAGATTTAAGAAATGAACAAAGGACTTGGGGGGGGAGAAAAAAGTGTAGTCTTTCTGTTCTGCTTCATTTTGATAGAGAACACAGCTTCGAAAGATCATAGAATCATAGAATAGCACTGGTTGGAAAAGACCTTTAAGACCATCAAGTCCAACCACAACCCAACCATCCGACCCTAACACTAACAACCCTCTGCTAAATCACGTCCCTGAGCACCACATCCAAATGGTTTTTAAACACATCCAGGGATGGTGACTCAACCACCTCCCTGAGGAACCTATTGCAGTGCTTAACAACCCTTTCTGTAAAGAAGTTTTTCCTGATATCCAACCTAAACTCACCCTGGCGCAACTTGAGGCCATTTCCCCTCATCCTGTCACCTGTCAGCAGTGAGAAGAGACCAAAATCAACACTTTCTGTACTTCAGTATTCTATTAAGCATCTATAAACTTTGACCAAAATAACCCTTGTGCTTAAATTGGTGAACTCAAAATGCCTCACATCACAGATCTTTATTATGTAGCACCCTTAACCTGACTCAGTATGTTAATACAGCACCCATTAGCAGAATGTCTTCACTTCAGATGATCTCCTTTGTACATCAGCAATGCAATCGTGAATTTATACCAGACGTTTTCTGTTCTGAATTGTCTGAGAAAGAGAGATCTGAGGAAGTAGGAAAATGCTTGTGTGCAACGACTGAATAAGAAATATGTTGCTTCGTATCATTTTGTGTTAATCAAAGGGCCTGAAAACAAAATATTTGGGATTTGGAACTGACACGAAGACAAGCAAGCCAACTGAGCAGCAATGTGTTGGTCAAGGTTAAGGCTCTTTTATCACAATGAAAGATGGGCTCCTCTGAGCTCGCCATGGGCAACGTGTTTGTTCATCACACGGGAAGTGTAAGAAGTCTGGTGTCGTTTCATTTGCTGGCTTTTTGCTGCCTGTGCTTTTGAAAATGAGATGATAGGTAATTATAATATAATTGCCACTTAGCGATCTTTATTAGCCTTTGGCACAATGGCCTTTCTGTGTGATTTGGGAGGCTTTTAATTTGGTGGCCTGAGTGAATTTTTCATAGTTAAGACAGGGACTATTTGGCATACGTTCTCTATTGCTCGTCTGGCTGCAGCTTCTCAATAGATTTGTTTTTCTGTGAAAGGAAAGAAAAGTAGGCAATAAGAATAAGTCACAGTCATCTGGTTCTAGGCATCCAGTATTTACATCAGGTTATCTTGCTCCAAATCAGCTCACACAGCGAAAAAGAAAGGCTCAAAATCACCAGGCAGTGTGTTGAATAATTTTCAATAGAAAGAAACCACAATTAGTCCATGCACATGCCAGGAGCACAGAAAAGACTGGATGTGGCAAGCAAATCATTTCTGGTGAATTATTCACTCCGTCTTACTCCAGGTACCAGCAAGGCAGGTTTTCCCCAGGAATTAGTAACCCAAGATGGGTGTAAGGGAAGAACCCACTTATCTGGTAGCTCAGAAACACAACTGTTTATTTCAGTATGAGTAAGATGAAATGAAACATGCAGAATAATCTGAGGATGAGATGATAGTTCTGGTGTCCTCCCATTGCTTCTAGAAGCTTCTGGGTTGTAGATTCTCTTTTTGTGATGAAGTTCCTGTATTGCACTGATGACCACTCATGTTGTAGCTGTGTCCTGCTCCTTCCCTAAGGAAGATCCCTCTTGAAGCTGCCCTGTGCTGTGCCCACACTGTGCCTGCCAATGGTGTTTGGTCCTCATGTGGTCCTCCAGGCACTGCCGTGGCATAAATAAATCATCATCAAGAGCAAAAGGAGCATGGAATGAAGATGCAGTGAATACACCCGCAGTCATTAGAGATACACAGCTGGCACTAATACATCTTTGCTGGTGTGGGGCTAATTTGCATATACAAATCAGCTAGCTCCAGAAGCAATGATTGCAGGATAAGCTCTTTGCTATACCTGTGGGGTTCTTCTTGGTGGGCTGTGGGCTCTTACAATTGCCCAGGACCAACTGGACCATGTGGAACCTGTCCAATGGTCACTGCCTGTGGGTTATCAAATGATTTGATAGAATTGGGCTAAGAAAGCACATGTCTGGGATCTGCTTCTTCCTACTCAAGGTGAAAGATTCCGTCTTAAAGGTGAAGTCTTCAGAGTCCATCTGTGTCTGTGAACTGGGTTTCTTTTCATCCTCACTCACCATAGGATTTCATGAACAAAGTGTGGGTCTTTCCCATCCATTTGTGGGTGACCTTCTGTGTCACTGGCAGCTTCTCACACCTCTACCTGCAGCCTGGCCGGGGAACAGCAAGGATAAAGAGGGAAAGGATGAGGAGATTGACAAGGAGAAAACAAGGACTGCCATTATGGGGAGACAGCCCTGCCCTTTCTCCATGAGCCATTCCCAGTGTAGAGCTTACAGTAGCACAAAGAGACATTTTCCTGCTTCCAGATGGAATGCTCAGAAATTCTGCTGTGCTTCTCCTGACCCACCCAGCACACAGCAGATATTTTAAGGGCAACACAAGGACATGGGTGAGTACCAGATTCCCTACTATTCCCTACTATGCTGATCTGTCAGCAAGAGAAGCCCATGGTTCATCCCATGGGGCTGGAAATACCCTTCCATCTCCTCCAAGCTGATTTGAGGGCTCCAGATAAGCCCAGAGGCAGGTAGAAAGGATGCTCAGGAGCATCTGCACTGCTGGATAGTTGCAATTTTTTTTGCTGTACAGAAATACAAAAGGAACAAAAAAATATACAGATGAATCCATTTCTTCCTGCACCACAGCACAGCATGGTCAGGTACCATTTGCACTTTAATGGGTTAAAATCTCTGCTCTGGACTTCACAGCCACTCCACCCATTGCTCTCTATTTTTATTTATTGGGCTCACCAGACATAACCTCTCCAACAGCATCGAAAGAGCCAGAAAAATAATTGGACCAAGTGGGAAATGCTGCCGTCGCCTTCCTAAACCTACCTAAGTCTTGTGGGAGCAGAGAGCAGGCAGGAGCCCTGGCTGGGTGCTGCTGCAGGCTCAGGAATGGGGATGCCAACCCCTGAGTGGCCACAGCACCCACAATTGCACCCGGGGCACTTGGAAAACGGCTGCCACCACGCAACACCAGCTCCCTGACCTCAATTTTCTCAGCGGAGAAAAGAGCAGGTCAAGTGGAAAGTGCTTAAGGAGGAAATTTGTTTCTTTGCAGACAGGGAGTCAGGGAAGATAGGCGGCTATCGCATGTGCTGGAATAAAGCAAATTAATTTTGTACTGCGAGGTGAATCGAGGAGCTGGGGGCAAAACGGAGAAGAAAAGAGAAAGCGTGGAGGATAATGAACTTTGATGTTTTACTCGAACTTAACAAAACACCTGGCAAGAAGCACGGACGCGAGACAACCCTGGCTCACAAGGCTCCTAACCGGGACAACTGCCTCCCTTTTGTTTTCCTTCTTTGCAATCTAATCCCAGGCATTAGCCAGAATGGCTTGAATTTCCACTGTAACAAAAGGCGCATTGTGAAGGGGAGATGGAGACAAGAGACTTTATTAACTTCCTCTGCTCCCCTGAAGGCTTGTGCCATCCAGCTCTTGCCATGTAATGCTCCCCAAGGAGACCCAGCAGGCAGATGGGGCTCTGCCAGGCTGCAGCCCTTCAAAATCAGGGTTAGCACGGGCAGGCTCCTTCCAAACAGCCTTGGGCTGAGTGGGGAGGTCTCAGAGGCCCCAGCACTCAGACCTGTTGAACACGCAGCCATCGACATCACCTCCCCATGCTGCAAGTCATCTCTGAAATCCTCTCTGCACAAGATTTGCATGCCTGGGTCTTGTTTTGTTTTTGTCTGCTGCTACCTGCCAAGCCTCTGGTTGCCCTTTTTGCACTGTTTTGGAATAGGATCAAGCACAAACTATTCCAAATCTTACCCGTGATAGCAACTTTTAGGCTGGAACAGAAGCGATGGGTTTCTTTTAATGCAAACTGCTAAAAATACATTACGTGGTTGAAAACTGCATGCGAGATTAAAGGCAAATTTTAAGCCTATTTCTGGCAAATTCCCATCTCACCCCCTCATGAAATGTCATTGCACGTAGATGTTGTTTGGCTGGAAAATGAAAGTCTTGGTGAAGTGTTGATCTCTGGATCGTCCCTGTCTCAAACCCTTAGATGAGGAGCTGCTGGGGCAGGTTGTTAGGTTCAGTGACTACTGAACCTAAGCAATATGAGATGCTCATATATATTTGTTGTTATGTTATAGGGTTTTCATGATGCCTATTTGCTTTATAGATCTGAAAATTAATGAAGTGATAAAATAGTTTTAAACTACCAGAGGGTTGATTTAGGTGTGATATTAGAAAGGAATCCCTCATTATGAGGGTGATGAGGCCCTGGCACTACTGCCCAGAGAAGTGTGGGTGCTCCATCCCTGGAGGTGCTCAGGGCAAGGCTGGATGGGGCCCTGGGCAGCCTGAGCTGGTGGGGGACAGCCAGCCCACGTACCCTGGTTGGAGTCAGAGGTTCTTTCCAACCCAACCCATTTTTCTCAATTCCTGGCCAAAGAAAACTCTCCTCTTCTGGTGTTCTGTAGCTGTGGAGATCCAAAGGCCAAAGTGTATAAATAAATAAGAAAGCAAAGTCTCATTGAAAACAAACGGCACTGAAGGCATGTATTGAATACAGGTATGTCCAGATGGAGCAGTGCAGTGTGAGCATTAGAAGATGCCCATTAGGAATCTGGCTCTGCCCTCACGCAACTCTGTTCTCACTCTGAGCAAGCGCAGGAATGGTTTTGGGAGCAGCCATAGCTCAGTCTTCTGCCACATAAATCCTCGGCAGGAGTTCACCGGGCCAAACCTTAAAGATGATGACTCACTTTACAGAGATCTCTCCCATTTTTCATCTCCTGGCATCAGAGCGCATTGGTGCCGCTCTCCTGCCAGGATGTGAAGAGCCGTGAAAAATCTGATCTCACTGAGCTGATGTTAAACTATGGCAAATAAATACACTGCTCCTATGCAGTTACAGCTGTCCGGGTTGTTCCAGTGCCCTGTATGAAGTTGTCATCCAAATAAGTAACTGTTCTCCTGATCTCCATTTTATCCATCAGCGTTTTCATGGGCAGGGGGAGGGGGGGAGAATGATAATAAATAAAAAATCAGCTATTCCCTGCAGGCTTCTTTCCCTTTTATTACAGGGGTTTGATAGATCTTATCTCACCTCAGTGCATCTCTCTGCTTGAATCCGATTCAGCACATTAAAAGTCCAGCAGCAGGCTCCTGTGACCACGCCTGGTGAGCCACGGGGCCCTTAAGCAATCTGCTCTAATTAAAAGCCCTGCAGAGACGCCATCCTTTGTCCCCACAGTCTCCAAGGACTCTCTCTGCACTCCTGTTATGAATGCATAGCGTTGTGCTGGTGAACCCGTGCCCCTCTCCACATACTTGGGACCAATGCTAGGAACAGAAGTGGGTGCTGCTTGCAGGTGCAGAGCTGAGCATCCACATGCAGGGGCAGGTAAGGAGAAAGGAAACAGCTCCAGGCTGCGAACAAAATGGCTCACATAGTGCTCTCTGCAGCCTCCCGTGTGCAGTGTGTGCTTCTATCTGCCACAGAGCAGACACAGCAACCTCTGCCGATGGCTGGGGACTGGCGAGTGATTTGCTGGGAGAGTCTGGAGGCTTTGTAATGATTTAATTGATAAAGGAGCAGAGACTTTGTGTCGTCAGCTCTCTCTCAGAGCTGTTGAAAGTGAAGCGTTAGCATCGATGTGCTGAGGTCTCATTCTGTGCTCCGTGTATGAATGTAGTTGGGGGATGGCAAGGGAGCAGTGTTTGCTGTTCAGTTGATGCAGGCTGGATGGAGCAGCAAGAAGCCCAGCAAATACAACCAGGTTGCAAAGAGCAGTCCTGCAGCAAGTGGAAGAGCAGAGTCTGGCTTTGGTAATTCATTCTCGGTTAATGGTGCATTCCCCTTTATCTGGGCACCTACACGAGCACACTGTAGCAGACCCCTAATCTTGCTCACACTGCTCTGCAGAGTCGCAGCCTTTGCCTCCCCTCATCACCCTTGTCCAGCCCCAATGGCTCTGTGGCCCTGGGCTCTGCTGTCACCCATCTGCTCACAGTCCCCTGTGTAGGAGTGGTCCTCCTGCACCGCTCATCAACACCACGTGTGGATCGATGCCTCGCGCAGCGCCGCTGCATAGCAATGCGGTGCTATTGATTCTCTCTCCTTTACTTTTTCTTACAAGCCCCAAAACATCTCCTTTTTGTCAGGCTCCTGTGAGCCATTCTCCTGAGCCAGCAGCATTGGGAGGAATCTTTCTGCATCTCCCTCGCAGGAAGAAATTCTGCCCTTTTATTGCACATACAAAGTGCCTGAGCTGAGCTGTTTTCTTGGTACCTCATTTATAATCAAATTTAAGGATTCTTCCCCCAAAAAATACCATATGCCCTTTGCCAGCATCCTTCCAAAACCAGCATGAGAGCATTCAGAGTGGAAGCAGCAACCAGGAATGTATCTGGGGGTACCCTGAGATGTGCTGGGATAAAGGCAGTGGGAGAAACAAGCATTGTGCTAACGGTAACAATTAGCATCATCTTCTTCTACATCTTCTGCGCAATAACGGTTATTAGGAAATTCATCTTCTTGAGCCTCTTTTTTTTTTTTCCTTTCAAGGAAGGAAGCGGGGTGTTATATTTCCTGATTGTGTTTTTCCTCCTCTGTTTGCTTGGAATAAGGGTTATTTTCCTGTATGCCAGTGTAAGGCAGAAATTCAGGCTCAGTGCCAGTGGGATGGCCCAAAAGGGCAGGAAGAGGTTTTCAGCAGCAGTAAGCATCGCTTCCAGTGCAATCCTATAGGGAACAGAGGGCTGAAATGCTGGCCCCAGTGCTTTTCCAAGGCTGCGTGCTTTACCCAGTGCAGGGCTCAAGGTACCTGTTCCATTTCTGAAGACACAGAACCATAGAATCATTGAGGTTGGAAAAGACTTCTAACATCATCTAGTCTGACCTTCAACCCACCCTACCATGCTGCTGCCCATGTCCTTCAGTGCCACATCTCCACAGCTCTGGAACACGTCCAGGGATGATGACCCCCACCTCCCTGTGCCAGTGCCTCATTGCTCTTTCTGAGAAGAAATATTTCTTAATACCCAACCTGAACCTCTCCAGGTGGAACTTGAGGCCATTACTTCTTGAACTCATCCTCCTGGGGACCACTCTTTGCAGCAGGACAAAGCTATTGCTAACATCTCAACGAGACATCTCCAGGTGCTGCAAAACCTGGCTGGTATTCCTCTGTTCCATTCACTTGCATTGAGAAGGCTGCTGTTTCCACCTTTGGGATGAATACAGAACACCAGACTTCTTGCTTTTGCTCTTGGCTCCCCCCAGTGCCCCACCTGTCTCTCACCTCATTAGGCTGCAGTCACCTGATGAGCACACAGCTCTTTACACCCTGGCACTCTGGGTCATTTCCAGCCACAACACAAGCAATAAATAATGTACCCCTTCATCTTTAATATTCACCCACTGTATAACTGAGCTGCAAGAAGGAGCACACTGTGCACAGCAGAACACCAGCACAGAGTGCAAGCAGTGTAATGCCCCCGGCACTGCAGCTGACCCTCTGCTTTGCACCCTGCTGCTTGCAGGAGCAACATGACTCTTATTCTTGTGCCACATTGCCTCCAAACACGGCTGTTGCACTGGGAAGCAAGCTAGGAGCACTGCCTTTGTTCTCAGGTGGCTGCAGTGATGCACAACACTCGTTTTGGAAGTATTTCCCTAACTCACAAATACAGGAGGGTCTATGTGACAGATCCCACCACCTAACTAGCCACCGTGCTTGTGACTGGTGAAACGACAGAAGTTTCCTTCCCTGCAGACAGGTAGTACATTAATGTACAGATAAGGTGGCCAGGCAGGCAGGCAGGCTTGCGGATGATTTGCAGCTCCAGTTTGAAACCCCTACAGAGTGTAGTTCAGGCTTTATAAAATAAAAGCTAATAAGAATCATAACAATTTTGCTTTCTCTCTATCGCCCGCAGCAAGCCAGACGCAACATGGGAATTGAAGAATAAAGGCCATCAACTTCCCGTGACTCCCCTTCTACCACCTTCCTCCTCTTGTTCCAAATTGTTTTGAAAACATTGCTTCTCCCTTGCCTATTTCATTTCTGCAATGAAGTCATCAAACAAGATGACAGGGACTTTCCAAGACTGAAATCAATCAGTAAGTTTCTCTTTGGCTTTTTCTGCTCAGGCAGGAAATGGGGGAATAAATTTTAGGAGAGTCCAAAGGAAGGGAAGGGGGCAACACCAGGGTGGCTGGTGGCAGCATGGGGAGGTGCAGGTGAGCAGATGGAACGCATACGGCATCATCCACTCCCAGCACTGCAAACCACAGTGGGCTCACATCAGGCTTAAGCTGCCCAGCTTATACTGGTGAGTACAGACCCTGTATCCCGTTCTGCAGAGCTGATGAGACATCATCATTATGTTTATGATGACTTGTATGCTGGCTTCTACCCCGTTGCTCTCTGCTGTTCAGCGGGACTGCACGTAGCAAGCACAGAATGCAGCAGCCCCGGCTGCCAGGAACCATCGGAGAGCAATCAGGGAGCAGCAAATTGCTTGGACATTATGCAGGGAAAGTGCTGACCTGGTAACGCGAAGAGATTGCTGTCACAAGCCAACAGGTTTTACTGGAAAGAGCATTTGGTTTCAGCAAAAATGTTTGACATTTTGAATGAAAAGTTGACAGTTTGCCCAAAAATTGCTTCTTCCTTTTTGCACTGCTCACTTTGCTGAGACCCTCCGTGTTCTTGCCTTCCAAAAATAAAGCAAGCAAATGATAGGCAAAAACTAGATCCCTTTCCAACTAGATCCCTTCTGCATATAGAATCATAGAATCACAGAATCATTAAGGCTGGAAAAGACCTCTGAGATCCCCAAGTCCAACCCCAGCCCACCCCATCATGCCCACTGCCCAAGTCCCTTAGTGCCACATCCCCACAGCTCTAGATTGACCCATTCCAGTCCCCTCAGCCATTCCCCATTACAGTTGTGATCCCGACCCTTCACCAGCAGTCTCTTACTGGCAGCTTATTTTAGGGAAGATTGAGTTTGAGCTTCACTTCACTAATGAGAAGTGCTCAAGCTGGTAACTAAACCAGATTTCTTGTGTGTCCTGTAAGTCTAAAATGAGAGTGTTTACTGGGGATAGTGTCTTCTCCTGAAAGGTTTTATTTCCTGCCTGTAGAGCTGCATACTCATGGCCAAGCCATTATCTCAAGTAGTACCAAATGTTGGCTTCATTTATTGTTATTTGTAACATATGCTCCTGCAGTCAGACCAAGCCAAGAGCATGCTTCTAATAGCAGAAAACTTCATCTCATCTTCCATCAGGGTGGGGAGAGCTCCCACCAGCAGCTCACACCCATGCCCCTTTGGCTTGTGCTTGAGCCCAGTGTCAAACAGACACAGCTTGCATTTGGTAACCATGGATCTCAATGGGCGTAGGGGGAATCTGACTACTGGTGGCAGTGGGATGAGGACTGCAGTGCTGTTACCAACTGTATCTGCAGGCAGAAGCTGGCCTCAGCACGCGGCATTAGGACCTGCTGACACCTTTTATGTGTAGCAGCACCAGCAGAGAGAACAAGTTGGTGTTAATATGGAAATATGGATAAGAGGTTACGCTGTGACAATGATTTACTGCTTTGGTAACTACACCTGAAAACACAAATTTATCTTGGTCTCTCTGCTTCAATTAGATTTTTATTTTTTTTTCCCCAATGTGTGTTTTGAAATACAGATTCTCTTGGTCACCTGAATTTTTAGGGATCACTGTGTGACTCAGGAAAATCAAATCAATACATTTTGTATTCCCGCATATGTTGCACCGTGTCATATAATGAATAAATTCACACACTTTGCTTTAAAAAAGAGCCAAAAGCAGGCAGGCTCAGGCAGCACTGAGGATAATGGATGGCATCGTTCCTAACTGACCTGCTGCCCATTGCTGGCACGGTGTAGAAGGGACACAACAAGGTGCTGTGCATCCCTGTGACATGCACATCCTGCACGTTACCCTCCCTGTGCCTTAAGTGCTGCTCCTGGGAGGAAGCACTGAGGGTGCTGCTGCCTGAAGGTGAAGGTACAGCTGAAATCTGCACATCAGCACTCTACCCAAAAAAAAACCAGCACAGCCCCCGGCAGGTTCTTCATGCCTTGCTAATGATGTGATGGGAAGCCAGGCTGGTCCCGAGCAGAGTTGTAGGTAGTAGTTAGTCTCTAATGGATACATCAGGTGAGAAACCACACCAAGCAGCTGCAGCCACCAGAAATATGTTCCTGCCACACGGTGGTAACCGAGGTCACTTTCCAGTTTATGTGCAAACACAGCTTGTGGTGCTGGTTTGGATGCTGGGCATGAGAAGGGAGCTCTGACCCTTGAGCGGGAGTAAATGCCAACAACTGCATTTGGTCCATAAATAATGAGTGTTGGGTTTTGCTAGTACAAGTCATTAGTCCACCTGCTTGCATCTACCAGCTGATAGCAGCCATTACTCTTAGTCATCCTCCAAATTTCCTGGCCATTGCTTTCACAGCCCTGCTTCTGGCAGAGGTGAGGAAGGATCACCCCCTGGTATCACCCTGCAGGGTCATGTTGGGTAGTAGGAAACATTCCTTGTCGGAAGGAGCAGTGAGGCACAGGCACAGCTGCCCAGGGAAGTGAGGGAGTCACCATCCATGGGTGGGGTTAAAGACCTATGGAGATGTGGCACTGTGGGATGTGGTCAATGGGCACGCTGGGCTGGGGTTGAGACTTGGAGTTCTTAGGGGTCTTTTCCAATCAATACGTGACAATACATAAAAATGCTGCATTTCTCCCTCAAAACGGTGCCTTTCCTTCATCTATACATTTCTCTTATACATGTAATAGTCATCTATATAGCAGTCGAAGTGGTTCCCATACAGAAAAAGATCTGTTGAACACATGGGTATATACAGATGGATAGAGTGGAAGATGATGAAGACATCATCATCATCATCGTTATTATTAATTCTGCAGGTAGATATGTCAGTCAGATGTAGGTCGTCCTATAAAAATAACACTCTTTGCATGAGTAAGGCAAGAGTCAAAGAAGCTGTAAATCCTCAGTGCTTGCTGATGTTGTTGAGACATGTGGCTGCACTCAGCTGAGCACTGTAAATGAAGTACTCAGAGGGCTGCCAGCTCCAGCTCAGGATTCAATCCAACCACATCCATGCAAATGTTTTTTGTTTGTACAAATGTACAAAGAGAGACTTTTGTTGTTGTAGGCGTGCAGAGCATGGGAAGGCCAACATGGATTCGTCCTCCACCTTCCTCCCATAAGTATCTTGACTTATCACTGTATGGTTATCATGTTATAATCCCTCTCCTTCCCAGCAGCTTCCTCCTGAAACCATCAGTTCTGGAGCATCCTCTGAGGCAGAGAATCATAGTCATAGAATCAACCTGACCAGCACATCTTGAGGCCATCACCTCTTGTCATGTTGCTTTTACCTGGGACAAGAGGCCAACCCCCACCTCACCACAACCTCCTTTCAGGCCATTGTAGAGAGTGGCAAGGTCTCCCCTAAGCCTCCTTTTCTCCACTTGTACTCCAGAACCCTCACAGCTTTGTTTCCCTTCTCCAGACATGCTCCAGGATCTCTTTGTCTTAAGAAGATATGGGTGGGGTGGAGGAAGGTGTTAAATCTGTATTTTTGCCTTCTTCATGCATAAGGCAGAGATGGGTTAAGACCCATCAGTGGCTGCTCATTGTCATCAAGCCCTGAACAAAGACAATACAGAGCCATAAGCAGTAGTGCCATGAACTTGGCCAGCCCCAAAGTCCTTTTGGATGTGTTTAAAGTGCTCCCAGTCCCTGCACTCTGCTTAATTTGGGGAGAAGGATGAAACAGCCCCTTCATTTGTACAAGTCTGTTTAATTGGCTTGGAGACAAGCATGGAGGTGGCTCTTTGGCTGCAGGAGCTGCTGAGGTGTTGTGGAAGTGAGTCACAAGGGGACCCTGATTGTAGGGAGAAGGCTCATGGCACTCACCCATCTCATGTGGGTGATGGAATGTAGTAATGGAATAGTGTGTGGTCCAGGCATGGGGATTCTGTGGGTACCACAGGTGAAAAAGCAGCTTGAACATACATCCCAGCCTATAAATCTAGCTCATGTTCCTTCTTTCCTCTCTCACTCAGGAAAAAAACCTGAAATCACTACAACCAAATAGAAAAAAAAAAAATTATAGTGGAAAGAAAAAAAAATCCACAGGAAAAGGTTTAGGGTGAGAATGGGGGCAGAATTGGGAGGGGAAAAAAAAAAGCTGCAAAAATCCTTCAGAGGTCAAAGCTTGTAGGTTTAAAGCATATTTTAAGGTTAAGGTTCACCTCCTCCCAGCTCCAGCCTCCCCTTTTTGCTCAGCTCTTTAAAGGGAATGAAGGGATGGGAGAGGCATCTTCACTAGCAACACGTGCCGTTGTTTCAAGTGTACGTGTGTCCTTTTCTTCGTCTTTATGTTGATCCCTTAACAGCATTACAAGGGGAGAGGGGAGATGTGTTTATTTGTGTCTGGCTAAATTCTGTCCTCCAGGAACAGGAACAAGGCTCCATTTATCCTTCAGCGCAGTGATGGGAAAATAGAATTACTGGTTAATAAATCAGGTTAAATTATTTTCCTTTTAACGCTTTAGGAGAGGAATGGTGCCCCAATCAGCTTGTCTTAAAGCTGACGTGAAAACCCCATGTGAGCAACGCTGTGGTCTCTATTCCCTTCCTTAATGTCACCAAACTTAACAGCTCTCCCGTGCTTCTCAGCTGGATGCTGGTGGCCCTGCTTAAATCTCTGCTGTGATGGATTGGATTTTCTGGGCACAAATAAGCACAGGACGGTGTAGGGTTATGGGCTGTGGTCATAAGCAATGGGAGGTTCCTGAAGCACTAACACAGTGCCCAGAGCTGTTTTTTGGCAGGAAGGATTTGCCTGCTTGCATGCTTTGTATTCCCCTTCCTGGTTGTTTTTCCTCCCTAACGAAAGCACTTGTCTCTTGCAACCAAACAGAAGTCGTTGGAGTAAATGTTTTCACTGCAGCAGTAGTTTTTCTGTTAAATAAACAATTAGGGAATGAAAACTTCCTGCCACTTCACACGTCTGCGTTGTGAAAAACAAGATATTTTTTTAGGCAAGCTGGAAAGCAGAACCACAAACAACCCCTGAAGAGTTCTGCTCTGCTTCTCAAAACCAGCTAACTCAGAGGTGAAGAGGAAATGCAGTGTGCCCCCATATTTCCCTTTACTCCGCAGATATGAGATGCTCCCCATACCCCAGGCCTTGCATTTGCCCCTAGTGCTCCCACTGCCCCCATTGGTTCCTTCCAGCCCCAAAAGCAAGGAAAAGCTGTGAGACCATGGAGGAAAGCACCAAAGATGCACCCATCACTTGCCATAGTTGTGGCTGTTTCAGCCCTGACACATGCTCAGCCCCACTCCACCAAACCCCACATTTGACCTTGAACACAAAAGGCATTAATCCATTACACCTCATGGTCCGTGGTGCTCTTAATCCCCTTGCTGATGAAGGACAACATTATCATGTTGGCAAAGTCAATGGTAATGGCTTACGACAGCCTCCCTCCCTGCGGCTGCTTCTGCATTATATTAACTTTATCTACAGCTTGCTGAACCGCTGGTGGAAGGAGGGGGAAGCAGTGCTTTCTACCTGCCATGTTAGACAATAACCTGCTTAGAGGCAACCCTACGAGGGGAATGTTAACGAGATGGGGAGGGGGAGGTCTGCATTCAAGGGGCATCCCACGTGCAGTACTGACCCGATCCTGCATCTCCACCCCACGTCGCCATGCCAATGAGGGATGGGATGCAGCCTCTGCCATCCAACTACCCTTCTCCTCTGTGCTTCCTCTCCCCTCCAAAATTCCCCTCACCTGGAATGCCAGCTGAGTGCCACCCTCCATCCCCTGGGGACAGCTGGGCAAGGAACAGGAGTTGGGAACAGTGGAGTATCTCGTGGCTTTGGCACTTCCTCTGTGTTGGATTATTAGGTCTCACACAAAGCAAAAAGGGTAACAAAGCACCTCAGGGAGCCTCCTGCCTAGAGAAGCCTTGAGGAACTGCTGCGTTCAATTTGGAACCAGTGCTGGCGTGTGAAGGAAGCCACGTCAGTGCCTCATTCCCATCTCCAGGGCCAGGAGCTTTCCTCATTCTTTCCCAACATGCCATCAAGTGGAGAAGGCAGAGGAGCCCCAAAGAGGGGATGGCAGTCTCCCATGCTTCAGGCGTGCTGCAGCCGAGTTGGCTCTGGCTTTCCTGTTATCCCCGCAGCGTTCCTTGGTCTGTCTCTCCCTCATCTTTGTCACCCGCAGCTCAGGAAACCTTCCCATCAAAACCAAGAGTTTCTGCTTCAAATCTACATTCTCTGGCCAAGGCTAGAAAGTTAAAGAACTACATCCCTGCCTGTGGCCCCCTCCTGTGCTGAGGCATCTGCAGCCCCCAGCATCCCACAAGCTGCCTGGGTCCAGCTCCATGCTCTGGCTTTGGGGGCCAAGGGAAGGGCCTCAGTGACTCCTCAGGGCTCCTGTCCTTGGCACAGGGGTTCAGGCTGGGTTTTCCTGCAGCTTGGTGATTAACCACATGTCTAATTTGAAGCATGTGCAACTCTCTCTTCCTACAGCCAGCTGGGGTTTAGGCATATGCTTAATGTTAACTGCAGCTTTATGAGGCTACAGACTCAGGAGGCTCTCACTGGTCCTGGATAGCATGGAGTTTGCCAAGAACATTTGCTTGCTTGCGTCAACTTTAACAGGAACACCCCAGCACAGATAACCCAGAGCGACTGCTATCCTTCCATCAAATGTCCTCCTGTTCTTGTCCCTGAGGATCCGAGCCTGCTGCACTTAACCTGTTCCCTCTCTCTGGATGCCATGTGTCCCACGCTGCTCCAGCACCAGCATTTTCTTTCTTAGCCCAGAATTTCAGTGGGAACCTGCATTGTCTCCTGGCAGCATCCAGGCGGTGGATGCGTCATTTCATGCTTGCCATCCAAAAGCCCTTTCAATGCCAACAGAAGGTGTTCCTGTGTTTCTTTCTGCATTTCCCTGGCCCAGAGGGAGCAGCAAGTAAAGGGGAACAGATGAAGTTCCATGATGAGGCTGGGCAGCACATAATACACATTTAATAAGAGAAAAAAGCAGCTGCTTTGGGCTGATATCCTCGGTGTTTTTTGGAGCCTGGTTTCGTCAAGCAGCCGCAGAGCTTAGCAGAAGGAACAGAAAGCTCTTCCCCATCTCCCTCTACCTCTTCCCCTCCTTAAATCAGTCCCTGTCCTTCAGGCTGGCTGTGCCACCTGTCCACCCCTCCCACCAGCAACCATCATTCTCTTTTCATTTTTCTTGCAGCTTCTGGGTGCTCCATGCTCTGCCCTGACCTTCAGAGAGATGAGCAAGGAGACAGTTCTGTGCCTGCTGTCCCCAAAATGGCAGCAAAGCTGGAGCTGAGGGCACTGGAAAAGCTGCTGGGACCCCCTCCAGGGATGACAGCAGCCATTATGGGGCTGGATTGTTTCTAATTGCAAGCTCAACCAAGTGATAGGAGAAATAATGCTTCACACTGCTGTGAAAGGGACAGAAATAGTCACAGCAGGCAGTAGTGGAGGGGAGACCATTGGAAGCAAGGCACTGAGCCCCACATTGAAGCCAGTTCTGACAGCTCTGTGGGCGAGGGTTTTTTGTGGCCTTCCTTCTGCAGCAGCGTGGTTGTTTTACTTGCATTGACTATGGGCTTTGCCATCCGTATTCCTGGGTGCATCCAGTGCTTGCACTCAGCTGTCTGTGCTCCAAGCCCCATAGCTGGTGGGCAGGAACCTTCTCTGGGCTGCAGGGACCTCAGTGCTCAGACAGACAGAGGGATGTGCAGCTAGGGTTGGATCTAGGAGAGTGCTTATGGGTCATGCAAGCAATGGTGAGGCTGGAGGGCACCTTTTGGGGAGGTTACAGAGGGTGCCACTCTGCCTGGTGCTGGGCTTCACAAAATCTCTGCTGCATTGCCATCCTCCCCCGCATCCTCCTGCTGCAGCAAGAGGTGAGCTGGGCAGCACTCCCACCCCTGCATCCATCCGCAAAGGGGGAAATCCAGTGCTGGAGGGCAGCCAGCACTGCCTTATCTGCTTCACTCGCAGCCACCACTGAGAATTAAATGTTTCTCACTGCACTGTGCTTTTCCTTTCCCCTTTACCTCCTTTTTTCCTTCTCTCATTTTTCTTTTACTTTGAGTTCTTTCAGCACATGCGAGGAGTGAGGAGGGGGGAATCCACTTATCGCTGGCTGCACAGGGTCCCACCAGCCCCTCCGCAGCTCTGGGATTAGGAGATGGCAGCCTGCACATGGCTAATAAGAAAAAGAAGGGAGAGGATTATGGCTTTTTTTGTTGTTGTTTCTGAAAGTAGCACGGATTATCCGTGCCAGTGAGCATCGCTGTGGCATGCAGGCATTTTCTCTGGGTGCAGTATAGGAGGAGCAGGCTCTGGGTGCCTGCTGCAGCCAGAAGCAGGTTTATCACTGCCTTTCCTGTGCCCCATTGGCACATCTTTGCTGACCTCTCGGCTTCTCTCATTTTATTAATGATCTGGAAAACCTTGTTAATTAACTTTGTTAATTCGTCTACATTTGAAGCTGAATTTCAGCTCCTCCCTTGCTCCCAGTCCTGTGCCCAGTGCTCCTCTAACCTGGCTTAGAGGAGGAAAAGGGAGGGGTGTTGTCTGAGGGCTGCTTTAAAGGCTTCTAGCCAATGGACCAGATTCATGCAGTCCACTGTTAGCATTACATACAGAAATAGGATGCCCCTTTTGCTTTTCCCTCCTATGATTATTGAAAGAACTTTCCTTCTATAAGGACCTTCAGGTGCAATCTGAATCCATCATCAAGTCACCATGCCCTGAGAAGACACTTACTCTGCAACCCTGCAAGGCATCTTCAGGTCCAGAAGCTCCAGCCTTGCTCATGTCTCCCAAAAACAGCTGTATAAAGCAGAGCCTATCTAGAGTGGATTTCTGGTGCATTTTCAACTCCTGTTATCCCCCCAAAACCCTCTGAAATGATGGGCTCCTGGGACCCAAATGCCATCAGAGGCGGCAGCTGATATGACCTCAGGCAGCAGGGTGACTTAGAGAAGCATCTGTCCTCTGTATTGTTGCAAATTCCACTGATTTGGGTAGATTCAGGGCAACACGGTGTCTGGCAGCTGAATGATGAAGCTTTGTGCTTCTGGCAGTGTGGATTTTGGTAGCTCTGGCACTTGGAAGCGCTCTCTCTGTGTGTGGATGAGGTTAGAGGCATCACCCCAGATTTCCATCTGTGTAGCTGGAAGCAGAGCGCAGCTCATGCTTTCTAAATTCATAAATCACCACCAGAACATCCATTTTAATAGAGTTCAGGCGATGCACCCTTGAAGGAAATCGTTCTGCAATAACCAGCTCATGTGTAATAGTTATGCCCAAAGTGAAAGCTCCTCGCTGTGGTCTAGGATTCGACTCCTCCCCCAGGTGCACTCCTTTGATGACTTACTATTATTATTTATTATTGCTACGGTACCATAAATGTGTGTGGCACTTCACAGCGAGCACAGGACAATATCCCCGCCTTGAAGAGGTCACAGCATCCCTACCCTTACTCCAGCCAAAACCATAACATGATATTGATAAATAACTGGCATTCAGGGATGGAGAAAGAGTTGTCTGCAGAAATAATTTAGCCTCAGTCCCCACTGCCTGTTCATGGATGAAATACCAGGCATTAACTCAAATGCAAAGAGGGAAGCAGCAGGGAGAACCAGCTCAGGAAACTGAGCCGTGTAGCACCGGGGAATCCATAGCCATGTGGGTAAATATCTTTTTCTCTAAGCACAGGCCCATTTGTGAGCACCCAGCTCTCAGGATGAGATATCCCTCATGACTGTGCATCTCCCATGGTGCATATGCAAGTGACAACAGCATCGTCCTGAACTGAAGGCTGAGGAACGAGTTCTCAGATGGATTACGCGATAAAGGTGCTATTTTCACAGCATTGCAGTACCCCGGAGCAGAATTTGGCAGCTTTTATTTGTCGTTACACCAACACACATCTCACACACCTCACAGAACTCTGTGCAGGTTGGAGTACAGAGCTGGAATCCACAGGTTTCCCCCAGCAATGAGCATCCTTGGCCACCACGACCTGCTCAACTTTCTGCCACAGAACAGGATGATGAAGTTCATCTCCCACATCTCTAGGCATGCTGTTACCCTACTTTTAAATGGTGTCTTCTACAGAGTGACTCCAGCAGCTGTGGGCCAATCTGGGCACGCTTTGGGAACAAAGCCATCATCACAAGAGGCTTCGTCATGCCTTGGAGTCAGGTTCTCTGGAGCTCTGCAGCTTTCTGACTGTGCTGCTTTCCTGTAAGCACATTCCTGCTGTATTTTCTGTGGCAGCTAGGCTGAGCAGAGCAACATTGCTTTGACACAAACATTTTTGCCAGGGATTTAGCAATTGGCTGCCCTCCCTCACCTCTGAACCGGGACTTCTTGCCAAGTATGTGTTTCCCAGCAATGCACTTTCCAACCCTGTCACCTGCAAACACAATTACTCCTTGCTTTCCATCAGCTTCATTAGTGATGGGGATGGAGAAGGACTGAAATGGAGCATGCTGCATGCACAAGGGCAGGGGGGAGAGGGTGGGGGTATTGTTAGCAGGTGGAGGAGAAGGACATTTGCCAAACCAGCTCTGTAAAACTCAGTGCAGCTGTTCTTGGTGAAGCTCTTGCTGTCTGATGTAAGTCAGTGAGGCATGAAGAAGGCTTCTGGGAGCTGGAGAAGGACCTTATTCATATCAGTTTATTAAGCATAAAGAGAACATGGCTGTCACAGGGCCACTGGCTCTGCTGGCTCTGACTCAACGTTTCCTTCTGTGGGATGGCAGAGGGACCAGCTAGGAGTTCAGAAATGTGCACAGAGAGGCTCTAGTCTTTGTTCACAGCCTGTGATATTGAAGTTTGTGGTGAAAAGCAGGCTGGGAGACTAAGTGTGGTCTTTTAATCCATTGCACAGCCATCTGTGGGAAGCAGAGGAGAGATGAATCAAACCTTCTTCCACTCACCACCTTGGTTTCCTAAACATAAGGCACCTCAAGGCATTTGCAGTACCTGCAACCTTCCCTTCTCTACTTCTGTGGGGTTAGGGCTCTTGATTCCTTCTCATTGTGGGATTCAGGGCTTCTTGGTCTCCTAGACACATTTCTAGGTGAGGCAGTTTGGGATAGGGGAACAGGAATCCTGTCCTATTCTGCACAACCACTTCCATGTGAGTAAGTGTGAGAACAGAGCATCACCATTCCTTCCTGATAAAGCAGGGAGAGCCTCGCACCCTGCACTACAGCTGCTTGAAGCACTGTCATGAAACAGTGGTTGTGGCAGTTATGCAGTGGGTTTCATCTGACTTTAGTGTATCGTAGCAGGCAGCTGCAGCCTGTTCCCACCCATCCCTAGGAGTGCAATTTAGCTTTCCAGTTACTTGTCATATCCATCTTGGAGGCTGCTGATTCCCAGCCTCCTACAGTAAGGATTTAAGCTTTTCTGGCAGAGGTGTCAAGCTCTGCTGGCTGCCACCCAGTATTATTTCCCACAAGATGGGTTAATAGGGTGGATTCCCCATGACCTCATCTCACAGGGTACTGCAGCCTACCCAGCTCTGCCATGGTGCACAGCCATAGCTCAGGGAGAGACCAAAAACAGA
Organism: Coturnix japonica; assembly: GCF_054131305.1. NCBI lineage: Eukaryota > Metazoa > Chordata > Aves > Galliformes > Phasianidae > Coturnix > Coturnix japonica. Next base: position 4,440,521 of record NC_140674.1, on the reverse strand, counting down.
GGAAACTGTCTCATGCACCACCATATGAAACAGGCGACTCATTCCTGGCACCTGTTGAAAATGCAGCATCACCACTTTTGTTAATGTTATAACCACTAATCTGAGCCCAAAGCAGGCAGTGGACATGGCCCACTAATTCTAATTCTATGAGTCAGTGCACTTTGGCAGGCTGTGGGCTATAGGGGCACACCACATGGTCTGAGCAGCAGACAGTCCCCTGTTGCAGCCTGTGTTGTGCTGTGGCTTGAGCCAGTTTGGTCACAGAGGCTGAAGAATCAGTGATGTGTTAAGAAAGGAGGAAACATTGTTTGCATGCTGGCTCTTCCCATCCTGCTCAAAGCTCCCATAGGACTGAAGGAACACCCCATGAGGCTGCATGCTGACCTTCTTGCTGGAGCTGGGCACATTGCAACCCACAATGAGCTCGTATCTCATTTCCCCAGGAGCTCTGGGCTGGGCAGGCTGCTTCTAAGCAAGTGATTTACCCAGCAGGTTTTGAATGCTGGCAGAATTCATTATGATGCCAGTACGTTGCGTTATCCAGCTGTCTGCTCCTGTTCCTAACACCTTGCTACCTGAACAGCTTCTGGTAGTGCCTTGAGCAATTCAGCTGGTGTCTGCTATATGTGATTTGTTTGCTCATCCAATTCCCCAGGAGAAGGGAATGCAGGAGGGTGTGGGAAGACTTCTGGTTTGTTTTCCACTTATTTATTCACAGCTAATGTCTACATATGTTCATATTCCTGTTAGAAAAAACACACCCAGGTAATGGCCCTGACCCCTGGAGCTGTTGTCTTGTTCCCGGGGTGGTGTAAAACACTGGTAATGGCAGCTCATGTTCCTGAGGAGACTTTGGTTGGAGAGCTCAGATCTGACTGCAGGCTTTTTCCAGCATTCCTCTCTGCCTACCAGCATCGCGTTGAGTCAGCTTCACCCAGATGTTGCTCTTGGCCAGGCTCTAGCCCACGTTGACAGCAGTCATATGGGAAGGCAGGAGGCCTCTTGCAGGCAGCTGGCGCTTGGATCCATCCTATATGACCATCTTCAGGCTGCTGCTGGTTCTGCAGCAGGGCTGGAGAGGGAACTTAGTGTTGGAAGTGAAGGCTCCTGCCGCCATGTGGGTGCATCCCACCAGGAAGGCCTCCAAGCAGTCCTCACGCCTGCTGGATCCCTGCCACTGTGCCGGCAGGAGAGCGGTGCTGCACGCTCTTTCATTATCAGCCAGCAGTGTGGATTGTGACACACTGCTTTCATTATCTTTATTTTTAGCCTCTGTCTCCCTCTAGCACATCTGTTCCTATACCATCAGCCAGGAGCGAGTGGCCAGGGATGCAGGAGGGCTCTGCAGAGCACACTGAGCAGCTTGTGACAGACCAGGCTTTGCCGAGCACAGCCTCATTCCAGAACCCTTAATGTGAAGGGAATGGGGCCTCATGGAAACCTGGCCAGCTTTCCCTCATTCCCACCCACCTGTCCTATCCTGGGAGGTGATTGATTACTGCCTGAAAGCATCTGGGTTGACAGCTCTCAAACAAGATCTGGCTGCTCCTGAGCCATGCTGGCCTTCCTGCACACAGCAAGGCCAGCCTGGTGCTATCTCTGCCTGCTGACCTCTGCCCACTTTGTGCAGTGCACAGCTACCACATAGGCATCTCATTACAGCCAAAACCACTCTTTCAGCCCTTTTAATCTCCCTCTGTTATATTCCTAAACCCACCACGTCCTCCACGTGCATAAGGGATCCCTTTTGCATTGAGATTAGCATCTTCCTCCCCATGCAGCACTCTCCTTTCTGCAGCTCAGAGCTCGGGAAGGGACATCACAGAGGTTATGCTGTGAGAACAGCAGCTCCAGGGATTTGTATGCATCCTATGTCAAGGAGAGCAGGCTGCAGAAGACTTTTCTGCAGGTCCTGTGAGGAGCCACTCAAGAAGCTGAACTGTCAGCACCTCACCTCGCTTTAATCCTCCTTCTTGGGTCCCGGTGGATCTGATTAGCCTGACAGAGAAATGAAAGCTGCCAAGGCACTTGCTGTAAGCAGAGACTGGGCAAAATGAGGCTGAAGAGAAGAGAGCAAACGGTGCCTTTTTGTAAAGGTTTCCAAAATGCCCTCATCTGAGAGGCAGAAATGCCTTATTGGAGAGAGATTGACAGAAACCCAGCAGTTACTTGCTGACATTCCATTCATTTTAATTTCAAAATTGCAAGACCATTGCAAGCTGAGTAATTTCCATTGGACCGGATGGGGTGAGCTCTGAGGGGGATGGTGATGGTCCACTGGCCATACCCTGGCTTTCCAAAGGGCTTTTGTGCCACAATAAGAAGCCTGAGGTCTGTGTGACAAAACTGCTGCAATCGTTGAACCTCATCTCCTCTGGTGCAAGTCCTCTTGTGTGTGCAGTGATCCTTGTTTGAGTCTTGGAGTTGGTGTGGTCCCCATGTGCTATACGAGTTGCAGATTTTTAATGAGACTTACAGGTTGAGGTGGCCTACAGCAGAGGAATGTCATTTGTTGGGCATGTAGCAGCTTTGTGGTGCACCGAGGAGTCCAGGATGTGTTTCCAGGACTTCATCCAGAGCAGCAGTTTTTGGTTTTGCTCTCAGTTGTAGACACTGCTATGAAGAAATGGAATGTGACCAGGGCCCATAGACTCAGGCCTTGATTTAGTCCCAGTGGAGCAGAGGAACAGATGAAACGCTGTAAATGGGGACCAGAACAGAATGAATGCAGCCAGCACGGCTCTCTCTGTGCTATTTTGCTGGGGGAAAAAAAGGTATTGCTAGGTCTCTCTGTGGGGATTATTGCTCTGAATGTCCCTTGACTCACACCACACATGCTATAAGGGAGTCAAATGTAGGATCAGTATAAAGAACTCCCATACCAGATCCCCAAAGAAATCACTATGAGATCCAGCTCACCTCCACACTGAAGATGAATCCATCTCACCAGTTTTGGGCTCATTAAGGTCAGAATTCCAGGCAAACCTGGTTTCCTAGGCTCATACAATCAGAGACAGGCATCTCTAGAAGATGGTCCTGCCCTTCCAGGGGGTGCTGAGTCCACTCTCTCCCTTTGCCATCCACACTAGCTGAGGTTATTGGCACTGTATGAACTCTGCCTTGTCCCTTCGAACAGGGGGTCCTTCACTAGGGCAAGTTATTCATCCCCAGTACCCGCAGATGTCTGAGCAGTGCATTAGGCCTGTGGGAAGGAAGTGTTGTAACTGAAATCCTCATAGCTCAATGTGGAGCATATGTCAGAAGGGATTTTAACTCTATTATTGCAACTGCCAAAATGAAGTTAAATTAATATAGCATGTGAAAAGTCAGGAAAAAGCCCACCCTGACACAGTGGGGCTCCTGCGTGGCTCTTTCAGCTGGGCCAACAGTAACATAGAGCACAAAAAGTTCTCGGTTTTGTGACTGAGGCAGAAAGAGTGGTATCTCCCTGCTGTCTACCTGTGCAGAGAGATGAGGAAAGCAGGAAGCTGGATGTGCAGCAATGAATCATTGAATCACTGAATTGTTAAAATTGGGAAACATCACTGAGATCAAGTCTAACAATCAGCCATCCAGCCCCCCAAACACGTCCCTGGGCAGCTTCTTCCAATGCCCAGCCACCATCACCATCCCAGAGCAAATATCACCCAGTGTTCAACCCACTTGCAACGTAAACCCATTACCTCTCATCCATGAAACCAGGTAGATCTGAGGAGCAAGGAATGCTATCAAAGGCATCAAGTCAGTTCGGTTAGCAATCCTGGGTCATGGATTTCCAAGCACAGAGCTCAGTCTGGGGTCGCAGGAAGCCAGAGATCTCTCCAGGTTTCCACAGTTTGGAAGCTGGAAGGTGAGCTTCTATGCTACATGGCCATCCCTGCTGGCCTGTGGCCTCACCTGTGTTCCACAGCCCATTGGTGACATAGCTCCGTGCATGCCAAGGGAGGCAGCACATCCCCTGACCATGTCCCACACAGAGCCCCAGCCCCAAGCCACACAAACTCTTGAGCTCCAGAGAAAGGTTGGGGTGTTTTGTAACACCACATGTGACAATTAGAGGTGACAGTCCTTTGTCCCAGACCTCGATAGGGTCTGTAACACAGAGGCCCCTCACTCATGGCTTGCTCACCTACCTGGCCAGCACCAAATGCTCATCCCCCAGCGTGAAACCTGCTCTTTTCACTGCTGCTCAGGGCTCAGGGCTGGTAATTTCCCTGGCATGTAAAAGCTTTGGAAAATTAATGCAGAGTGCGGGTTTGCACCTTGTCACAAAGATGCAAAGTTTAATAAACTGTGGAGCCAAACTGTTGGCTCCTTCACGTTAATGCAGGCGAGCAGCTGGGAACAGCTCTGAAGAAGCAACTCACAGCAGGGATCCAGGCCATGAGCACCCCGACATCCCCCAGCAGCTGCTGTGCTCACCTGCTGAAGTGGCTGCCTCTGCAAGCAGCACTGTATGGAGCCAGCTGAAGAAGAACAGTGCTGCAGCCCAAAAGAGATACAAGTGCAGATGCAGAGAGCTAGGAAAGGAGCAGGGTTGGTTATGGGGCTGTGTGGGCTGCTGGGGACCAGGTCCCCAAGGGAAGGAGAGCAGGACACAATTGGCTCAGCCCCCGTTCTTCTTCCTTCTATGGGATCCACCCACAGCCTGTAATTATTCAGATCACTCACTTGTATCATTTCACTTCTACTTAAAGCATTTTCAGTCTATTTAAGCATATTTGATGGGTCTCCTTTCCATTAATGCTCCAGCTGGGAAGACTGGGAAGGGCTTGAGGGGCAGGGAGATCCATTCAATCCAAGTGCTTTGGTTATGGGATGGGAACAAATACATGGACACTGGCATCGTATCCTAGAGTTTATGCACATCAGTGCTCAAGAAAAGAGTATTAACAGCATCCTCTCTGAAATGCCTTCTCCAGCTCCATTGTATGCCCAGCACAGCAGTAATGGAAAAACAAATTCATACGCCAGTGGGATGTAAATCTTCCGCAGAAAATCACTCAATATTGGAGTTCCTCTGGGTTTTGGTGGTGTCTGCATGCAACCCGCAGCCCAAGTTGTGCAGAACAAGTCGATCTGGGTATTTCATCAAGTGCAGAAAGCACACAGAATGTAAGCTCCTTAGCAGAAGCCCCATGCTCTCTGAAGAGATCAGTTTCTCTAGGCTTTGCTTTGCTTCAGATGGTGGAAAAAATTGCCTTGAGTGTGCTGCACTGTAGATGGAGCCATAAATGGCCCCATCAGAACAACTCCTGCAGAGGGAATGGGAGACATGCAATGAGTTACAGCCACCCAGCCAGGGTGGATTACAGCTGGCTTTACAGCTGGTTACCATGCACAACATGAGAGTTGGATGAGAGAGTGGCCACGCTGACCAGTCACAGATGACAAGTCCTGGTGGCTCTGCGGGGTTTGCAGCACCAAGGGGGCTGCATTTGGCTTTGCCTTTCATCATGCTGAAGGCTGGAATACAGCAGTGCAACTCACCAGCAGCAATGCAGGGGGCAGCATGGCACTGGTACTGCATCCATCCCTCACTGCAGGACTGGCAAACCCATCTCTTCACCAGGAGTCATGATGCCAGAAGCATGTTGGGGTGCTCAATGAGCACTTTCAAGGTTCTGGCACGCGTCATTTGGCTCTGTGGGTCATTTCCCTTGCGGCGGATTTCAGCCCTTTCTCTAGGCAACGGGAGGTTTTCCCACTGAGAGTCTTGGATAATATATACCCCCAAAAGCATTTCCATGAAATTGGAGTGAGGAATGTGAGACAGCCTGAAAAAAAGAGCAGATATTTTGCCATCACTAGCAGGCATCCAATAGCTCCAAAAGGCAAAATAAATTAGCATGGTGATTTTGAATACAGAACCTGTAACGAGTAAACAATGAAAACGTTACTTCTTAGTTATGCACACAACATCTGGACAAAGCGCAGGTGGAAGAGATCTGTCTTGTAAAGGAAGGGAGTAAAAAGAGAGAGAGAGAGAGGATTCCTTTTTAAGCCATTTCTTTTTTGGGTATGTGCAATGTGCTGGATGGGCAGTGGGAGGCAAACACCCATCTCCCACCAGCTTCTCTGCTGCATGCTTCTATCCCTGCCTTGTGGGCATGAGACCCCACTGAGCAGCACAGCTGGAAAAGCCTGGCCACTTGTGGCATGATGGCAATGAGGAGCTGGCATCAACTTGAGAGAATCATGATGGGTCGGGTTACATGGGAGCTGCTGGGATGGCAAAGATAGAAGCACAGTGAGAAGATGTGCATGCAGCCTGCAGACTCGTGGCTTGGAGAATCAAATGCAGCATAGAGGGATTTATGGGGACATTGGAAATTGGGTTAGGAAATCCCTACACAGAAACACAGTTCTCCTCAGCAGAAGGAGGTTGCAGGAGGACGTGTGGTGTTAACTGCATTTGGAGAAGTGCTTTGTGCAAGTGGCTGGGCTGGTGCAAGCTGGAGTTTGGCTGCTGGTGCTATAAAATCTCCTTAGAGCTGCTCACCATTCTGTCCTATCACTCCTTCACCTCCTCTATGGACAAGCAGCCTTTCCTACCTGTGCAGCTCAGCACAAGAGCTTGCTGAGGGCTGTGAGCAGCATCGGTGGTTCTGCGCATTGGGAAAGGGCCTGGCTGCAAGAGAGCGTGAAACAGAGATGAGTTTTGTCCTTTTTTGTTGTTTTATTTTATTCTTTTTTTTTTTTTTTTTTTTTTTGTAATCACAAAAAGCCAATGCACCGTTTCTCCCTCCCCTTCTATCTCCCAGCACCAATATACAATTCTGACAAATCAGCCCTGAATGCAAATCCAATAAAGTTAGCATAATTGTCTTTGTTATGAGGAGCTGGAACAGGCTGCTCTGCATGAAAATCAAAATAATGAACCACTAAAACACAATGCAATTGGGTAATGGCAGACCTGGTGGAGCGTCCCTATGTAGATGGTGCAGAACAGAGGAGCAGTGCCAGAGGGTGTAGGGCAGAGCTGGGTGGCACCAGGTATCCTGTGTAAGAATTTGGCCATTTCTAATAGGAAACATTCAATAGAGGCGGGTTGGTTTATTTCTTCTTTTCTTTTCTTTGTTAATGCTCAGCAGATGAGGAAGTAAAACCGAAGCATTTCATGATCGCAAGAAACAACTGTGAGATCTTGCTACTCGATCATGTTAATTGCATCTGGTTTTAAGAGACTGAGCAAACGAGTACTGCAAATAAAAGAATCAAAATACTCAAAATATTTTGCTTAGGAAATATTGACACAAAACCAATGGTTTTTTGTTAAGGAACTGTTCCAAAGTAAGCAATGACAATATTTAAGCAGCAAGAGTAATGACTGCTCCTATGCCCTATCTCCAAAGCCCTGAGCACATGGGATGGCAGCAAGTAAGGAGCACACACCCACTGCCCACAAAACAATTGCTTTTGAGAGGCTCCCCCTATGCACTGGGGCTGTGAGGGTGATATGATGTGGAATGCACCCTGCCCTGTCTGCTGCCTTGGCTAAGCAGGCAGTGGATTCTGTGCTTCCATAGAGGATTTCCAGCAATTGCATTATGGAAGAAAGGCTCCAGCACTTTGCAAGTGGGAGAGCAGGACTCGGGGCTCTGGAGGAACCTAGGAGGAGCAGTCTGCTTCCTTGGGAGAAATTGATTTTCAAAGCTATTGATGTTGCTTTGAAACGCAGCCTGCTGTTCGTCGGCATTTAGATTCCCTTCCCTTCTGCGCGCCTGCCTTTGTTGTTCTAACATCAAAGGAACATTGCCCTGCTCTGCTAAGAAATCGCCTTTTCCCCATGATTGGGGGTGTTTGTGGTGCTGTGCTCCACTGAGCAGAGCTGGGCTGCAGCTCAGACCTGGGGCACACGCAGCCCATGAATGGGATGGAATGGGATGGGATGGCATGGAATGGAATGGAATGGAATGGAATGGAATGGAATGGAATAGGATAGGATAGGATGGAATAGGATGGAATAGGATGGAATAGGATGGGAGTGTTTAGCAAGCCCTGATCCTTGGGATGAGTAAGCAAATTTTTCTTAAGCTAGACTGTGATCATCACTCTCTTTTGGGTATTTTAGAACTGCTTATGTGCCATTGCCTTTCCCTATGAATGGGGGTGGGTGGCCCCACTGGGTACCATGGCCCCGTGGGAGGATCACATTGTGATGTTTGCTTGTGGAAAACCAGCTCTGTTCTTCTTGATACCAGGGAAGCTTGGTAAGCGAATCACGTCTGGAAATGACAGCACCGGTCCCTTTGGCTTTGCTTGGTGCCTTCTCCCTCCTCCCCAATCTCCTGTGTCAACCTGTGCTCTCGAAGAAGGCTCTGGAGCTCATCTGCGCTATTGTGCAAAGGAAACGTAAGAAAGGTTAAACCCATCCAAATTGCTGAGCCTTTGAAATAAAATAAAAGTCCCTCCTAGCAGGAGGCTCTGTGAACAAAGGCACTGCCGCAGTCAGCTTGATTTCAGCAGCTCTTCCCAGCAGACTCAAAGGGATGACCCCACGTCTGCATTCCCGCAGCGAAGAGGAATGCATCCCTTTAAAATGAAGTTCCCTGTCTGCTCTTCTCCTTTCCTCCTCAGGAGTAGGAGGATGCTCTGCGGGCTCCACACCCAGCTCAATGCCCCACACAGGCAGAACAAACAGAGACCGGGAGTGGCTCTGGATCATTCTGGGCTTTCATCCACAGGGATATCTCATATTTGTATGGATTTATGTTTTTTGCCTTCATGCTGCAAAAGGATTTCGTGCCAGCAGTCACCTTTGCATGAGCACTCCCTGTTCTGGGTGGAAAACAGTCTCCCGTGCAGCTCCTTCTCTTTCCTACTTGCATAATTAAGAGCAATCACAGAGCATTTGGCTTGCTCTTAGTATTTACATCATGAGCCCTATGATATTTGCTTTCCTTAACTCTCTCTGCCCAGCCCAGGTATTCCCTCCCTTCCTTTGCAAGCATTTTTTAGCAAATGCTGAGGGCCAGACATGAGCACAGAGCGTGTGATGGATGTCATTGGGGTGCTCCTCTATTGGGTGTATGTGATAGAGTGTCCTTTGGGGTGCAGGGGTGGGAAATGAGTGAGCCCTCCATCCTGGGGCAGGGCTGCAGGGCAGGGCTGGGAGCTGATGGCTCCTTGTGACCTAACACTGCCACTGGGGACAAAGACACCTTGGGATATCGTGGTATTGCTACCATAAAAATATACATTTATCGATTGCTGTTAATCCTCCTAATTGGTTGCATTACTGATGCAACCAAGCAAGGCCCCTGCCCTCCCACCACTGGCAAACCGATTCCACTGGGCTTCTCCCTGAACCCAGAAGCCACTTATAAAGGGTCTGTCTGATGAGAGAGAAATACCTCCTTTTTTGGCTTGTGGAAGAGCCTAATTTTCTTCCCTAAATCCTTGCCAAAGACAATGACAGAAGCTCTCGTAAAGCATTTTTATTGGACTTCTGAATGCTTTAATTAGTGTCTCCAATGGTGGCGAGATGGTGTAGAGAAGTCCTTGGGGATATCAGCACAGAAGTGCAGAGATGGAGGGGTGACAGCTGTCTCAAGGGGTTTGTGGTGTGAGGAAGAAGAGGAGCTGGTTGGGTTCAACCACATATGAACCCAGAGGACAGGCCTGGGGTTGGTGATGGCACGGAGTGTGCTGTGTGCATCCGGCTGTGGGCCTGGTGGTGCTTTTGTAAGTCATTTCTGGTTATTTTCAGGGGTAGTGATAAAGGGGAATCAGGGTGGCTGTGCTGTGTAGAGGCAATGTGTTTATGTGCTCCAATTGCAATTAATTCACTGGGGCTGTCTGGTTTATATCAGCACATGGCATCCGTGCTCAGCTCCTCTTTTATAAGGATAAGGGACGTGCTGCAGGGCTTGTTTGGAGGCCACCAAGAAGCACGGGTTCCTGTGTCCCCACCACAGCTGCAGTAATATCTGGATTGTTTGGCACACTTAGCAGCTAGCACCCAGCCCTCCATGCCATACCACACCATGCCATGCTATCTGCCAGCCCAAGAAGTAACTGCTCATTGAATCCAAAAGAAAGCAGGAGATGGGAAGCAGGGCAGGAAAGAAAAGGAGAAAGCAGAGTGTGTAGTTGTGCCTTAGGGCAGCACTGATGGAGGGCAGCCAAGAGGAGTGCTTGCAGCCAGCTTCCTGACACAGGATTTGAGGGAACTGGGCTGTTTTGCAGAAGAAACAGGGGGTCTTTAAGCCTGGTGGCTGCCTTGCACAGCAAAGCTTCAGTTCCTTTGAGGGATGGGCCCAAGAATTATGCCCGATGTTGAGCAATGCCGTTTTTTCAGCAAGAGTCAATAAGATGGGTTGGGGCCAGTTTGGAGCGCTGGGTATGGTTTGCTTATGGCAGAAACGTGCTCAGTTTTACCCAGTTCATCATTGCAACCTCCCTTCTAAATGCAAGGACAAGCCCCAGATCACTCCCACCAACCCGTTCCATGCAGATTTTCCTGCTTTCTTCCAGAGAGAGCATCCACAGAAGGTTTATTCCAAGGTAAAGCATGAGATCCCCCACATTTTAGTTACTATCACTGCTTGCAACAGCTGGAGGCCTTTCCGGGAGCAGAGAAAGGAGATTTTGCTCTGCACAGTGGTTTTCTACTAAAGAAAGAGGGAGAGAGACACTAAAAAAAGAAAAAAGAAAAAAAAAAAAAGCTTTCATTTTTTATTGTAAAAAATGATGGAAATGACTCTATAGCAGCAAATCTGTCCCTGTGGGTATCCTCTTTGATGTGCAAAGGAAAGGAATGTTTTAGCTGATCGCAATATTTTTAATTCTCTTGCTGATTTAGAAACCCTCTTTCGCTCTAGCTACCAAAGGATGGCAGATTACCCTGTAAAAGCAGTGCTGTTATTGTCTCTCTTAACCCCAGCTAGCCTTCAATTTCCTCCCATCATTTTTATTACGTCTTCTTCCAGCCAGGAATGAGCAATGAGCTTTATTAGAATAAGAAGTAAGAAATGCAATAAGAAACCCCACACCCCATACCCGAGGCAGGCACCATATGGGGCATAGATGCAGCACTTCCAAAACCCAAATGGATGCAGCTACAGGACTCCATCCAGCACAACTTGCCCAGTTCAAAAGATCTGAAGGAACGTTTCCAGTTTTGCTGTTATTACATTTATAAGGGCTCTGTGCTTCCAGCACCTTTCTTGGAGTGCTCAGGTCATGTCTCTTTTTCAGAGCCAGGTTCTGCTCCTCTGTTTTCAGGAGGAAACACATTATTACATCCTGTTGTGCTGCTTCTGCATTTCCCACACAAAGCTCCAATGTAATCAGGATATTCTTGATGCCAGGACCAGGCAAATACCTCCTTACAGCCTCAGAATACTAAAGATTCTCTTTTTTCCAGTGAAAGTGTAAGGTTTACAATTAAGCAGCCAAATGCCACCTGTATTTCAGTAGATACCTGCTTCTGACATTCAATATATCATTTGCCTACTGATTTTATGGTGCCACTAGTAAAGGAATCTTATATAGAAGATTTCGCTCCTTTACCCTCTTTATTTGCACCCAGATTGACTCCTGATGATATGGCTTGCTTATTCAGTGGCTGGCTGTTCCAGATAATTGTTCCATTGCTATTAACACAAGTTCAAATGTTGTTTAATTGTGGGAATATACAGCACGTTGTTGCCGATCGGGGTCATTTGGAAAGCGAGCTGAATGCTGATAGGGCTGTAAAGGCAGAGTTTATGCAGGAGCTTTGCTCGTTCTCTTTAATGCTTTCTTTTTTCATCGCGTTTTAAGATCTTAAAATAGGAGCTGCTGAGGTACATGGCGAGGGAGGATCGCATGGCAGGTGTCAGGCGTGAGCAGCCCCAGCAAACAGCAAGCACTGCTTTAGAAGCACTAATATACAGGTAAGATAGATCCCATATAATTGTAACTTAATCCTGGTTGAAAACACCCTGACAGTTTTCAGCAGAGCTCTGTCATATGAATGTTTGCACTATCAGATCTGTTCTCCTTCAACGTTTGGTTTTCTAAAATCCTCCAGCAACAATAAAAAGCCCTCGACCGCTGCAAAATGCTTCTGGAACCTGACAGAGTGGGGCTGGAGCCAAGGAAGATTCGGCAGCCTGAACCACGCTTCATTTGCTGGAGGGCTTTGCAGAGAGGTGGCAGGTTTAGCACAACAATCTGTGGTTCAGGGCTTGGCTTTTCCAACATGTAAGTCAACCATCTCGACCATCTCAGGAAATCTAAACAAAGGCAAAATAAACCTATTTTCATTTACATTTTTAGCAGAATAATGATGCTTTTTCTTGCTTGTTTCTCCTCTCAACACATGGTCCTATTCCTCTGAAGGAAGCAGCCCTTCCTGACCACCAAGTTGTTCCATACGCCAGGATGGTGCCCACAGGTTTGTACATTGCCTGGCTTCAAAGGGAGCACCCAATGGATGGGATTTTGTTTCTCCTTTCATATGATCTTCCCCTGCCTTCAAGTTGCTCACTGGAGTTCCTGAAAAGGTCTTATTCATTGTGGAGAAGCCCAAGCCTAGGCCAGACCTGTTAAGCTGGAAGCTGTCAACCTCAGAGGTGGCATCACACTGCAATGAGACTGGCCTCATCCCATCAGGTGAGCCCTAGGACATTGCCCACGCCCATACATTCCTGTCCTCTCAGAGCCCTTCCCATAGAAAGAACACTGCTTCACCTCTCCTCATAATGGAAATTAACATCTTTAGAGCACCACCATAAGCTGACTATGCAGGCTGACACCTCTCTGTGATCTCCTCTCCTCTCTCTGTGCAGGTCTTCATCATCAGTCTTTATCTCTGCTGTTGTGTAGCAGATGAAGGAGTTAATCCAAGGGCTTTGCAGGAAACCCTCTGGCCAGAACAAGTCCTCCACCAGCATGTCCCAAAAACACCCTGTGTGCCACTTGCTTTGCAACACTGACAAGTCCTGCACACCTACACCAAGAGCATCATTTAACTGGGTCTTATAGAAACCAGCTCCCCTTTTTGTCTCTCAGGGGCCTTTCTCAGCCCTTTTGTGGGACTAAAGAGTGTTCCCCTCTCTCGGGCAGGCAGCAACAAGGTGACAGCTGCTGTGGTCCCCAGGCTCCTGGGTTCCTCACCACCAGTGCTGTCAGAGGTGTGTGCAAACAAGATTAAACCCCTGCAAACTGTGGAATGCTGATTGGGTTTATCTGCACTATGGAGTTGGGGACTTATTTCACAGTGCTAAGTGATACAGGTAATATTTCCAAAACAAAATCTCCAATTTGAAATCCAATTAGGGTTGCTAAGTAACAACGTAGTTAACCAGCCAATGTTTGCTAAACCCAGCCTTTTGCAAGCAAAGGAACAGCTTCAATAAATTGCACTAACAATATATAAATACTCTAATACAAAACCAAAACAAGAATGCATAGTTTACTAAAACACAAAACCTTTTAACATTGCTGGGATATCTCTCCTTATCTGCTCTATTTCAGAAGCTCTGTTGATGCTTTTCAACTTCCCTGACTGGTCTTCTGTGCTTAAACTGCAGTGCTGGTGGGGAGGGGGTCTGTATATTTCCTTTACAGAGTAACATGTAATATGTAACCTTATTGATGAGTGTATATCTTGCATGCCGGAGCTGAGGTCCTGAAAAGCAATTATGATGAAAAATAGTTGCTTGGGGTGGCTCTTTAACTGTCAGTGGTTCAGTATAACTGATCTGCTGGGCGTTGGACTCAAATTTTGGCCCTTGCTGGGGCAATGCTTTATGGGGTCTGCTCCTGCTGCAGGCTCTGCCCAGCACTGACCCGCTTTACTACCCACAGTGAAAGGGAATAACTGTGCAATGGGTGGCACTAGTGGTTTGCTGCAGAAAGAAGCAAGATCAGGGTTTTCCTGACTGGAGCCTTGTGCGTTTGCTGGGCTCCTTTGGGTCCCCATGTGAGGGGAAGCCTGATGTAATGTGTTTTGGTTGGTGTGTGGATGTGCAAGGAAACCTGCTGCTTTGCTTTCCTGAATGCTCATCCCTGCAAATTGCTCTGTCGCTGCTCAAGGATCTGTGTAAATATATGGACTGGAGATGGCAGGAGCTGCACACCAGCATTTTTTACCAAGGCAAGATTATATTTCACGACTTCCTCCTTTTACATCAAAGGAAAGCAGAAAATCTTTCTTAGATCAACCTGTCTTGATGCTGGTGTCAGGCTTCCTTACAAGCTTCTTCCTTATTTGCACAGTGATGTGTTTGAGCCCAGCTTGACATCAGAGCGCAGCTGATGAGCTGTGAAGATACCAGTGCTCCCAGCACATCCTTTCAATGAGAGCTCTAGGAGAATGCTGTCACCCCAGGGTGACACCAGAACCCTGCATCCATCCCTCAGAGCTCTACAAGGAGAATTCAGTGCCTGCTCTGCTAATCCAGCAACCAGCAACAGCCATACAAGGAGGGATGGAGTAGTGTCCTAACAGACCTGGGGCACCTGAGCCTAAAAATACGAGTGATCAGGTGGCAGTGCTGGTCAGGTTGTTCCATGGCCAGTGTGCAACCAGGACCCCAGGGACTTTTATGCAAAGTCAGCTCAGGCTGGATGTGATGGAAGTAATGAACAGTGAGGCTTCAAATTAAAATAAAGCTAATGGAAAGGGCACAGACCTTAACTGTCACTCTGATGCTTCTGAGCGGAGTTGCTTACACTGTGCTGAGCTCACCAAGTCCAGGCAGTGTGACCCGCCAGGTCTGGGGCTGGTTTGCCATCCTAATGATGCATACAGACCCTCCCATGGGGCTCAGGGTGAAGGGCTCGAGGAGTGAGGGCTCGAGGGCAGGCACCTTTATTTAATGCACCATGACTGTGCAGAGCTGCAGCTCTTTATCTCACTGGATTCTGCTGATAGGTGGCAGTTCTGGCACAGGTCTGATGTTGTGTGTCCCAGTCTTTGCAATGACATTATTTTAGCTTTTGTCCCCTTGCTGCTGCTGCGCTGCTGTGCTGCTGCCTTTCTCATTCAGAGGTGAGTAGGATGTCCCTTAAACTAGGCACAAAGCTGGGGCGCCCTACTCAAGCTGATTCTTTTGCCCTATTGTTAAGGACAACACCACCTTTCCCAGCCGTGTAGTAGCCACCTCCACAACACTTGGCAGCTTTTCACCACAGAAGGCAAAACAAATAGAGAGATTTCCCTTTAGTTTCCTTGTGGGTCTTCTCCAAGTGGAGCAGAGAAGCGAGGTAGAAGGCCAGTCTTCTCTGAGGCTTCGGTTTGAAAATGCACTTGGATAGCCAGGGAATGACTCTTTGTCAGGAGAGTTCTGTTGAGGAGGAGGGTTTGGTGCCTTGGATGTCATAAAACCACTTCGGGGAGCTTTGTCTCACAACTTAAGAGGTTTCATTATCTAATTGAGAATTCAGCAAACACTCTTGTGGGTTGAGAAAATAGAGCTTGGACCAACCACGTGTAGTGCAGGATGATAAGGGTAGGGAGAAATCCATTAAGGACCCTGAGTGTAAAAGCTCCTGGGTTGTGACCCCCAGATATTTTCCTCCTCAGAAATGCCAGAGCTGCTCTCAAAGGGGAAACGTGCTGAACGTCCTCATTGTAGTGCTGGGCTGTTAAATCTCAGCACTGCCATGCTCTCCATGCATTGAAAAACATGGTGCTTCTCCTGAGCATCCTCGCACTGTGGGCTGAGGAGGTCAGCTGCCTGGGTGGTATAGCAGCCCCTTGCCTCTGTGTGCCAGCAATCACTGCCTGTTGTCACCAGACTGCAGGGTCACCCCCTCAGCTGACCCTGTAACTACTTGTCAAGCTCTGCATGCTCCTCTGAGCCTGCATCTGCCTTTGCTTTCAACCTTAAGCCTGCTCATTGCAGCCCCCAGGCTGGGTTGCTCTCAGGGGATGCAGGTCCTGTCCCTTCCCTGCAGTCCCTTGCAGTGTGTAGGGATGTCCTCATCCCTCGCTGTTCCCCTGGGCTCTGCCCTCCCCTTCCCTTGTCTCACCAAGTCAGGAGGGGAATCAAAGCTCTGAGACCACGGCACAGATCGATCTGCCAGTAACCTGAGCAGAGGGGCATCTGCTGACTTGGACGAAACAACCCAGTGATGAATTGGATTAGAGAAAACGCTGCATGTCGGCGCTTGGGGAGGTGGAGGTTGCAGGAAGGGGGATAATAAGTGGAGGTTTGAAATGCCAGCCTTGCAGCCTATGGGGGTTTATGCTGTGGGAAGCAGGGCTCCCAGAGCTTTCCAAGGATACAGCTGCTGTATAGGAAGCCTGTGCTTTGTTTCAGGAGCGCTGCTGATAGATTGGGCTGATCACTGCTAAAGGTGATGTAGAGAAGTGACAGTGTGGCAATAGCAGGTTGTGGAAGCAGCCCAGGAAATCGAGTGCCATGAAGTGATCACTCCTTGTCCAGAGAAAAGAGGCTGAGAAAAGGCTCTTTGTCCTCTGTCTGTCCCAGATGCTGTCCTGCTGTCACTGTGTCTGTCTGGCTTCACTGGACAGCCCCAGGGGACCATGGGTGCCAGCAAGGGAGCATCACATGGAGGACAGGAAGCTGGAGATGCTCTTTGCTTTGGCACTGCAGGACCATGCAATACACCTTGCTGGAGGCAGCAACAAGGTTCATTCTTCCCCTGTGAAGAGCTAAGGGGGAGGACTGAGTCATGCACCAGAGCTTAAGCTGTTTCCTAAGCCCCCTGGAGCAGAGCTTAAGGCACTGATCTGATCTCAAGAGAGATAAGGAAGGATTACTGAACTCCTGGCTCACTGGTTGGGGTGTGCTGGGAGCCTATGGAATGGCAAATGGACGGCCATGTGTCTGTAGCAAGGGGAAGTCAGGGTGGAGTGGTCAGAGTTGGTTAATGTACGTTCTGCGGTGAAAACAAACCTCATCCATGCAGCCAGAGAGCCATGCAGCATCTGGCACTGGGCACACATCACTGCCGAGTGCATTTGGAAGATGTGGATCTAAAGAGCAGGAGTAATAACGTGAAAAGATGCTGACAGCTCCCCACCCTGCCCAAAGCAAGGGGGAGGAGGGAATGGTTTCAGCCCTCAGAGGTGAGGAGGGAATGAAACACCGAGCTAAGGAGCAGGGGGCTTTCACAGCCTTCATCAGCCTGGAGCAGCTCAGTTGTAGGGGCTGGCTTGAAATGAAGGCTGGAACTGAAAGGATACAGAAAGCAGAGAAACTGTATTGAAACCATTAAATGCCTGGGGAAATCTGGAGGAAAAGTGTAACATTCAAATGTGCAGAAGAGTTGATTAAAATGTCACTGACTCCTAGGATAAAACAGGTCTTTTCTGCAGGCCCCTAATACTACAAGCTGAAAGATGTGGCTTGCAGAAAGGCACCTCCTGGGGAGACAGTGATTCAATGGTGGTGAACCAGCCCGAACAAGGCTCAAAGGAGAAATAACCCAGTCCTTGCCTATCAGCCCAGAACCAAGGGCTGCTGTGTGCAGGCAAGCTGACTGCTGTCCCCTTAGATTCTGCCCTATCTCCCAGCTCCCAGGAGCATATGAACCCCTCCAGCAAGCGTTTCATGCAGCACTTCTCCAACAAGAAGCTTTGTAAGCTTTTTACAACTTTTTCACTTCCAAATGAGCGTCTCATAACTCTGCACCAGCTCGTTCTGCACTTGGGTCTCTGTCCATGCAGTGCATTCCTCCCCTGCCCCATCTGGGGGGCGGGGGGGTCAGCAGGAGGCTGGGCTGCAATGAATATTGGCAGTATGGAGTTCACTGGCAAAGGTTCAAAGCAAGGGTCATTGACATGCCAGACAGCTTCCCTTAGAGCTTGAGTTTGCTAATTAAAAATGCATTGATAAATCCAGTGTTTCAGCCACAGCCATAGTGTGTGAGTAGCAGGGAGTTGTGAGTAGCAAGGAGGCACCACTAGGCAAGGAAAGCCAAAGTGGCCATGCAGATGCCTGCTAAAACCCATGGAGGAGCTCCTCAATACTGCATTCCCTTATACATGGCATCGAACATCTGCATTGCATTCCTTCTAGCCAGAGATTTTGGCAGTGTACCTCCCCGTGTCCATTAAAAGGAGCACCCATACATCTCAGGCAGCCACGCAGAGCAGTAAAGGGTTAAGTGGTGTCACAGTCTCCCAGGTTAATGATGTCCCCAGATGATGCAGGCAGAACATTATTTACTGAAGACACCAAGCAGGCAATCGTTCTTCAGGAGCAAGTGATAAATCTTGCTACGTCTCAGTGATCCCATCACAGCTGCTTATAGCAGCAGCAGCACAGGGCTCTGCCTGCTCCATCCCGTGGGATCCTGGGGCTGGCAGGGAGCCACACTCCCAAAAGGCTCAGCAAAAAAGGGGGATCTGGATCTCAAATCAACCCCAGTACTTAGGCTTAGGTGCCCCCTTGCATGTACTGGTTGCTCTTCTCATAAGAAGTTGGTGGAATTGGAGGGAACAGTTGCTGTGGAGCAGTAAGGAGACTCCATGTCCTTCCCGACAGCTCCTGGTGAGTCCAACACCCTGCGCCCATAAATAACAAGACAATCCCACACCTTGTCAACATAAACTTTGATCTGATAAAGGATTTGTCAAGTTGAATTGCTGCTGGAGAGATTTGCCAGCAATTAATGCTTTCCACTGGATCTGTCATGTGCCAGGAGCAGAGCGTGATTATTTATGGGGGCAGACTGGCTCTGACCTCTACATGCTGCTGAGGTATTGCTGGCAGCTGGGCATGGTGCATGGCTTTGGTCACCATATGTGACAGCCCTAAGGTCAGTGGTCAGTAGCCACATCCCCATGACCCATCTCCATCTATAAAGCTGACCCAGCACTGCTCCAGCAGAAATCTGGCAGTAGTGCAGATCCTTATGGAGCTGGAATTGGAAAGGGAAGAGGATGAGGATGCAAAGGCAAGCCATAGCTCTGTAGAACCAGGGGGATTATTGGTGTGCTGAAAGGCTGGAATGTAACAGAGGAACATGTTTGCATTGAGCAGCTCCTATCTGAGGCTTCTGGAGCTTGGTGACACAAGTGTTCATGGGGTGGAGGCCAGGGATAAGAGGGAAATAAATGTACCATGGTCTGCAGCTGTACGGAAGAGTCACACTGACATAAGGGAGCAGTGGAGCTGTGCACAGCTATAAACTCTTATTAAAAAGTGCTGAGACTCTTCCTGGGTCTGGCCCTAACTTTCAGCTTTTACCCTTCACCTTTTGCAATAGGATGCGATCATGTCCTCCTTGGAAAGAGCTATAATGGCTGGTCAGAAAGACACATTTCTGTCTTCGTCAACCTATTCAAGCACTTCAGAGGGGGAATGGCCATCGATAAATGGATTTTCTCGGCTGAAGCTCTGCCCAGTTGAGTTCTTCAATAAATTAGCATGCCATTTCCTGATGTACTGCTCGAATGTATAGCGTGCAGCTGGTGAGAGGGCAGTCAGCTCCTGTCTGCAGAGGCAGGGTTGTGTCCTGGTGGAGGAGGGGATGTAGTGGTGTGTCGCCAAGTTGTAAGCCTATGTGGTGTCCAGAGAGGGTTGTTGTTAATTGGATTGAAGAAGACAAATGGCCATTAGCTCAGTCTCCAAAGGACCATAACTGTACTAATAATGAAGCTGAACTCCCTAATACTGATCTTTAGTATCTGTGAAGTTATGTAATGGATGGAATATCGTTAAGCAAGAGGAAAGTGTCCAAGTATGGGGATGGGGGCGGGAGGGAGCTTACAGAATTTGCTGAGATTTGGTGCTTACAGCAAAACTTCAGAGCCAGCTTCTCTCCAGCAAGGAGACCTTTGAGTCTCATTTGTTACCTTCCTTCCCCTCATTCTTTTTTATTTTTTTAAAGACCAAATTACATTCCAGGCAATGATTGCAGTGACATTAAGCTCAAGTGATCAAAAACTGTTTTGCTGCACCAATGTCAGCCATTGAAGGGACAAGTGCTTGTGATGAATGTTTGATATCTGCCCATCTTGCTTGATATGCATCCCAGGAGGAAGGCAGGGGACAATCTGATCAGCTCAGCAGTCTGCTGGCATTTCCGTGGCCTCTGGAGCCGTATTTCTCAAAGAATGTAAGCCTGGCTCGCACTTGATGCTGCTTTGACAAGGAGCCTTTGGCCATGGCTGTGGGACGGAGGAGGTTTTCTGTCAGAAAACACCGATTTGTCATAATCGGACCTTTTCACAGTGCTGAAGGAAACTCAGGTAGAAAATAAGCTTGCTATTAATAATGTTGGGCTAGAATTAGAGCCGCAAGCAAACCAAGACACCATCTTGCATGCTTCCCTTTCACCACCAGTCCAAGGTACCTCTGGACCAGGGAGGATGAACTGGGCTTATCCTGGGGCTGCAGACATGACACACAAGGTTGCTATCCTTGTGATAAATCAGGTGACAAAGAAATGCTTTGTGTTCACCCTGAGCTGCCAACAGCCCTGCCAGCCCTTTACTCATCATGCCACGAGGTATGGAGTGCTCCCATCCTCAGGGGCACCCCGTGGCCAACTCTGAGCTGCAGAAACAGCTGTAGCTTGAACGAAGGCATGTGGGCTTGAGGGAGAAAGACTTCCTCCGTTTTGGAGAGGAGACACAGGTAAATTTGTTTCCCTTGAAGCAGAAATGCTGCAGCCGTTCCAGGAGCCTTCTGCATAGTCTTCCATAACAATCACAGTCTCCCGACTGCATGATCTCCAATAACATCACCTAAGTGATTTCCCCCCAGGCAATAAGGTTAAGTCATGGGAAACAATTTCTATTTTTAATAACATTTTTTGCTAAATATCCTGTCCCTGACTTTCCCCAGAGGCTCAGAATCCATCTGCAATAAGGGGGCTTTAAAAGGGCTTTAATAATAAATATAATACCACCATTCTTTTATGCTTGTAACTATTCATGCTTGAGTGAATTCCCTGATCTTTTTATGGGTCTGTTGAAATATATTGTCCAAGTCAAGGGCAGGCCTGTTTTTAAGCTGCTTGCATTCCCCTGCTTTAATTCTTTTTATCTCTAGGTAACAGTCCAGATAATGCGGTTCTGGCACTGTATTTATCCACGCACAACAGCAGCGAAGCCCAGAGAGCAGCACACAAAACCCTGTGCATCCTGATGGGCTGGGTGACTACCCAGTGCCTGCTCTGCAAGACCATAATAACATTCTTCTCAGCACCTTCACAGCCCAGCCCTATCCATGTCTTGCATAGGCAAAAGTTGCCCTCCCCGGTCTTTTTATTCACTTATGGATTTCAAGCTGCCTGGAGATTCTTTCTCCTCCTTCAGACACTCTTCAAGAAGCACACATCCTCTCTCTGAAGCTGTAGACCCTGCAGCCCTAATTACTCAGAATGACCTCACCTGAGACCCACACCACCCATCTTCAGCCCTGCCAACTCCACTTAACTCAGCTCCGAGCCCTCAGCCCTGACCTGAGCTATGCTGTAGGTGTGCCTATGCCATCCCCCAGCTGCTGCTGCAGAGCCTCTGTAGCTTCTTTCCTTTGAGATTTTGCAGCTGAACTGCTGGTTTCTCTGCCTGACCCCTTTCATCTCAGCCCTTTCTTCTGCAAGCAGTCAGCAGTGTTCCTGTCCTGGCTGTGCATTTGCTCGGTGCTTTCTTGTGAATGAGCCAGCCAAGTCCTCCAGGGCACAGCTGAGGGAGTTTGCCCTCTGAGCATGACAGGCTGAGGGATGGGGATTTCTGAACTAATTTGCTGTAAACAATGATCCATAATAGGTCACTTCTCTCTTCAGCGGCTCAGCAATTAAATCCATCGGGAGACATGAATGTAATCGGACTGCTGGCAATTAGCACTCACAGGCCCTGGAGCGGACTGGAGGGCTCTACTAGTGATTTCCATTGCACCAATGTGGGTTTTATTTGTCTTCTGGCTGCGCTGTTCCAGCCCAGGAGCCTTTTGCTGAAGGGTGGTGGAGGACCTGAGGATGTGAGGCCTGTGTAAATGAAGGCTGCTGGGCAAGGAGATAGGAGGTATCCATGCCATGCTGGGCTTCCATGCAGAGCAGAGAGGTCAAGCCAGATCCCTGTCAGCCCTGCAGTCTGTCTGCCCACCTGTGGGAGACACCAGCTTGCATTGGGCCAAAGCAGCCTGTAGGGGGGTCCTGGTGACTCTGTGGGGCCTCAGTTTCCCACCAAAGGAGAAGGGGATGGGTAGTAGTGAGGTGACCAAGCAGGATCCCTCTGTTAGTTTGCAGGAGGTATCAGAGTGGAGCTGGGGACTGCGGGTGAGAAATGGCTGAGCCTTACCTGCCCTACAGCCAGGGCAAGCTGCTGGGGGTCACAGACATAGAAATGATAGGAGCCACTGATAACTGTTCTAGGTCCAAGCCAATAATGCCATTGGAGCAATTGCAGTGGGAGAACAGCACCCTCCTGGTACACAGAAACAGGTTTGCTCCTACCCATGGCTTTGGGTGGCCCAGGAAAATAGGATTTATCTCAGGTTAAAAGGGGAAAAAAGGAATAAATTAGATAATAATCCACCACAGCCGGGACTGAAACACAACAAATTTCTAATCCCAGTTCAGAAAGCATGAAGAAGCTCTTTGAGTTCAGTCTACAGAGCAGAAATTTGGCCAAAATCCACCTTTTTGCCCAAAGAGTTTGGGCTGGGGCCAGGCATGCAGGATGGCTGCCTTCATGCCCAGCAGCTCCCTAGGACAGCTCAGGGCTGGAGGCAGCTCAGCCCGGTCACCTTGCATGTAAGGGACTTCTGTGTCATTTCAAATTGGGACCATTAAGTATCAAAGCCCATAAAATCATTCATCCTCTTCTGCTGTGGCCTCTTTGTGCTGCCTCCCCTTCTCCTTCATGGTAAACTGTTTCTTCCAGTAGGGTTTGTCTGAGGCACTCTGGATTTCAGCCACATATATATTACTTTTATCTACCCTGCTATTTTGCTGGGCTTCTGCACATGCAGGATCACTGTTTTATCTGCAGTTTTAGCAGTGAGGATGTGAATTAGATGATTTTTATTTCACTCGCGGCTTTCCATCCGCTGTTGTGTATTAAACCAAGCTTCGGTTGGAAACAATAATAATAAATATCCTTTGTGTTTTCCCCGTTATAATGTAGTGATCTGTTTGTCGGTATGAGAGAACAGTTCTGCAATATCATCACCCTGAGTCCCCAATACCTCCACCGTATCCCAGTTAATTATATGGCGCTGCCGTTTCATATGGACCCCAGTAGGATCGTTTATGTTGCAGACATTATTCTGGGAGGAAAGCAGATGCTATTAACTTTAACAAACAATTTTTTAACGTGATCAAACCCACCCAAGTCTGGCTTTCTCCAGGAGTCCCAGGAGAAATCTATACTGCAGATGTACACGCTGGCATTGTCAGCGTGAGTGGAGCTGGCAGGATTCCTCCGGAGAAGAAGAAAAGTTCTTTTTTGATTGAAAAAAACTCACTTTCAGGGTAACAAAGATGAGTATCATCAGTGGTGGGTTTGTTTTAGGGACCTCAGTCTTCCCTGCTGTCCTGCCTGATCATTCATAATGCCACGAATTCCATGGGAAAATGCATTTAAAATAGTAGTCAGTCAAGAGATAGGAAAACGCTGCCGGTTTATTTCATTTTCTTCTTCAGTAAACCGAAGTTTGGAGAGGCCTTTCATTTTTGAGATGGCACAAAATAATTCTTCTAGAGGGATGCAAGTGGAAAATCAAATAGCTCCTTATTCATGTGGCTTTCACCCTATCACAAAGCTGGGCACCTTTGTGGACCTTCTCCATTGACAGCATCTCAGGGCAGGCCTGTGCTCCTTCACTGCAGGAGCACCTCATGCACTGTATATCTGAGATCCACTTGACCAGACTGTTCCATTTTTCAGCCTTCTGCTCCTTCTTTCCCTCCTGTAACTGCCTGCTCAGGGCAGTGCCTTGGCTGTCTGCTCTGTGTAGATGATGAAAGTCAAAGAGCAGCAGCATTGGCTCAGGATGGGGACACGTGAGATTCTGTGGCAGTGGGAAAAGGGAGGGACTGGCAAGGCTCAACCTCAGAGCTCTGCAAGCCTGCTGTTTGCTGAAGGGAGGAGAAGCCCTCCTGCCTCTGTGGGAGGGGTGGTGAGCAGGGGTCACTGCTGGCTGCGGGTTATTTGGGGACATGGGATGCACTTCAGGCATGTTTTGGAAAACCCTCTGCAAAGCAGCAGGGGTGAAGCTTGGTCTGACCCAAGATAAACACCATCTGTCAGTTCTTGATCAGCCTGTCTTTAAAACTTGGTCCAACTGAGAGCTAGTGATCATTATTGGTCTTTTCTGTAGCTTTTGCAAGGAACATTTCCATTGAAATGCATGGCCCGACCTTCCTCTCAGGCAGAATAAATAACCAATAAATTATTCAAAATAGCATTTAACATGGGTGAAAATTAACTCTTACATCAATGCAGGCAGCCAGCTCCTGGCTGGGTTCAGCGCTGTTCCAGCTCAGGGTGGGACTGGGAGCATCCTGAAGACCACAACCCAGGGTGGGATGAACCCATTTGGTTGGAAGCAATTTGTTGTCCTCTAAGTACCCTTCTTGAAGTGCAGAGGTTCCAGGGGGTGTCCTGAGGGTGACAGGAAGCTGGGTTGCCTGGATGGAGCTGTGCAAGGGAGATGGAGAGGTAGGAGAGGCAGTCACTCTCCTCACATTGAGACAATATAAGAACTAATGCTAGAGAAACCCCCCCTGATCATGGAAGAAAATAGACATCTCTCAGCTCTGATAGCTCTCAATCCTGCTTAAAAGGGGAATGGGTCTGTATGTGAAAGAAAGGGCAGGTGAGAAAATAGATCCTGCTGTGTGGAAGCCTGGGTAAGGCTGAGAAGATGCAGCCTGGCAGGGTACAGCTGCCGTCTTGCATCTTGTCACTGTAAGTGACTTCTCTCTATCACATCATCACAGCCAACTGTGGCTGTGGGGTGCAGAGGCCTGCAGGGCTTTCTGGCAGCCCTTCAAATGCTGTGCACTTGGGTGCTGCTTGCACACAGAATCATAGAATCCTCAGAGCTAGAAGGGACCTTTAAAGGTCATATAGCCCAGCTCCCCTGCAATGAATAAGGACACCCACAGCTAAGTCAGGTTGCTCACAGCCTGGTCCAGCCTGGCCTTGAGTGAGTGCATATCTCCAGTTGTCCAATTTAAGTATCTGTTTCCCGCCCAAGGGTTTGAAGAGGAGGTGGAA
Source organism: Coturnix japonica (assembly GCF_054131305.1). Taxonomy (NCBI): domain Eukaryota; kingdom Metazoa; phylum Chordata; class Aves; order Galliformes; family Phasianidae; genus Coturnix; species Coturnix japonica. The sequence goes on along the minus strand of NC_140674.1, from coordinate 4,415,380 downwards.
AACCATTTCAAAAGCTGAGCCCCATGGGCAAGGAGCTGAAGTTGCCTATCAAAGCTTTTCTGGGCAGACCTGCAGGAAACTCCACCTGAGCAATCCCAGGAGCAGGTAAAGACCTGATGAACAGTACCATGATGCTCTCACCTGCAGGTGCCACATTTTCTCTTGTCCTTTGTCCTCTTATTCTTCAGAAGATACAGCATTCCACTGCTATCTTAATAACTGTTTCATTTTAAGCTATGCTGTCAGCTTCCCTGATGTGACTGAAGGTTTCTGAACTCTTGGGAGCCACAGTTCATCACACTAAGGTACCTGCTCTTCTCTTTGCTCCAGTTAAGCAGTTTCATTACTGGGTTGCCCTCCAGCATGTGGCCGCCTCTTGGAGGAGGTGAGAGCCTTCTGTATTCTAAGGATAGCCCTGAAACCTTTGTTAAAGAAATACTGAGCTCCCTGTGTAGCTATGGGTTGTTATCCAAGAAGCTGTAGGCTGAGTAAGGTTGTAGTTGTGATGGCAGTCTTGCTTTTTGCCCTGTGTCTGTCAACCCTGGTGTGTATGTCGGTGAATGGAGCATTGATACAAAAGCTTTAGGCATTTCAAGTGGCACCACGCTGATTTTTTTCAGGGGGAACCATCAGAGCATTTATTACTTTTGGTTGGGAAAATAATCCTTCCACACCAGCTCTTCTCCCAGACTCCATCCCAGCAATGCTAAGTAAGTGATTTCTCTTGTCCTCAGCCTCAGTTTCCCCATCAGCAAACTGGAAATAGTGGAAACCAGCTTCAACTGCTGAAACCCAGTGAGGTGGAAGCCGCAGTATTTATTGCCAACCAGAAACTGAACAAGTTGCTTGTTTCCAGCTAATCAGTGTGTAATACTAAAGGTCAGTCCAGTTGTAAAAGCAAGGTGCTATTTTAGCCCTAAAGATTATTATTAAAGTGGAAACGGAAAATAACCTGAAAAGAGGGATTGGAAACACAGCACAAATGTTATCCATATTTCACTGAAAACAAGAAATTACTCGAGTTTTGACAGCATCCTTCCTCCTACAAGGATAGATTTTTATAACAGCGCATTATTAATAGTCACATCAGTGCGTGACTCAGAGGAGAGACTATCTGGTAAACAGAGGCTGGTTGGGATATTGCCATGTTACATTAACTTGATTTCTACTCAGCCACCTATTTCCACCAGTTCAGTCTTTTTCCCTTCTTGTCGATGAGGATGTTTGAAGTCATTTCTGCAGAAAGCCCCATTTGTTCTCAGCACGAGTGCTTACAAGTCTATGCTTTCCGCAGAAACAAAACCTTTTCTCCATCTCTACAAGAGACCACGGAAAGCCCTGAATATCTGCTAGGAGATGGAGGGGCTGTAGCTCCCTGTTGTCGCTGGTAACTCCGGTGGTCTCAGTTCTTCTCTGTAGGTGCCAGAGAAATATTCACCCTAAGGAGCTCCTTCCTTGGGGATTTCTGTAAGGACTGAAGTGCTGGAAAAGCTGGGCATGTCTTCTGTCTACATTTTCCACTCCAAGCCAGAAACTATGAGAGAATCATTCTGATTGGAAAAGACCTCTAAGATCATCCAACTCCAAGCCACTCCCACCATGTCCACTGTGCCTCATTCCTCAGTGCAACATCTCTACAGGGACAGTGGCTCCATCACTTCCCTTGCCATGGAAATATGGTGTTGGGATGACCCTGGTGCAGAAAATGGCACAAACAGGAGCTGGGTCCTGGCTCCAGTATTCTCCTCAGTCACCAACTATGCCAAAACAAGCTTTCTTTTCAGCTTGGATGCCAGCACTGACAAGGAGCTCCTGCAATGTGTAATCACTACTCTCATGCCTCCAGTGCCCAGGGAGCCTTGCACTTACATGGGCAGGTGGAAACCCTCCCTCAGCAAACATACCACCAGCTGCATCGTGTCCCACTGGAGGTAAGGCTGCTGCCTCCTGACATGATTAATAGTGCTAAGCCCCAAGCCTGGGTAACAGCTGCTGCCACGATCAGACCTCCAAATGAGGTGCCAAATAGCAACGAAGCAGGAAAGCCCTCAAATCCAGGGAGGCCAAAAAAGCAGAGAAAATAACTCCTGTTTCTGTGGCCTGGGGTGTAAATCTAGAAAACCTCTGTGCAGCCAACCAAGTCAGGCTGATATCAGGGATGCCTGGGTGGATGCTCAGGACCCTGCTCCAAACAAGGGGTGAAGCACTGCCCGGCACAGGCTGCTGTGTTGCAGCATCGCCCAGGGATCTGCAAAGCTGAATAAACAGGTGTCATTTGTGCTGCTGGATGTGAGTGCTGTGAGCTGTCGCCTTGGCTTCCTTCTTCTTTTTTTTTCTCTCCTTTTTTCCCTTTATTTAGAAGACAGAGAACAAATACGAGAAAATGAACTGCAAATAATGACTAACAGCACTTCCAGTCCAAATATTTGCTCACATAATCATGTGGGAACTTTGAAGGCTTGCAAATGGCTCTGGTGCTGTTTACCATCCAGCTGGGCCCAAAGACAGCCAGGATGCTCCTCTCCCAATGTCAGAAGATCTCAGGGCACTGAAAGCTGTACTCAATGCTCCCAGGTCCCCAGAGAAGTGGGGTGCTGGAAATCAGTTGAGCCCAAGTTGTGGTGGGGTTGTGCTATCAGGCAGCATCCTAGACCATGGAATCATTAAGGTTGGAAAAGACCACTAAGATTGTCCAATCCAACCATCAATCTGTTCTATCTTGGGACGGATGGGATGTTAATGGCCTTCCAGGATGGGGAGCACTTAGCATCTTTGCTTTCCAGCAGGACTATAACAGGACTATGCTGCCCATTGCTGCTTGCAGAGGGTGGAGAGGTGCTGGGGTTGAGTGCGTTACTCCCCACTTGCTGCTTTCTAATACAATGTTCCCTAGTCAAGTGGCTCTGGGTGTCCCTGTTTGAGTGGGGGTTGGACCAGATGGACCCAGAGGTTCTGTGTCTCCATGACTCCACCTATTCAGTTATCACTAAGCCCCGTTTCTCTCCCAGTGGTGTTTGTCCCCAAATAACATCAAGCCATTCCCAATCCTGGCCTTGCAGGAGCCACCACACATGCCTTTGGATGCCTCCTCCATAGTCTTATTGCTAAATCCGCCTTTAAATGAAAGGAGAAAAGAGTAAACTCAGCTATTCCCACCTGCAAACAGGGCTAGCTCTGCTAATTGGCATCTTCTCTTCTATAATTATTAATGCTAATAATTACATTAAGTTGGGGAAAGTTGTGTTTCTCATCCATAGGAAATTATCATTTATTGCCGCTGGATGCTCACTCATGGTCTCATCTCAGCAAGCAAGATGTGGGCGTGCTGCTGGCGTGCACTTCCTCCAGCATCCCTGGAGATACTGTTTATCTTCCTGAGCCCAGCGTGTCGTGAAGCTGAGAATGGTTTATCTCCCATTTTAAAGAGCCTCGCCGCGTTATGGCCCTTGTGCGGCATCGTCGTAATCTATGGCAACCATTTATGAGATTTGTTCTTTTTCAGGAGCTGGGCTGACAGACGGAGCAAGGACGATGTCCTGAGCTTTGGCTTGGCTGCTGTATGGGGAATAATTCTTGTGGGCCCCTTTCTGCTTGTGTGAGCGTTTTCGGAGCATCTTCAGAAGCACCAGCCCTCTCCTCTGTCGTATTATTTTTGTTTGTAAATCCTGGCTGAAGAAGGATCTCAGCTCAAACATAAAGCTCCATCTGAACTGAGCGGCACGGGGCAAATCTGGGATCAAGCCTGTGAAGAAAATGGGTTTGTTAGCCTTATAAATTGAATCTGGAGTTCCCGGTGCAAATAATCTATTACCATCCCAAGTGATTCTGCTTTAATGAGTGTTGTCAAAGCTGCAGGTCTCACAGATGTGATAAGACCTGGACAATACCAGGGATGGACAGCCAGGTTCTAGTGTGCTTCTGCCCAGCCTGGAAGAGCTCCCTGAGCAATACCACAGCTTCTATCCCTAAGGATGGAGGGAGGTTCCCAATGTATTCCTCCAGTTAAAAACTACCCACCCACAAACATCCCAGTGCATCCCTTTGGAGAATGAAACGCAAGGGGAATCCAGAGCTGAAGTTTGGCTTCCTGCTGCTGAGATAAATAATGAGGCTGTTAAACTCTACCATTGTCCCATGCCCTTTAGAGTGGAAAGAGTTTCTACTTCTAGCTTTAAGGTAATATATGCTTTATGCAGTGCTTTTTTTCTCTTTTTTCTAGGAGGAGGTGGTGCTAACTTTGGGAAGACTATGTCAGCATCTGCATACAGTCCCATCCTGCACATATCCTGCTGGTCTCTCTGCTCTGATCTCAGAAGGCCTCCAACCCCAGTGAGCATTACCCTTCTTCCACCTCATTGCAATGTGTGCAGTGAGTGCTCTGGCCAAGCAGCAGCTTGACCCCAGTTGTGTCCCCTGCCCACCTTTCCACCTCCCATTCCCCTCTCCCTGCCCTATTTCACTCATCTCCTCTCCTCCCAGTCTAATTCATGCTTTTCCAGACGCCTTTCATCACCACCACGTTCTCCCTGCTCGCCCTTGATCCACAGTGCAGTAGCAGGATGGGGGTGGCAGATGGCCACAGGGCTGGGGCTCATCCATCACCGCGGGCTGGGCCGTAGGGCCGAGGCAAGGCAGGGTAATTGCTGGCAGAGAGGAGGCATTTTTCACCGCTGACGAGGAGGAGAGGTGCGGGGTTGTGCTAATGCCACAGGGAAGGATTAATCCATCACCGTTTCTTTTTTTTTTTTTGTCCTCCTTTTTAATTCATCCTTTCTAGATTTACGCAGCAGAGCTCTCCAACACCAGGCAGCCGGGAAGTCTCCAGCTGAAACCTCTCCACAAACTGATAGGAAGCAGCGAGACCCACATTGCTTTCATCAGTCTCATCCCCATCCATAGAGCCAAAGGCTCAGAAAACTTCCATCCCCCCCTCTACCCTGCACTGTGGTCTCTATTTTGGGTTCCGGTGTCGCAGCAGCATTCATCTTCGTTACACCCATGGCATGCCATCAGCTCACAGGTGATGAGGAAAAGCAGATGCAGTTTGCCATGAGCCAGTTGTTCTCCTGTTTGCACATCCCAAAATGAGCTTCAAGATTTCAAGCATGCTTCACTGTTCCCATACAAGGAACCCCTGGAGTCAAAGTGTGCAGTGCATGAGATCTGGGCTGGATGTGACCTTTAGAGTGAATGCAGCATGGGGAACAGGAAGATTCAGCAAAAAAAGAGCAAATGTCTGAAAAACTGAGAATTTAAAAGGAATCTTGTGGTTTTAGCAGAGTTCAATATTCTTTTTAGTATTTTGAGAAGTGAAAATCTTAGGCAGCTGAACAGAACTTTGCCCATGGACAATTCCTGCTTAGAGAATAAACTTAAAAGAGAATAAACAAAGGCATTATAATGGGAATTGGCAGGACTAAACCCCTCTGCGCTGAAGTTAAGTTTAATTGTATGTGGTTTCGTTAGCGATCTCCAAAATAAACCCTGAATGCTGCTGTCCTGTAAATGCATCTCTATTGGGAAGCAGTTCTCAGTTGTTTCCAGCTGATATTCCCAAAGGCTTTCCTTTGCCGTGTGCCTGTGCTCAGCTCCAAGTCGTTCATGCCACACTGATGAGGGTGGGCATCTGCCTCACTTCAGCCTCTCAGACCTGAGGTATCAAGCTTAAACCCACTGCCTTGGTTCCCTTGTTCTTCAGAGGGAGGTTGGTGCTGCAGCCTCCTACAGCTCTGCATGCAGGGTGCTTGCTTCCAGCTGACCATACTCAAGGGGGTGCACTGGGCTGCCCAGTGCTTCCTATTCCTCCTCCTGTTATATTTTTCTTCTCTATCCACCTTAACAACACTCTGTTTACACTGTGTTGGGCCAAGGATCAAAGTGCTGTTCCCCTCTGCCAACAATGATTTAGCAGTGCCTTCCTTTGACTTGCTTTGTTATACCTTTTTGCATTGCCCAGGTGCTAAGTTATTCATTATGCTCAGGCTGCAGAGACAATTGTATGCGTTCCTCTTCCTGCTTCTGCAATATTTTGACATTTCTCTGTGTCTATTGGAATTCAGTCCTGTCTTTAAATAAATATCTTGCTTTCCCATGGGAACTGCTCCAAGGGCTCCTACCTACCTCAGCGCTGCTTCCCAGCTGTCTGAGTTATCCTCATCTTGGGTGATGGAAATGTGGAGGAGTCCACTATGGGTGATGGGAGAAAGTCCATAGGCAGGGTCAAAGTATACCGTTCAATTATACTGTTAAGCAATGCCCCCAGAAGGACAGATATCAAGGTTTAACCAATTGAGGTGTGTTTGGCAGCAGCTTTTGCCTGCTCAGCACACTAGGATGTTTCCTGTTTGCTTTCCCTTGTGTGCACCCCCAGTGCTTATCCTGTCCTAAGATGTGGCCATTCCCACCTCCCGGTGGCACCTCACACCTCATTGTCACCTCATTAGCCAGGCACAGATCCCCAGCAGTGCCGGTGGGATGTTCTTAGGTGAGATGCTTTAATCAGGAGCTTTCATTCTGCTTTAAACATTCACACACCCCACTGAGGAGCTGCCAATCCTACCCAATCCATAAGAGAAATGAGGATGTAAGTGGCTTTTCAGCCCTCAAGAAGACAGAACATGGTGAGGAGCCCTGATTGGTGCCATTTGTTGTAGAATCCTGGAGTCGTTTAAAGGTCCATAAAGGTCATCGAGTCCAACTGCCTTGCAATGAACAGGGACACCTACAGCTCCAACAGGTGCTCAGAGCCCCCCAGGCCTGACCTTGAATGTTTCCAACCCCTTATCTCCATATCCACCACCTCTCTGTACAACTTGTACCAGTGCCTCACCAGTCTTATCTCCAATATATCTCCTTATATCCAATCTAAATCTCCCTTCTTTTAGTCTGAAACCATTTCCCCTTGCCCTGTCAATGTAATTTGGGTAGTTTCTTAAATATCTGATTTCCAGCTTCATTGTGGGCAGGCTGTCTCAGCTGCCTGCTATAAAGGTCCTGTTCTCTCCCAGGACCTGCAGAAGGAGATGGGGCTCTAAGCTGTTGGACCTCCTGCCTGGTCTGGCACTTTGCATCACCCGTGGGGATCGTGAGGCAGGGCAGACATCAGAACACAAACAATTTGCTGCAAATTATCCTTATTGGCAAACCAACATGTTAGAAATTAATCTTCTTTCTCCCCAAATGTCAACACTCCTTACATTCAAAAGGGAAAAAACAAAAAGAAAGCCATCCTTACCCTGATTTTAATGCCTAACCCATGTTGTTGTTTTAGCCCTGCTTGCTTCCAAACCTCTTAGTGAGGCAGGATCTGATGGTTTTGGGGGAGCCCATGTGGTTCCCGGCAGCCAGCCGTGCTGACTGATGCGTGGAGCAGAGGGAGATGCTCACAGGCGCACGCCCAAAGCAAACCCTGGGGTGGCTGAGCCCGTGCTGTTCCCACACCCTGATCAGCCCACACACAGCTCTCAGCTCTCAGCTGTGCTCTTGGTCATATTTGGAGCTCGCAGTTGCTTACCCAAGCTGTGCAGCAAGGCCAAAATGCGAGCCCTTCCTTGGGGAAGGTGCCTTTCCCACTGTTTCCATACTGAGAAGGACAACAGCTCACACAACAAACAGAGGGAAAGGCTCTGTGGTGTGTGATGCACGGCTGTTGCTTCGTGCTACCATGCACATGGCCATAGGGCAAGCAAGACTTCATGCTCACACTAACCTAAAGATTTGTAGCCCAAGACCCTGCCCATCAGTGCCTCAGCACTCACAAACAGGGCTGCTAATTCAGGGCGAGCTTGAGCAATTGAGAATAACAGGTTCCCTCTATTTTTTTCTTCCCTTTTTCTTTCAAACTGGTAACTTACAAGCAACAGGTTCATGTTTCTCCTCACATATGCCTCACATATTTGCCTTTGTTGTTTTGGCTAAAGCTATCCTCTCAGGACCCCCCTAGCACACCGAGCAGCATATGGCCTTCTACTTGCTTCATTTCCAGCCCTCATTTTTTTCCCACAGTAAACCAGACTTTTTCAGGCAATACTAATCCCTAGTGCCTGTCACTGGTAGAGAAAAGCATTAATAACCGCAGTTATCCTGGAAATATCTGTCACCCACATTTGTTTTTTGTTTCCCTTTGGGTAATCATGCTCCAGATCTAATTACTGCAGAAATTTCTTTTGCTCCAACGAGCAGCATTTTGGGTTACCTCCCTGGCTGGTTGTAAGTCAGCTCCGGCGGCTGCGAGAGATCCATATTGATGCACATCATCTGAGGACCTGCTGCTTTGTGTCTTTATTCTGTGTGTGGTTTGGGGTTGCTGAGCTGAGGGTGCGATGGTTCACAAAGACATGGGATCAGGTCGGCACTAAGGCAGCACCTGGAGCCCAGCAAAGTCAGGGAGAGACATTCATTGGGATGAGTCACTGGGAGAGCCAGGTAAACTGGTTGGGATGCTTCCATCCCCTCCTCCTGCCTGCTTCACTTCAGGGAGATGGAACAGTTCTTGTTGCTCTCGTGCCATGGTAAAGGAAGGTACCATGGGAAAGGTGCCATGGGGGTGTCCATTGCATTCACCAGCCAAGCTTGGGAATCCCACTGGGAAGCCACCATCCGATCTGGGTGAATTTTCTCCCTCTTTTTGGCTGACTCATATCAGGGAGGTAAAATGTCAGGGATGCGGCTTGTGAACGCACAGCACGGCAGGCTGTGGGTACCTGGGGGATGCAAACAGCAGCTGACAGATGCTGGTCCTGCATTTCCTCAAATCTTTTCTGGATCACTGCTGACACACGCATGAGGAAGCATCTCCTCCATCCATCAGCAAAGGCGGGACCAAAGCGAGGCCCAGTGGGAGCATCCTGGCTGCTTACTGAAGGCTCCGTGCTGCCAGCAAGAGTGTGAAGCATGCCAGCATCGCCGCTTCTCTATCATAACCATAGGTCACATTTTCCGATCAACACAAATAGTGAACAAAAGCACCCAATTGCCACAGGGTGACCCAAACACAGAGCATTGTGTGAGCCCGGCAGCACGGCCATTACACTGGCCTCAGGGACTGGGGTGGTAAGCCTGAAATGAGCACTTACAGCAGCCATAAGTCAATGGATTTGGGATGTTTCCTGGCTTAGCGTTGGCAGCTGAGGCCATTGGGGAGGATTGATGTTCAGGACGAGGCTCACCAAAGCACTTCTACTTACAAAGAGGTAAAAAAAAAAAACCACAACCAATTTGATATATTACTCACAAGAGGGAAGAGGGAACTATTGAGTGTTGCATATTTGCTCCCCAGCGGTGCTCAGGTCATGAATGGAGATAAAGGGGCTGTACAAAAGGTAGGGAAGGAGGAAACCAGTGGAAGGCAAGATGTCCTGTCTTCTTCCCTTAATTAATCTTGGAAGGCAATGACAGCGTAGGATGAGAAATGGGAAGTAAATGCTCTGCTAACAGCCCTTCATGAAGATCTCCCTGTTTGACAAATGAGCTCAAAGCCACAGGACCAGGAAGCAGAGCTCTGCCAGAGCATCAGAGCAAGTGTGGCAGTCAGAGGGAAGGGCTGGGGGCGAGAAAAGCCCTCACCCCATCCCAAAATGCCCCCAGAAATTCCCCAGTTGAATTGTGCTCTTGGAGCTTCCAGCAGTGAGGGGTTATGAGAACAAGTGCAAGGAAGGCTATGGGTGCACAAAGGGTCAACAGCGGGAACAGTTAGTGGGATAAACTAAGGAAGAAACAGAAAAGGGCAGGATAGCACAAAGAAGAACAGATTAATGCAAAAGAACAATTTCTATGAGCAAAAAAAAAACCCCACACCTTGACACAGAAGGGATTACTTTTTAATATCATCCTCGTTGCTCTTGCGGAATTCTTGATTTCTTCAGCTTCGATCTGGGATGTGCAGGAGGTGGCCGCTGCCATCACAGGAGTTCCTCCCCCAGACAACCCACACCATAAACGTTATTGCCCTATAAAGAGCACTCTGCAGCTTGTCAGGGATCCCCAAAGCCGGCATTAGGAAACAAGCAGCAGGCACAGTCCCCATCCCCCAGCCTGCTCTGCCATTCACTTCCAATTATGCTAAATCAGGACTCTGAATTTTGGGTGAGAGCCAAACTGCCAATCCCATAATCAGTTATGAACAACGTGGGCAACATCTATCTAATCTGTAAATGACCAGCTAGTCTGAGAGGCTCCTGTAACGATGCTGGAACAGCCGCTGCCTGCGTAATAATTCATGTCTGGAAAGGGGGGAAAAATCCCCTCTGGGAAGCACTGGTTTATAGGGCATCAGAACCTGGTGCAGCACGTTTCCTCAAGGGTAGGAAAAACTGTAGGAAAATGAGAGGAAAAAAAGAGATTTCAAGATTGGAGTCGGGGTTTTGGTTGTTTTTAGGGATAAGCTCTGTGACCCCAGGGCTTGTGGGCATTATCAGGCATGAGGTGATCACAGCAATGCAGGTGCAGCAGCAGAAGGGTGATGTTCTTTCTCTAGCTCCACGTGGGAGCAGCATCTGGGGAAAAACAATGCAATGCAACTGCTTTGCTGGGCCTGAGCATCCCCTGGTCCAAAGTCTCAGAAGGGAGGGGGTGAGCTTTATGGGAACAGCTCACTTTTCCCTGTTATTGGGGTGCTCTCTTGGCACTACATGGGCACGCAGGAGGGAATTCCAGCCTTCATCACTCAACCTTCAGCACAGAGCTGAACCTCCATCTGCTCTGAAGCTTTTCCCATCTCCTGCAGCCATCAGCAGCGCAGGTAAGAATACCAGCTATAAAAAATTAAAAAGCTCCAATAAACATTATTGATGCTATTCCTAACGAGACAGAGAAAGAGAAAGAGGGGATGCTGCGGTGATAAATATCGTCTGTCAGCAATAAATTACAACCATCATTAGGTTTCTGCGGCGGGGCCTGACAAATTATTTTGTGGAAGTGCATGCTTAGATGAGTCTCTCACAGTCTCAGCCATTCGGAGGCTGCACCTTAAAAAGAGATCAATTGGATTGATTCTGTTTTGAGCTGGGATGCACAGCAGTGTGTGAGAGGAGTGCTCAGTGCTGCTACTGCTCCCACTGGACAGCATCCAGCTGTTGCTGGCTGGGATACAGAGCATCACTGGGATGTTCTGTCTGGGGCTGCAGGCTGCCCTGACCTCCGTGTTCTGCAGGACATTAATTCTCATGCCCTTTGTTAATAAAAAGTGAAGGATCCCTTCCTTAGATATGATGTGCTGGAAGCTTTGCATTCTCTTTTTGTTTCTTACCGTGTACAAAGCTGCTGGGAGTCCTAGTCCTGCGCCTGGTCCATGAGTGACCCTCACCCACACGCCTCATAGACCTCAATTTACAGATGAATGGAGAAAAGGGAGGGGAAAAGGAAAGAAAAGCCCGTAGCAGGGCGGTCTTTACAAAAGCCATTCATCCCGGTGCTTTTACTAACGGGCGTCAAATGAGATTCCTGCAGTAGATGATTTGTTTTGTCCTTCTCCTGCCGGCTCAGATTAATCTCCGTTCCTGAAGTGGCGGTGTCATTTCGCGGAGACGTACAGCAGCAGGAATCGCAGAGCCTCATAAATTCGCCTCAATTCAGGATCCATCCGTCTTCCTCCCTGCTCTCCATCCCCACACTCTGCAGAGCAAGGGCAGCCCCATGGGTACCTCGTAAATAGCCCGGCCTCAGAGCAGGAGAGGCTGGAGCACTGGTGGGATGCTCATGGCTGAGAGCAGTGCCTTGTGCAGCTTACCTGCCCTTGGGACCAGCAGAGAGAGAGAAAAACAGGGAGGCTGGCTGGTGAAACAGATGTTTAAGCAATATAAGTACACATGGAGGTGTATTACACGCAGACATGTACATACACACATGTATAGGTGGGTCTGTTATTCCTGGGTAATGAAATGAAAGCTTGGGGGCAACAGCAGCATAGTTGTTAATTATTTATGGAGCCCACATCGTGACAAGCAGGAGAGCAAGCTCAGCCTGTCCTCTGAGGAGCGTACAAGCTCCATCAGACACTGACAAACCGATGTGGGAACCCAGGGGGCTGGCAAGAGCCTGGCAGGAGCCTGGCAAGGCTGTAGGGAGGTGATGAGGCTTTGGCACTCTCACAGATCTGGCTGTTCCTTAAGCAGTCATTCACTCAGTGCAGCATCGACTGCTGCGTTGCACCACTGTTCCTTCAGCAGCAGGACATGGAGGTGACACTGTGGCAGTGACCCAGCAGAGGATACTTCCCTGCCCCAGGGACATGCTCCCATTGGGAGCCATCACTGGTCCCTGCCCACCCCTCTCCCAAACCACGCAGCCACCACCTGGAAGCAGAGCGAAAGGCCAGCTGTTTATTTTGTATTAATTTTTAAAGATGACTTGTTTCAGCTGAGTGCCTGTCTGTCTCTGTCTATTTGCCACTGCTGAGAAGATTCATTACTTTGATGGATTCATGTAATTTTTCCAAGTGCTTCAGGTGACAAACAAGGCAGAGAGAGCGCTTCTCACAGGGGCTCTGAGCTGTGCCAATGCTGGGGGCACATGGTGGAGGTGTCCATTATTTGTGAGTTACTTGTGCCCAGCTCCCACAACCAGGACAGAGCACCTCTCTGGGTAGCAGTGCTTGGGAAGGAACTGGGGGTATTTGGCTATGTCTATAGCGGGGGGACAGACTGCTAGGGCACCAAAACCCACCTCCATGAGGAGGAAAGCTCTGGTTGATGCACCCAAATATTAAGTATCCCAGCTCTTTTTCTGCCGTCTGAAACCCTGTGCCCACACAGCAACTGCATGGAACCCCCAAGGAGTAATTCCATCAGCAGCATCACTACTGTGATTTGCTGGATCATCATTGCAATCAGCTCCAGAACCCAGTGAGGAACCTGAACAGGAAGAGACATAGGCAGAAAGAAGCAGAGAGAAAGGGACTTTAAGGAAAGGGAGGAAAAGGGAGAAATCAGGAAGGATGAAAGCATCTCAAAGAAGTGGCCAAGCGAAGACATTGCCTAAACAGGGATGCTGGCAGCACATGGATGCTGTCTTGTTTTTCCAGCAGCACTCTCAAGAGGAAAAGATTTCATCCCAAGTGCTGCTCCTTGAGCAGGCAATCATCTCTGCCATAACTGCAATGGCTCTGGAGGAATAAATTAAGCCAAGCAGGCTCAATCACAGTTGTGGCAGAAGCAAAGGATTTATAGCTGCAAGGCTCAGGGATGCAGTGTGATTCCTCAAACCCTCCTGCCCAGTGTTATGGAAGATCACACTGGGTCCAGGTAACAAAGCATGCCATGGGTCTTGTGGCATCCATACCAGTCAAGAGGAGTGCCCATAGATATCATTTCTACGCCATCTGCTAGGATTAAGCAGCCCTGGGCATCTGCATCCAGACGATGGCATCCAAGGAGAAACACCACAGACAGCAAAGGTGTTTGGGTCCTGAGTGTTAGAAGGAAATACTTGGCTGCTTGTACAGGCAAGGGCAAAGCTGGGAAGCAGAGGTATTTGCTTGTTCCTCACCCTTCACGCAATGAAAAGCAATAACAGGAGAGTGGGAAGGAGAGACACTAACAGCTTGGATTTATCCAACTGTTGGAGAAAAATCTCTACTGCTGACCTCTGGATGAAAGTGTAGATAACTGTTTTAGTTTTCGGAGAGGATAGCCTCAATTCTTGCAAAAATCCCATTTCTAGTCTTCAGGGGAATGAGCAGGGCCTTGATCTATAGCTCCGGTTTTCAAAGAGCAAATGAAATGCTTTCTCTTTTCATCCATATCCCGCAAGGGCCAACCATCATGAAAAATGGGAATGCCTCCCTTGCAGGAGATTACCAGTGCAATTTCCTGGCTGAAAACCTGGGTTCTGTTCACCACTGATGTTTTAGGTAAGGGTGTCCCAACACTGATCTTGCCTTTGAGAGCCTCCTCCATTCAGCATGCAGTGCATGGTGGGGAGAAGGAAAGAAGGGGAGGTCAAGGGAAGGTGGGGATTTAGGAGCTGGAGGAAGGAGAAAAAGGAAGAAGAGAGAGGAAAAAAAGGAGGACAAAGCAAAGACGATGAAGACAAAGCTGAAGAAGATGACAATGAAGACAAAGAGCAGATAGCTCCCCTGGAAGCAAGAAGCAGACACTGGAATTGAGTATTTTCAGCCTTTGAGATTTAAAGCTGAGTTTTGCAACCCACTGCTCCCCGGAGAACTTCTGATCCATCCAGCAATAACTGAGAGAGCACGTCAGGAGACATCTGACAGAGCACCTCTGGGATTTTGTTGAACCTGTAGATGAAGAGTTTCACTTTCCTCTAGGAAAATGTCAGGGTAAAAAGAGCCATGTTCCACGCTGACCAAAACCAGTAGTTCTTTTAGTTTTCTTATTTGGGCATGGCTGTGGGTTGTTTCCACGCCATCTTATTCCCAGGAGTCACAAAAAGCAGCAGCTCCATTGATTAGAAACAGGATCATCTGAAAACTAAACTCTAAAAACTCCCAACTTATCAGTGCAGGGATGATGTGACAAGAGCTGAGGAAGGGGCTGCTCAGGAAAGGGGCGATTCCCTGCCTGGAGCTGAAACCATCCACATACTTGAGACACTTGAATATTTCTGGGGGGGGGGGAAAATGGATTTGCTAAGTATTATTATTTAAGTGACAAGGCTAGAAAATTGAAAAGAAAATCTGTTTACCAAAAATAACAATACTAGATATTTGTCATCACTGTCAGACCTATGCAATTTCATAGATTTCATAAGCTCTCATTAATTTTCTTGTTTGGGAGGATTTGCTGTTTTAATGAAACCTATTTACACTGGCAACTGCTGGAAAATCATTCATTAGTGGACAAGAACTATTGATTATTTTCATCCAGCTACTCAGCCACATAGTAGCCAATTACTGGAACCGAGAAATAAAGAAATATCAACCTTGTGTACCTACTCCTATTCCCAGCAGAACTTTGTTCCCCTGGATAACACTCTGTCAACACTGGGACAACAACAACACAGCGTTGGAGAAACCTCTTCTAACATTTATGTCCCATTGCCTGAAGGCCACTGGAAAGCAGGATGGCCTCAAAGCAAGGGCTGATGGTGAGTGTCCACATGCATTTCCTAAAGTACATCCTGGATGCATGGATAGAAGGAGCAAAAAAATAACGCAAGCTTTCAAGAATCACCTGGAAGTGTAGGATATTGAACATTCTTACCTTACTATACAACATCTGGTCTGAGGGGCAGATGTCCTAAGCTCTGGAGGGGTCTTTTATCTGCTGGCTGTGGGTTTGCCCCTGCATTTTGGCTGGTGGCTTTGCTTCTGCTCAACAGAGAAAGTTAACTATTGTACTCTGGAAGGAGCCATGACTTTAAACCTTGGCCAATTGCATGCACTTTAATGGGCTTAGGGGAAAAGAAAGAAAAAAAAATATCTATCTCACCTCTTTTTGACAGACTTGTAATTAAAGAAGATTTTTCATAGAGAACATCTGTTTCTCTTGACAGATATATTCTTGTTGGGAGAAAAAGAAGTGCCTAAAAAAAAATAGTTTGTCAGTCTGAGCTTTTTATAGGTTTTCATCCAAGAATATTTATCTTTAGGCTTTTTTCTTTTTTTTTTTGACAAAAAGTTGGTATTTCCTGTGAGAAGACCTATTCTGATCAAGGCTCATCTTCAGCAAATGCTGCCAGGGAGCCCCAGGTATCTGCCTCTGCCTTCTCCACAGCCCCTGGCATGGGGAAATGCAGCTTTCACCCTTCCAGCCACTCTGTCAGCAACACCCATCATTAATGCAGCATGAAAACATCAGGGATGAAGATTAATGGCAGGCTGAAGGGGTCATGCTCTCAGCTACGTATGTATCTAAGTGTATGTATGCATGTGTACGCATGTATAAAGGATTTTTTCCCTATTTCTTTCTGAGCTGAGAGCACTGGAAGTTCCTCCAGAGTGATTTCCCAGTAGTCCTTGTTAATTCCTTAAGATTTTCCGCACCTTTTTTCAAAGCCTAAAGTTCAAAGACACAGAAAGGAGCTGCCTCAGCACTTTCTCCTCCCTTTTTTCTTCTCTAGATTTTCAGCAAAACCCAATCAAGCCAATTATCTCATTTCTTCTATTTCTTCCCTCTTCCCCCCCCCCCCCCCCCCCCCCCCAGCCCCCAACCCCCACTCCCCTTCCCTGAAAAGAAAAGCATCTATGGGACTCAACCAAGGCTTCCACACAGGAGTCCCTTGGGAATTCCCTTCTCCACATAGTCATGGGAGTTGCTCCAGTACTTGATGGCTGTTGGGTTTCTTGGCTAAATCCAGTCCTTAGCCCTCCCAGCACTGGCATTGGGTTGTCTCCTTACCTGGAAGCATCCTGTCACCCATCCTTGTCATTCTACAACAGAATTTTCCAGGGTTCCTCTCCTTCCTTCTTCCCATCGCAGCCCCTGGTGTTCAAAACCCACTCACTTGCTGTGATAACACATTTAGCCAAGAGGGTTCACATCTGACACCACTGTGACCAACAAGGGCTGATCTAGTGAGTTTTCTTCATTTTTTTGGACATGGGTGATTTGAGGTAGCTGATTTCCCTACCATCAGGGACACATTTGTATGTTCTTGCACTGCTTTAACACCCACACTGGTAGTAAGGACAAGCTGCAAATGAGCAAGTTCTTTACTTTTCAGCCCATTTCTGGCAATGGGCAGTGACACTGGCATTCAATTCAAAGACCCCACAGACCTGAGACAGGTTGGTGCCCTGTGCAGCTCAGCCTGGAGCATCCCTGATGCTCTGATCCAGTTGCCCCCATGGATCTGCTGAACTCCATCAATAATTTCATTCAATTAAATGATTAATTAAAGTTTAACAATAATAAACTCTGGAGCAGAGTGAGTCTTCAGCATCTCCTGGCACATCCTCCTGGGTCCTGGGCCAGGTGATGCATGGGGGAAGCCTCCTGCAAGTGAACACACATCACTTTATAAAGATGCATCAACTCATGTTCTCCTCCTCATTCCTGCTGCTTTCCTCAATTTTCCCTCACAACATTACAAGAATAAAATTGAAGACCTTTGCTTGCTTATAAAGCACAGCCCTGCCTGCAGGCTACGCACAGCAGTGTCGTTCCTGCGTAGGCATTTCAATCAACCATGGGTGCAAGAAGTGCTTGGGAAAAATCTCAGCCTCTCCACGCAAGGCACAATAATTAATCGCAGGATCGCGAGCAATGATTTTCCTTTGCCCCTTGGGACGTGCATCTTGCAGTGTCTGAGCGGCTTGCTTCACTATATCACCCCGAGCATTAATGCAAACTGCAGACAGTAATTATACCAGACATTAAAGTTCTGTAATTGTATGTACTGTGCACGTATTTATAATGCAGCAGCTATCTTGGAGCTGTTGCAGAGCTTCTTGCTCCGCGGCACCACACGGCTGGGAAGAGGCAAAGGCAAGCCGCATAAAATTTAAAATAAAACCCAAATAGATAAAGGTCAAGGTAGTAAATATAAAGATAAGCATCCCTATAAATATTTATCATTAGTGACATTTTCATTACAGGAGGGCTGAGACTTGCTGGCGGTGTAGCAAATGTGGGCATGGCGGGCCCCAAGTCTAAACTCAAGACCACAAAAGGGCTCTGAAATTGAAAGGGTTGTGAAATGGGTGTGGGATGTGGGTATGGGGTTCTTGTGGCCCTTTTGGAGCAGTTTTAGAGATGCGTGCTGCTCTTCAGGGTGGATCCTGTGGAAGGCTGGGGAGTTATCAATGGGAAGTGGGATCCGGGGTTGGGGATTGGCAATAGCCCAGCCCACACTTCTGCTAGGCTCACCACCCCCTTCATGCAGCAGGGATCTGGTATGAAGACAGGAATAAAAAACTAAAGCAATTTTACATTCAGTGGAACAAAGCCATGCCTAACAAAGACGTGCCAAAAGGAAAGAAAAGGGACTGAAAAGCAAGAAGAAGAACAGCTGATGTCCAATTATGTGTACAATACACCACACAAACTGAAAACGAATTTGATTCAATGTGAAGGGAAACACCTAGAGAAGATCCTCCGTGGAGCACGTGGCCACCCCATGGAACACCAGCAGACAAACCTAAGCAAATACTGCTCCCACTGTGCACCTTTAACACAAATGATGGATAGCCAACAGCCCACACTGAGAAATGCCCCTCAGCAGAGAACACTCCCTTCTGGGATGGCTTTTACAAGGGTTTAGTATTTTTAGACCCCTTGACTAAGTGCCAATTCATCAATGCATTAGGAACAGAACATTAATCTGTTCCTCCCGCCCGTGCCTTAATTGTAACATTTTCCTTTTAATGAGGTGGAGCAGAAAAATGGGCAGGTAATTGTGTCACCATTGACGGAAGGCTTCCATTACAATTTTAAAGCTATCAGTGACACGAGGCATGTATTTTTTTTTTCTATTTAACAAAAGGCCTTTTATCCTCGAGGATGGGAATGAGTGGAAGAGGAAGCTCTAACTCCACAAACAAGGTGGGTCTCTGTCACACTCAGCTCGTGGGAGTGACATCACTGGAATGATGGAAGGAACATACCCCACATACCATGTGGCTTTGCTTCTTGCTTAGAACCTTCCTCAATACACCACCAAGCACTTCAAGGGTCTCTGGAGAAAATCAAAGGGGTAGGTATGAGCAGCATCGCTCTGGGCAGTGCTGTTGGAAGCCATTAGCACTGTTTGAGCTTCCTTCAGTGCCTCCTGCTCAAATTTCTCCTTCATTTCCACACATGCTGTGGTGTTCCCGACACAATCCCTGTCTTCCCAGCAGTCCACACACAATGCCCAGGTGAGAAGAGCAGGGCTGATCCTTTGAAGCCCACACAGAACTTTGCTATAGTGCCTTTTGCATCCCATTCCAAAGCAATGACAACCTGCTGGTGTGCCCCTTCTCGGCTTTCTGCCAGGACCTCCACCAAGCAGGACTTCACAAAAGTCCTGCAGGTTCACAGGCTCCTTGGCCTCACAGGGACTCAAATAAGGGGCTCGTTTGGCTGCAGAACATGAATTCTTGTTCTTTCCTCATCCTCTATCCCATTCAGCGCTGCTCTGTGCTTTTGTCCTCCTCTGTGGGAGGCCTCTGTAGAAGTCACAGACTAATTGGGCTTCTGAGCATTCACACTCTCTCATTCAGGAGAAGTTATTAATGTTTGTTGCTGCCATTCTTAGCAGCTCAGGAGGGAGCCCTGACTCTACACAGCCTGTTCTGTACCCACATTCACAAGTGGAACAATTTCAGAGAAGTCCCCAGCATGTGTAAGTTGCATTCAAACCAGCTTCCCAACCTGCCATCCCACACAGAAAGATTTTGCTGTGTCACCAAATCTGAGGACATCTGTGTGAAAAAAGAGGTGGGTAGAATAGCTCAAAAGCGGGACCTGATGGGCCATCTCCATCACTGTTTCTCAAGGCTGGGAAGAATGAGAATGCCTCTGAGATGCACCCGATAGCATGCACACTGCAGCCACACCCCTGATCCTCTGGATAAAGGTACAGGAAAAAAAATGGAAAGACAGGGGAACATTTGAATTGGAAAGATATACAGGCCTGAATGTCAGAGTTCCTTCAAGTCACCTTCTATAGGAGCTTCCATCTGTTGCAACTGTGGTAGGGAATAACTGAGGCAGCAGAGACAGCGTCAACAAGTGCTGGCCAACCTAGGCCTGCAAAACATTACTAATTGAAATTGGCTTTGTGCTTTCTCCTGGCTCAAAGGCCCATGGTGCTCATAAGACTGAAGGTTGGCAGGGCCCATGACCAGAGAAATTGCCAGCACCTTCAAAAATGCTGCTGGGAGGTTGATCAGATACAGAAAGAGTTAACTCTGCATTGTAGTGTGATGGCACGCACATTTCTTAGGAGCTCTTCAAGACTAACTTTACTAATCCTACTTCTATGCCATCTCTACAGGATGGTCCCACATCCACCTCCCACTGGGCTGCTCTTCATTCACCACGTTACCAGGTGAGCCAGGTTAAACAAGCCTGGAAATTTACCTCACGCTTGTTTGGAACCTTAATTCCTCTAAAATAAAAGTGAAACATTTTGGCCTAGAAACTTCAAGTGTGATTTAGTACCTTGCCCGTAGCAAAGACTGTTGCCCCTGGAGAGATTGGGGCATCTTCCATTATTAACGACAGGATCTGCACATGCAGTGAAGCCCGCGTGGCAGATGTGTGCGTCAGAAAGCACAGCTCAGGGCCTGACTCTGTAATTGTTATAATTATGCTGGGGCCCTGAGTAATGTTTCAAGCAATGTTGGTCTTTCCGTGTTGACTGCACTGGTGTGGCATCTGTAGTGGTGACCTCAGGGAGTCAACATGCACAGAAATGCTGAAGGCAGAGGGGAAATATGCTGGAAACCCGCTATGGGTATATCTGAGGATATTTTGTCTTGGAAAGGGATGAGGAGTCTGAATAGCAAAAAGCCACCACAAATTACGAGGGCAGAAACTCATATGTTGAATATTTATTTCAGATCTCTACATGCTCACAGGTCTGATGGGGTGGTGACCAGAAGCCCTGATTGTGGCCTTCTGGTCCTTCACATCATGAAGGCATACCAAAAACTTCAGCTGTCAGAAAGACCCCCGATGTAGTAATTGGATCAGTACAATGGGTGTTGCTGCAAAGATGTGATGAGAGAAGAACCAGCATGATAGAGAGGTGCTATAAAGAAAGGGAAAAAGATTGCTTACCTGTATCAGAAGAGTCTCAGTTTGCAGAGGAAAGCTTCACCAAGGAGGGATCTCCAAAAAGAGATCCTTCCCTGATAGCAGTCAGCCCTTAAATAGGGTGTCAGGGAGGTGCAGCCAGGCTCCACCCCAATTGCCTTCACCTGTGCTCCCAGGGCTAACTGGGTCCTTTCCCCAGGTGCTCAATCAGTGGGTCAGGCTGGGACTCAACAGTTACTATACACACACAGAGCTGGCCAGTGGCATTGACACCATGCTCTCCCAGGGCAGTCCCAGACCACCACCCTTGCACCCAGCAGTCTTCCATCCCCATCTCTGCATAATTTAGTTCTCTGGCCTCATTTTCAGCTCCACCTTCTCCTTCCTCCCACTCAGTAAAATGTATTAGCAAGCTCAAATCTTACTTTGTATTAAATCAAAGTCTGAGCAGTATGCGAGGGCTCGGGAAAACATGATTTAACTGGTGCCTTGCTCGTTCACATCAGATTAAGTCTATAGAGGTAATTTACTGCATATAGAAACTGGAAGACAGAGGGCAGCTCATTAATGTCTAGGATTATTACTATTATTGTACTAAAACAGAAGATCTTTTTCATTTTATTTCTGTTCCCAGCCAATGCAAATTTGTGATACAAATAAGAAAACCCACCCCTACCAATTCTTGCGGGTCACTATTGATTGCAGGAGGGGAAAAAAATAAGGAAGAAAAACAGCAGAACAAGAATAAGCAAAGAGCCTAAAACCTCACAGAGGCAGCAATTTAAAGGATTTCAAAGGCTGTTTCCATAAGCCCTTTGGGACTCAAATGCAGCATATTGATTAAACTTCGGAAGCAGCTAAAAGCAGCTTCAACATGGCTAATTAATACAGTGATGCCCTGATGCAACTTCTACTTGTTTTACCAAGCTTCTGCCTGTCAAATCAATTAATATTCACTACCCTGATGAAAGCAGAATCTCTGTTTATCATTTGATAAATTGATCCACCTATTGACTTGCTCAACATAATTAACTGACCTGTCCAGTGAGCTTGAATGCAGCTTCCTGTAGATGATTTTGGGTTGAAATAAGACAAGCAAACTCATATAGGAGCTTGCTTTGATGATTCTACAACCAAAACCATGTGGTTTTGGATTTGAGACAGCATTTGATGTCCAGTCTGTGTAGGTGGTTCTCCATGGATCATTGGGCTGGCTCTCCAGGCAGACAGGTCTGTGATTGCTCTCTGTTCAAATGGTGCTGCCTGTGCACACACCATGTCTTATGGCTCAAACTTCCAAAATGGGGCTTTCAGTCTCTCAAGCCTTTTAGAACTGAAGAGATCACACCTGGATTTAGGTTCTTGTCTTCAAAATTCCCTCACCTGAAGCCACTCTGAAGAAGCCAGATACCTCCATGAGACCTTCTGGATGATCATCACAGCTGTTCTACATCTCTGCTGGTTTTTGCATTGAGGAGCCTGATTGGCAGCTTTCTGGCTATCAGAGGAGCTGAAGGATGAAGGAGTGATACAAGACAGATCCATACAAATCCATATCATCTAGATGATGTACTTACCAAGATGACATCAGACCCAATGGAGAAATACGGGCTGGCTGTGCTACAACACATTTTGGTTAGTCTGACAACCCCTTGCTGAAGACTCTGGGTAATCTGTGGCTTTCACAAGTAAGGCAGAGGGATGCTGGTGGAGTGTGAATGCACTCTGCATTGGATGAGGCACCAGCTTTAATCTAGAGCAAGTTTTTTGTGCTCCCCAATAAGCAGCTGTGAGCTGTTTATTGAGTTTTAATTTGATTCACTATGTTAAAAAAATATAGTAAGAAAATGGGGGAAAACAGATGAAAAATAATTTCAGCAACATCTGCTGCCTTTCTCAGATACTTCACCAAAAGCCTACGGAGATCAAATGTTTTCCCCCTAATTAGTGAGCTTTCCTTGCAAGCAGCTCCCCTGCATGCAAAAAGATATGGGCAGCTCCCTCACTACCCAGCAACCCTCCTGGGACCTGCAGCATGACCAGCATCAGCAGAGAAATATGCATCTCTGTTGGCTTTGTATTTTTGGTGAAGAGAAAACATGGTTTACTACAGACATTTATGAGCATATAAGAAGGTAGATGAAGTATTCTGGGTGCCAAGGGATGAACTCTTCCATTTTCTTACCTGTCTAGTGGTGACCTGCCTTGGATATAGACAGGATGACTGTTATCTTCAGAGTCCTGAGGATGCTCATGGATTCTCAGGCCTAGCCAGGTGCACATGAATTAGTCAGTCTGTTATAAAGCCTTTAAGAAATAAAAAGGGGAATCTGAGAGTGTCAGCGTCAAGTACAGAAAGGATGCTCCTAGGTAGAGGGCAGTGGGAAGTGGCGTTGTGTTTTATGGACTATTTGAGTTGTCAGGAAAAAAATGTGCAAAAAAACATGTGATTTCTCTTAGCTTCCTCCCAGCTGACCCTGCATGCATCCTTCAGTGAGCAGGAGTGCTTCAAAACCCAACCCCTGCTGCTGCTTGAAGAGGTATTGGATGCAATGATCCTTACGGGTCTCTTCCAACTTGGGATGCTCTGTGGTTCTGGGAAGGGAAGGGAAGGGAAGGGAAGGGAAGGGAAGGGAAGGGAAGGGAAGGGAAGGGAAGGGAAGGGAAGGGAAAGATTATTGCACTGTATTAGGCAATGCCATTTTTAGCCTGTGTGAAACAAATGAGTTATAGGAGAGAGAGAGGTTGTTGTTTCTTTAATCTCTGGGTTCAGACAGCCAATTCAGACCCGATCCACGTGGAAACGTGCAGCCCATTTCTGCAGACAGGACGATGGGGAAGAGTGGCCAAAGCGATCCCGGCAGTCAGCAGTGATTTATGAGGCACTCTGTAAAGAGCAGAGGAAACTCGGGCTGTTAGCTCTGATATTTAGAGATGATAAACAACATGAAAAGGAGATTTTTTTTAATGCCTCAACACAATTGCATGACAAGTAATATAGGTTTAAATTAAGAATAGGATAATATTGGCTTCATAATAGGTGGAAAATTCCTGGCAGAGGCATCTGTTTCGAACAGATCCATGCTACAAATTAAATTCCTAAAGACGGTACTGCAAATCCCATGCCCTGACCCACTGAAAGCAAAGCACGGACCTGAGCAGCAATGCTCCAGCAGCAGATGATGCCCATTAGTTCTCCACATCTTCCCAATTGCCCCATCCAGCAGGTGACTGGTTGCCTGTGTCCTCCCTTTTCCACCTGAAGAAATGGGAGGAAAGGATGTTTTCCTATTTCCTAGGATGCTACCTGCCCGCAGGCAGCAGTGCTTTGCTGAGCACGCTACTGCTTGGCTGCGTCTTGTCCTTCTCCTGCAATCACTACAATTATTGCTAAAACACAGCAATTATTTATAAAGTCATGGCAGAACCAACGCAAACTGCCACATCACACAGCAGGATCTCAGAGCTCGGGTGTGCGAGGGGACCCTGGATCCAGGCAGCAAACAAACAGCAGTGACAGCCCCAAACCCTTGCAAACACAAAGCCTCCTTAATTACTGCTCCCGCCGCTGCAGCCTGCTAATTTGTGGATACCAGTGTCTTCCAGCAGAGCCCCTGTGATCTGCTCAGTAATTGGGATGCTTGCAACAAGCTGGGAGGATGAAACCAAAAGGAGTAGGGTTTTTTGTTGGTGTTTTTGGGTTCGTTTCTTCTTCTTTTTTTTTCTTCTCCTGCATTCTCCAGTAATCTTTAATCACAGCGTCTGCAAAGGTTGAGTTTGTTCCTCGTTAGCCTCCAGACCAGCATCTTCAGGAGACTGTGAAGTCCTTGAGATCTAAGGGAAGGGGGAGGTATTGCATGAAGTGGGTGGGAGATGCATGAGCAACCCAAACACTGTTGGATCTTCCCGCAGGACATTGAAGAACAGCTTTGTGGGTCCTTCACAGGCACCAACATGAAGGGACACATCAGCCCTAGAGGACAACTGGGGCAGACAGCTCCTGGGGAAGCCAAAAGGTGTTTTGGCATTGGGGTAGTTCAAAAAGTTCACGAGAAAAATTATTTCTGTGGGGAGAAATCGCCTTTCCCAGAAGGCCTGGTGCAAAATCCTGCTTCTCCTTCTGCACCTGGAAAACTAGCATCAACATCAGCAGTGCTGAGAGAAAGAGGAGCTGGTTAAAAAGAAAAAGAGTGCGTCAGTAAGAGAGATATTTCAGAACGCATTTGAGGATTGTTCCAAACAAAGATGGATTAATCATTTGGCAGGAAAAAAAAAAAAGAAAAAGAAAAAAGAAAACAGATAAAAATGGTCTTCCATTTGAAAACACTTTGAACGTGTTTTCATGGAAGCAGTTCCCTCTTTAATGCAATCTCTGATCAGAGAAGTTTACAGCAATTCCTTGAAACTGCTGTTTGCTGAATCCTTCCTGGTGCTGTCACCAGTGCAGTTTGTCTCCTTCCTTTGAAGAAAGCAGTGTTTGAAGGGAAGGAAAGGACACAGCACTGCAGCACAGGAGAGTGTAGGGGCAGGTTGTGAGAACAGTGGTAAAGATGACCCCAGTCCAAGGCAATGGGATGCAGAGCGTGATGCTCAAGGTCCCTTCTACCCAATTTTTTTTTTTTTCCCATGATCTAAATACTCAAGTATCAATCCTTCATTCCAGGAGGCTAAAGGTATCTCAGTCTGCTGATGACCTGATAGAGCAGAGCTAGTGATTGCCCTCTCATGCCAGGCTGCTGCAAAAGCAGTGTGGTTGTGTGGTAAGGTTGTTTGGTAACGTTGTAGGGTAGGATCGTTCAGTAGGGTTGTAGAGTTGCACAGTAGGGCTGTGCAGTGGGGTTGTACAGTAGACGTTCAGATTGGGTATTATGAGAAGTTTCTCTGAAAGTCAGGCAGCGCAATGGGCTGACCATGGAGGTGGTGGAGTCACCAACCCTGGAGATGTTCAAGAAACCTTTAGATGTGGTATTAAAGATCATGATTTTCTGGGCAACATTGATGGTAGGTGGGCAATTGGACTGGGTGGCCTTAGAGGCCTTTTCCAAGCTTTATGATTCCATGTCTCTTTTGAGAGTGAAAGCTGTATCCCTCATTTATATTCCACAGTGACTGCAGTATGTTTATAGACCACAATCCCATCTCCATTGACTGGGAGGCTGCACTGGCTGTGTTTGCAAAGCCAGCATTAAAAGCACACACATAACCCGTGAATATTCTACCTTCCCATGGACATGGAACAAAGAACGACAAGGTGGGGCTGTGCTATTGGGGTCCGCATGCGCAGAGCAAGACCCCCAGTATGGGTACTCTGTGCCTGTGCACTGTTTCTCCACGTGGCAGGGGTTCCTCCAGGGGCCCATCCCTAATTAACATGCACAGGGGTTGATTCTCCACTTGCCTGCTGTGACTTGCAAATCCCATCCATAAGAACTTGCCTGGATTTTCAAATAAATGCAGAGCCCACTTTTAAGCTTGAAGCCGTGCATTAGTCAGACTCATTTGCCTACGAACATAAAAGTCCCTTCCTATTTATCTCCTCATTTGAACTACATAAATAGCCCACAGCAAAAAATCCCCATCTCGCCTCTATTCCAACAAATAGCAGCCTTTGAAAAAGAAAAATTAGCGGTGGGTAATTATTTTCAAGGCAGATACGAAAATGATAATTTCTTAAACAATTACTTTGAAATATTAACAATTGTTCTCTAAATTCCAATTTAATTCCTGATATGAATTATAGTTTGTCAGATCTGTGCTTCTGAAACATTTGTTCCTCGAAAAGAACATAAAAAAAGCCAGCGTAACCTTTTGCCTCCTTGCTCTCCACACAGAGCAAAACGCCTTCGCTCTTGTTTTATCAACACAAATAATTAAAACACAAGAGAATGTTTGGGATTTGTACAGTTGTTCCTGGCATCTTATTCATATTTATTTGATCTGTAAGATATCATTTTAATTAAAAGCTCACTCTCTTTTCTTCCCCTCCTCCCCCTGCCCAGAGAATAAATTATTTATAATGCCCTCACTGCTCCGCACTGCAGACAGGCAGGGCTGGGGAAGTTGGATGCTGGCAGGGAGATTTTCCCCTTGCATAAAAGACAAAAATCATTTTCTTCTGCGTGAGGCTTATATTTGTTCCAGAACACCTCCCTGTTGGCAGCCCAAGGGCTGGAATTATTCACTCCCTCTTCCAGAAACAGGAGGTTGACTACGGTTCACACACACCGCTGGCCAGCATCTGGAGCACAGGCCCTACTATGATACATTGATCTCATTGAATCATTCAGGTTGGAAAAGAACCCTGAGATCCACAAGTCCAACCCCAGCCCCTGATCCTACCCTGGCACAACTCAAAGCCATTACCTCTTGTCCTATCGCTCCTGTTGATTTACCCCATGTTAGGGTTAGTGTCCTTGCAAGCATGTTATTTAGAAGCAACAGGATCCCCCAGTTTGCAGAGCAGAGCAGAAAGTGTCTCCGGCATGTATCACATACCTCAACATTACTGGGAAAAGCAGCCCTGTTCCTAAAAGGTCTTCTCTGAGTTGATGGGTTAAAATGTGACTCCCAGTAGCAGCCAGGGGGTTTAAGTTAAGCTGAACTATCCTCAGTTAGTGCTAGTATTGTTATGAAGCTGAAGGTAAGCATTTGGGCTGGGTCTCCATCCCTTTCTTCTTTATACAGCAACTCAGTGTCCACATGATGCCCTGGTTTCCATCCAGCACATCTCTGATTTCCATAAATGAGGCAAAAGTGCTGCCACAATATAGGTCAGATAATTAAATACTAGTACCTAGAATTATTTATGAGACTTTATAGCTATGCAAATTGGGCACTTGAAGCACTTTCATAAGTATTCATGAGTAACCACAAGGAGATCAACTGAAGCCACCAACTGAATACAAGGGTTGGGATTGATCTCAAATTAGTGTTGGTGAGAGGAACTTCTCTCCAGGCCAGTCGCTGTCCATGCAACATGGGAAGGACTGTTTTTCAGTTTTCTGTTTCTTCACAGGATGAGTTAAAGGTTAAACATCACCAGTTCAGTGCAAAGGAAGAGGCCGTCAATGTGGTTGCGTGGAAGAATGTGTGTTTGTGTCTTTGCAACTCAAGGATTAAGGCCAGTTGCAGAGCTGGTGGCAGAAGTGAACCAGGCCTGGGGGCTGTGTGGGCTGAAGGCAGCATGAGGGTTGTAGGGGTCATGGTGCACCTTGCAGTGGGTTTGGGGAGCTCTCCTCACCCCCAAAGGACAGCAATGATCATGGGCGGAGGTGGACTGTAGAACAAACAGCCCCAGCCTGAGGAGCACTGCATACCCTTAATGCACCACAGGCATTTGCACTCTCTGCATAGAAGACACATCCTTGCCCAGATTGCATGCAAGTGCATGTATGAAAGCACACGTGTGCAATCCCAAGTTCTCCATTGTACCCCATTCAGACCCACAGCAGCCATCCTCCCCCCCAGCATCAACAGATCTCCCCATACATGGTACTTGGTCTCAGTCCAGACCCAGACAAGTGTTTCTCCTTGGAGAAGTCCTTCTTGATCCGCTCACATTTATTCTCTTTATTTTCTGTGCTTCTTCCCTTTGCCGAGCACATATTTCCTTTTCTCATTGGCCAGATATCTCCCAAATTTCACAAGAAAGAAACCTCTTTCAAGTCAGAATAAAACAAACAAGGTCATTGGAAAAGATAAAAAATAATGAGTTCCTTTCTGTAGGACTCCTTGCTCATCTCTCCCCCCTCCTCCCCCTTTTCATCTCACTCCAGAAAAAGAAAAATAAATCTTTACTAATCCCTTTGGAGTTTCTTCCTCCAGACCCGCCTGTGATGTGAGCTGTAGCCACATGAAAACGTGGACTCAGACTCCAGGAAAATCAGATTATCGCTTGGGCCCCCAATGCACCCCTTCCTCCTTTACCTCAGACCCACTGCTCCAAGCAGGAGCCACACTACAGAGAGTGATGAAACTCCCTAGGTTGGGTTTTAAATAGTTGATGAAAGGGGAATGTGTAAGGGATGTAGGAAGGGAGTTCTTGGGGAAACAAGGTGATTTTGGACAACCTGTGCCTTGTTCAGTCCCTGTGGGTTGGTCCTACCCTGAGGGTCTCCAGTTAACAAATTCCATGTATCCAATGGAGGGGAAAACTTTTCTATAAGTTGTACTTATTTTGTTCTGCTGCTTTATAAAAAGGAATATTCTTCTAGATAATGTGCCAAAGTGACATTTCAGGCTGAAATGGAATAAAACATTTCATTTGATCTAAAATTAATCGGGGTGGGAGGAGAAGGATTTATTTTGGTAGGGGAAAAAATAAAATAAAATAAAAATCAAAGGGTCTGTACTGTGCATGGATCAAAATCACTCCTCGGCTGCAATTTTTTTGGGGGGTAGCGAGCTGGGAAGTTTCTCATTTATCCAACTCTAATTGGAAGCCCTGAACCGATGAGTACTCTCCATTTGCAAAATGCAAAGCATGAATGGGCCTGGTGGGAAGAGGTCGGCCTTGCTCTTGCTTCCCATTTCTTGGCTTGCCTGCTCTTGCTAATCCAGATATGCTGGGAAGGAGGGGGCCTGCATTAAAGAGACACTGCAGAAGACACTTCTTATCCTCTGCGCAGAGCTACAGGGGGTCCTGGTTCTCATCACACTGAAAGGCAGCATGCCTGCTTTGTTTGCTAACCTTGAATTGTGCGTTAACCTCAGTCCAAGTGTTAGTGTGAGCAAGGATGTCTGGAACCATCGTGGGCTCAGGTGTCTTCTCCTGCCTAACTCAGTGGTCCTGGGATGCACCCATCCCCTTGGAAGACACAGGGAGGATCCAATCTGCCCCATTAGACCCCTAGGCAAGGCTGGACCAGACCCCATGCCCATGCCTTGGACAAGGCAAATCCCAGCCTTCATCCACCCTTCTGGCCATCAGACCTCCAAGGGTTCTGAATGGGGAGGTCTGCAATCACAGAGGGCAGGGAGAAGAGAAGGAACATGCCCTGCAGCTGGCTCTGCTACTCTCTGCTATCCCATAGCTGATTGCAGTGGGCACCCAGCCCAGCCGGGTCTGTATGTGCCTAAAGCAAATTCTCTTGCATGGTAAAATCTACCCTGAAGCCACTGCCTGCAAAGAAATGCCGGGCTTTAATCCCAACCTGCCTGAATTTTCTGCGTGTTTGTAAAATAAATGATCTCTCTGTGCTTAGTCAAAGCAGTTATTAATGTTTCCATTTCAGAAGAGAAGCGTGGTGTAATTTCAGTACCTGCTAGTTTTGAATAATGAACACATAAAGAAGAAATAATCAACGCTTATTCTTAAGACGTAGGTAACAAGAAGGCAGGGCTACTTATGACCTGACCTTGGATGGGAACCACCAAAAAGCTTCCCCGTGAGCTGGAAACCCTCACCGAACCCCAAAGTTCTGCCTGTGGTCCAGGCATGGTGCTTTGTGGGGGTGACGGATCATGGTGCTGATGAGCAGCACGATGAGCCGCTCCACGCCACGCTCATCACGGTTCATTACAAAGGGACACGAATACCCTGGAAGAATCCTAACCTAATGAAAGTCTTATTTTCCAGAGTAACAGTTCATTACTGGCCTCGCTGTGCAGTCAAAACCCCTAAGGTGGAAAAAAAGAAAGAAAGTGCAGGGCTGCTGGATGTGTAACAAAATCCTCGCGGGGTTGGACATTTACAATTCTGCTATATTTCTGCAGGGGGAAGGATGCTGCTTGCTCCAAATCCTAGAGTTTTTTAGGGGTTTATGAGTTGTTTCTTTTTTAGAATCCTACGGGTGTTTTAGGATGCTGTCGCCATGTGTTGCTGCAATGACCCTCACCTTGGATTAGACAGCAGTGTCTGTATGCAGGTGTCTCTGTGACCTGGCATAGGAAAAGGCACTGGCAGCTTGGGAGCCCAGGCTGAACCATATAGACAACATGGCAGGCTAAGCTGGGTGAGCTCCAGGGCAAAAGCACCTGAGCATCCTCTTGCAGCTCCATGAGGGATGCTGTGTTCTGCCCTCAGGAAGCAGGAGAGGGTCCTGACTGCAAAGGGAACTGCCCAGAGCTGAATGGGTAGGAAGAGGGGAGCACCAGCATCCCCCAGAGCACACACAGCCCCAGCCCCCACACTCCCCAGGACTGCCACCACAAGCTGTGGTCCATGGACAACCTGCCAGCAGCCTGCAGAGACGTGTCTGGTAAAGCAAATCTGTTCATCCTTGCTTCCAGCAGTAAAAGAAGGCAGAATATTGTCAGCCGTGCCTTTTTTTTCTCCCCATGTGTTCACAAAGAAATGCAAAACAGAGCAAGAGTGCCAAGTGAGAGCCTCTCCTCACCATGGAAGGAGCTGCACCTCCCGGGGTCGTGGTGCTTCTGTCCAAGCCCAGCACACCAATCCATCTGCCTATGTTATTTAGGAGTGCAGGGGCCAAAGAGCCAGCAGTATTAAGACCATGACTCTTCTTTGGGCGATGGGAAGATGGCTCCTAACTCACCTGGGTCTGCAGCACCCAGTGGAACAGTCCCTGGAGAGCGGGAGGTCTGGATGTTGGCTCCGAAGTCAAAGCAGGAGATCTGTATTGCAGCCAGAAAGCAGCAGCTCCTTCGCTCCGCTTTACAACCATGGCCCACCTTCCTCACACACATCTGCCAGCTATTCCTGGCAGCCTGGGCTGTTTAAGAAATGAGCACTAACCCACATGGAATTTTGCAGAATTACAGTTATTTGCACCTGGTCCAGGAAGGAAGAGGGCTTGTCTCTGCTAACAGCACCGACAGAAAGTCACGTACTGGGTCTCAAATTTGCCTGCACTCCCTCTGTTATCAAAAGGAGGAGAACCCTCCAGAAAACCTCTGAACCCACCTGCAATGAACACTCCTTTGGGCCAAGACTTCTGCCCGAAACTTGCTTCTGCATGGACTGCAGAGAGCAGTAAAATGAGCACACACCTAACCCTTACATGGCTGGCAAGGGGTAAGGTATCCCTGTCCATATGCTTGAATACATAATTTCTTCCTGACATCCTTCCCAATTATTAGTAGCATCTCCTCCCAGCTTCTCTACCTTGGACATGTCCATCGCTGTGACGGGGAAAGCACAGGGGTGGGTTTGCCACGACCCCATCCCATCTCACCCTTCCACAGCACTCAGCTGTTTTGTCTCCTTCCCATTGTGGCCTATGGGCTAATCCCAAATAAAATACAATATCCCCTATCTTCTCTCCCCTGGTGGCTTCAGAATGCCCAAAGGAATGCATAAGGTAGAGAAATGAAAAGTCAGCATTCTCATCTCCACCTCCACTGTAGGCCTGAAGGGTGAACACAGCTCCCAGAAACCCATCCAGCCACTCCTAGAGATCACATATAGTTCTTGGGAGAGAAGGGAATGCAAAGCCAGTCTCTCTATTTATCATATTTGCAGGTAATGGCATGCTAATACAATTCATTAACACTCAGACACTGCTCATTAGTGTCTTTTCACTTTCCTGTTGCAGGGCCCATATTTCTATTTTACACATAATCTGTTTTACTAAGCAGTTCCTTAATAGAAAGAAAAGTATTATCTTCCATGCAGATTTTGCTTAAATCCCCTTGAATTTAATTAGGCCCCAAAAGATTCAAGGAAGTCTGAGTACGTATCTGAACTGCAGAAGACTCAGGTGTACTCCACCTGCAAAGCGTTTAATTTTTACTGATCACTGCTACGTGCTCCACGTTCTCTCTCCATGTGATGTCAGGCAATATAATTATTCTACATTTCAATTGCAGCCATCCTGGGAAAGCATTTCTATCTTTCTTTCTTTGGTAATATCTCCCCAATGGCAAAATCCAATCATCAGCCTCTGCCAAGGGGCTCTACTCAAAGGTCCCTTGGAAAACAACCCCAACCAAGGTCAACCAAGCATGACCCCAAAGTCCTTCCCAGCTGCTTTTCTGCATGCACAATGAGCCCTCCAGGGCAATGGATGGTCTCTACACTGAACTAAACCCCAATCAGATGTTAGCACTGGAGAAAGGGGGGGGGGTTGGTCCTGGTAAAGCTCAGCATTCACAGCATCTCACCTGGTGTGAGGCTGAACCAGCCCAGAGTGTGTCCCAGGACCATGGGAGGAGAACACAGTGTGGGTCCAACCTCACCACCCTTTAGTGATGCTGGTTCTTACCTTGTCCTGCCCTTGTCCAGATCAGTCCTGACAGCTGAGATGCATCTCCAGCCCAGGACTTGTCTACTCACTGGTTCCAAGGGCAAGGACTCGTTGAGGAGGTGATGACTGGGAAGACTATGACCCAAACTGAAGCCTCCTGGAGTTCTACTCTTGCCCCCATGAAATTAACAGTCAGGAAGCTTAAAATTAATCAAAATGTTATTTGTTTTCTCTCTTTAGCAGCAGGGGTGCTCAAGAAATGTGTAGATGTGCTCAAGAAACACAGAGATGCGGCACTTAGGGGCACGGTTTAGTGGGCATGATGGTGATGGGCTGATAGTTGGACTTAGAGTTCTTTTCCAACCTTAACAATTCTATTGCTCTCCGAATCCTCTAATGGATGTTAATGGCTTTGCCACCACCATTGCCCATCATACAGCCTCTCTTCTAAGAGCCGAGCAGGAACTGCATTCCCCAGCAGCCTCATATCCTCTCACTGCTGGATCTTCCCCTCCTGCCTGGGTGGAAGGCTCCGGAGCTGCCATTCCTCCTCATTACCATAAAGCAGTCAGCTGCAGATTGTTCTACATAATGCTGCGACCACAATTTCATCTGTAGCTTTAAACAAATGGGAAAGTGTTCTAAAATGTGGGCTTTTATTGAATTAAATATTAACATAAATACAAGGCTGAATGCAGCGCTGGATTATTAATTTTAATATTTAATCCAACCAGAAAGCTTATGGTTGTGTTAGGGTGGTTTGTTTTCTTTCACCCAATTCATTTCCCCATCAACACTGAAATGAAGTTTTCTTAATGAAGGAAAGTGATCAGGAAGGTGTGCTCTCGTGTTACAGAATATTAAAGGCTGGTGGCTGAGCGCATACAAATATAAAGTGAGAGCAGTAGCAATACCCTTGGGCTGGTATGGATAAGAACAGAAGGAATGCCACGAATAGGATGCATCGCTCAGAGGATGCTCAGGACAATGATGTGCTACTTTTCCTTGGGTCAGCACCAAGCAGAGCATGGCAGGCAGGTGGAGGAAGGACATCCCGACGTGCCAACACATCCTTCTGTTTCGTTCTTTAAGCTCTTAAGCTGCTATTTGAATGTTAGCTGTAAAACACTGAACCCATTAGCAACAAAATGAAGAACCCTCTTTTAATCCAGAATGGAGGGCCGGGCGGATGTCTCAGCCTGATGTGCTGCTGCAGCTTTTTGGCATAAACTCTGCCATTCCCCAGGGCAATGGAAAGGGGATCTACCTCAATCAGGTCCTGTGAGTCCCCAGCCCAGCACTGCTGGGTGAAGGGGCAGAAAAGGCATAAGAAATGATTCAGCTGCTTGCTGGAGAGCGATCCTTTGAGATGTTGCAGGCTTCACCTGTCACCACCAACCCAACAAACACACTGAGCTGCCAGCAGCAGCGTGCTGGGGAGCTGGAGATGAAAGGGTGCCAATGCAGAGAGACAAAGCCTGCCTGGGAAGCAGTGACACGGTGATTGTTGTTATTGCTTATAATCACACGTAATGACAGCACAGGAGAGCACTGCGGCCATTGGGAATCAATTCACAACAAGGCCCCCCCTCGCCTGAGAGAAAGAAACAATGAGAAACGTCCAAAAACTTTGAGGGTAGTCAACGATGAGCACCACGAGTTCGTGCCTTGATTGCATGCCGGATGCATGTGTCTCCTCATCAAGGGGGCTGGGAAAGCTGCATGGCCAGCTCAGCTCATGCAGGAGCAGCTACTGCCCGCTGCAGGGTGTGTCAGGCTGAGCCATCAGAATGCACTCTGCAAAGCAGCAGCACTGTGAGCTCTGTGCTCCTCACAGCCCTTTGCTGAGGATAAGCCAGAGCTGTAATGGTGTGCAGGTGGAGCAGCAGGTGCTGGGCACTGGGAGAGCCTCCTCTCTGCTCTGCTCCCCATGGCATCACTCCATGATGGGCTCAGCATTGCCAAAGGCCTCCTTCACCTTCCTCACCTTCAGTCCCCCTCCCACCCTCTCAAGGAGGCACAAGCAGTGCTGGTACTCACGATTACAAACTCTGAGATGTTCTCCACCAACCCACAGCAGTTTATCTAGTAGCTCTCTAGATAAGCACAATTCCATGGGACAAACTTGCTCCACTCTGGAAAGCTGGTACCCATCACTCCTTTCCTGAAGGTTCTTCTTTAACACAAGGAAAGCAAGAGCAAGCAGCAGCCTCCAGCCTGGCATTGAGCAGGAGGGTCCTTGTCTTTGTGTGCACTAGGGGAGGTGGGAAGCTCTGCTTCAAGAGTTTTGTCCCTAAGACACCCTTGCATGTGTAGGAGAGCCCAGGCTCAGCTCTCTCTTGTCACAGCTGCCATCAGGCTGCAGAGATGCTGACTGCCACGAGAGGACACCATCCTACCTCCGACTTCCTCAGCGCTCAGCCCTCGGTATAAATATCCATAATAATATTACAGGGATCGAGTGGAACACACACGTCGGAGAGGAGAGCAAGAAAGAAACAATATGTTGATCATCCTGCTCTAGCCAGTGAGAGCGCTGCCCTGCCATTTATTTCTGCAGCAAGTATCCCTTTAAACATACAAATCGCAAGGACATTAGGCTGTAATAGGCAGCCCAGGGATTAGTTTGAATATACTTCATCTGGTGGTTTGTGCGTGTGCATGCGGGTGCGTGTTGGTTGACTTTAAAATGGAATAAACCACATTTAGCAGCTAGGTAGCTATGGAAACATAACCAAAATTGTTCTACCACCTTTCTGCCGCACTGCTTCCCCGCAGCCCTGCAAATACTGTCAGGGGAGGGCTGAATATTGTTTCTTATAAATAATAGAACGTAAAGAGCTACAGAAAGAATCATTGAATTAGGATGATGGTTCGGGGGAAAAAAAAAAAAAAAGCCTGCCCGGTAAATGTAATATTAGTTTCTGATGACTTAGCAATGATAAGAGACTTAATTTTATTCTTTTGTATTTTTGCAGCTTGCAGAAAGACGTGGGGCGAGGAAATGTATGTATTTTGGTCATGTACTCGTGTGGAGGTGAGTATGTGTGTGTGTGTGTGTATAAACACATGAACACAAACGCTGTCAGCTGCATCCACACCAGCAGCAACACACCAACAGCAGTCAGCGTTTGGAAAGCACTTACCTGCTGCCCCAGCCTACACCTGGGCTCTGCCCACCCCCCAACCCGCTCCAGCCCCACATTCGTTCCCAAGTGAGGGGCTCACAGCTGAAGGGGCCTCCCAAGATGCTGCTGAAATTGGGCAAGGGAGGCTGAGAACGGAGGTTCTCATCTGGAGGATGGGGCCAAGGGATGAGGTAGGATGTGCTGTCAAGGAAGCAAATGGCAACGTGGTTTTGGTCAGATGTACCACCTCTTACTGATGGTCCAACGTGGATGGGGGTTTTTGGGTGCTGTCCCAGTTCAGCATTACCAAATTTCAAGCAGAGCCAAGGCTAGGGTTTCTAAATAGCATTAGCACAGATGCAGAGCAGATGCTTGTCCAGCTCCACATCCAACTCCCCCAAGCCACCCAGGGCTTTCTTCCTCTCATTTTCTCCTTCAGATCTGTCCACTTTAGCTCAAGTTCTCGAGCTATGTTCTCAAGTTCTCCCACTATGGAGTCCCTTTAATTCCTCTTCTAGCTTCCCTTGGCCCCAAGAAACAGACTCCAGAAGCACGGGGAGCACCTAGGATGGGGATGCCCTGTGGGTGCACCCAGCAGCACAATGGCAGCCTGTTTTACTCTCCATTTCTTTCCCCTTAACTTGGACTGCCCATTCTCACAGTTAGACTCATAGATTCACATAACAGTTGGGTTGGAAGGCACCTTACAGCCCACCCAGTCCTACCCCTGCCACGAGCTGACTGCCCCCCACCAGCTCAGGCTGCCCAGGGCCCCATCCAGCCTTGCCCTAAGCACCTCCAGGGATGGGGCATGCACCCCTACCCTACAACAGATTTCCTGCTTCAGATATGGGATTCATCAGAATGCCAGCTGCTCCATCCTGCCTTCTGGAGGAGCTTCATGGCCCCATACCATCATTCTGAGGTTAGCAGCAGGCTCCTCTCCAGGCCTATGTGTTGTTACTTTAACAATCAGAGGGATGGAAAAACAAAACCCTTTACTGTCTATTGTTAAACTTTACTGTCTAATGTTTTAATAAACAGTCAAGTTCTTCCTCTGATCGTTAAATCAGCAGTAAAGCAGTATGGAGACGGGTTTATGAGATCCTATCTGCATCACTAACATACAAATGTGAGGTCTTGGCAGCTGCGAGCAGCTACGCCCCATCACATGGCTTCCTGCCCACTTCGAGGGCTGGATCTGCTGCGGGTTTGGAAGAGGTACAGCTCCTCCTGCCTGCTGGGAGACGGGCAGAGAGAGACCTCACAAGGGCCCTGCTCAACCTTCCCTACCAAACTCCACACCAATGGAAAGAAATTGGTGCTGGTATGAAGAATGTCCCATCCCCAGGAAGGGGACATCCTCCTTGAGAAATCAGACAGGGAACATCAGCCCACAACGGGACAGGGGTGTATCCCAGTGTACGCCCTGCAGCAGCCATTCTGGCTCCATGCTCTACAGCAGTAAAGCCAGGCTAATGCACTTGTGTGCCATACCATTAGTGTCGAAAGAAACTTCAACCCTTTCTTATCTCTGGGACAATTCGTGTTTGCCTAATGGCACTAACCCCCCTTTAATCTCTGGTTTTCCAAGCATCCCCAGCCTGCAGCCCTGCAGCTGTGTGCCGCGTGGCTCCGAGCGCAAGCAGCCACGGTGGTCTGTTGCATTCATTCCATGTAGGGCTCACT
The DNA here is from genome assembly GCF_054131305.1 of Coturnix japonica. Classification (NCBI taxonomy): domain Eukaryota; kingdom Metazoa; phylum Chordata; class Aves; order Galliformes; family Phasianidae; genus Coturnix; species Coturnix japonica. The sequence continues at coordinate 4,377,775 of NC_140674.1, read as the reverse complement.
TCTTCTAAACACTTCCCAAAACGTATATCTGCCACTTCTCTTCCAAGAGGAGCAATGATTGCCTTACCCATCTCCAAAGTCACTTCTAATAGATCACAGTTGTCGCATCAACTTTGATCACCAAAAGAGAGGATTTATCTCCTTGGGGGTGGTGGCTCTGTCAGCAATAGACACCAGGTTTCCTGCCTGCTGCCATTTGTGGGTTGTTGCAACCATTTGTCCAGTCATAAAATTATTAGCACATTATCCCTAGGCAACGACTCGCAATTTTCTCTTTTTATTACTCAATAAACAGTTTGGAACCCAACCCCCCCAGAGTGAGAATAGAAACCAACCTACTGCTTACACATCCATAAGTGACGCCACAAAGAGAGAAGGGTGTGGGGACACAGAAATGCCACTATACATACATACATACATACATATATACATACATACATACATATATACATACATACATACATATATACATATATACATATATATATATATATACAAAAGAAGATGAATATCTTGCACGATTTTTGTCATAATGGAAGTAGAACTGTGGCTTAGGACATCTGCAGAGGGATGAGGGAATAGAGACAAAGCTTGGAGAAGACTCACAAGGAGAAGGCTGCTGACACAAGATTTCCTCCACCCTGGTTTTCTATATGCAGCCCCAAGTGCCAACACTTCCTATTGAGCACGTCTGGGTGCCCAGATAGCATTGGGTAAGAAAAAGTCAGCTCTTAGTTGACTCAGTGTAGCTGTATTAATTCCAGCTTATTACTACAGCTATTTCTTTTAGCAATGGATAGGGGAAGGGGCTTGTATCGGGAAGGGGATTTTCTAAATGAAAACGAAATGCGGTTTATGGAGAGTGAAAACTGCTCCCAAATCCAAGTCTAATTGAATAAGAAATAACCTGGATGCTTTCTTTCCATTCATAAGCTTGTTAAAATTCCCAAAGTATGTATACATAATCTTACATTTACTAAACAAATCTATTCCATTTCTTTGTTGTTTCTGCATGACATTTTCTATTCCAAAGCTGACCTGTTTTGAGGAGTAAGAAAATTAGCTGAATTCCCACAAATCCAAACACTTAATTCTGGTTGAACAATATATCAGGAGGTTTCTTTTTACCCTTTCTCCAAAGAAATACACTCCTCACAGGGAGAGGGAGCTACCAGAATGGATTTTACTTATCCTTTTGAAGTCCATTTCAGCCATAGAAAAGGGGGGGAAAAGCCTGTAGACAATCTGCACAGCAATGATTTCCAGCCTACGTTCATGTTCAAAATCGTTCCCATGGATTTGGGATATAGGAATTTCAAGCGTAGGTACTGGTTGGTGAATTGAGCAATGGATTTTGCCTGCAACAAAGGTCTTTTGGGGGGGCAGTATCTCACAGAAAAGAACCGAACACGGGCTACAGTGCCCTACTGGCTCTCAGCATCCTCACTGCAGTTTGTTGGCAGCTTTGGAAATCAAGGTGAGTGCAGGCTTTGTATCACACGCCGGCCAACCTCTGGATGAAGTCACTCAGTTCAGGGGCAGCTTGTCAAAGTCATTCTTCTAATGTTTTGAACATTTCCCCTGCCAGTATTTGATTAAAGAGATTTTTAATCAGCTCAAGACATCTTGCACTATGGATGATATTGGTGTGAGAGGGAATAAATAGCTCTCAACCGTCTCAAAATCCAAAGATACGTGTTAAGAGGATCTGTGCAAGACTGCCTGTTGTTTTTGGAGATGCATATTAATAAGGATCACTCACTCTTTGGCAATACTTCCAGTCCACAGGAAGCAGCCATTAACATAGCTGGGGAAGGCTGTTGCACTGGAAGGTATGATCAAGCTGACATGGCAGGAGGTTTTCCTTCTGATGCAGACCTCTTTCCTTTGCAGCCATGCTATGCCACTCTCCTCCTCTGCAACAACGCTGGGGCTGGAGAAAAAAATAAACCCATTTGCGTTATTATTTGCACATCTCAGAGCCTTTGCTCCAGGCTGCCCGCAGGCACAGTTGGCCAACTCAGTGCCTTCACCAGGTTTCCTTGACGATGTCTAAAATACTTTCTTTCTAAAGCTGGACTCGGAAGCACGGATCTTGTCTGCACACCAGCCTCTTGCAAAGCCGGTCTCTGTTTGAAGTCAGTTGCCTGAATATGGGATGGAGTGAGAACTGTGTAGCTTTCTGATGGCGGAACACAAAGCTCAACTTGCAGAAACTTTTCACAAAGGGTTGTGTTGGGACTGTGCAGCGCAATCAGTGCATGAGCTGTTAACGTGGAACTCGTGATTGCTCGTAGCAATCACGGGGTCTGAAAACACAGCAGGATTCAAAGGAAGATCAGCCACTCACACAAGGTAACAAGGACATCTTAAAATGAGCAGCTATTGAATTGGGATTCAGAGCTAATTTATCCCAAAGGAAGGTTATTTGTTAACTGCCTCTTGAAGAGTTGCTGATAGAGCTGGAGGAAGGGTGACAATTCCTCTTCACAGCCACCCCCAAGGATTATTCTTTCTCATCTGGAATGAAAAATGAAGTTTCTTGAAAGTGGGGGACAGGGACTGCAGACAGCAGCATAGATGCTGCAGGGATCACGTCTCTGTTGCCTTAGCAAGATGGATTCTCCAGCTCCAGAATCCAGGGCTGACCTGAATTTGCTCTTGAGGCTCACTAGCTCACTCTCTGCTCCATTTTCAACTCTCTTCCTTCCACACAGAGCTCTGAATTCAAAAGCCCTCTTTAGAAACAGATGGGTGATATTCAGCTGCCAAAACACGAGGACCTCATTCTGTTTGGGCTGTCCGAGGGTATTCCTCTCAGCTTGTTGCCACTCCAGATGGGCATCAGCATCCCAAGGATGCTTATCTGTATTTGCATCTACTGTAGAGATGATTGGTATCTGTGGCTGTTACCAACCACTGTGGATAGGTGCCTGCACTCCAAGCTGGCAGTGAAGAGGAATTGTCACCCTTTCTTCAGCTCTATCAGAATCTCTTCAAGAGGAGGTTAACAAATGACCCTCACTTGGGATAAATTAGCCAAATAACAAGCACTTGAAAGACAGAAGAGCCTCTTATTTAGGCAAGAAAGTGTTTATTCTCTCTCTAACTACTCCTACTGACACCATTAGCTGACGGTGATCAAGATTGAAGTGAAAACACTGGACTGCCAGTGCCTGTGTTCCTCACTAAGGCATAATCCTAAGGAGGAAGGCTAGGATATCCACCACCCTCATCTCTACACCTGATGAGCCACACACAAGACACCAGACTCCCACCACCAGAAGCAACACTGCATCCCACTGCAGCCACTCCCAGGTACTCACCTTTGAAGCCTGGTGACACCATCACCATCACCACTCACCATCAGGCCTGGTGACAGCAGCTTCATCAAAGTCCAAAGGGAGATTTACTCACCTCATGTGTGCATGACATTGCTCCTTCATTACCATTCTTGCTCCCTTGTTTTGATAACAAAGTGATCATTGGCCCTTTGTTGACCAGTTCCAGAAATCAGAAATGTTATAAATACATCAGCCCTTACTTCTTTCCTCTAAACTCCTTGCAATACTTCTCACTATTTCTCTTAACATCTCAATGAGACACACTTGGGCCCTGCTTACTTCCAAGCACATACACAGTCATGATGTTTCCATGTGGGCATCACTGCGCAGAGGAAAGTTTCCTCCTGAGGGTGACAGAGCCGGTCAAGAGAAGGAAGTCCCCTAAAATATCAATGATATAATGGTGAGATGGAGAGGTTCAATGTTAACCTCTCTGGGTGACTGTGAAAGAGTCAGGAATCAGTGATTGAGAAGCAGGGCTGCATCCTTCTTGCCAAGTGGGTCACACTCTTCAGCCAAACTACCATCCCCAACCAGACAGTGTTGAGCATCCATTTCAACCATCCATTTCAACCATCCATTTGAACCATTCGCTCCAACCATCTAATTGTTCTACCAGACAGAAATAATTTAACACCCTAAAACCTCACTTGAGGGGATCACGGTGTGGAGAAGGCACTGCCACAGGAGGCACAGAGCCCCAGAGCTCCTCACCAGAGGCAGGGAGGCAACTTTGAAAGAGAGCAAAGACAAAAATGAGGCTGTGAGCAGCAAAATAAATCAGTGACAGAGTTTCACAAAAAGACAAATGAAGTTGAAACCCATCCTTGTTTATTTTAATGTTTGGAATGTTTCCGAGGTGATTTATGCCCCCACTTGAATGTATTTTTCTCCCTCTGTCTTTCTCTCTCCCTTCTTTCATTTTATTTATTTATTTATTTAACAGAAAAAAAATATATATTTGGGAGTTAATTGGATTTCCAGGCTTTGCAGCCAGACACTGTAATTGATCTCTGAAGAGATGGATTTGTCAGTTGGCTGGGCATGCATCTGACAACATGAGAGGGAAGGAATGAAGAACTCCCCCTGCATGCAGAGCCAAGGTGTGTTCCAACAGCTGAGCCCCTCAGCACTGCCCCAACCTGTGCCATTGCTGCCCCATTTTTCTACCTTTGCCCTATATTTCCCAGTCAACTTGTGACTTTGGGCCTTTTCAGGTAAGAAAGCTGTGAGATCTGAATGAGACAATCCCCTTACCCAGAGCTGTGTCTCTAAGGGTTTATCTTGGCTTCTGTGCCATCCCAGCTCCTCAAAGCTCCAGCAAAAACACACGTTTACCTTCTCCCAAGACATGGGGCGTTCCCTGCTTTTCAAGCCTGTTCTGCTTTGCAAGCCTGTTATTTCCAATGCATGGATGCACCAACTGAGAGTCCCCACAGCAGCAGCTCCAGCCACCAGCCAGCACTCCTCCTCACCTCATCTCAACCCTTAACTCATCTCTGCTTTCATCAGGCAGCACCTTCACCCAGTCCCCTGGGGTTTCTTGTCATGGCAGACTGGTTCAGAGGAAGCACCACCTCACCCAAGCAGTTTCTAAGCATCCCCACCAAGTCAAGCTCACACTGACTAGCAGCACAACAAACCTATGGCCATACCCAGTGTGTTTAGATCATGAGGATAATAAAATCCCCACTTTGGGCTTGCGAATATGCTCCAAATAGCTGAGCTGCCTGTATACACAGAATCATAGTGACATCTCCCACTTCCCACCAAGCCTCCGTGAGCAAAGAGGGGTTACTTCTCTGTTGTATGTAGCTAATTTAAATTCTGGTCTTGTCCCAGCTACTGCAAGAGACCTGATCCTGCTGCTCTGAATGGAGCTCTATTGGAGGCTGCTGCTTTTTAAGGTTCCTCACTCAAACCTGTCATGGCCACGTGTTCTCTGCTGCCCATCTCAAGCAGATGGCAAACAGCCGTTCCCGACAGACTGCAGCAAGCTCCAGCACTCCCGTGGGGAATTCAAGTTTGCACAGATCTCTGCAGGTGATTCCACATGGGAACTCGGCACAAAACGAGCACGGGAGAAAACTTCAAGAGGCATCAAAGAACGGGCAAGAAAGGCATTTTGGGGAGCATGCTTGGCAGGGTGAGCTCTGGTTTCTCCACCAGAGCACCCTTCTCCCATCACAAAGGTATGTGCTCAAGCCCCATTTAACTTTTGGTTGTGGATGCCCCATCCCTGCAGGCATTCAAGGCCAGGCTGGATGTGGCTCTGGGCAGCCTGGGCTGCTGGTTGGTGACCCTGCACATAGCAGGGGGTTGGAACCAGATGATGAGCATTGTGGTCCTTTTGAACCCAGGCCATTCAGTGATTCTATGATTTATCCCAAATCCCAAGTCACTGGTACAGCTCCCAGGGAGCCAGTGAAAAATCATCAGTCTTCCTGAGCCACAGACCCCCTTCTGTTTGCAAGCAAGCCAAAGGAATGCACCACATTTCCATTCACCTGCCAGCTTGCCCAGGAGATGAGCAATTGTGGTCCTTTTATCTGTTACAGCCCTGTCTGAAAAGCCTGGCAGAGCCTGCTCCTATGCGAGTTAGTTGCACCGTGCTGATGTTTTGCTGCTAGAAGCAGCCCTATAATAATTGACCCAGCTTTTCTGTGCTGCTGACACCACCTGGCACGGCCTGGCAGAAGGAAACACTGCATTTGCACAATGCATAATTAAATACAGAGCAAACTTCCACGGGAAGCTGCTGCGGCCAAGAATTTGTGACATTTCGGAGGGGAAGTGTGGATAACAAGAATAGCCAGAGTAACGACAGCTAAATACCAACACGCCTGTTGACAGTGCTATTGATATGGCAGGCAGCCTCCAGTTATTGGAGATGATACCCTGTGATGGATCTGCCTTCTGCTGCACCTCCCACTGCAACGGCTGCTTGTGGCATTGCTAGGAGAGGTCAGCGCTGTGCAGGCACTGCAGATCCCCTCTTCTAGTGGTTTTTTTTTTCCCCCTAGTGTATGTGTTGAAAATATTACGCAGCTTTGTTTTGTTGTTGCTTGCACTGGATATAAAACTCAGCGCGATGGGAGCGTTCCAGAATTGCAAACCTTGTTTATAGGCAGGAATATTGCTTTGTGCAGGTGTAAGGTATCACTCACGGCGGCATTACAGCTCCTACACACTGTGACAAGGAAGCAGCTCACAAACGGTCACGCAAAGGAAAACATCTGTTACAAGCTAGCAGGTACACAGATCATCAGCAAATTGCACAGCTTGTGCCTGATTTTCCCCTTGCTTTGTTTCGCAGCTTGCAGCAGTGCAGCTCAGGAGCAGAGGGGGATGCGGTGAACACTGCTGGGGCCATGCAGCCCCAGGGCCAGTGCCTGCAGATGTGTATTGAGCCACTTCTGTTTAACTTGGGTGCACTTCTTTTTGCCTCCACCTCGCGCACAGCAGATTTCCTGATTGTGGCTGGACCTTCCCATCTGCTCTGTGTTATGGAGCTTAGATCAGGAAACAGCAGGATTCTGTTTCCATCATACAGGATCTCTGGTTGATCTCTAGCCAGCCTCAGCACTCAGCTGTGCTTCCCATCATTGTGTACAATGGTCAAAAAGGAGGATCCCCTTGTGCCCTCCTGACTGCCCACTGCCTATACTCCCACCCTTCTAGATGGACTCAGACAGCTCAGACACAGCCCCCAACACTGTCTGTGACCAAACCCCTCCTCCTGCTCAGCCTTCACAACCGTGCCCCATTGAAAGCTCTTGCTTTATCCTCTAATCCATGCCTGGAGGTGTTCAAGACCAGGCTGGATGGGGCCCTGTGCAGCCTGGTCTAGTATCAGATATGGAGGTTGGCAGCTCTGCCTGTGGCAGGGGGATTGGAGCTTCATGATCCTTGAGGTCCCTGGCAAGCCAAGCCATTCTATAACATGTTCTGCCCCCATCCATGGACATCCTCCCTCCCTCCGTCAGAATGCCAAGGGTTTAACTTCACATTTTCTTTCTATATATGTATATGATCTTTTCCCTTTGGGCAAAGCAAACGGGGCAGGAGGAGAGGAGCCATCCCTGGTCCCACCATTCCATCACCTGCTATGAACTGTATGATCCTGGAACTTCTGCTCCCACCAGCTCTCTGTCAGACACATCAATGCCTCTGGCACGTGATTTGTCATGTCAGAAGAGTTCACCACTTCTGGCACTGAGCAACATAACTTATTAAGTCCCAGACACACACCTTAGCGATCGATGGGAATTTCAACTGCGACTTCATTGAGAAAAGGATCAAACCACTTAAAATCCCATCCCTCAAACAGATAGTCTTGCACTGTGCAGGAACCCAGTGTAAACACTGAGGCTTCATGAGCATCTGCTTCGTGAAGGGGGAGGGGGCAGGGGTCACCGCACACAGTCTGCAGAGAACCTTTGTGAGGCACCACGCAATCCTTGTCACCCCAAATTGGGGTCACGGATGGGGAGCTTGGACTGGAACTGGCTCAGAAGAAGGCTATGTGGAGCAGCAGAACAAAGGTGGCCTTTTTACAAGAGTCAGCTGCTGGGAAAGCCCAACTTGTTAGTCTAAGAAAATGAAGGTGGAGAGGTGATAAAATTGTTCTCTCTCCATGTATCAGGGGGCTTAACATGAAGGAAGAGAAGGGGAAAGGACAACATCAGCAAAAGGTCACAAACAGCCCATGAATAAATTCAGGTGAGAAACTAGGATGAGGTGTTTTACTGTCCAAACAATTAGAGGGGAAACCAATGCAATAAGAAAGGGTTTTTCAGCCTCAGGAAGGGGTGAGAAGCTTTGCTGTCTGCAATAACAGGGAGAAGGACTTGATGGCCTGGGGGTTCTGCAGCAGCAGAGCTTCTGCTTTTAAAACAGCACCGCTGTAGCCATGGCAGACCAAGGAGGGCAGAGAGACAAGGTGTGCTGGGAGCAACAATCCATTTGTACAAGGTCAACCAATTTAATTGGAAAAACGTGACGAGTTTGAGGCTCGGGTCTGAAACAGAACAGTAAAAAAAAAAACAAGGCGAACGTAAATCAAAAGACTGTGATAATTTTCAGGAGCCTAAGGGCTGGATTCCACCCCCTCAGTGAGTTCTGGGGTGAGATAGGGCAGCTTGGAGCAAACACCAGCAGAAAGTGCTGTCCTGTTGCAGCCCATGGAAACCCATATAGAAAATCATTAAACAATTACAACCCTTATAGGAAGAAGATCATCCTTGGAAGACACTTCTCCAGCAGCCGCCGCTCGCCCTGACTCATCGGAATAATGGTCAGAAGGTCATGTCGTAGATCAACAAACATTGAACAGTGAGAACAAAGCAAATCAGGGGAGCAAAATGAGCCAATACAACTCCTACCACCAACAGCTCCACACGGGCTTAGAGCCAGGTACCACGTCATGTGGAATGTCCACTGCAACGTGCTGCTTCCATCAAAGGCAGGTGCCTCATTAAACAACCACCCAGCATCAGCTCAGAAGCCTGGGAGAGGAAACAATCATCAAATCATAGGATGGCTTGGGTTGGAAGGGACCTCGAGGATCATAAAGCTCCAACCCACCCCATTGCAGGCAGGGCCACCAACCTCCACATTTAATACTAGACCAGGCTGCCCAGGGCCCCATCTAACCTCGCCTTGAACACCTCCAGGGATGGACGGGGCATCCATAGCTCTTTGAGCAGCTGTTTCAGCACTCTCTTGGTAAAGAACTTCCCCTTGATATCCCACCTAAATCTTCCCTCCTTCAACTTAAAACCACGAGCCTGAAAAAGTCACCCAGCCAAGAAGGTAAGGACTAATGCATGAGTTGATTTAACACACTGTTTTATCACTCCCTACTGACAGAAACCCCTCTCGTTTGGAAGGTGCTTAAGCACCTGATTTTGGTTGTGCTTAAGCACCTGATTTTGGTTAGGCTTAAGTATCTTTCCAAAGCTGGCCCTTCGTGCAGAACTAAGATAATCCATGAAGACACAGCAACTCACTCGCCTGTGCTAAATCAATCTCACTGTTATTTTATTCAGCGTAAAAAAGTTCCCAGGGATCACGTTTCTACCAGAACTTGTTAACAATTTATAACTATCACCTTAATCATTAAAAACAAACAATGGGAAAGAAAAAAATCATTAAATTAATCCCTGATCCGGAATCCCAGAAGAGAAAACGAATTATTCTTCAGGACTGCAAGAATTAGGGGCCAAACCTCCAGATCGTGCAGAAACACGAACAGCAAGTGTACTCATCCTCTGCCAAACAGCATCCAAGACTGCTGAAGGAAGGTGGAGGGGGGGTTGTATTGCTTTGAAGCTCTGTGCTGTCATTCTCCAAGGAGCCTGGCAATCACATTGTGATAGAGCAAGGCTGAGCCATTCAAGCTTTCAGAGTTATTTCCAAAAGAGCATGGGCTGAGCTGAGCGTTGCGGCTGGTGTAAGGGAGCTGCTGGCTGCAGCACAGTGAGTTCATCCTGAGCGTGGTGAGCAGAAGCTCCATCCCAACACCACCACATGCATCCAGGACCACCGCCTGCTGCCCTTGGGCTTCTGGTACAAGCATGGCTCCAAGCCCACAGACTTATCAGGTGTGGGGTTCTTTTCTTGCATACCAACAAGTAATTGCAGGTGATAACAGGTGTGAGGCAGGTATGAAGGATAGGGGAAGAAAACATGCTGCCCAGTTAACTGCACACATGCATGGTGCTGGATCTGGATGCTGTCTGGTGAGGCATGGAAAATTCAGGTCTTTTTTCCACCGGGCTGAAGGAAACAACCTTCATCTTCATCAGCTGAACTCACGAACTTCCTAACCACACCACTAACCCCTCTTGGCCATCCCTACCAGTGCCAGCTACTCCTCCCTCTGCACCAGCACTGACCTTCTCACCATCGAGCCCTCTGTGGCAGTCCATCTAGGGCTGCCACATTTCCACCCAACACAAATCAATGGGGCCATCACCTCGCTGGGGCGAGGACGGGAAGCCAGCATCCCAGAGGGCTGCCAAAGCCACTTCCTCGGCCATGCTGCCACGATCTGGGCGGGCAGGCATGGGGAAAGCTGGTGGAAAATTTGGGCAGGGGGGCGGGAAATGGGGGGGGCTTCGTTTTTCAGGCTGTTAACTGTAATTAGCCTGGTTTCTGAGATGTAATTATCTCGCAATCTCAAAGCAAACACCCCGGAGGAAATTGCACAGTTAAAGACAGCGTGGCATTAAAAATAAATTATGAAGAGTCCTGCCTGCTATTGCTACGGATCTGTCAGCATTTTCTCTCTAAAAGCCCCTGCTTGGGGGAGCTGGAACCATCCAGCTGTGACTTTCCATGCCAAACTGTCTGCCTAGATGTAGGATCGTGCCATGTCCCTGTTAGGAAGCAGAAATTACAAACAATAGCTCCCCCCCCCAACCCGGATCAGGCAGCATTCAGCTTTGTCACAGTCCAATTACAAAATCGTTGTGCTTTGGGGGTGGGGAGGTTGTTTTGTTTTGGGTTGGGTTGTTTTTTTTTTTATTCCCCAGAGGAATTAAATTCTACAGGCTATTTAATACAGTGCACGAACAAAATGTGCTAGGTGTTTGGAAACAAGTCAGCTGCTAACAGATCACAATACTCCTCCTTGCAGAAATAGCTCCCAAACCTACTTTCGCTGCTCTTTTTGTTGCTGCTGGAGAGCTTTCCAGAATGAGGATGGTGCTTCATGCCCAAACTGCCATGCCAGGACTTACCTCAGGAGGTGGAGGAACCTGGTTTGTTCAGTGGGAGTGGATCTCCTTTGCAGATCAGGGCTCATCCTTCACTTGGTGGACTCCCCATGAGGCTCCAGACCATACAGCCTGGCCCTCTGGCTTTATGCAAGCCATCGTTCTGCTATGTCTGGAAGGAGAAAAGGGAGAACTGGCTTTAAAAGCAGTAAGAGACACACCACGACACCTCACCATCTGCAGAGATGAAACTAGGTGGACTAGATGGCCTCCAGAAGTCCCTTCCAACTCTAAGGATTCGATGAAACACACAACCACCTCCAAACCATTATGCTCATTACACTTCATTCACTCTTGTTGAGGTCAAGGAATTCCCAGCCATGTGAGCTCATGAGAGACCCAGAGTACCCCATCCAAGGTCATAGGCTTGGGTTAGGAAGGAACACAATGGCTTGGGTTGGAAGGAACCTTAATGGCCATCTAGTTTCAACCCACGTTGCATGGGCAGGGCTGCCAAACACTAAATCAGGCTGCCCAGGGTTCCTCATGGAGAAGATCCCAAAAGACCACAGCCTTGCCTTACAGCAGGTGAGCTCCTCCAGAGCGCTGCCCAGTGCTGTGGATAATTAACAGCTGCTTCTGGAGTGCAAGATACAACTGCCAAAGGGCTTCCTGCAGCTCTAGCAGCACTGAGCCCCACTTAGTTAAATCCATCATACTTCTTACGGTACGAATCAATCCCACCATCGCTCCTCTCCGCGTATCTCGTCACTCACAGGATGCAAAGAAAAATCTTGGAGAGCCCATTAAAAGCCACTCAACTGGAAAATAGTTTTTGGCCTGATTCTAGCACCAGGGTCTTAGCTGGGGAGAGAAATCTGACAGCAAGAGCGTGCCTGTGGGGAGGAGAAGGCATAGCTGTTAACTACTTCACCAGTCTAATGTATAGCACTCTCCAAGAGCAATTAATAATTAATATTCATAGCCTGCTTAAATCTGTTGACTCTGTAAACCGCAGCCTCTCACTTAAAGGCCTCTTGGAATGCTGAGACAAACTGAAGAACATCCCCCATGGAGAGACTCCACAAAAACAAGGGCAATGGCAACCCCCGGCTCCTCAGCCCTAGTTTTAATCCCTCTGCTTCTCTTGCCCTCTTTATCTTGTTTAATTAAGCATAATTTCTTAGGAACAGCTCTTATAGAAGTGCATAGAAAGTCCAGCGTGACAGGAGCTGAGTATCTGTTCCTTGCAATACTATAGCAGTGCTATAAATGGCAGAAGAAAGGCATTGGGTTGGTACAGGATGCTGAAGTCACTAAGTCCAATGCCCCTCAAAGGATACGTTCAGATGTTCCCAGGCCATACAAATACCAGAGTGAAGCTTTGCAGGACAACACGGGAGGCTCTGTAGCACTGGTCACCCTACAAATGCTGTTGACAGATGGTAGACCTGTCTCCTTCCAGGCACTTGGGATTATCAGCCAAGGTAGATTATCACGTTTAAGGGTTTGCAAATAGATTTTTCAGATTCTGGAGTTGGGTTTATTGCTTCAAAGATGAGCGAGCACTTTCTGAAGACCAAAATGAATCACTAAAGCACTGCAGCTCAATCTGCAGATGTTCCAAGCCTACCGAAGCTCCAGCTTTTGTTGCCCTCTTTTACAATAGCCAAGCAATTCCAATGGAGAACACTGAAGCTCTGCCCATGTCCCTCTGTAATGGCTGACCATATTAAGATGAAAGAAAGGCCACTAGCCCTCCCTTATTATTCCATAGTAAACGTTCAGCACAGCTCCATGCCTGCCCTCCACCAGCACCCAGACTCACTCCCACTATGATGGGAGATCACAGAAATGCAAAGTAAATGCACAGAACTGGAAAGGTTAAAATCAGCAAACCTCCAGTTTGCTGCCATCATTCCAACCAATCCTCTCTCCAATGCCATTATTACCCCATTACCATTCCAGTTTGTCCTCATTCATAGCTGCAAATGTAAAGCAGTTTCCCCAGCTCCCAGCATTGTCACCATCTTAATCTGAGTTTCAGCCACCAAGACACCTGATGTCTAGGCACAAGGTCACAGTATCTGTGAGGTCAGGGTCATATCAGCTGATGAAACCATACTACCAGGCTTGGTAACCTGCTACAGGTAACACACACTGCAAGGCTGAGAGGAGGAATGGAGTAGAACAGGTTTTCTTGATGGGAACCATAATTACTGAGGAATCTGATTGTCTTCCATAGATGTCCCAAAGAAGAAAAGCTCTATGATTTGGGCCAAGAATCAGGCACCTTTCTGAGCTACCCGATCACCCAAGTTGCCCTAATTTTGACTCAGGGGCAAAAGCAGAGTTCACGTTTTCTTTTGACTTTACATAGGGCTTGAAGATCTTACTATCTTTTACATGTAACATGTTGGGGTAATTGAACATACAGACATACAACTTGCTCTGTCACAGATTTGGGCCTTTCATTGTACTTGTATGTTATTTGCCCTCCTGTAACCCAAATTTGGTAGAACATGAAAAGCTCTTCTTTCATTACAAGCAACATCATCCACTTATCTGTGTTATGAATTATATTTAATCATAGCCACGATTTAATCTGGTGATATTTTTCTAAGATACACAGAAGTTTAAATCAGTAAGTCACACATGTGATTTTCTACCTTATTTTCCACATAAACTCTACTATTTAGTTCAATCAGCATCCAACAAATACAATTCCATTGAAAATTGGTTTTCTTTCAGAAGTGCAACTGAAAAAGGCCTACATTTATGTGAGAGCACACCTCAAAATACCTAATATCAGGAAAATCTCTTTAAATTAATAGTTTGTATTTAGAAAGGAGGGGAAAATGCCCATACTTTTCCCTTGCTTGCTATATAAGCTAAGGACAACCAGTGTGATTCCGCCGTTAAGCTGGCAGTGAGGAACCAAGCCTCATGAGGATGAACCATGGAAGAATATCACAGTTCTCACACAGTGGCCCCAAAGATGAGCACGTGGTGGAAAACAAGCAAGCCAGCCTTTCTTGCTATTTGCTTCTCTGCGTTTGTGCATATTGTCTTTACGCTCTAAGCAAATCAGATCTCTCCACTAGAGTCTCATGGTGAGCTAGATAAGCAACAGCTCTGGTTCCCCCGAAGTATTGCAAGATGGTTTTTCCCCCCCCTTTTTACCAAAATGAGAAGAAACAATCACCTGACTCTGTGTGAAACATATTACTCCAAATCAAAATGCTTCATTCGGTCACCTGTAAATCTTGCTGGTAGACTTGAAAGCTGAAGTTCTCCATTTTCATGATAACATGAACTGGAAGGCTGCCGGATTATAAATCTCCTTCCATTCCTTCCTCTGAAATGGGCAAAGCCTAAAAGAATTTCTGAAGGTTTCAGGGTTGCTAGATTTTGGGAGGGAGCCCACAGCTGTACCCCCTCATTGAAAGACAACCCACTCAGATTGCCTATTTTCAGTTTACGAAAGGAAACCTGGCAGGTCCATAATATCTGCTGGGGTTTCCAACTGCTAACGGGAGAGGTGCCAGGAGTTCTCTTGAGCAGGCAGTGGAATTGCAGATTGCTGGACTCACCTTACTGCAGCTAAGTGCTGTCAGCTCAATTCCAACCTTTTCTCCTTCATCTGCAACCTCCATTGTCGGATCGATAGCATCTCTTCACATCCAAGCAATACACTCTTACAGGAAGGATTACTGGATCCTAGCACCAGGAGCAGACCTAAGACACACCAAACACATAAGGAACACAGGGAAGTGGCTGCTTTTACTCTCACTCCTATTGATGTTGCCATTAACAGTTTCCTAGTGCTCACCGCTGTGGATCCTAACACCCACCGGCACTCCCTCAAAGCAATTCTTCTTCATGAAATCTCTGCTTCCCCTCCGCCTGCTCAGGTTCAAACCTACTGAGAACAACAATATTCCCCTGGAAGAAAGATGGAGTAGGCAAGGTTGGAGAGCATGAGACTCCTTCTGAAAGCAGGCCCACAGCCGGCAACTCTGGACAACAACATCCATTTTGCTAATGACTGGAATAATGATGGCATTCTTGTTAGTAACTGTGGAGATAACAAGGCAAACACTAGTCGTAATTATTGTAAAATGTGCAGAAGGCAATTTGGAATAATAAATGTTTCGAATGCAGAGAGCACACGCACACACAAAAGAGCCCGTCGTTAGCTGGAGCTCTCCGTCTGTGCCATACAAGGGCCCTCTTGATTGCATTGTTTGGAGGAACATGTCATGCAGTTGGCTTGGATTCAAGAACGCTGTGTTCCTCTGCCCCAACAAGACAGCATCTTTCTGTACCTACAAGGCCATGTCCCACTGCCCAGCAAGACTGCATCCCACTGCCCCTGCAGGGTCATGGCCCATTACTCCAACAAGGCCGTGTCTCACTATCCCAATAAGGACACAACCCACTGCCCCAGCAAAGCTATCTCCCATTGCCCCAACAAGGCCATGTCCCATTGCCCCAACAAGGCTGCATCCCACTGCCCCAACAAAATAACATCCCACTGCTCCATCAGGGTAAGCAACACATGCACGCTCCTCTGCTTACTGAACTGTAAGAGCTCCTTCTGGATTCCTGGCTGAAACAAAAAAAAATCAAAGCTGACTCAAGGCCCTTGGGAGGGGAGGAAGAAATTAATACCCACAGCAACAACAAGCACAGGGTTGAAGTGCTCCAGCACTTCTACAGGGCTGTGCTGGCAGTGGTCTTTGACAGCTGCAGCCATCACCATGCATGCCCTCCCAGTCTGTCATTGCGTGAGGTTGTAGTGGTCTTCCCTCACCGTAACACAAGCTGGCATTTGAGGTACAACATGAATCACAGGCAGCAACGGGAGAGGAGAGGTAGGAAAAAGACCCAGAGGAGAACAAGGGTGGGGTGAGAAGAGGAGTCCAAAGGATGAGCAAAGGGGAAGAGGAAAGCCAAGGGGAAGAAAAGGGCGCCTGGGAGACTCCTGTTCGAAAAGCTGAAGAATCTCTGCCAAAGCAAACAGTTGGACATGTAGGGCTCTACACGTCTCTGGTTAATTTTGACCATCTGGCATTTATTGAAATTGTCTCCCTTTTTGTTTTCCACGATGAAGTGGTTTTGTATTCCCGCCTTCTCTCCCTCAATCCAACATGCAGCTTCTGTCCTGCCTCCCAGCTCTCTCCTCCCTGCAGTAACTCTTGAGCAAAGAACACAAGGGTGGGAATGACTCCAAGGAGGGTACCAGTGGTGGAAGGCAAGAACGTGCACACAGACAGCCACGATCCATGGACTCTGCCTTCCCTCCTGCTCACATCTGACGTACTTTGCCTTTCCTAACTCCCAGTCTGAGAAAGCAACAGACTGAGGAGGAAAGATGGACAGAAGTTAGAAAGGGGAACTCAGCCACAGAAAAGCAAGGGAAAAGAATCTTTTAAAAGGTGCAATTGCAAAGTGATGACAGGCTGGTGGAATGGAATTAGCGGAGAGGAGGGCTCTGCTCACGTTCCCCTCTCCTTGAACTGCCGTGTGATTAGAAAGAAGCCAAAAGAGCCATTTTGTAGGGAACTTTGGCACAAGTTACTCTCCTGCAGCAAGGGCGAGAGACTGAAATAATCAACATTTTCTGCAGAGCAGAAATGCAAACATTCAAATTCACATTTTAACTGACAGTTTCAGTCAAAATACATCAGCCTGAGCTCTTCAATTAGAAGAGATTCACAGGCTCCTTTCACTGTGTAGCCCACAGTCCCAGACCAGATTATACAGCCACGCTTCCATAGCTTGCATCTCCTGTAAGTCAGCACGGCTCCTGCTGCATTCCCCAGTTGATTGCAGCAAGCTTGCCCCAACGAAAAGAATTAAGGCGACACAACTGCAAGGCTGGGGGAACACCTCCTTTCCTCCGTGTGGGCTCTGAACTCTTCAGAGCCAGAACATTATTCGTTGCAAAACCTTCCCAAGTGAGCATACCCTGATGCTTTGCGTGCTGCTGCGATGCTCCCAGTAGCCACAACGCTTGCGGGCTGCAGGCAGAAGCTCAGCAGCTCTGCTGGCACAAATTAGCGGAGCTGAAACTTTAGATCAGTGACAGAGTCTGCCTCCTGGGAGCAGTAAATTGCAGTGCTGGTCCCCAAAGACCCCCCTTGCCATTAAGTGATTAATGAATTCATTAACACCTCTAAGAACACAGGAAATATGACACAGACAGCCTGCCTAGGCTTTGCAAGGGTGTTTTTTTTTTTTTCCCATCCTTTTAGGAACAGCAGAGAATAGCAACTAATTAAGCTATAGGGCTCTTAGCAGCACTACTATGTTTATCCTTTGGGGGCAAGCAGAGTGGTGAGATTCTCTGTCTCATGCTCTGATCTGCTTTTATTTGACCCATAATGAAATGCTAAAAGAAGGAGTTATTGCTAAAAGAATGGGTTATTGCTAAAAGAAGGGGGTTATTGCCATTATAAACCTTAAACCATCTACAGTAACTCCATAACTCAACCATTACAACCCTTCTTCAACTCCAAATGGCACCCAATGGCTTGTGCCATGGCTTTTAGCATCCTGTGAGACCTGCTTTAGGAACACGGGCTTGCGCTGCATGACTACTCAGTTGTGGCAAGGGGAGCCACAGCAGCCTAAAGGCACCCAAGATGCTCTGTATGCAATGTTTGCATTATTTCAGCATGAAGTGGTGGAAAGCCACCGTGTGCACCTGCTGTGGGCAGCTACTGGGACTTCAGGAGGTCTGAAACTGTAGAGAATCAAGCCAAAAAGACATCTCACTTTCAAAGATGGTAGTAAATTGGAGGGAGTTCAGAGAAAGCCACTAGGAAGATTAAAGGGCAGGAGGTATTGATTTACGTAGGAAGATCAAAAGAGCTATATTTGTATATAGTAGTTTAGCTAAGTGATGACTAAGTGTTTAAAGGGAAGAGTTTGAAGGACATAAACCAAATGAGGCACCATTAGGGTGAGTGCAGTGAAGATTGTTTAACAGGACTAATAGAAATGAAAGAAAAGGAAGGGGGAAAAGGGAAATCTCAGCTGCATGCCTGCTGATGCTTCTTGGCAGGAAGTTGTTGACAGCACCACTGACACAGAAGTTTGGCAAACCAGTGTCCCAGGGCACTTCAGGGCCCATTCTGCACTTTGTTGCTTGCCCATTACATCTCCTCTGCCAGTGCAGCCCACACCATGCCATGGCATGTGGGGAGGCTCTCAGGTTGGCTCCAACCACCCCAGCATAAGCATTACCCTTCAGCATGGGGACACTGAGAAACCTCGGACAAATTCGGAATCATGGGAGCCCTGTGACTGCTCTACCTCACAACCATAGAATCACAGAGTCACTCAGGTTGGAAAAGACTGCTAAGATCCCCAACTCCAACCCCAGCCCATCCCACCATACCCACTGACCACATCCCTCAGTGCCTCATCTCCACAGCTCTGGACACCTCCAGGGATGGTGACTCCACTACCTCCATGGGCAGTCTGTTTCAACAAAGCCCAAAACAAAGCAGCTAAATGGCTTAAATCCACTTTTGAGTGCTCCACTGTCCTGCTCCTTGCACAAAGCCTACAGAATTCATCTCCAGATTTTAAGCTTGTTTAAACATTACTGGAGCTGCTGCTTCTTGTCTGGCATTAGTGTTTACAAAGCATTAACCTGAGCACAGAATATAACCAGACCCATCTGCATGACATGCTGGCATCCCAGCTTGCAGGGGAGCTGCTGCCTCACCCACTCTCACACTACCCTCTCCTAACTGAGTGATACCACATTTGCAGAAATAGGGCTGGTACCACATCCAGAACACTATAAAGCTACCTTTTTCCTTGAGACGATTCAGATCCACTTGAGAAAAAATAAGACAGCTGAAGTAATTACAAAGTGACCTACCTCAGCTTCCCTCTGTGGGCTCACATTGACAGATGTCTCACCATTGCTTCCAAGAAGAGCAGAGCCAGGAGCATTCTGGAGACCAACACCTTGGAAAGAGACCATGGAGAGGAACATCGTATGCACAGAACAGGCAGGATGCACGTCCTTCCCTTCCTGGGGGAGTATGAGGCTAAGCCCCAAGCTGGAAAGGCACAAGAGTGTGCAGGACGTGAGCTGGGAAGGACCTGGAGGCCAGATGTGTCATTGGACATACATGCAGCTGGATTTTTGTGCTATCTCATAGTTTGGTATCTGCTTACTGTGCTAAAAGCTGCAGCTGACCATTGTAGCAACACATAACCAACTCTTAAGAGCCAAGATTTTTTTATCCTAACAGTAAAGAAAGGGGAAAGATAAGAGACAAAGAAAATCTGATAAAGCAACCTGATTGAAATTGCCCTGGCATCGCCTGGGATATCCCAAAAACGTGATGGCCTGCCTTCATAGCCCAAAAACACCAACAAAAAAATTCTGCTCTTGGATCAACAGGGATCTCAGGACAGTTGAGATCAGCACCAATGCTCTGCTCTCTGCCCACACCATTTGGCACCTTACCCACCATTTGCTGAAGCGATGCTCTTGGCTGGGAACATTTACAGGCAGCAGAGAGTGAGGTCACATAATGAGGACAAAGCAGGTTACAGAGGAGGGTCAATGAAATCAGCAGATAAAACAGGCAGGACTCATGGCCTCCATTTAAACCACCCTGACCTACAAGGTGCTAATGGAGCCCACCTGCAATTGACAGCCCTTCCATGTGTGACCAAGCATGGATCCACACCTGGATGAAGCAGATGATGGGACACAGAGGCGGTTTTGTTCAACAATACATGGGCCCTCAGCCACAAGCTGGTCATCCCCAAACTACACTGCCTACTTACATGACTGCTGCATGAAGAAATAAGTTCTGATGCAACCAAATGCAAGAGAACGCCCCTGGGAACAAAGAATGCAAATTACAGTCACTTACAATGGGAGAGATTACCTCAGAAAGCATCAGCTCCATGAGGACTAAAGATGCTTTTTGTGGAATAAGTGAATATTCATCTGTTTTTTTTCTCTGGCCATCTGCATCTGCTCCCTCTTTACCCTCCATTTCGCTCCTCTTTACTCCCTCTTTTACCCTCATTTGCCTGACTCCTTGCAAAAAAACCACAACACTCTGGACTTTAACAAGGCCATAGCAGAGTTCTGCATTTGCAGAGCAGTTCCAGGAAATGAGGGATGTCTTAGGCAGAAAAACAACTGTCCCTCCTTTCAGAGACAGAGGACATCAGCAGGGGACACCAGCAGTCTTCTTTCACAAGAGCTGTAGGACTATGGGAAAGCATGCTTGCCAGAAGAGATTACCTTAGAATGCTGTAGGTGTGGGCTCAACAGTGGTTGCATGACCTCCCAATGGCACTGAATAACCCAGGAACTGGTTAAGCAGGATGCACGGGTGACAACAAAGTAATTTGGGGGTGCTCCAGGATAAACCACGTGCAGGCAGCCAGCTTTACCTGTGCCCAGCCACTGGTGTCCTCATAAGGAAGGGAAATACTAGGGAGCATTCAACTGGAGGCCACACAAATGGCTGCAAGATGGAAAACCTCACAACTGAGCTCAGTTTGTTCAGCTTATTGAAGAGATGCTTGGGAGATCACAAGATGCCCAGGCATCTTAAACACTGAAACTTCCTATGTTTCAGGGGACTTCCCAAGCCTTTGACAAAGTCATGGTGAGATTCAATGCCTGGAAGTTCAGGTCAGATAAATCCCAAAATACAGCACTGTTTCCCAGCAGGGAGGGAAACCTAACACTGGAAGACCTTGCAAGGGTGTGGGCCCTCATCATTTGACATCATTAGCATAGCA
Organism: Coturnix japonica; assembly: GCF_054131305.1. NCBI lineage: Eukaryota > Metazoa > Chordata > Aves > Galliformes > Phasianidae > Coturnix > Coturnix japonica. The sequence goes on along the minus strand of NC_140674.1, from coordinate 4,356,912 downwards.
GCAGATAACTTTTGAACAGCTAAGCTTTAATCCAGCTCCTGGGAGAAAGTCCAAGCCCCAGGGTTGGAGGGAGTGGGGCTGGATGGTGCAGGGCACACCTCTGGCCTGGGAACCAGTGCATGCCCCAGTTAGCTTCCTTCTTCCTCCAGACATGACAAGAACAGGAAATTCTGCATTATCTGCTGCTGAGCCCTGAAGCTCCTCATTAAACTGGGAGCTATAGCCAAACCTCATTCTCCAAGAACTCAGCTGGCTGCCTGCAGACATAAGGAAGGAATTCACTTATTTGTTTTCCTCCTCCAGGCTCAATTGGCCAGACAGATGTTGCTAGCTATTTCATTTTCTCACCTTCCTTCGAATCACCAGGGTTCAGCTGCTCCTGGAGGCACCATGCTGGAGGCAACAGTACCAGGTATGGGCATTGGGTAACCTTTTATTCTGCAACATGAGGCCATGGCCCACCCTTGAGGCTTTGTTGGTGCTATCTCACCCAGTCAGCTACCTGGACAGCATCTGCCCTAACAAGGGTCATAAACACAGAGGTTCAATAAACTTTTGTTGACATAAGTGCAGAGTTCTTAACCTGCACAGCAGACGCTCCGGTCTCTCAACTGATATCAACATTCAGAGCCTTGCAGGGCTGCCTAAATAAACATATGTAAGAGTTTACATCCAATCTCTTCCTTGCCCTGTCCCCTGAAAAACTCTTTGATGACTGAGCCCATTAGGGGAGGAGCATATCTCTCTGAAATGTCACAGTTGATCTCCGCTGACCTTATCAAAGTGCAGGATCAATACACTGACCCATCAGAGCAGGGAACCTTAAGCAAAAGGCAAAGAGAAGCAATCAAAGCAGAATTTCAAGAACGGGAGTGGGGGTGTTGAAATATTATGTCTCTGGAAACTGAAAACCAAATGAGCCAAAGGTAACTGTGATGCTTAAAATTATCATATACATAATTAGTATTTGATAAAGCAGGAAATACAACATAACATCCATTCATCATGCTGACAGCTGCGAAACCATACTGCAAAGCTCTTGAGCATTAGTGGTGTTCGTACACACCTTCAGCACCGCAGGTACACATCCACATTGCCAGTGCAGGAGCTGAATGTGCCATGGGTTCCATGACACCCTGGCAGTGAATCTCAGGGAGTAGTTCTGAGGACGCATGTTGGTAGCCCTAGGAAAGGATCACATGCTCTGGAAGGATGGAGAGCCACCCGAAGAAGCAGGGGAGCAGCTGACAAGCTTCCAGTGAGCCTGTAACTTGGAGATCCCCATAGAATTAAACCAACAGTTCTGACATCTGGAACTTCTCCGCCTACACCACCACATTACTGCAGCAATCCCTGTTGTGGTTTTGAACTGGGTTAATTATCGCCATTTCAAACAACTCCTTGTACTCCGTGGAGGGGGATAGTAGCAAGGCCCTTTCACATAGCCTGCATACGGACAGCCTGCTTTGAAGGAGGAGCATGGACAGGGGTCAAGGAGTGAACGTGGTACTCAAACACAGTCATCCAAAGGGTTTATGGTCAGAAAAGTCCCAGCTTCTCAACTCCTACAAACCAAAAAGCAGCACTTCATGCCAGCAACTGATGCCTGGGCACTAGGAATCATAGTAAAAGGGGGCTGCTAGCAAGGCAGAGGGCCTGGGCTGCAAAGTGGAGCTGTGGTTCCACGGAGAAAGGCTTAAAGGAATAGCTAACTGAGAAAAGCTAAACAAAATCAAAGAGAAGGGTCTTAGAATGCAAATAACTTGCAGGACAGGCGGCTCCGTCCAGAGCAGCGTTCTTTACAGTGCCTCACCTAAATGAGAGATGTTTTTGCTTCTCTCCGTAGATATTTTTAAGATTTACCTCCTCTCACAAGGGCGCACACAAGCCATTTGCAAAGTAACTCAGTGACAAAACAGGAAGAAATCAGCTTCTGCCTCGCCTGACAAAAATAGCCAAGTGCCTGATGGCGAAACCACACACCCATCATTGCTCTGCCTGGCTGGAACGGAGCTGTGCCTGAGCCTCCCGCTGCGCGCGTTGATCGCCAGATTGTTAACTTGGGATAGGGCCTCGTCCATCTGTCGAGGCAGAATTTTTCCACTTGAAAAACACTGAAAATTCCCTGGAGTACAGCAGCCATCCCAACTCCCATGTGAGCTGTCTCACCATCAGCCACAAGCTGCTCGGAGGAACAGGAAGGGCGCTGGTCCCAGCCCTTCCTCCTCCCCTCCCTTTTTATTTGCAGATAAAACCGCCACCTCTCATCTAATATCACCAACCTTCTTGTCTGGCCAGCTCTTCATAAATTCACCTCATTAACCCAATGTAAGGCAGGATCTTCAGCTCTCCCCGCTGCTGACCTTTTTTCTGGGACAGAAAGAGCACTGTGAACAATCTCTTACAGAAGGAATCAAAAAAGCAATCAAAGAAAGTCTCCGCCGTTCGGGGAAATTTTCTATGCACTGAGAGTCTCATCAAACCAGGGGAAAGAAAGCAATAGCAAATTTAACAGTGCCATCCATAGCAGACACAGATGGCTGCGGTTCCTAAATAAGCATTGCATTAGTGCAAAGGAGAGAGGGAAAAGAAATAAATAAAAGAACAAAGAAAAAAATAAATAAATAAATACAACAGCTGTATCTTAAGCCTGGAGGCTGATGCTAAATCTATGTTTGTAGATGGTCTCGGCACTGGCAATAAAAGTCAAGTTGTTCCTGCAGTGAAGAGGTGTCATTGAGCGTGTCACATCCAGCCCCTTCCATTGGGTGGGCATGCATTGGATGGGCATCCATAGCAAGACACAGAGGGGAATGGGGAGTCCTGATTTTAAAATATCGATAGTATACAATGGCTTTCACAGCATTGGCAGAAAGAACTCTTGCCCTCTCATCAATGCTGCCAAGAAGGAGGTGGAAGAACTGGGGGACCTGACTATTAATCCTGGCTCTTCCCAAGCAGAGAAGCCTCCACTGCAGCAGGATCTCTGTTCTCAGCCTGGTGCTGAGATTTTTGCAGAGTTGGGAGGTTTCTCTCTGCTGTCTGGAAGGCAAAACATGAGCTTGCTGCCAGAAAAGATCACAGTTGACACAAATATTAGAAGAGTGGTAAATGATGACATGAACACGTTGGTTACAGCGGGCAAGCTGTGTTGGTAGATGCATGGGCTGAATGAAAGTGGACATTAAAAAATCAGAGCCCCCTGGAATGCCATGGGCCTGGGGCCCCATGTTCTCCATGCTGATAAACATGTCCGAACCACACTGAATTCAGCCAAATGCTTGAGAAGAACATTTTCATAGAATCATAGAATGGCCTGGGTTGAAAAGGACCACAATGATCATCCAGTTCCAACCTCCTGCCATGTGCAGGGTCACCAACCAGCAGCCCAGGCTGCCCAGAGCCACATCCAGCCTGGCCTTGAATGCCTGCAGGGATGGGGCATCCACAGCCTCCTTGGGCAACCTGTGCCAGTGCGTCACCACCCTGTTGTCCCAACTAAGCACCTCTATCTGCCAAGAAATAGCCATCAGAGCAGCACATGGAGTTGCACTGGCTCTTCATAACTGGAGGCAGCCTAGCTGACTATGACGACCGAGACACCAAGCTCAAATGACACGTGCACTGGTCTTCAGGCGAGGATGCTTCTTGCCATTTCATGCATCATTTTATTTTCTCTGCTTTTAAAAAGCAACCAGTCAGCTTTCAGTCCTGCTACTGTTTCCATTAGCCTATGACAAAGTGCAAAATTTCTCATCTCTACCGTGTCAGAGCTGCCTTACCTTATCGCCTCTGTCCCTGAATTCCTTCCAGCCATTCCTGGACACCAGTCAAAGCCTTCAAAAGCAGGGCGAGGTGCAACCTGTGCTCCTGGATGCGGTGCTCAGATGAGTGCCCACAAACAGAAGAGCACATCAGAGGGTTCAAAGGCCACGTGCGCGCCTGGACCTGGTCAACATGTTTTATCACATTCATTTCTTTTTCATTACACTACAATATAACATTCATACTCTCTAATATCCTTGGGTGCTTCAGTGAGCCACGTTCCCCTCCTTGGCTGTACCGCTGCTTGCTAACATTATTTTTGTGCTACCATCTTCCCTCTTTCTCTATGGGGTCGCTTTGCTGATTAATTATCAGCCTTGGTGACAGCTCACAGAGCACAGGCTCTGGGGATGGGAAGTTGAAGGGATGGCACCACACCAGCAGGCCAGGTTTGGCTGCTGCCAGAGCTGCCTGGGGATCTCCCATCCAGAAAGTGCTGATTTCTGACATAAAAATGCTTTGCCAGAACACTTCAGTATCAATGCTCTCCTGCTTCCACATGAACTGGTGACCCAGGTGTTCTGATAACATCAAAACATCGTGTTTCATTATTCTGAGGGCACGCAATGCTTTGATTTTCATTTAAACACAACTTTTCACTTAGAAGTTGCTTTCATATTCCGATTGTTTTCAAAATGCCAAGATCGACTCAAAATATGTAAACAACTTTTAATGGTTTCACGGGGACATTTCAGAGAAAAAAAAAAGAAAAATACAAAAAAGCATTTAAATTAAACTCAGCAGTTTTGCCAGGAAATGGAAAATACGCTCCTTGCTCAGCTCTAGCCATTAACACAGGACCTTGATGGGGTTTCATATGACTGAGAGAACCTTCCCAGGCTCAACAGAGCCCTGGGCTGACTGTGAGAGGAGATGTAAAGGCACAGGCTGAGTGGGGGACCTGTAGGTCAGGGCAGCATGGGCTTGGGGTGCCAGCTGGGGTATCTGCAGCTGAGCTTGGGGATATGAACAGAGAAGCCACCAGAGGAGGAAACTTCAGAGCATTTGTATCAAGGGCATTCCAAAACCAATCCAAAAAGCACCAACAGAAACCTCCTTTCCTTCTCTCCAAGGCAGACTCCCTGCTGTGCCAATGCAGTGGCACGAAGGTGCGCTTGGAGGCACTGAAGTCTGCGGGCATCATCTTCATCAGCCCAAGCTGCTCTGCACTCTGACAGTCGTCAGAGAGAGCGGAGCAGTGCTTAGTGGGTGGCTGGAATAAAAGGCAGAGCCATGCTCTAAAGCACATTAATTGCTTATTAATTACCCCATTAATCACAGTGACACCTTTGTCTGCATTCCCAGTAGCATAGCCGCTGTTAGGTGGGACTGTCACACTGCTTTGTCTAAACAGAGCAAGTTTCTCTGCCTTATTTCAGACCCTCCTGGCTCCTGAAGGGTGGAAACAAAACCAAGAAAACAATAATAATAATAATAATAATAATAATAAAGCAGAGTATCCCAGCAGCAGCAGGGCAGGCCCTGACAGTGCAGCAGGTAGGAAACATGCCCCTCAGTGGCAACAGGCAGGCCAAGGAAATGCACAGCACAGAAGAATTGCATTGCAGTGATCTGGAGTTCTCCAGGCTCAAGGTTTAGGCTGCTGCTTGTAATGCCAGCAAGCAGAGCAGGCCAACCAGACAGTGAGCAGAGAAGCTGGGATGCTGAATACTCACCCACACTGCATCCCCAGCATTTGCATGGCTGAGGAAGGGTCTCCATGGAGGTAGCTGGGCTGCACCACACACTGCAGGTAACTGCAAGTTTCCATTAAATCACACAAAGCTGTAAACCAATCACCAGGGAAAATTTCTGTTCCATCACCAGTGTTTTTTCTTTATTTCGTTATTTATGGCACTCTCTGCTCCTTGGCAACTTTTTTTTTTTATTATTATTATTGCTAAAAAAATTATTTTCTTTGTCTGAAAATTGATATAAAAAGAAATCCATCTCTCAGCCGTCATTTCTCTTAATGATGTTTACATCAGCAGATGGGGAAAAAATCACTTTTTAAACAGAATTTATTACCCGCTGACCCAAAGCTTTACCATACATCACTGTGATTTCAGAAAGTTAGTTTCCACAGCAACATGATGTAACTCTCTGGCGTGTCTGTGAGCTGCCAATGTTAACTCTTCCAGCCCAAGAGGTGTCTGCTGTAAGAGGGCATCATGGCCATATGGCGGGCAGGAGGAGGATGCAAATATAAGGTTAGATGAGGAAGCTCTGGAGCAGGAATGCTGGGCACACAGGGCCCTCCACTGGGAACCTAAGCCTCGTATGAGGTCCTTGTCCACCCTCTCTCTTCCAGGCTAGGCCATGTTGACAAGAAAATCAGCGAGGGGAAAAATAAGATGGGCATGGGGGCATGTCAGATATAGCGAGGAATCCTTAGGGCATCATAAGATGTGTGAGTGGGCACTGCTTCACTTAAGGCTGCATGCCCGGAGTCTCTAAGATCTGCCCTTTGCCAACTTAGCAAGCAAGGCTGAGCTCTGATAGAGACAGTTGCACCTAACACTGCATTTATTGATCCCGGGGATGTTGATAAACAATTGATTTCTTTCTGCAAATGTCACCTGGTAGGAGTTTTATACCTCTCCCTGCAGGGAGCAAGCAATTGCAAAAGCCTAGCAAACACAGAGAAAGCAGACTATCTTCTGCTAGGACAGACAAATCCCCGCAGCAACAGGCCCAGAAACAAGTTGCTTCTACTGGGATTTCAGAGCATAGCGTGGTAGGAGACAGGAAAAGCATTTACTCCAGTGTTTTGGCTCAGACACCAGAAAGTCACTTTGTCACCTTGTAAAAGAAATCCAGCATCTATATGCCCTTGGCTTGAGGCAGAGTGATGCAGATACAGAGGATAACGGCTATGGGGTCTGCAGGATGCATGTAGCAATGCACGGAGACACCAAAATCACACAGGGAAGAAAGCAGACCCAGGCAAACTACGTTCTAATGCTGGGCACAAAGCCCTTGAGAAAACAGAAACACCCAAGCCAATGTCATACCAAAGAGAGGACAACACAGGCGGGATGTTTCTCCATGCATTAGTGACCACGGCAGCACAATTACAAATGAACAACTCAAACCAATTAGGCAATTAACCAAGGAGACAATCCCAAGGGTGAAGACAAGGGTAACGTAAGCCTCAGCATTCTCATGAAATAGCCCGAGAAGGTCTAAACCCACATCTCTGCATCCCAGGAACTGCAGCCGCTGGGACTGAAGGACAGGCAAAGCTCCCCAGTTCTAACAGTTCATTTCCACTGTCCCCTAACAGAAACCTCCTCTGACACACAACGCATGAAAGGTGCTTCGAAATCATTGCCCGGGATGATACAGGGCAGCCCTGCACTGAACTGCTTCTCATGTTTTCCAATGACTAATTAATTGTTATTAATTAATTAGCAGGCTTGTAACAGGTTTGAGAAAGCTGACTCAGGAGGCTGTAACCACGTTTAGACAAAAACGCTTGCTCTGATTGAATTTGTTCTGAAAGCTATTCAAGCTTCATCGCGCGCATCTTCTACGGCAGCCAACAGACGAGGGAAAGGCTGCAGTAAAGATAATGTGCACTAATAGGTATTGGTTCTGCCAAAACAGATACCAGCTACATTTGCAGAGATATGAGCAGTGCACCGAAGGGTTAGTATCATTATCAAAGATCAGACATCCAGATTAGCATCATTATCAAAATCAGCCTGCCAATGCCATTTCCTCCACTTATCTTAAAATCCTCAAGTCTATCAGAGGATGTTGACCTTTATATCAAAAAGAAAAATGTCTAACAGCCTATTTATCAGAAAGCTTCTAATGAGGTGACGAAAAAAGCTTTTACAGGAGGAAATCCCAACCACTCCAGCAGGGAGGCGGTTGACGCAAAGCGTGCCTCCAGGTGGGAGCCCACAGCTCGGAGAGGCAGCTCGAGGCTCAGACAAAATAGTCTGCTTGATGGAAGGAGATGTACTAATCGATCGGGCAGCGCAGTCATGAGGTGTTGTACAATTCCTGCCGAGGACTGAGAGATACATCCATCATCACAGCTGGCTGCAGCAAGCGGGAGCCACGCGTGCAGCAGAGCTTCAATACCTCGGGCTTTTAGCGGGGTGAGGCTGGCGGCTGAACGGTGGGAGAACACCGCTGCACATTTCCAGCCCTCTGAAACAGCACTGAGATGAGAACGTGGTGAGCATCTGCACCATACCCGCCTGAGCTCACCTTCCCATCCTCAGGACTCATCCACTCCCAGTCTTCCAACATCCATACCATTAATCCATGCTGCAGCAGCTGGAGCCACTCAAATCTTGCCACCAACGTGCTGACAGCAGGCTGCTCCTCCACATCCTCTCCCCAGGTATTTCCACCAGCACGCTGTCACTGAACTCAGGTCCAGAAGCCCTGCACTGCTCACGCAAAACTCCCACTGAAGTCAAAAGGAACGTAAAATAAAACCAGCCGCTCTTCGCTGTCACAGCCTAAATGCATTAATGTCTTTTTATCTCCACGAGGGCAGCACAGCTGACCTCTGTTTCCATGCAATCGGTGTTAATAAAATCTCTCTCCGCACAAAGTGACACTGGAAGATACACTTCAATTGGCATATTTTATCTGAATTGAAATTCGAGTGCGAGTCTCATATTCGTAAAAACCTCTGCTAATAACTCTCATCTGTGACCCTCCTCCGAGACCAGCCTTTGGGATGATGACTGCCAAAGAAAACGCTCAGGAAACATTCATCCAAGGCAGCCCCCCAGTTCTGCCTTACAATCAAGATGTCATCTCTGAAGCACTTATTTCAGCCTTTTTAGGTTATTTTCACGGCAAAATTAAATGCAATCAAACCAGAGTCCCTGGGCAGCCTTTGCTGCAGGCAGGCAGCTCTGTGGCACTCCACTGTCCTAAGGAACAGCAGCAGCTACTGGAGCATCTTAAGAAAAATACAGCTTTGATGGACTCCAGGCACATATGGATGGACTCCAAGAGATGAGCAGCCGCTTGTGGGTATCCCAGTTGTCACACCTACTTTGAGTCCTACAGGGGCAAGACTGCTTGACCACTCCTGCACCCACCTGCCCCAGCATCCACAGAATGAACACAATTGAAGGGTCTGAAGCAAGAGCAGCTTCTCTTAAAACTACAGCAGGTGCAGGAATCCCACATTGGTTGCCCACACAGACTGCAAGAGTTTTCCCTGCCTCCCTCTCCCCAAGAGCTCTCAGGAAAGCCACCAAGCAGTCCCAGCATGCTGGCAGCAAGCTTAGTGTCACCAGACGGCTTTCTTCAGTTTGACACTATTTCTGCCTTTTCCCTGTAAATCTCTTACTCTGTTTCACCGTTTTACCAGACGTTCCTTTCTCAAGCAAGCTGCTATTAAGAGCAACTGCATTTGTCCGCAGCAAATGAAAAGGAATGATGAATGAGCTTCATCAGCCAAGGCAGAAAAAAGTGATAGTGATGCAAAGAGATGGTAAACGGGCGACGCATCCACAGAGTATTTCAAAAGTAAATCAAGTTATGGAAAGAATTAGAGAAAATACTGAATTTGCCTGCAATTTCTAGTCACGTTGCTTCTCCCATTTGTACAGCGTGGTATGTGGTAGCAGAACGAAGAACTGGTTTGCATTTTTAAAGCTTCAGCATTTAAACAATAACAGCAGATATCTTTCCAATGGGGAGAACAGGTGTGTGTCTCCCCCTCTTCAGTGCAGCTCCTTGAGAGGGAGCGTGGCTATAACTCAAACTTCACATTCAAAGATGGGACAGAGCTGAGGCTATGGGGGATGAAACTGAGGTAGCATCACTCGAAAAGCCCCATTGGGTGTCTGAGGGGTGCAAACATTCACACCCCCCTCAGCCCCCTCAGTTCAGCGGGTTGCAAACCACTGCTGAAAGCAATAAAGCAATGCATGATTTATTTCTCTTGCATTTTTCATGGAGCTGCGGGTGAACCCCACTCTTTCCAACCTACATTAAAGCAAGGGCAGTAATGATTTCTAGGTCTGTACGTTGCAGCTCAGTGCACGAACAATATCACTACCACCTTGGCATTGAAAAGGCTGAAATATTGACAGGCTGCAGCTAATTGATTGCGGAAGGCAAGAAGGTACAAATGGAGAAAGAAGGGAGCAATTCACACCCACGTTTTACAATCAGCCTAATGAATAACCCTTGATATATCACCATCTCTCACTGGGTACAGACTGAGGTTGTGAAGGTGAACCTCCCAACCCGTCCTGTGAGCAACGGGTCAGCCTGGCTCAGGGCTGTGTCCCAGCCAGGAGCACACTGAATGCTGTGGCACACTCAGACTCAGAGGGACAGCAGGACGCGTCCCTCTGCAGGCTGCTGGAGCGTGGCAGCCCAGCAGGTCTTGCCATCAGCTCAGAGCATCAATGCCCTTGCAGTGCTCTCCTGCCTGCTCAAATCACTGATATTTTCAGCTGCATGCAGCCCTTTCTGTCCTTACTACTCCTTGGGAAAGTTAAATCTTACAATCATTTGCCTCCCCAAAAATCAGGCAAAACTTCATCAAATCCTAAAATCTGCCCCAAAAGTGAAACAAAAAGATACCAGGAAAGAAATCTGATTGCAAACATCACAGTGAGTTAGTCTGAAACAGGGATAACCTGAGCTCACCTGGAAGCCCTAGAGAGCAGTTGGAACTTATAGTTTGAAAGAGAATATTTCAGACAACCCAGATTACTTTTTTTCTCATCTTTTTAATTAAAGGAGAAAATGAATTTTTTAACAGCACTACTCCCTGAAAAAAAGCAGGTTTTCATTGAATAGCCTGTGAAATAAAAAACTCTTTTGCAGGCTTCATCTAAAGAGGCAAAGCCTTTCTGACTTTTGGTTCTGATGGACTGCATCCATCTTCTTCCCTGCTAAAACAGAGTGGGGATTCTGAACAAGCCCAGGGCTGGCCTGAAGGTAGGTTGCAACCCACCGGCACAGCCAGCAGCTGATGGAGCGAGCTTCACTGGGAAAAGAAGAAAAGCTTGGTTTTACCTTCATTAGGATGGTGCAAAGTTATTTCAGAGCTAGACGTGAACAGCGTGAGCTCCTACAAAGCTGTGTTTTCCATAATGGGTGAGGGTAGGACAGCGGAGTGCAGTGAAGATGAGCTCACCCTAATAGGACAGCTCACGCCAAGGAACAGAGCATCTCAATTACAGTTCCCCCAAATCACTTCTGGCAGAAGCTCTCTAGCGTTACATTCGCTCCGAGCTGCAGGCTTTGGTTCACTGAAAGCAAACAATTTGACTCAATTCAAAACAAAGCTCTTCAATCTGGATTTGCCCTCAGTTGGATTATTATTTTTTTTCCCCCTTTCCTTTTTTTTTTTTTTTTTTTACAGCAGTTGTCACACCTGTGTCACCAGCACAGGGGTGGAAAATTCCCATCCAAACTGTGAGCACGTCCCACATAAAGCATTTGTTTATAAGAAACAAATGTATTTTCCTCTGAGTTATCAGGAAGCTCTCAGAAAACGTCCTCTTTGGGAGTCCAAACTCCCTTCTGGCTTCCTGCAAAAACCCCAGCATTAAAAGGATTATTAATACAGGCAGAGTTTGACCTACGAGACGAGCAGTGGTGCCCTACCAGTGCAGAACATCGTCTCTGGAAGTGCTTAATTCCATATGATTCAGAGGAGGGAAGAGGAAAAAAAAGGATAATAATTAAAAGGTTCTTAATGCATCTGGCCAATTAAATAAAACTAAATGGGGAGGAAATAATTCCTTCCTGACCCCTGCAGCAATCAGCGGCTGACCTGAAGCATGAGAATTGATTAGCCTTATCTTACTGTAGCATGTATAACTACAAACGTTATTATTGGCCGTAAAATCATCCAAGCCTTTATGGAACCCACTGGTGGCATTTGGCTCCATGACCTCCCCAAGCATGAATTTTGCTCGCCAGAAGAAACGCCCCACGATGGGAGAAGCAGTGCTCTGTTTGCCCTCCCCTGCAGAACTGGGCTTTGAAGAGATGCTGCCAGTCGTGCCCAATCCTAGTGTGGTGACACACAGGGTAAAGCAGTCACAAGAGAAAGGTAACATTTACAGGTCTGAGTTAGCGGTGCCATCGCTCATTTCCCATCAGCTGGTGCCAGGCAGCAGTAGAGCCCAGGCTTTGCTCTGTCCCCTCTCTCTCAATGCATTGCACAGCTTTCTGCACAGGACTAAGTGAAAGTAGCCCCATATTGACCGTGGTGGGATCCACCCTTGTCTTTCTAGCCCACCCTCCGCAGCTCAATCCCAGCCCTCATAGCTGGAGCACTGCCCTCAGAATGGACATATAGCTAATGGCTGGAAATGAAGAACGCCTGAATTTCTTATGGGCATGCCACAAAAAGTCTCATCACACTTCCACTCTTACTGTAGCTGTGACAGAATGAGACAACTGAGTGATAAGAGCGCTGTTAAAACTGGGAATGCTCTGAGGACAAAAATTACATTTGCACTGCACTGAGAAGGGAGTCTGAAAGAGGAATAATCCGTCCTGGTCACTCCGGGCAGCAGCAGAGCCCTGCAGTTAATGCCTAACAATATATGATGAAATAGGGAAAAAATCCATCCTGAGCCCAGCTCCATTAGCAGTACTGCCTGCACAGTGAGGGAACGTGACTTGTTTGACCAGAATGGTACAAAAGATTGATGCTCAGGTCTGATGCTTTGAGGACCAACTAAGAGGCCAAAGAGAAGCCCTCTCCTGACTGAAGGGTCAAACTGCCCTGATGGGGGGCACAGCATCCTCAAGTGAGCAGGCAGAGATTACCTGGAGGGATTTGGAGGTGCAAAGTAGAAGGGGATTCCTATGGCACAGGGATGCATCCTCACCTGAGCATGGCTGTGCATGGCACTGATGGCTCCTGGCACTGTCAGCAGCTCCATCGCCCTCTAAGCACACAGTTATGTGAGGTCTTCACCCTGTACCTGATGCCACTCCATCACCTTCTCCTCCCCAGCCTTTTCTGGGGGCTGGATGCTCCATGCCCAAAATCACAATCCCATCCCCAGCCTTAACCCCTCAGTCTGGTTAGCAGAGCCCTGCATTGCCTATGTGCTCCTGCAGACGCCTCGCTCCACTGCTTCTGCTCAGGGAGCACATTTACATGAGTAACCTCAACATACAAAAACAAACTGTAATAAAATCAAAAAGAAACAGGGGAGAGGGAAGAAAAAGAAAGACAGAAGGGGAAGGGAGACAAAAGGGAATGGGCAGCTGCACACTTCAGATCCAGACCTGCTTGAACTCAGCTCGCCTGGAAACTCATTTCTTTTGATGACAGCCCCAATTAGCGTGTGGCTGGCTGGCAAGCCAGGCAGCGGGGAGCTGGTCTCTATGGAGAGCCAGGGAGGGAGGGAAGCCTTCATTCACCTGCATGGCCGGCAAGAGCTGATGCGCTTAAATCTTTCAGCGAGCTGTCTGTGGTCATATTTAACGTTGACCTGACTCAAGGCAGTGTGAATGTGCAGCATGGCAGCTCAGGCTTGCCCTGTGTTGGTTCATGTCTCTGGGCAGCCCTGCTTTCAGAGAGGGGCATGTGCCACCTGAGGCTAGAATGTGCAATAGAAGACAGCGCTCGTGGGAGCTCTGTGCTTTTATGTAGGAGGGAGCTTAGCTTCAGCCACATCACTCTGAGAAGTTCCCTGTGATGGAGAGGGTGAAGCACTGCCCCTGGGGGTCTAGAAAGAATGAGCAGAAATAGGATTTGCCACCCAATTTGATCTCAGAAGTCTGAAACAAAAAAGGGAGGGGTATTTTGCTGGTTGCATCTGTCCTACCTCATACCTGCTTTGGGCAGGGATGTCCCGTGAGGGTCTGGTGTCACAGCAAGGAACCATGCAGTTTGGACAGCAGGTACCTGGAACACAGACGTGACAAGGGAGAGCAATGAGGAGAACCAAGAGACAGCAGTGCAAAGAAAGGGATGAGATGAAGAGGTGAGCAGGGACAAGAGCAGAAGCCCTCAGAGGAACACGTTGCCAGCTGCTCCCTGCCTTCACCCCGAGCTTTGCAGGAGCTTTACTGCTAAGTCCAACAACAAATACCCATTGTACCAAGGAGATTATCCATGTTTAAACAAGCAAGAGGGAAGGAAGGCCTGAACACAGAAATGAGCAGCAACCCCCCAGGGTTAAGCGGACGTTCCAGCCAGGATGCCAGGTTGCAGCACACTCCATGGCTCAGTCCATCATGGGAAAAGGCTCATCTTTCCACACTGGGCTCACTTGTTCTTGGTCCAAGCAAGTGCTTCTCTCCCTGCATCCCACCCCATCCCCGATCCCCACTGCTGCTGGGCAGCCCAGACCTGGGGCTCTCATTTCTCAGGTTCAGATATCAGCACCAGGATGATGTAACATAATGCAGTGCCTGATTAAATCTTTCTAATCACCTCCACAGAGCTCCAGATTTCAGCTCATTTTAACCACACACGGATGCACTTGTGAGAGCTTTAAGTGATCGGTCACTCTGGACTGAAAATGGACATCATTTCGGTTCGTGCATCTATTCCCAAATGAACACTTCAGTACTACAAGTCAGAGCTAAGTATCATAAATAACCATCACTCTGCCCTCCATTTTCAAGCAAAATCAAAACACCAGACAAGCCTACAAAAGCACGCTGAGCTGCTTTCAGGAAGCACACAGGCTTTGAAAAGTGGCATATGGATAACAGCACCATCGAACAAAACGTAATGAATCCCCCTTATTAAATTCTCTGCCTGCAAAATCCATTGTACATAACACATGGCTTTCTTTCTCAGTTTAAAAACATCAACCAAATCAAGGCAAAGGTCCAGCACGTACAGTTAAGAATGGAGTTTCCTAGTCAAGAAGCTTTGGGGATTCTGAGCTGCAAACCAGGTTAGAAATACTTCACAGATATTAAACATATGTTCTACTTTATTCCTTAACGACGTGCATCTTAAATTTAAATAATAAAAGTACTTCTGCTGCGCGATCAGGTAGAAGTGGATTGGATGAGCAAGTTCAATTATGATCAATTATTTACAGTTTTGTTTACATCCCTGTGCCTCCTTATCCTTGCTGATGCCACGTGAGTGTGGGATGAGTGTCAAACCACACAACCAACAGCTGTCACATGTAGCACCTTCTCTTGCACCCTACTGAGCCAGCCTCCCCCCATCACCTCTCCCCACATGCACAGGAGGAAGACTGCAATGGAGTGTTTGCTTTTAGCAGGATTTTAATTGAGGGGTTTTTCCTTTTACTTTCTTTGCCTTTAAACTGGTACTTGACTTGAAAGGGGGGGGGGCAAAGCACCACACTTGTGCTCCCCAAAAAGCCAAAACGTAGCACTCTCATTCTCAATGTGAAATCTCTATGTGATGCAACCTTGAGTTATTTGCTTCTTGTTCTTTCAGTAGATGCCCCAAAGAGAATAAAAACATCTAAAGCTGAACAAAAGGGCTCCAGACTAACACGTAACAACCTGCTTTTCAGCAGTTTGGTGAACCCTTGAAAAAAAGCCAACAGTCACTTGACTAAATGCTAGAAGCCACTAAACTGCTTCTTTAATCTGCTTGTGCATATTTCCACTTAGGAAGGAGCAATTACAAACACAGGCACAAGAAAGCACACTTAGGCATTGTTTGATGGTACTATGAGTTCTGTTCCTCACTTGGGAACATGATGCTGACCCAGTTCAGATTCTCATGGTGGCCTAAACCCACTCAAGCCATAGAACCACTGAATCATTAAGGACAGAAAAGACTCGTCAGATCCCCAAGTGCATCCCCAGCCCACCCCACCGTGCCCACTGCCCACGTCCCTCAGTGCCACGTCCCCACAGCTCTGGGACAACTCAAGGGTGATTCCCCACCTACCTCACTGCTCTATGAAATTCTTTCTAGTCTGCAGCCTCACCCTTCCTGGCACAACATAAGGCTGCTATTTCTTGTCTCATATCACAGCAAGCTTTGTGTCAGGTCAGCTCCTTCCCCTCAGCCAATATAAATCCACGCAATGAGAGATCTGGATAATCTAAGAAAGGTGAAACAATATGACAACATCTGATCTGAATCAAATGCATGTGGCTGGATTAACCAGAAGGTCCCTGATCCTACCACAACAGCACCCAAAGCAAAGTCTCTTCAGCCATTACCCCTCAGATTTTGCTGAATTTCTGACAGGTGAAGTCAGAAAATGGTGCATGACCTCATCAACCCATCTGAGCTCAATTACCTGCCGACACATCAGCTGACAGCTAATGACTGGAACAGGTTGCCCAAGGAGGCTGTGGATGCCCCATCCCTGCAGGCATTCAAGGCCAGGCTGGATGTGGCTCTGGGCAGCCTGGGCTGCTGGTTGGCGACCCTGCACACAGCAGGGGGTTGAAACTGGATGAGAACTGTGGGCCTATTCAACCCAGGCCATTCTATCATTCTATGAGCACTGGCTTGGTTTGCAGCAATTGCTCATGTCTACTGTTTCAAAAGCCAACAGAAACTTACCAAGCGGCTCTGGGTGCAGCTGAACTTGCAAAGCAGCGCAGGCACAACCCTGGCACTGCTGCTTTGATTTCTTCTCTCAGTGGAGAAGCTGCCATGTGGCCACCATACAGCAACCCTTTTATTTTATCCTTTTTTTTTTTTTCTTTTTTTTTTTCATTAAAACTAATTGATTCTAAGCAGGAAGTACTTTTTAATTTCCTTTAGCATTAGAAGTAATGTTAGCCTCTATAAATGAAATGAAAGACACCTCCTAAAATGCATTTTCAAATGTTCCCTAAATAGCAAATGACATTCAAATCGGATGCAGCCAGAATTGTAATTGGAAGCTGCAGAGTCCTCTTTCAGGATTCAAAATAATTGCAGTTTTGCTGGAAAGGATCACAAAATGAAGCCTTTGCAAATAAGGGCCGGCTTCTCCTAAATGTGCAGCTAATTCTGGCTGCTCCAACAACACAATGTGCCTGTAAACTTCCTTTATGCAGCCAGGTAGCTACATGGGTTGTGTCATCACAGAGCTGCAGAGGTGCAAAGCAGCAGGAATACAGCTGGGAAAGCTTCACTGTATTGCAACAAGTAGAGAGTAAGGTCTGGAACAGCTTCCATATGAGGAACAGCCAATGGGTGGGGATGTTTCAGCACAGCAAGGAGGAGCATCAGGAGGATTAAACAGAGGTCTGAAAAATCCTAAATCAACTGCAGGGATGGGTGGGGATTTCCTGTTAACCAGCTCGTCCAGCCCACAGACTTGGAGTATCAGAGGAAAGTAATGAGAAGCAGGTCCCCAGCAAGCAAAAGGAGATGGCTCACTGGGTAACAGGCAGCAGATGCTTGCAAGATGATTTGGGTGCAGAAAGCTTAAGGGAGTTCAGAGTAAGGCTGGGCAAGCACTTGGAAGGGAGAGCTAGTGAGGATTAGAGACAGACAATTCTTATCTGTCACAGAAAACATCCTGAGATGAAAATAATTGGAGCCCAAGAGAGTACTCAAGGGAAGTATCAAAACTTCTTGCTTCTTCTTCCTGACCTCTAGGAAAGCAATTATGGCCACTGGGTTTCTGCCACGTTGATTTTATTTTTATTTTCCCCATTCGTTTTTAAAAGCAAACTGTTTTTACTGGGTCCTGTCATCATCCTGACAAAGCTAAACCTACAGCTCTGCTGGAGAAGGGGGGAACTACCTGGAAGGAAAAGCATGCAGAGTAGCCAAGTGATGGCAGAAAAGCAAGGTGCAGAGAGAGGAAGACAGACACAGTGGTACAGGTGGTCCTTACTACTCGAATCCAAGTCTAACTGGCATCCAGTGAGAGAGAGGAGGGAGCTGCAGTTGTGCTGCTGTAGCTGTGTCGGTGTTAGAAGAGGTGAAGTCCACAGGGAAATGGAGCATCTTCACATGCAGCACCTGTTCAGGTGAGGAAGGCAGCCATCCTCCTGGATATGGAAAGAAACCCTACATCAAGTCTGTGAGAAAATCTGAAGTGGGCTCTGGGCATCCCATAGTTTATCTCCTACCCCCCACCACAATGATGTCACACTTGTTCCAGTAACAGATGTTACCTCTCCCTTCAAATCTTGCCTCCTTGAGTCTCTGCAAGGCCAGTGATACCCAAATAGGAATCAGTAATCAGGTGGAATAAGGAAAGATGCATCATGTAGCAGATGGATCCTGAAAAGGGCAAATTCCAAGGAGGATGAATGGCTAAGAGGGGGAGTTTGCAGTGGAGCAGAACAAACCCTGCTGCTCCAGCATCCCAGGCCCTCAGGCAAGAGTGCTGAGTCCAAAGCTGACACCATGAGGAACCCAGAAGCCTACTGACGTTCCTACCCAGCACTATGGAGCTCAGATAGGGGGCACATACCCAAGAACCCAGGAGAGAGCTTGCAAATGACAGAAGCAGGGCCAGGGTGCAACATGAGGCAGAGGCTTGTGCTAGACAGCAAGGCAGACAGCTCGAGGAGGGGTGGGAAAACAAAACAAATCTGTTCATCTCACAGTCCCTATTTCGCTCTCTTGTCAGAATCCGGCCTATTGGTTTCTTCAGTTTCCATCTCCTTTGGAGCAATAATCCAACAGGGATTGCCATCCCATTACAAAGCCCATTCCTTCAGCCTCATTTCTCTGCTGGGATGTGGGGAGGGACAACAAGCACACCTTCCCCAGCAGCAGCTGCACAGCTCGCACTAAACACACGGAATAATCTCTGATGAAATATTACATTGTTTAAAGAGTTCCCGGTGAAATTCACCTTTAATTGATTTTTGATCTGTGGAAAAAAAAAACCACCTCTGCGGAGAGAGAGAGGAGATATTAGTCATACTCCTGTTTTATCACTCCTGCGAGCGCCTTCTCTCCTTTGTTTCTTCTGTCCCCAGAGAATCAACATGACACTGAGGAAAGCAGCATGGAAGATACTGCAGAAGTAATAAATAACACACTGGAATCGTGTTCTGTACCCCGCACATCCTACTAAATCATTCTGCAGAAGGTGAAGTGGTCCCCTAGGAACGCTCCGAAGTTAAGAGGACATGGGTTCGTAGCTAGTGCTGTCCCAAGCTGGCCCTGTAGGGTGAGGCCTTATCCATGCCTGTCCTCTGCTGGGAGGAAGGCAGAGCTGTGCCACGCATCTTATCTCTATGGCTGGATCACAAGAATCCCCCCATTAGGACCCAAACGAACCACTGGGCTGGATGCACGTTTCAGCTTGCTTGCAGAACATGGCAGCTTATTCCAGGAAAGAATGACGTATGGCCAAGAATATCGACTGCAAAAGGTTGACAGAAAAGTCATTACAGTGTGTTGGTTTCCAAATCAGGATGAGCCAAGGTACAAGCAGCTGTTGAGGCTGAAGAAACAGGTCAGTATTAACTCCCAAGTCAATTCGCTGAAAATCACTTCCAAAAACCAGAAGGAAACTGTCACAGAGCAAATGGCCAGCAAGTAAAATATTGCTAGAGGAGACGAGAGGAAAGGCATCCATAAGCATCACTGGAGACCAAAAAGTGCTGATAGAGATGACTGTAAAACATTATCCACTCAGTAAGGCTTCAACTAACATTTACAGCAGACAGAGCACTTGTTATGGATAAACTAAAGTTAATGATAGGAAAGGGGAGAAAAAAAACAACACAGCTCTTCTTAGGAACTGCTGTACAGAGCAGCATCTCAGACGGAGCAGGCACTGCAACATCTCACAGCAAACAAGTTGTGCTGGATGCAGAATCACTTTTGAAGATAGGAGACAACAAAGTAGAAGCAAAAGCCCTTGGGCGTGATGAAGCCTTCAAAAAGCCTTCGAGAAAAATCCAAGTATTTATTAGAGAATGAAGGGGAGAAGGAGAGGATGGTTCACCTAGACAACAAGTTACAATGGCCCAGCTAAACCACAGTAACCATCTATGTGTGCTCAGTCTTAGCCAACAATAAATGGCACAGAAGTTGATGAACAGGACATGCCTCATCATTTCCATGCCCTGATCAGTTGTTGCTCTTGTTTGTGTCCAAACCTGGAACAAAAGAGAATGCATTTCCTTCACTTTTATACCACCAACCTAAGAATCATCATGTGGTACTTACAGGACCTATCAAATCAATTTCACCTTTTACAAAGCATGTGCCAGCTTATATTCCCATCAAGAGGTTGTGCATTTCAACTACTGCCGGAGAACTTTACAATTCAGGTAATACACCCAACCAAGACTGGTCTGTAACTCTGTTGCCGAAACATAAGGGCTACAATTGCTGTAAGGGTTCTCCCTCTCCAGGTCAGAACAGATGAAATTTCAACCTCACATCACTGAAAACAACTTCTCACATCTCGTACAGCTGTGGATGGACATAAGTGGGAGCCAGGCCTCTCTGTCCCCCTCTGGAGGCAGGAGAACCTGCTTTGTTAAGGTACAATGTTGTGTACTCCTTGTCGGATTCCTCTGCATATAATGGTTCACATCCTCATTCCCTGCTTTGGAAGTCTGCTCCTCACTAACTCACATTCATCTGTCTAGTTTTTCTTGTTCCTTGTACACTGTCATTTTTTTAACTGCAATATATTCAACTACATCGTCGTAGGCATTTTATTTGTGTGGTTCTGCTCTAACAGCTAGCTTAGCTGCTTCAAATTATGCCTTGCTTTCAGTTTTGCTTGAGTGTAAAAACGTCGTGTAAAAATGAATTACCTTCTGATGAAGGCTTTCAGGCTTCCCATTTGAGGAACAGCGTGCAGCTTTTTTGGGGGAGCAATGGGAGAAGGATCAATCCAGCCTTTGTTTTACAGATTGCTACAATAGATAGCTTCCCCATAGGGAGTGTTACAGTACTATATTATGCTTACATAAAGGGTAATGACTAGGAACTTGGAGAACTCTACCCTTAGGAAGTGCTTGACGAGTGAGAACAGCAGGTGTGGAGGAAGGAAGAAAGGCTGAATGTCTTTCTGTCCTGACTTTCTCTTCTTTTATCTTCGGAGACTGAACTCAGAGTCAGAAGAGAGCTGGCTCCTGTAGGTAAGCCAAAGCAGAAAGATGAATGTGGCAAGGCAGAACACCCAAACAAAGAGAGGAAACCACAATCACGACAGTAGTCCTGAACCCCATCCCTAAGCAGGTGGCTTTGAAAGGGGCTGTGTTCAGCCACAGAGCACTCTTAACTCACTACAGTAAAATAGGCAATTACAAGAGGGGCTGGATAAAGGAAAAAAAGCAACAGCAGAGGGGAAAGGCTGTGTTGTGCTGCAAGAGCCTGTGTTTATGTCAGCAGCAAGCTGAGGAGGTGGGGGGGGGGAGGGAAGGGGGAACAAAAGATGTCAAATCCTGTAGGCTCCACAAAGCCATTTTTGACCCCTAGAAACCTGAAACGGTGTCACCACAGCCCTTGTAGACAGAATGTGATATTTGTCTTTCTGTTGCTAAACAGCATTAAGAGCCCACCGCAGGAAGAAAACCTCAAAAGAGGTATTGATCTGCTTGGTGTACAATAGGCAGAAAAGAGGCAAAAACCTGAAGACCCCCAAAAATGGTTTTTTTTGCTGCACAGGCCCATGTGTCTCCATAGATCTCCATCCTCTTGCCCAGGCCTTTTATCATCCCTAGGGCCGAATCACAACTGTTATGGGGCTTTCACCATTTAGGGGCATGTCTATATGACCCCTATCCATTCCCTACTCCAGGGTGTTCACAGCTCCTCAATGCCCAGTGTCTACAGACAAACCCAATAGGTGAACAAGCAGCAGGAAATTCCCTGAGGGAGTAACAGGGGAACAAAATGACCATTACACCAAACATGGTAAAAACAGCATAAGGCAAGGAGCTGCTTGGACAAAGCAGTGCTGCACATGTATACTATCAACTCAGATTGGAACAGCCAAGGGCGATGGCAGCCATCCATTTTTAGGCTGAGCTTTTTGAAACCAGCAGTTCACACAAACAAGCAGGCAAAGAAGTGGTAAAGAATAACATCAGAGACTGTGCTGGACAGCAGTGATCTCCCTGGTGCTCTGTGAGGAAGGAGGCAAAGATGAAATGAAATAGACCCGAGTTAAAATGACTCTACCAGTGACAATGCCATGAAGACAGTAAGCTGAATGGCAAGGGGAACTACAGAGACTGAACCACTAAGTGGTACAGGCAGTGCAAAAGCTACTATGTGAGCCTGAAGTATTGTATCATCCATGAAGATGTGATGCAAAAGCTGCAGCAAATGAACACACAGCAGATGCACAAGCAATGAGAAGCAAAGAGAATGGCGTTTGAAGAGGAAAGAACTTGGTGAGAGAAAGGCAATGCAGCAGAACATTACAGCAGCAATATATAGAGGGGATGTGCTACATTTAAAAAGGAAAAACAACACAAAGTAATGAACAAAATAGACGTTTCTGGTCTAGAAAAGTCCCCCAGCACTGGGTAAGCTGCGAGGCAATGGAGCCCAGCAAGGAGTAGATTTGTATGCCACAGAGCAAGCCCACCACTGGTCAGAGAGCTCTCATCCAAACACAACTGCCTGTGGAAATATGAGCAAAAGGGTTCAACAAACTCTAACTCTGGCAACATGTCATGCACAAAACACTTTGTGGAACCAAGGAAGCTGCAGACTTACCACCACCTGGGCCACTGAGGTTGGAGGTGCAAGGATGGGAACACTGTCTGGGATCCAGCCTGCAGGAGAAGGTGTTCAGTGCCACCAGTGAGTCACATAAGCAGGGCTCCAACTGATCTGGATCCCCTCTGATGCCGCTGCTCTGCTCCATGCATGAGCTCCCAACATGTGGCTTAAGATCTTGCATACAAGGACTAACTCCTCTTCGACTGCCGAAACAGCCAGGAGGGGAGAGCTAAAACCGATGTGAAACCAATATGGGATCATACACAAGCAATTTCCCATCTTCAGGTTACAACCTCATACCACACAGAAAAAGCAGCACAGCTGACATCCAGAGATATTACAGAGACTCAGAGATTATTAGGACTTGTGAATGATCTAATAAAACATCTTCCTAGTCCTGCTGTCCCCCAAAGGCAACGCCTGGACAAACACACATTACAGCTGCATTAAGACAACACAGCTGCTCTATAAAACAAGAAGCTCTCTCAGAACTGCCATAATACGAATGAAGGTGAAATCAAACCGTGCAGCAGCAGCGAGTGGGGGCCTAAGTCATTCCTCATTCAAAGGAACAGCTAATACCCGCAGTCAGAATAATCAGCAGAACAAGTCAGTCTTGCCTTAAACCTGCAAATAAAGAAGGACACAGCAAATATATTCAGTCCGTAAGGCTTTGGGAAGGAAACCTTGAACCAACATTGAGTGCTTTTTTAAAGCTGCAGTTTGCAGTACAAAATATCCCCTGAGCTACAACTGTCCCTGAGACACCAGTGCTCTGCCATGTGTTGCAAAACAGGGGAGGTCTACATGGTCACACCTCTCCCAGACCACTCACCCCACTTTTGCATGGAGTGCTGAGATCTTTGCCCTATGTGAGCTCAGGAAACTGCTCACAGCCACTGGGTTATGGAGCTGGAGCTCAGCGCTGGCAATGCAGGTGGCTGGAGCACCAGCTGTGGAGCAGAGTGGTCTTTGGGTTGGGTTATGGCAGATAGCCCCGAGCTTCCTGCTCCACCTGCATGCTCCTCAGCATCCTCCCTTCTCAGCAGGTTGAGTCAAAGAGGACCGAGGGCAAGCAACAAATACGTATAGAGATGCTGATAAGAAAACTGAGACATACAAGAATTGGCATGCTGTCCTCATGAGGCCTCAAAGTGAAGTGGGCATTGAGAACAACACCTTATCACTAACCACATCCCTCAGCCTTCAGAGGCTTTTCAGACTGGCGGCTGCAGGAAGCACTAAGAAAATACAGCAAGCTGTTGGGCAGCAGGTTAATCCCAGCACTTGCTCATTCACACAGCAGGCTCCAGAGTATTTCTGTGCTTTACTACCTGGGAAGGAAATAGAGACAGATCATTAGCACTGAGCCACAGTAACAGTATGGGTGAAATCAGCAATTCAAATAGGTATGAATTAGCTGAAGGAAAACTATAGGAAAAGAACTGGGAAGCTGGACAAAGAAAAACTCCTGCAGAAGACCTGAGTGATGCTGGGTGTCTGCACCCAGTCTTGCACGTCTCATTGCTGGGTCACACCAGCTGCTAGTTCAGGAAAGAGCAACAAGCAATAGGGAAAGCCCATAGGTGACGGTCAGTGTTACTGTGAGGAGTCCCAGGCTGGATCTTGGGAAGCACCAGGGACTGCAGGACCCACCACACACGGTAAGGCAGCTTGCATTGAACACACCAATCCTGTGTGCACTGGAACACCCCTATGTCAGCAGTGTATTCCCCTGCAAACCTGAGATGAAAGCAGAGAAGCTGGAACACGAGCAGTGAGCTCAATCAGCAGTAGGTATGAGGGAGCACAGGCTGACAGCACAGGTGCTGGCAGAGGCTCTCACACTCACCATAGCAGAGAGGTCCTGCATGAGGCAATTTCCTGCCATCATAGGAGAGAGGATCCCACCCCCAATACTACACACCTGCCACAGACGCGCTCTGCCTGTGTTTTCAGACATAAGCTTCAGATCACAAGAAACACACTGCTGAGCACAGCCAGAGCACCTGACACAGATGGAGTGTGTGGGATTCGGGCTCCTGCCTGCCATGCCACGGGGAAAGCAACAGTGCTGTGACAGATGGCAGAGGGCACTGGGATAAACTGGGACAGCAGGAGACTACAGAGCATCCATATTTGAGGATCCTGAGAACAAGAGGATGCCCATCTGCCAGGAACAGCAAAGCAGCGTTGCTCTCTGATGGGAGAGTCCCAGCCATCCAGCTCTGCATGGCCAAGCCTCCCCTGAGACCCTGGGTCATTCTTTAGGACTATGACATGATACAAGGTTCAGACATCAAGCACTGGGGACAATTATCACCATTCAGTTTGCTCAGAGAAGCGTGGGTGCCCCATCCTGGAGGTGCCCAAGGCCAGGCTGGATGTGACCCTGGGCAGCCTGATGTCGTGGGTGGCCACCAACCCAAGGCAGGGGCTGGAACCAGGTGATCTTTGAGGCCCCTTTCAACACAAATCATTGCCCAATTCAGAGCCACTCACAGTCAGTGAGAGGTGCTGCTGGAGCGGGCTGCAGTGGTTATTGATTTCCTACGTGACCTTGGGTAAGTCACTTAACCTCAGTTTCCTCATCTGTATATTGGGAATTATGAGACTTGCAGAGTGCTACAAATTCATCATAGGGAACTACTTAAGAGCCCTATTATGAGTTAATGGGATTTCCCACTTCAGAATTACTCCTCTGAGGATCGAAGCAGTTGGACTGGGATATTCATAACCCTGATTCCTACTGTACGTGCAAAGCTTTTTCTTCTACAGTTTTTCCTCCTAAAATCACCCATGTAAATCATCTAGCATGGAGCGCACAGTCTAAGCATGTCCAGGTTCAAGGCTCTTTACAAACACTTGGTTAAATGACTTTGGCCTTGTCAGTCATCCACGCTAACAAGTCCCTCTCCTCGTCCAATGCACGTGGCTTCCAACATATGGAGTTTCACACCGTGTGCTGTTATGGTGAGAAGCTCAGCTGGGCTCTCAAAGCGTGAAGTCTGTTCAAATTAAGCTGCAAACCATCACAGAATGGCTCCCTAGAAGAAGTAAGAATCCAAAGGATCATCATAAAAGCTGAAGGCAGTTTACAGCACCTCGGTATCTCAAGAAGGTCAGGTCTAAGGGCCTGCAGCTCAAGTGCAATCCCACAACCACAGCACAGTTGCAGCCCCTTTATTCCTTCCGAGCTGCGCTGTTTGCTACTGCCCAGCATAAAACAGGCATTGAAGTTTCCCAAGAACAAGCAGCGCATTGATTTGCAAAGCAATTCAGGATATCTAGAGGATGAAACAGGGCTAACGTGGTGAGAAGCTTAAAACAAAAGACTTCTCTACGGTGGGTATTTTTCCAAGGAAGTAAAGATAAAAACACACAGCATTGGTGCCTCAGTACAACCAGCTCTTTATAAGCATGCTCACACCCCGATGCACACAGACAGACACGGCCCTTCAAGACCACGGGGAGAAATCTAAAGAGCGTTCCTATGCTAACTTGTTCTTCCATGGGGAATTAAAGCACTTCCGAGACTGAGGCATACCTCTGCCCCGTCACACTCCCTTGCTCCTTCCTCACTCTTCCCTTCATCCTCCACACAGTCACTTGGCATTTATTCTCTCCTATTTTATTTGGATTTTTCTCTGAGAAGAGTCATTAATCTTCCCCACAGATGCACAGCTCTGACAACCAGGGTCTTGACACCTCCAGTGCCAGCAAAGGACATTCTCATACTCTGCTCTCTTTATTATTATTTTTTTTCCCCCTTTCTCCTTTTAAAGAAGCCCTTCATCCCTCTCCAGCCATGGGGTTTTGATGAGAAGGCCAGGCAGAGAGAGGTCATGCGAACTGGAGGCAAGGGGCTGTGGGGGAGGAAGGCAAGGGAAGAGGATGCAGCTCCCACAAGGAACTCCCGGGTCCCACTGAAAAGGTCAGCGTGCTTTTGAGTCATCTGCACTGCTCCCTGACACAAAAAAATATACTCAGCCCAGAGCAGAGATACT
This sequence comes from Coturnix japonica, assembly GCF_054131305.1. Taxonomy (NCBI): domain Eukaryota; kingdom Metazoa; phylum Chordata; class Aves; order Galliformes; family Phasianidae; genus Coturnix; species Coturnix japonica. The sequence goes on along the minus strand of NC_140674.1, from coordinate 4,330,503 downwards.
TGATAAAGAGTCTAATGAAGTGGAAAGAGTGTTGCGCGAAAAGAATAGGCCTCTCTCATCCTGACATCCCATGATGCTCCATCGAGTTGCTATGGAGACTTGAAAGAGAAGGGGGTTTTGTTGTCTTGAAGTGCCTTCTCCCTTCCCAGTAACCTTGACCTTTTCCAGGTTAGTGTGTGCATGTATTTTAAGAAAGAAGAAGAAGGAAAAAAAAGAGATAAGGAATTCCATTTCTTCTTATCTGGTCATGGCTCACTGGCCGGCACTGATGCATGTGGGGGGCCATCAGCCTGTCTTGGTGTGTAGATTTGGAGAGGATAAGAACAAGAAAATGCAGAGGGGAACAGTTAATTAAGGCTGATATTGCAAAGGACCTTGCTTGCTGAATAATGGATTCCATATGCTTCAGAAACACAAGTGCAATTAAAGGTGTGAGAGACGAAGGGCAGGAGAGGAGCGATGGGTCATATATTACCATACAAAACAGCCCCACTGGCCCTGCTAAGCTAGGGGTTCAACTGAAAGAAAGAATAATGCACCGTGTATCACAACCAGAGATAATTCCTCATAAACGAGCCTGAGGTGTTGCTGCCAGTTTCCACAGGTGAAGAAGGGTTACCTGCAGTTGACAGCCATTAGAGAGTGATGGGGGACACAGTTAGACAGGTTGAAAGCAGTTCTCTCTATGCGATACTCAGCTCAAGATAAATACGGAGCTATGCAGTCAGGCTAATGCAGAACTATGCTGCGGGTGAGATGTTTGTGTTCTTTCCCTACCCCCTGCCCAAAGAAGCTACCTACCTCCTGTTGGAAGCCAGCGTTACAGTTAGGAAGAGATGTTCAGAGGTGGGTTTGCCACCAGAAGGCCACAATGTGCCCACCCATTGCACCTCACCATGCCTGGCCCCCATCTATGACCCCCCAAAAGATACTCCATGTTATCTTGTGGGATGAAAGCACTCTGCTTGGCTTAAGAGAACTGTGATATCTTAGGAGAGTGGAGACTTTAATTGCAACTGAAGAAGAAAACATCCAATGAAGTCTATCTATCCAAGAACACAAAGAGTAAGATCTGGGTTTGGATGGAGTGTTGCACAGTCCAGCCCTATCTTTATCAACTGAGGATCATTCATGCCAAGTAAGAGAATCAGAATTTGATACCACTGAGCACCTGGTTTGCTCACGCCATAAACTAATGAGAATCTGATGTCTGGGAGATCTTTGCACACCTCCATCCACGAGGGATTTAGCTTCCCTGACCCTAAGGAGATCTAGGATAAGGTTTACAGTCACCGCTAACCCTGAAATTGATTCCTTACTAAGCAGAAGCTTGGGCCAGCATTGTGCTAATCTAACGGAAACCCCTGATAAGCAACCTTAGCAGCTGTCTGCTCTCCGCTCTCTATCCTCCAAGCCTAGCTAAGCTTTCTTAGCTTCTGACTCACTCCAAGCAACTCTACAGCACTTGCTGGTCCTGACGGCCACATTACTGCTCCAAGAGAGAGGAAAGTACAGGAAAATCATAACAAAACTATAGGAAAATATTTCTCTTTCAGCTGAGAGTGCTGTTGATACGATCACCTTCTCATTTTCTGTGAGAGGATGTGCGCTCGTACGCAAGCTTCTCCCCCATCCCATCTCTCAGGCTTATGATGTGAGCAATCACACGGGCTTGCTTGTCCATTCCCAGCCCGACAAACCATTTCCAGTAAGATCCATCTCCTCCTGCTGAAGGCTGTATTGTCTTCATATCCTTGGAGATCGGATGGCTGTTCTCCTTTTTATCACTTGAGCTGCACGTGTTTTGATTGTAAACACCCTGATAACACTCCTGTTAGCCCCTCACAAGTGAAATAATAAAGGATAGATAACATTTCTAGACGTGATACTTATACTGTCATCCTACACTGAGATAACAAGGAGCAGACAGCCTGTGAGTCTGTCTTACTCTGATAAGCATCTTGTCACCATAGATACTAAAGAGATAAACTTTCTAAAATAATATCCATGTTCACGTCACTTTGCTCAGGTTGGATAACGGATGGTGCAATTCCTCTCCCTCCCTGCTCTAACTGCATTTAAGGTCTCTCCCATTCACAACACCAGTGCCCCTTGCTGCAAATAGGGTCGGCAGAGCACACAGTGACTCATGTTTCCCACCCAGGTGGGAGCAGCTGGTTGGTGCCATCTTGTAGGATGACACTTAGTGGACATCCTGAGGAAGCAGTGGAGCTCCCAAGCACACTGCCTGGCAGGCTAAACAGCACATCTTTGCTTGTAAAGGGATGTCACTCTTCACATCCCAGGCAAACACAGCCTATCTTCTATGTAAAACCCTTCTGACAGAAGCAAAGGGGCTCGTTACAGCAGCAAAGCCAGGATGGGATGCCCCTAGTTGTCAGTGCATTTCTGTCCCTTCTGTTCTCCAAGGGGAGAGGTGAAGGATTGCATCACTCAGCCAGGCTGCAGATCTGTGGAGGCAGTTCACACTGTTGAACACGTGCTTTCTCCTAGAGAAACAGCCACGTGGAATGGTACAGACCTTGAAGGCAGAGACAGGAACAAATCGTGATGCCTTACCCCAGGGCAGCTGCTGCAGGAGCCTCCCCTCATCACACAGCACCAGTGAGAACAGGAGAGAGCAGGGTGTGAAGGTCAGAGCCCACGTCCTGCAGCCTTGCTCTGACAGCCCTGGGGAAAAAGAGATAAAACCTATGTGAACGTATCGCTCTTTCAGGACACATCAAAGCTCTCTTGCCAGGAGGTTCCTCATGCTACTCAATCTGTCCAACGTTTCTCAACAGCACGAACTCTTCCAGTATCTCCCCATGGGATGATTTAGGGGCCTTGATGTGGTGACGACAACAGTGCTATACCCTTTCCCCTTGATTTTGATGTCTGAAAAAGATAATCCTGCTCAGGGAACAGAGCACTGAAGCAGGTGCCAACATTCAGAGCCTGTCTTTATCCATGGTAACTACAAGAGATGCTTGACATTTCTATGTTGAAGCGTTTCTTAAATGAAAAATGGCTTTGCAATCAAAATGAATACGTGTACAGAAAATCTCCAATTTGGTTGAAAGTTGTCAGGTTTATAAATTGGAAGCTGAATGCTTCTCTAATAAAATAAAACACAATAAAATTACAACAGTTACCCAAAAAAATATACCCAGCCACTGAAAACCACTATAACCCTTGAGACTAGTTGTTATTGTGTTTGGGTGGGTTGGTTTTTTGTTGTTTTTTTTTGCCTTCAGGAAGGTATTTTTGCTCTTAATAACACTCTCTTAAGTATTTAAAAGCGTCAAAAGGGAATGTTTTTAAATGGTCTTTTTCATCTGAAAGTACAAGGTGAAGCACCTGGTAGTCGTCTACCACGCTGAGCTGCCTTCTTGCAAATGGTAACCACAAAAGCAGATGACATTTCAGTGGTGACCATTTTGTAATGGTTTCCATAACATAGAAAAACAAACAAACAAAAACATAAGAATTTATTCTCCTCATGATAAGTATTGACCCTGCCTTGCTTCACTGCATATTTACCTCTTGGGTCAATAAATCATCGTGTTTGTCTCAATAGAAGTCAGTATCTGCTTATTATTACATTAACCTTTACGAGGCAGATAACAGTTGTTTTTCCCTATAATAGGATATTGCACAAATTGGATAAGTAAGAAAGATTTACTTGCGATACAATTTTTGGCCTACAAACTTTTTTGCTCAATTTGAGGCCCACAAAACGAAACGTGTTCAATGCATCGCATGGAGCAGCCCTTCCCTTACAACTGGCTTTTGGAGGGCGTATGAAGAGTCCTGGGACAAGTCCTGGGACATCTGGAAGTTCTGCACGTGCAGTGCTTATCTTCTGGCCAATGAGATGGAGCTGCTGCATTGCTTGGCTCTCGTAGGATCAAACTTTCATCCTGGCCAGGTGTTTGTATTAAGCCTAAGGAAAGAACACATCGCAAGGGACAGGGAAACCCAGCCAAGATTGAGGAAGAAAACACATATGTGAGTTTCATAAAATCATAGAATGGTTTAGGTTGGAAAGGACGTTTTAGATCACCTAGTTCCAAACCCCTGCTATAGGTAGGTAACACCTCCCATAGCCCAAGTTGCTCACAGCCCCATCCAGCCTGGCCTTGAAGTTTGTGAGGCTCAGCAGAAGAAAGGACGGACAGCATGAAAGAAGCCTGACAGGAAAAAGTGAACCTTCATTCACACACATGCTGATGTTGAGCCTGGCCCCCATTCACCAACATGCAGGAACAGTTTGGAAAGAGAAGGAGATAGCTGGTGAGGCAGGCCCTCCTGTCACCAGCCTTTGTAGATTAAAGACAACGTGGCACTTCTTCAAAAGTGCAGAAGACAGCCTTGACGTTCTGGCAAATTCATCCCTTCAATAAAAATAAATTATTTCCAAGACTGCATGTGAATATACAGCTACGCATATGGCTGGCACATTTTCCTACACGTTGCTTGAACTATCACTATCTGCCTCATCCCTTCGTAAAGCACTTTGAGATACAGCTCCTCCGCTATTAAAGTTACGACATAAAGTATAATTCTCCCTCATATTGTAAGCTCAAAATCTCCTTTAAATATGATATATACCCTTCTTTCCTTAGAATCTAGATTATAACTGTGCTTCCTTCACTCAAAAGTGCTGCCCACTGATGCCACCCAGGCTTGTTGTGCGGAGGAAACTAAATGCTGCCCAAATATTTCATTAACCTGCTACCATGAGCACATCTACCCAGTGAAGGGGTGGGGAGTGCCAGCAGCAAGGCAGCACTAAAGGGAGAGTCTGAGCTTTATACAGGAGAGCAGATCAAATGAGAAGGATATTGGGACAGAGGGCATAGTAGAAAAGAAACAGTACAAAGTCACATCCGTAAGCGGCATAAAACAACATTGCCGTTTGGCGACTTACTGTGGATCCAAATGCAATCCCAAACATCCCTCTGTTTATAAACACTAATTTCCAAAGGCTTCTGAGCTGCTGAACAAAAACAAACTCCAGCCATGATATGTGATAAACAGGAAACAAGCCAGAATAAATATTGCAGTGGGAACAAAGCCTGGGCTAGCAAATACAGAACCACCAGGGACAGACACCACACAAAACACGAGGGAAGCACAGTCTTGTGCATGCTCTGAATACCTACTGTCAAGCAAAGGAGGAAGAACTCCTCAGCTGTAGCCTCAAGGGTTTCAACATTCAGTTTTCCAGCATGGAGAGCCAAGTTTTCCAAGCCAAGTTTTACAGCGTTATAGGAATCCTCTCGAAAGGCTCCGGGCTTTGCCAGAGGGGGTTGTCACCTTCAGCAGCAGTAGTGCAATGCCAGGCGCTTGGGCTAGATGGCTTCTGCCCATCCTAAAATCCAGGCAGATGCTGAAGCTCTGGCAGCAAATGACAGCTCTGGAGAAGAGGCAGAGAAGAAGAAACTGTTTCCCTTTTCACATGTTGGGTAAAGGCCTGGCTTTGGAGAAAGCTCACTTCACCCAAGGAGCCCAGGTTTTCTAGCCAGGAAAAAGAGGAAAACTCTTCCAGAGTGGTTCCAAAGGGTGAAGTGTGTCTATGTCCTTCCACCAGGAAAAGACTGTGGCCAACTCAGCTAATCCAAGAACAACTCAAACAACACCAACATCCAGGGAATGATCACAGAGTGGCTTAGGCTGGAGGGGATCTTAAAGGTCTTCTAGTTCCAACCCCTATGCTATGGGCTGGGTTGCCACCCACTAGATCAGGCTGCCCAGGATCCCATCCAACCTGGCCCTGCATGCCTTCAGACATGGGGCATCCACAGCCTGTGCCAGAGCCTCACTACTCCCTGAGTAAAATACTTCTTCCTAACATCTAACCTAAACCTCCTTGCTTTTAATTTAAAGCCTTGCACTCTTGTCCTGTCACTACCAGATCATGTAAAAAGTTGGTCCTCCTGACTGTAAGCTCTCTTCACTATTGAAAGGCCACAGTGATGTCTCCCCAGAGTCTTCTCTTCCCCAAGCTGAACAAGCCCAAATCCCTCAGTCCATCCTCATAGGTGAGGTGCTTCAGCCATCTGTTCATCCTCCTTGTAACAGGAAGGCTGTGGCAAAGCAGCACACGCTCTGCAGTGCAAACACTGCATGGGAGGAGTCTACATCCAGCCCAAAAAACTTTTCGCTTTTTTTTGTTATGTTCTGTTCTTCATGGGATGGAACTGAAGATTTTCCTGCCGCGCTTTAAAAAGGGCAGAAACAATAACCTTTGCAATTAGTACTTGGCAGAACAAGCTCCTGTCCGCAATAAATTAACAGAACCAATTAGGCAGGAGGGAGAAAGAATCTGATGCCAAAAGGTAAATCCTGCCTGTGCCAGCCTATGAGCAAAGGGAGCACAGTCACATTGGGATATCCTGATGGGTCTGAGGAGAGCCAGGCTGAGGAACTGCAATGCCCAAACCTCATCCCAGCAAAGGAGAAGCAGGAAAGTCAAGGCATGCTTCTTTCTGAGGCTGGATGTAGGAAATACATGGCCTTTCTCTCACCTCATCACACCCTGAGAGGGCCCAGCAAGACACGAGGTGGTCAGAGAGAAGTTCCTTCATGAAAGGAAGCTCTCTGGTGGGATGAGATGGGTGAACAGCACTGCAGTATAACCTCTGCTCCTTGCTTTGCTTGCTCAATGGCCTCCACACTGCATCTCCTGTCTGTGTCCCCAGCTATCACCCTAACTGCACAGCCTGTTCTCTGTGACTGGGATACGGCAGAGAAACACTGCTTGCCCCTGCCAACCCCTCTCCCTGCCTACCCCATCTCAGAGCCAAACTGAGTAGAAAACTGTATTTCAAGTTCAGAAAGACATTTGATGCAGCAACCCGTGAAAGATCGTTCTGAGGCACCTGTTCAAATCTGCTTGGACATGAGAGATGCTGCGTGCCTCAGAAAGAGGGTAAGGAACCATAAACCAAGCAAAATGATAAACAGCAGCTTGTCAGCTTGGGGAGATGTACCTGGTGGGGTTCGGCAGAGATCACTGGTAGAGACCCATCTTTTGTCACCTCTATATTAACGAGCTGGAAAAAGAAGTAAAGAGCAAATAATAGAATTGGCAGACCAAGCTATATTAGGAGGTGTTGCCATCACCAGGGAAGGACAGGAACATAAAACAAATTAGAAGACAGGTTAGAAATCAGGGTAGAAAATAAAGAACAGTGGAAAAAAATGACTGTCCAGACAGATTTACAAAGGGGATCAAAAGCATTCAAGCAAACAGGAGTTCTGCTCTGCAAAGGATTTTGGTATCTCAAATCTGGAGGTGCTGGTAAGCAAAACCATTGCCAGAAAAAAAAAGCACTTGGGAAACAACATTCCCTTTGACAACCAAAATGTTTTTAAAAGCAGACACTTTAAAAAGATAAACGTAACCCCTTCCACTCCAATATTGCCCCAAAATGAAGGAAAAGAGGAACGACATGAGTGATATTCAGCACAAAGGTCCTGCAGACAGCTTCAGTATTTACCCCACCCAATTTACCCTGAGTTAAATGGGGGAATGAAGTCCCACTACTCAGCATCCAAAAAGCCTGGGGAGGGAGTGCTGGCCTGATTTCCCAGCCTCAGAGTACATCCAACTTTCACCTCCCAGCCTTTTTTCTCAGAAGCTCTTACTTTCCTTTAATGCAAGCTATATAAACAGTCAATTCCCAGAAACAGCGCTGTAAGAAAATACTGGTTCTCGTAAGAGCCCCTAGCATGCCTATCCAGTCAGCAGCACAGGAAACCTCAAAAGAGCACTGCAGTCTGTTCATGCACCCAGAAAAATCCTCCATAAAAAATCTGAAGTAAACTCTGCAACAGCATGAAAAACAACACTGCAGGAATGGGTCAATGAAGGAAGCAAGCAGATCATAGAATGGCTTGGGTTGGAAGGGACCCCAAGGATCACCAAGGTTCAACCCCCTTGCCACAGCAAGGCCACCATCCTCCAGGTCTGGCGCTAGACCAGGTAGCTCCACCCAATGACTGGATGATCCAGATGATTGCAAGCATTCATTTAAAGTCATACTTAAACCATGGCATCATGAAGCGTGTTGATAGTTCACATACAGCTGTATCTCCTACAATTCACCTGGATGCGAATGCAATGAAAAGAACAGAATTTAAGTAGGATGAATAAAATACACACGTACGTGGCTGAGTAGGATGGCTGAAGAAATATCCAGCTCCAGTATTTCAGTATTTTAAGTACATACTCAGTGTTAGATGGACATAGAGATGCTCAGAAATCTTTGAAGGTGACATGATGACCTCTCAGTGTGAAAGATTACTCTACCCAGCAATTTTCTCCGTTCTTGCTTGATTTTTGCTAGTGGATTACATAGCAAGCACACCAGACCATAAATGAATACCCAGCCAGTGCTGGCTTCCTCCCAAGCCTTAAATTGTTTATAGCCCATTCGATCTCTGCTTTCAGCCTTGGTTCTGCTAATCAAATCACATCTTATTTCAATAGCTGGACTTTTTTATTCCTTTCCTTTTAAATACCACCTTACCTAATCTGTTGAGCCTGTACGTGGAATAGGAACCAAGTAAATTGGATTTGATAAAGCAAGGAGTTCTTATCTAAACCGCAGCAGTTTTTTACTTAATTATATATACATGTGCCTGAAGTTGGGATTTGGGAAAATTGCTTTGGATCCTTTTTCTTTTTGCTCCAGATTTAAGGAAAAAATAGGTTAAGTTACAAGTTTTTAAGAGGGGCCCATGATTTGCCCATCTTGCAAAGGCCAACCAATAAACCTCTTTTAACTTGGTACATCAAATTGGGCGCACATTTGCTCTCATTCCCTATATATCCTTCCCACCATGGCTGCAGTTTTGGTGAATCTGACCTCTTGTTGTTGGGATCTTCTGTTTGGATGCTTTACTGTACCATCCTCAAACTGGAGCCTTAGGAAGGATCACCTAAAATGTCTTCAGAGAACAGATTTCTGCCTTTTGATAGTGGCACGGCTATGCTGAGGCCGGCTTTTGTCATAGACCTCAGTCTAAAGGGTGGGAATTAAGCACAGCAGCTCCCAAGCTTTTGCATCTTGGGTCTACACCAAACAGAAGATCCCAGCCAGTCCCTCCATGTGTGCCTTATGCAGGCAGGATGAGGCCAAGCTACAGCTCTGGTGCTGCATCACCCAACTCAACCAATGCAAAAAGGGAAAAAAAAACAAAACCACACGTGGTTTATACTCACTCACTCTTCCTCTACTGCTGCAGGAACCATCACACCCCAAAGAAACCATGACCTTTTCCCACTAGAGCAGCTGAGCCTTGTGATGGTAATGGACAGGTGTTCTTTTTCTCCTGGGTGAGCCAATTCTGAGCCTCAATTAAAGCTGATTTCAATAGACTTGAAGGCAATAGGCTTCACAATTATTCCTTTTCCTTTCTACGCATGTTTGGTCACCGAGCCTTGTTTCTCTCCACAGGGGAGTCTGCTCACTAAACCTGCTTGCTTATTTAAAACTCAGCAGCCTCAACCCACTCCCATTTCGCCACCTGAGACCAAAAACCGAGAGTCCTTGAGTCATTAAAAGCAGGATGCAATTAGTGCCAACGCTGACTGGCTCGCTCCCTCCTATTCCGTGCCCGTGTCTGAAGCTCCTTCCTTTGTGAGCTCTAATGCGTGTTTAATGTGCAACTTAATTATTTGATTACAATGGCGTAATTATGTAATTGTAATGTATTGTGCAAGTTGGCTGGAAGGAGACGGGAGACGTTTGCTGAGTGATGTGGGATAAACAGAAGAACAACAACATCAAGGAAACAGAATAAATCCAACGAGATGATAATTTGGAGGGATAGTTAAGAAAATGGGCACTTTGGATAATGAAAAATAGCTGGATTTTTTTTTTTTCTATTTTTATTTTTTATTTTTTAAATTAATTTATTCTTCCCTCCTGCCTGTTTGTGATCAGCCAGGAATTTCCTTCTGATTGCTAATTGCAGCTAATGCTTCAACGTATCCATGCTTTCCTGGATTACAGACATGTGGGTACAGCTCAGCCACCAGGCACTGGCAACCCAACAGGGCTGAAAAACCTGGTTTTGTAATGGAAATACAAGTGGATGCATTGAGTGCTTCATGCAGATTATGACAGAGCAGTAACCCAAGACCCAGGACGACTTGTCCAGGCCGTGTCAGCTCTGCAACTAATATCTTTGGATCATAATACTCATGTTATAAAATCACAGAATCCTTAGAGTTGGAAGGGACCTTTAAAAGTCATCTAGTGCAACTGCCCTGCAATGAACAAGGACACCACAGCTTGATCACACTGATCAAAGGCTGGTCCAGCCTGGCCTTGAATGTCTCCATGGACTCAAAAATGAAGGGGAAATATGAGAGGAGTATAATCCAGGTAGGCAAGAGCCACAAGGAAGCTCACTGCAAGAACCACAGACCACATCTTGGAGACAGGTCCTGCTTTGTAAAAGCTTTCTAAGCTCTCTGGTCTCTCCTGCTCTCCCTCAAAAGATTCAGCAACTCCCTGTCTCCCAGCAGCAGCACATTCTCAAGGAGACCACATCAGTAAATACAACAGCCAGCAGCCTACTCACCAAATCCTGCCCACCTGCAGCACCCCAGGTTTCTGTGGGAGACACAAGTGCAAAGCAAGTATTTTAGGGAGACCTCTGAACCTGCTTCTTATCACTCATAAGCTGAGAGCTGGCAGAAGGCTTGCACCACTGAAGCTTTCCATTGCATGGGTTTTTGCAGACAGAGCTCCTGCAGGTAGACAGCAGCCAATGCCAGAGCAGCGCTCTGTGCCCACAGAACACACTAACAGCCTGTATTGCAGGCAGCATATACACATACAACCAGGATTACATTATGGCTATTTCAGCCAAGTGGGGTGCTTTATTTTTTGGCCTTCCCAAACCAAACTTTGGGAGATGTGGGAATCTGACCCATTTCAACAGCAAGCTGCACTCTGATCTTGTCAAAACAAATTCCAGAGCAAGTACCAGTGAAACTCTTCTGGAATTAGCAAAGCAAACAAAGGCAATGACAACCTGCAGCACATCCATCTGCCAGCTATCCAAATAAGATTAACCAAGGAGCAGACTCCCTGGTATGGAAGTGGGCTGTCAGTCAGTCAACTCCAGCAAACACAAGCTGCCAGCCACAGAGAGATGATGGATGCAATCAAATAACTGCAGGTACATGCAAACCCAATTTGCCAGAAGTTGTCCCACTAACTCCTACTGATTTCAGTCCGAGGGGTCTAACTCACTCAGAGGTCTTCAACATGTTCTAACATCAGAGTTAACTGTGTGCTATATGCAGTTACAGCAAGTTAAGCTGCTCACTGCAGTTGGCCTATGAAAAGAGCTGTAGGATCTGTAGGGAAAAGAGAATCATCCCCCAGGCTCCATCGCTTTCCAGAATCAAACACGTTGGAATTATTCCCCTTTCTGAATCAATCACCATAACCCTGAAAAATTCTGCCATCTCCCAGCTCGCATAGAGGCAATGAAGTGTTTGCCACCAAAATCCAGCACTCTGAGCCAATGCTTTGGGATCAGATGTTGTTTGGTGAAGGCTCAGCTCATTTTTCTATAGAACAAACGCCATCTGAAGCCAAAGTCAAAAACCATTCGTGTTTTAAAGCTAAAAAATGAAAAGCTGCACGCACTCCCGGCTTGAAAAAGATGAACCCTTAATGGAATCCTAACAAATCAGATCTGGCACACTCCACACATTCCATTGAGTTCCTTTCAAAAATAAAACTGACAAGGAAACTTTCTATGATGAAGGTTTCTTACTGTTCAGCTGATTACAAGGTAAAAGGGCCTGCAGACTGGCTGGTGCCATCAAGAGTTTCCAGCGCATCTCTCTCAGTAGAGATCAGCCCTAAAACCTACCGCTGGCTCCTCTGCCACTCCTGTAGATAGCAATAGCAATTTGCTCCTGGACAGTCAGAGACGCCTTCAATGGATCTGGGCAGCTGCTGCCCCCCAGCATCCGTCACCCAGCATGTGAGGTCTGAATTCCTGTCATTGCACCAGGGTATTTGTATGCATTTCTAAGGGTTTGAGAATTATTATGTTGTGCAAAGGCTTGTCTAACTCTTCGGGGAGGTCGCGCAGACGTGTTATATATTCAACAGACGTGCAATAAACACAATTTAACACCAACTACCCACCTCCAAATACTCCGTTTTCTTGCTTGCAGGAAAGAAAAAAACAAAACAGAATCTTAATAATGCATCAGCGACGACTTTGATTGTTATTAGCTTTGCAGATTTGCTCGGGGTGGTGCGACACTCATTGCATACACACACACGTACCCCAAGCAAGCCACCGCCCTGACAGCAACGGGCTGAATGATGTGGATGAGAAGAGCCCAGCGCTCAACAGGGGACAGGGCTGAATGTGACCTCCCTGCACGGCAGACTCCAGACTGAGGGCTGGAACAGTGCCCACATCCTTCCTGTATGACCTTGGCCCACCTCCCATCTGCCATCGCAGCTGCCACCCTTGCTGGCTGGGGCTGAGGGTGCATGGGGACTGAGGGACTTGCTGCTGCAGAGGAGTGAGCCTCGTGCTCATACGCCAGCACGGTTGCTTAACATTTCTCTGCATTGAGAAGTAGTCCTCTGTTAAGGAAGAAAATCTGGATTATTGCCTCTAATTAAAGGGGACAGAACATGGCGGCTGCTACTCAACCACTTCTCTTTACTGGAGAAAATGCGTAGAGCATGTCCCAATCATCTAATTTAGATCACAGAACACGTTATGAACTATGGTCTGAAAGCTTGTATGCAAACACTTGGCATAGCTCTGTATCTCCATCATACACCTACATCCTTCATGCCTGTCCAAAAGTGGCTAATGTTGGCACAGAAGCTGGCACAGGTTTTGGATCAGGCCTGCCCCACACCGGGCAAGAGCACAGCAAGTTATAAGAACCAATGCATCAGCTTTAGATGAAGAATTAATACCAAGGCCAGGGAAGAAGGCTGATATTATGGACTTGGAATCCCTGAGGTTGACTGGGCTGGAGCAGCTCTTTCAGAAACAGCATCCAGCACAGCAGAGATCACACTGCCTCTTAGGAAATGGTCCAAAATTTTATGGACAATGCCTGTAAAGGAAGTTCCTCCAGGACAGTTAAACACAGAGGTACCACTTCTGGCTAAAGAAGCTTCTCCAGCATCAGTACCAGAGCTGAAGCAAGACAAAAGAAGCAGCACCATGGTCCTTATACCATGTTTCCTCTGGCTTTTCACCATTTGCTGCCATGTACAGCTTCCTAGTGTCCAAGAGATGGAATCTGCATGGCCGGAGCAGGCAGGGCCCTCCTTGTACCTACTACTGGTAGCAGCTGGGATCTCATGTCTGGCTTGGATTTGCTGTTGGGTCTTTGCAGGTTGGACCAGCAAGACCTTTACCATTACAAAAACACTCTCCCACTCACAAACCATCACCCTGCTGTGTATTAGCTATGAAACACCAATCTTTTCCCATGTTCTCTAGGAATGAAAAGGCTGCTTCTTGTTCCAGGCCAATTGCATCCCATCTTCTCCCTTCTTCCCCACTACTGGAGGAATCAGCCTCCTCTGCCTGACCACAGGTGAATAACTGGAATTAAACAAAACAAAAAAAGGATCTGTTTCTTATAGGCAAACAGCCTTCCATGTAAGCATTAAATATCAATTACAAGAGAAGCCATGCAGTGCTTTAATTATAGTCACAAAAAATCATCCCATTAATCAAGTTTCTAATCAGCTAGTTTCTCGTAATAAGGTGGCAACTGCTACTTTATCGATTAACTCTTAACAGGCCACTGAGATAAATCAATCCTGCATTTTTTTTGCATATACCTTGCTTTATAACAGGAAAAAATCCCCCTTTATCAGGGAACTTGCCTGAGTGTGAGCTCCTTGATGTCTGGTTCTGCTGCCTCCCTTTGGGGCTTGATCCTTGTGGCTGGAAAGTGGGCTCTTTGCTCTCACTTGCTCAGGCTCTATGGAAAGAGTTTGATTTAGGTGGCTGGGTCTGGTTCAGATTGGAAAGAGGTCGAAAATAAAGGGGCAATATAGAAAACAGAGAGCTTTGTCTTTTGAGAGGAGATGAAAGGGGCTGAGCAAACTTAGTCCAGCAAAAGAAAAGCCAAGAAGAGACGTGGTCTAGAAATATACAGAGTGCCAGAGTGAGGAAACAAGGGTGAAAAGGAGCCAATTTAGTCGAAGAACAAATGAGAACAAAGCAGCCGTGAATTAATATAGGCTGGAATTTAGAAACACACGCTAAGAGGCTCAGAGCAGAAAGACTTTCTGACAGGCTTCCCTTGGGAATTGCTGGGCAAAACCTAAATGAATTTTTCACTGATCTGGAGCTGTGCATGGGGGAGATGTCCTTGCCAGGACTTTGCAGTGGTTAGACACACACACAGGGCTCCAAGGAGCTCATCCTGTCTTCAGAGAAGGGTTTCTAGGATCCACATCCAAGCTAGACGTGAAGCCACTTGATTAATTATTGCCTCTGCTGACTTCTCCCACCTACTGCTCAGTTCAACACCAATTATTCAGGATCAGCTCATAATAACCTATTGAAGAGGTACAGCTTTTCATTTGCATAAGCAGTTTCAGCCAACACAGTCTGCTGAGACAGAAACAACGCGCTGAATATTTAGCGAGTCTGACGGCATTTTAAAAGCATGTGATAGCACACAACTGATGACATCATGTGTTTGTCACGGCTCCTGAAGCTGGAGACTAACGCGGCAAAGAGCTTAACCCAAAACTGATTGGAGTGGCGTTAAAGAAAAACAAAAACAAGAAACAGATTGCTTCTAGATTTAGACACAACTCCCCGAGAACCCACCGTGTGATATGAAAGTTTAAACAGAACTGCAAAAATAGACCTAAACTCCTTCAGCAATGATTGAGATTCAAGATGAGCTTCTCGTTCCTCTGCAAGGGATCATGCAACAAGCTGGAATGTAAGACCCAGCTATGGTGTGGCCCACAAAGCCACGGTGGGATCGAGCCTCGTACAGCCTGCAGCCACAGCTCCAGTCTGGCAGGTAGCTGTGCTACAGCTTTAGGAGCTTGCCCAGGTTCCAGAGAGACCTGTTCTTGTTGGGGTTGGCTATGGCTTACACAGAGCCTATGACAGATGTCAGCGGTGTAGAGCAGCACCTCACACCCAGTGAGATGAGAAGGGTGCTGCTGTGCAAGCAGAAAGGTGACCATGGGAAAGGTTACGAGACACAAACTGCACAGCAAATCCCTGTCCAAGCCTCCAGCATCCCAAGCTGCTCCTGACCCCCTCTGACCCACTCTCATATCTCTAGGCGGATGCAATCGGGTCAGGAGAAGCTTTGTTGTTTGCTTTTTGGACACCAATAAAAGCATCTCCATGCTGGCACACATGCCCAGCACAACTCTTTTAACTCTTTTGTTCCATCTACTTTTACAACAGGGAGGGCGCTGCCAGGCTTTGCCCTGAAATGGGTACACCCAGAGAGAGCAGTCGGACTGATTCTCCACCAAAGCAATTATTTACTGATAAATAAAACAGAAAAGGAAAAGGACCGGACGCCTGCTCCAAGGTGACACTCAGGGAGGAAGGAAGGTGCTGGGACCCCACCCTGGGACAACTGCCTGACACTTCTCCTTCCCCTGCCTGCAATCAGAACCCCTGATTTAATCATCTCAATGGGAACAATGGGGCATGCAGCGCAGATCTGCCCAGAGCTGTAGGGCATGAACCAGTCCTCATCACACAGCTCCAGAGCGCTCCAAGCAAGCCAGGCAAGGAGGATCCCAGGCAGCAAGCTAGTGGTTGGGTGTTCAGCCAGCAAGGACGGACTTGCATTCCAAAGAAAGAGTGAAGACACCCGAGCAAACAAAGAAAGAGCAATTAAATAAAACAGCTCACTGCCACCCTGATCAATTTTATCGAATAATACATTTTCAGGCCAGGCCTTGTGGGTCTCAGAGACAGCCTGAACAAGCCAGGGAGAATTTGGACAGATGTTCAGTATTGATGAACCCAAGCATACAAAAACATGCCTCCACCCTGCAAGGCTCTGCAAAGGGATGCGAGGACAGCGTGCTTCAGGGCGCTGGTGTTTGCCTGCTGGCTCTTTCAACGTTCAAGAATCGTATTTTCCAGCATGTCAAGAAGGCCAGGAGGGCTAGAAATGTACATTTGCTTTTTAGTGACAGCTGAACAGCATGAAATCTGGCTCTGGGGCTCTTGGAAAACAGAGTAAATAGCATTAAGGCTTGCAATAAAACTACTCCACTTGGCAGCACAAGGCTTTTCTTACCCACTGCTCCTCTGGGCTCTGTCACTGTAACTTGCTCATGCACAGCAGTTTCAGTCTTGCTACCAGGAGCCTCCAGGGTACAGGAGTAGATCCATTGCATGCAGGACACTGTTCCATTAGGTACCCATTTTAATGGATGGCTCCATTAGGAGCCATCAGGACAGGATCTGGCACATCTTAGGGGGAACACAAGTGGTTGTCACATTCCAGAAGCAACTGGGCAGCCAAAGCTACATCCTCAGGCTCTTCCACACCCTCTGGTTCTGTTTATCAACGCCACCTCCAGCTTTCCAGCTTCCCTAGCTCCTGTCCTGACACAATGTGAGATTCAAAGATTAAGCACATTTAAATATTAAATGACGGAAATGAATAATGAATAGAACGAAAAACATCATTTGTCACTAAATGGAGAAATTACTTGCGGAAAGAAAAGAGGCAAGAAGAGCACGTCCCTGAGGTTGAAAAATGCCACAGCATAAGGCAGAGCCTCACCTCTGCTCCTGGACCATGTGCTGGCCAACCCGGCAATGCCCCACAGACCCCACAGGGAACTTGAAACAACAAGCACAGCATAGGATGAAAGAAAGACTTTCATCACCAAGAACACCAATGTGCCCCATATCTACCTTCCAGAGTGATTTACTACCTCCGTCCTGGGTCTGGGAACTCCTCTCTTTGAGATAGGCATGTGAGTCCAAAGTATTCCTCCTTCTGCAGCCTTTGCTGGTCCTTGAAGCCCCAGTCACAGCTCCTGTCACCGAAGTGAACAGCTCAGTCCCAAACACCAGCCGCTTTCCTTCGCACATGCAGCCAAATGCAGTCTTCAGTTCAAAGCATCTCATAGAGAGATGAGGGAGACTGGAGAGTGCAGCCCCTATGTGCCTAGAAGGAGATCTCTCAAAAGCTTCTACAAACGGCTCCACAAACTTTAGTGACAGCATAATTGCACATTATCTCCTATAGCTTCACTATGACAATTTAGGGGACAATTAGGTTACCTGTTGGTAGCTACTTGGCCTCCCCCATCTCATTCACTCAACTCTTCAGACGCAGCTGCTAGCAATGACTTGGTCTCCTTTAACACTGCTGCAGAGAAGAGTCTGGTTTTGACAGCTTTATATTTAGACTCCCTTTCTTTTTTTGGTTAAGGATTTCTGTTTACCTTCTGGATAGAGCTCCGAGTTCACCCACAGAAGCAACCACTGAACCACGGAAAACAACGAAAAGCAAAGGATGTGCTAAAAAAAAATCCATAGTATCTGTAATACCCTCAATTAAGGGAGCATAACTATTGAAGCCTGAAGTATCTTGAGAATCTAAGCCATCCATTCTGACAGCAGAAGGTGCCACCAGCAAGGAATCTCCCTCCCCTTTACCTTTCAAGTTTTACATTGGCAAAAAGCTGTTTCTTTTCCTGATCCTGTAATATATATTCTGGTTTGGGCAGTACGGCTGGTAAGGTTTAAAAGAAGTTTGTTCCACTGTTGTAGGCTGGTCGATTGACAGGGATTCGAGCATCTGGAGTCTAAAAGGGATAAGCAAATTTCCGGTCACGGTCCAAATTTCAGAGAGAAGAGTGAGAAAGTCCATTGAAGGATGACACCAGTGAACTAGAAAACACCTTCAAAGATGGTCAAACACTTACTCAAAGAGGCTGGGAATGGGAATTGTGTGAACTAGCTGCAGTTCAGGAAGCGTTTTGTTGAAGGTGCTCTTTCTTCCTCTGAGAAACAGCAGAATGGGCAGCATTGGGACTGGAAAGCTTTTTGTTTCTCCACCCACGAGTTCAGCTCCCCTGACAAACCCCCCCCCTCTCCAGCAGCTAAATCCTTCCATTTGATGTCCTTCCAGGTCACCGGCCAATCTGCCACCTCCCCAACACAACCTGGCTTCTGAGGGTGTCAGGAAGTGATGAGGAAGCGCTGCTTTAATCCCTGCAACTGCAGAGAAGCAAACTGTGATCTCCAAGGCAGAGTCGATGCAAAGAGGTGACTCGAGGCACAGCTGAGATTTGTCCCCGGGATTTCACACATGAGGATGTGGCTTTTTTCCTTATTCCCATGGGCGTGAAGCTGCCTAACAGGATGCTGTAGGCGGTGGGATAGAAAGCCCACGCTTGCCAGCTCCAAAGAGGACAAAAGCAGCTCCTCCTGAGAAAGGGCAGCACATGTCACTGAGACAGCAGGAATGCTGTCAGCCTCTCAGCACCACTGGTGCTTGGCAAGAGCCCCCAGAGCAGACTGAGCCCTGCCAAGCCTCCGGCTGTCCTCACCTCCTGCTCTGGGCCACAGCTCCAGCAGGACAAGGAGCTTTCCTGTCCCAGGGCCATGCTGGACCTAAAGAACCCTTCCCAGGCCACACTGCACTATTGCTCATCCTCTCACCACAGAGATGGTATTTGCCTCTTTTCATGCTATGCTGGTATCAGGACCACCCAGCCTAACACGAGACCATATGGCAGAATGAGGATGGGCCAATATCTCACCATGAAAGTCAATGCAACCTGCCTCTCAGGCATTAATCTGACACACATGCAGCCCAGCCCCAGGGCTCCCCGCAGACGCTGGCCTGCTTGCCAAGGGCACCTGCCCAAATTGCCTCATTTCCAAGACTTTCCATCCAGGCCAACACAAAGGGGCAACTCAGGTTGCAACCCAGCAACCAGCAGGTGCTTAAACCAGCGTGTGTTTCTCCCACTAACCAATCTCAGGGCATCATGCCTTGCTCTCTGCTAGGGAGGAGTAATAGTAACCAGTCCTTCAGCACCCCAAGGGACTTTACCCAGGGCACTAGCACATCTCAGCCCCCAGCACAGGGGGGCAGACTACCAGCACAACCCCACAATGGGGTGCTGAGCCCCACCTCCATGCCCCTCTCCCCAGGAGCAGCCCCACTGTTTGCAGCCGGTTTTGCCCAGCCAGGCTTCTTCTGGCAGAGAGCACCATGATGAGCGCTCCGTGATGGAGGATGAACTCGGCAGCGCCAAGCACAGCTTCATTTTATTGCAATCAAGCAGAGGCCCGCCCTGACAAGCCAAGGGGTGAGCGATGGGGTAATGGGCAAAGTGCCACAGAGCGCAGCAAAGGAAGGCCCTCGCCTCCCGCCCAGTGCCCTCTGCCTCTCCCCAGCCGTCTGCAATCACTCGTGGAAGTGCCAGACCACACCGAGGAATGCTGTCAGAGCACTAATTCATAGGCCCTTCACGATTTATGCTCGGCCTTTCAGCCTCTTGCTTCCTCCAGCTGCAGCAATTAACGATGGCGAGCCGCCCCGGCTCTGCCTGCTCAGAGAGCACCGCTGCTCTGAGCCCCTCGCATGATCAATACCACATTAATGGCAGACATCTCTTTAACATCAGTATAATAATAAGGAATAGGGCCAAGCACATCACATTAGCCACGAGAAAGCAGATGCTGATGGAAAAGCAGCCTGCACCAGCACTACCCTGCTCCATTGGCTCACACAGGTGAGCTCAGCTGACCACTTCCCCTAAATCTGAGCCACCTTCTCCCTCTCTGGGCATCAGGGCTCTTTTCCCAGAGCAATAAACATACCGATGTGTAGCAAAGCAGCAAGCAGGAGATTTCAGGGGTTAAAACACAGTCCCTCTCCCTCTGGGGTTATTTTAGCTGGGATGAATCTTGATCTGGAGACCACAGAAATAATTTTCCCGTAGGAAAAGCCAGATCTTTGGGTGCACTCGGGGTATCCATCCAAACTCAATTGCCCCCAAGCAGTAGTATGTACCAAGACAATCACAAAAGCAATAGGAAGTTCCATTGGACACTTCACAAGGATCCAGCACTAGAACTACAAAAGCATACAGCCCTCTCTACATCAAAATGAGCTTTTAGCAAGGCCCGCCACACTGATACAGATTAATAAATACACAGCTGGCTGCTTACTAAATCCCCAGGCCCAGATTCCCTCCGACATGTGGAAGATGGGATGGGATCCCATGTAGCAGTGACGCACAGAAGACTCTACAAATAGCCATGCCAAATGCAATGGACTCGAAGGGTATCAGAAAGGTTTTGACCCCCTCTTTTCCCTGCTGTTTGTGTGCGTTTCCCATTTCTCTTATGCTGTGGCACCCAGGGCACCCAGCTGGATGAACAGGAAGCATTTGAGCTCAGACTCATTTACTATGATAACAATGCAGTGCAGATACCCAACATTAGTAAGTCCTCTATCTAAGGGTGTTATTTTCTCTGCAAGACAAAAGGTGTGTTTTCAAAGGTCCCCAATAACTTTCCCCAGCACAGGAGAACATCTCTGTCAGGTGCTTGTTCAGCCTCAGTCCTAGTGGAGAAGTAAGGCCAACCAAAGAGCAGAAACACAGGGAACCAGGCTCCTCTACCACTGCCCCTAACCCCAACCCTTAGCACCACTATGAGAGTCATCTCTTCTGTATTACCCTGAGTGCTTGCCCATAAACAGGGGGACAACAGCACTGCCCACCCCCACAGAGAGCCTGGGAGGAAAGGAAACATGTTCAAATTGAGGAGGGGCTCCAGCCCTGAGACAAATGGAGCCAGATAGACCTCCAAGAGAGGGAGAACTCTCATCCGAGAAGCACATAAAATATAAAAGAGAAGTCACTATGGATGTTAATATATAGCATCAGGATTTATTCCCCCCTCCTGTTCTCAGTGTCATGTGACAACATTAATTAAATGTGTTTCTGACCCTGCTGGGCTTCTTTAAATATTTGCCATTCTCCACAAGCACTGTTTGGTTAATGAAATGAAATTAATGAGCTCATTAGATTGTGCCGTAATCTTTCAGATGCAAGCCTGGCACTCGGATTCACTGCCTCCTTTCTCTGTTCTCGCTGTTTAACTCAACGCATTCAGCTCCAGAAGCAACAGCAGAGCAATGAAGCAATCAATTAAGCGGGCAGCCAGACAAGGAGGGGAAGGAGGGAAGACCACGGCCAACAAGGCGCAGCTTGGTAACTTTCCCACGGGAGCCGGTCCTGCAGAGCACACGGCTCAAGCGCGGGTGCCGGCACATAACTTTGTTCCATGGAAGCTTCACCAAGGTGAAGATCAACCCGGAGCAGTCTGATGTGGCAGGAGCCGGAGCCATGGCTACAATCGCTCTGGTTTGCCTTGTGAAAGCCAAGAGCCCTTCCTTCTCACCCTGCTCTCGCACTCTTTGCTACCCACTCACCCCAATTCCCACCATGCTGGCACAACATGGCAAACCTTCCTCACCTCTCCCCCTGCCCGGGGCACGTTCACATCCTGATGCCACCAGCAGCATCATGGGCTGCACCGCCTCGATTCCAATTTGAGAAGGAAACCTCCCCAGAGCACACTCAGTTTCTCCATTGCCTTCATCAAAGAATTAACTCAGATCAAAGAGTCTCTACAGCAGCACAAACTCCTCTGATGGGTAGGAAGGAGGGGAGGGGGGGGGGACAATAACATGAAAAACGCTTCGGTGAATCTCTTTCCAAGAAAGCAAATAGGTGTACTTCTGCATGCATCTAAGCCCCGCAGTACAGAGATTGTGCTAGCTATGGCGACTCCTAATAGCACCAGAGGAATTCAGGGTAGGAAATGTATGCAAATCGAATTCTCTCTGTGGCTATATTCTCTAACAGATTGGATCACAGAGCTTTAGCAAGCTCTCAGTCCTTGGGCTTTTGTAATTTACCGCGCAGCCCAGAAGTCACACACGACAGTGAACTGGGCCTGCTGGGGAAAAACAAAGGAATGATGAGCACAAACTGGGATAAGTGAGAAGGATGCATTCACACAGCAAGGCACTGAAAAATCTGAAGGACAAGAGAGAAGCATTTCCCCCATTCTATACAAAGGCCTTGGGGAAAGCAATGGCACAGTCACTACTGCAGAGCACATGAAAATCATTTTTCCACTTGCAGGTGGCAAGGCCAAGGCTAGAGTACCCACACGAGCTGCATTCCCACAGTCATTCATTATGCAGTCCTCCCGCACGCAAGAGACAATCTCAGAGGAGTCCTGAACCGTGTCCCCTCCGTGTCTTAAAAGGATTATCACAGTGGAGCTTGAAAAACCCTGTACCGCCTCTATCCATTTCTGAAGCCTGCAATCCAAACGCCATGCTCTGAGCTGGACTATCACTGGGTCCCCCCCCAGGTCTCCTACAACCTCATCACATGTGGGGTTCAGGCAGCCAACAGCCAGTCAATTCCCAGGAGGAATTGGACTTACCTCTCATTTAAAGGATTTGAATGTCTCCACCTTTTGACTGACGATTAAAGCAGAGGGGAAAAGCATGGCCATCATTTACCTGTGACCTCACGGGGGCTGCAGATAATACAGGCTTGTTGCCAGCAGGAACCATGGCCAGAATGTGGAGGTGACAGATACTGAGGGCTGCAGTGAGAATTAATAAGGAAGCCAGGCTGACCTCCTGCCATCCACACCTCTCTGCTGGTACCTCCTGTAAGCACTAGGGATTTTAGGGGGGGCTTCAGGTAGCCTGCCACATACAGGGGCTGACCCAGAGACATAGGAAAAGGCACAGAGGAGGGTGATCACATACCTGAGGATGGCAGAGGAGCAGAATGGGGTGTTATCACAGCTGTCAGACAACTCTTAAAGCCCCAGTAGTGTGTGCTGGATCGCCAGTGGGTCTTCCACCAACAGGTGCTGCAAATTCAGCAGCAGCACGATATGGCAGATGCCACAGGCAGCATAGAACCAGCTGTTAGTTCAGATCAGATGAGCAACTTAACAAGGGAAGTGGGTTCACCATTCCACACTCAGGGCATGGCAGACAGCACAAGTCACCATATTCATGTATATAACCCTGCATTTAACAACTGAATCCTGCCTTCCATGTTCCTCCAGAGGCAGTCACTATGCTACAGGTAAATGCTAAGTACCAGAGGTAATCCAGTGTGGCTAAGTACCCCAGCAAGCTGCTTTATGCACACAAAAGGGCTCAATGACAGAAATTCATTCATCATAGGGCAACACGAGCCCTTAACCTTTTCCCCAGTGCTACCCTGGGTGTCTCTGAACACAAAACCTGAGCCACCAGATGCCTATTCAGTGGTTCCAGCTGCATCACCTGTACCTGGGTGGAGATGCACTTCACAACACTTCACCAGCTTGAGCAGCAAGAGCCATCAAACACCCATAGGAGCATCTCCTGGCACGTGACTCTGCACTCACGCCCTGTCCTTGGGTTTCTCCTGTTGAAAATAGGCACATGCATGTAGCTGAGGCCCTGCAGGGACACAGTGCAGCCCAGGAGATGCCTTTGTGGCAGCTGCAAAGAGAACCAAAAGCCATGGGGCTGATTTGGTATACATTCTTACAAATGCAACTGTATTTCCAAAGTGTATTTATACCTTATCTGTGCTGTTTACCCGTATGTTCAATAAATCATTATTCATTATCTGATAAGGTGCTCGCACTGAATTTCCAAGCCAGGCTCACAGTTAGTACAGAACGGGACATGCTGGGAATACAAATCAAAAACTAAATAGAGCAGCTGTCTCCAGTGAGGCTGCTCTGCTACCAGGGGATTCTGGTGACATCGGCAGCCTTGAGACCAAAGCCTGGGTCACTGGTCCTGCTGAGCTGGATACAACAGGCTTGTGTTATGCAGAGCAGCCTCCTTTTTAGTTAATTACACGTCTCAGATCCCTTCCAGTGATAGAAGGGACATTACAAAACAAGCCATGTCTCTTCTCTTCTGCACTGCATTCATCTCTGCCCTGCCCGGATCCTTGCAACAGCTCGCAGTAACAACCTCAGCTCTCCTATATCCACGGAGCTCCCACAAAAGCCTGGGAGGAAAAACAGGTCTGAGCTCTGAATTTTGAACAGACAAGGAAACTTCCTTGTGTTGGTCTGTGGCCCAGACATCAAACAAGAAGAGTAAGAAGAACACAAAGCCCTCCCCCAGCCCCATCATCACCTTTTGCCTCCATACAGATGTAGTAATAAAAGAGCCAAAGAAAGAGTAAATCTGTAGCACACCTGAGGCCAGGTGTCAGGGGAGTGACCCCTGGGAAATGCATGGCAGCTGTAGAGGGGCATTCAGGGCTGGCCAGCACTCCTTAGAACAGGTTTGGAGATGTGGTACAGCTGAGGGCCTTCCAGCCTCTCACCAAGACCTGCAGAGCAAAGTCTACATAAGCCGTACCTGCGAATGCTTGAACTCCCTTCCACAGGTAGCATCAGTCAGGTACAATTTTAATCCACTGCAGTCCATGGTCGTGTCTTCTTTCATAAGCTGGGGCATCGCTGAGCCCCAGGCCTGGGGCACATCTCAAGACAAGATGCAGAGAGTAACAATGATTATCATTCAAGTTGGAAAAGACCTCTAAGATCCCCAAGTCCAACCCCAGCCCACCCCACCGTGCCCACTGCCCAACTCCCTCAGTGCCACACCTCCACAGAACTGAACACCTCCAAGCATGGTGACTCTACCATCTCCCATGGGCAGCTGTGCAGTGCCTTGCTGCACATTCTGAGAAGAAATGTTTATATCCAATCTGAATCTCCCCTGGAGATTGTTATCTGGGAAAAGAGGCCAATCCCTACCTTGATGCAATCTCCTTTCAGGCAGTTGCGGGGAGCAGTAAGATCTCCCCGAGCCTCCTCTTCTCCAGATTGAACACACTACTAGAAGTGTGGCCCCATCAAAGCTGAGTACAGGAGATGACCACATCCCTGGTCCTGCTGACTGCACTGATACAAGCCAGGAAGCCATTGGTCTTCTTGGCCACCAGGGCATGAAGCAGAGAGGTGAGGAGCACCTAGAGATGATGCACCATGGTGCACAGAGATCCAACGCCATCCCTCCACCCTTTGGCACTCCTTCCAGCACCAGGCATGAAGACTGGATCCAGCTGAGGCTGAGCTTTACAACAGGCTGTCAGCAGAGCTGTGGTGCCTCCCATAATCATTGGATGGGTATTCCCATAGAGATCAGGGGTAAGAAAGAGAAGGGAAAGAAGGGTAGGGAGTCAGCTTGAAGTCATGTGAAAATCAGCCATAGCGCATCTTAAAACCAGGCTACAAGGAAGTGTGACATCCAATTTCTTGGGAAGGGGAGGCAGAACAGTAATTAAATTTTCTGATCTTGTTAGCCAATTTCTCCAATCACTGCCCCTGAACTGGAGAATGGGAAGGGAGAGGGGAGATGCTTGCGTCAGCGACGCTGGTGAGGGAAATTAGGTTTTCACGGATTATTGGGTTAGTTCCACTTCTCCCACTTTTTAATTTATTTGTCTGTATGTGCTGCCGAGCTGAAAGGCCGAGAAATATCCCTCTCTTTTTTAATTCTTCTTTTTCTTTTTTTTTAATTAAAATCTGTAGTTTTGGAAGATGAAAACTTCAGAAGGGGAGGAAGACTGCAACAATAAAACCACGTCAACCAAGATGCGCTTCTCACCTCAACTTCTCCGTTAATCCCTCTTCAAAACAAGAGCTTAATAAGATCCCCTGTCTGAACTCTTTAATAGCCTTTGGATACCTCTACAGAGAGGAAAAAAAAAAAATCTATCAATTACCTTTGTTCTGTATTAAGAAATGAATAGAATTTACTTGCTTACTGCTGCTTGCATTGTTGTTTTAATTTTCCCTTAATGCTGCAAAAGGAATCTAAGGATTGCTGCCCATGTAACCCTGTGCCTCTATTATTTCTCAAAAGACAGCAACACTGCCCTTTTTTTTTTCCTCCCCCAATTCCTTTTGAAATAGGAAGAGAAGACTAAAATGTCCATATCAGCAGCATTCAAGTAAATTATCTGTATGATTATTTCAGACTGCCTGGAGAGTGGTTTCCTAGGAACAATGCCAAGGGGCTATTTTGTTTAAGCTTTCTGAATTTGGGGATAAAAGAGAAACTGAGTGCAGGTCACACAGTGACTGGACTTCCCCTTTCATGACAGCTTTCAGAAGTACATGTGCACAGATCATCATTAGTTGGAGGTTGCTAGCAAAGGTTTCTGGGAATCCAGCATAGAGCCGGAGACAATGGATTGCAGAAACAAAAGGCAGCATAGCTACCAAATAAAAGAGCAGAATAGCACAGGTCGCCCCGTTCAGCAGCATCCTGAGATAACTAAGAGCCAGGTATTGGCAGCATGGAGCTGGGATCAGACTGCACAACAGCTTCAGACACGAGGGCAGTGGTATCAGTGCCCAGCTCCCTGACCTGCCTCATCGTGCTGTCGGATGCTCTCAGGGTTAATACAGACACATCATCCACCTCCTGGGGGACCAAGTCCTGAATAGCCTCCTAATTGTCTGCTCTGTCCCTCTCCGGAGCTAATGGCACCGATGCAGGAATTGCTGCCTGGGTCAGCTATGTGTGTTTTATTCGTGTGTGTGGTTGGCAAAGCTTATGCAAGTCTGAGTTGCTGCTGAACAGTGCTGCACAGAGCCAAGGACATTTCAGCTTTATACACTGCCCTGCCGGGGGGGGAGCTGCGGGGGCACAAGGGGAGGAGAGGGGGCAGAAGCAGGACAGCTGATCCAAACTAAGGGGATATTCCACATCATACAACATCATGCAACAACTACAGAACTGAGGGGGTGGCAGTTGGGCAGAGGGAGAACTGCAGCTCAGGATCTGGCTGGGCATCAAAGGGCAGGCAGCGAGCAATTGATTGTGTTGCGCATCACTTGCTTTGTAAGCATATAATTATCGTTAGTGTTATTCCTCTAGACACAAGAAACATGGCGAGTTTCATTGCACGGGACACAGGTAAAGGACAAACCTCCAAGAGAACGATGTGGGGAACAAGGAAGCACTGGCAGAGTACGACTTGGCAGGAGCTATGCAATCACTCAGCATCACTGCTCACTACTCACAGCCAGTTTTGATCTACAGTGACAGTAGCTTACTGCTCACCCTCTCCTTGTCACCTTAAATCTCCCCTTGGGGAGGCACCTCGCCAAAGAAATTTGGAAAGCAGAGCTGGGTTCCTTCTTTCTCCTTCAGGCACTCACATGAAGAGCACTGCACATCACATCCATCCATCACGCAGCCCACAGGGGATACCAGCACCCAGCTCACACTTACTGTTTCCTAGGCAAATCACAGCCATACCTGTGAGCTTTAACAGGGACAAGCTCATGGATGAGAATCCTTAGCTGAGACAACAATGAGACCAAGCCAAGATCACATCAACCTTCTAACCAGTAAGTACAGAGGTCCAGATTCACCCTACCTGAATTCAGCTACATCCACAGCAAATATGGTCCATTTTCACTGTGCTGTCCCACAGACCAAAGTTACCCCTCCATGGGCACAAGACTGCTCCTGGGACATAGTGGGTGACACAACACAGCATGAAGCAGGTCCCAGCCAGCAGACCTAGGGAGTGACAGGGCTGGGGGGGAGGGGAAGGGAGTGTTTGGGCCATCAAGCTTAAATCAAAGGAAATAAATGTATTTAGGAGAGCCTTTATGCAAATCTCACATCCATTTGGTGGGTCCCTCCTTTCCTGTCCAAAGGAAACGACCCACCTCTACACTAAGGCTGAGCATTCTACCTGTGGAGCTTGCCAAAGATCATCTGTTGAAAGTCTTTAAACAAAGCCAAACACCCAAGAAAAAAAAATCTCCTTGTTCTTCCTTCCCAATCAACATGAGCACATTGGCTGGGGCCTGATTAAGATCCTCATCAGGCTTTGTAGTTGGGGAAAGCTAATTCCGATGGCAGTGGAGAGGAGGGGAATTCACTCTGATCTGCGGTGACCCAGACTTCACAGCCATTCAAAAGGAACAGCAACAGCCATTAAAAACTTCACTTTATACACTGAAGAGGCTCATAAAGAGAGTGCGAATTCACAGAGCATTGGCTCAGAAAACCTATTCCCTGAGTGTCCCACAGGCTGCTAGCGCCTGAAATATGGAATAAAAGGGAGGTTCATATTTTACTTCAGACTTATTTCACTCTTCCCTTGTTTTCTCTGTGGACTGGCTAAAGAGGAAGTGATTTATAAGGGGAAAACAAGGGGAAGCATTTCTAATTAACTGGCCAAAACCATTACAGCTGCACAGGCATCCAGCAGAACACAGGGCAGTGGTTCTTAGACAGAGATGCAGTACCACTGGAAGTTCCCCTGATAACCCTGCATCAAGCCAGAACAAAACTAAACTATTGCCCTCGGTGCTGGTAGAGATGCAGTCACAAGCACATTGACTCCTGGACATTAACCCCACAGGTATCCCTCTTCCCCAAAGAAAGGTCTGAGTTGTCGTGTCTTATCTCATTGGATACTTTCAACATAGCTTGATCAGGGGAGAAGATCCTCCAGTCCCTCCCCAGAGAAGGCTCCAAGTTCAGGATGAAGGGAACAAGTTCAACTTATGAAATCTCATTTCCAAGCCCAAGAGAGGGAAACTCGACCAAGCAGGCTAAAGCCTCTTGCTTCATCACAGCCTGTGATCCCACAGCTGGGAGAAGAACAGGGGGCTCCTGGTGTGCTATAGAGCCGAAGAGAAAGGAAAGGCTCTTTCGTGTCCAGAAATAATTGTGTTTGTTCTGCTTTCAGCAATATTATAGCCAGGAGAATGGGCCTCTGGGGAACAATAGATCACACATTGCAGGTGTCTAGTTTTAGGAGGGGGGGAAACTCTCCAGTTTTCCTAACTGTGTGCCAGAAGTTCTCTAACTGAAGTTCATCTTGACCTCAGAGGGCTGGTCTGCTCTATGGGAGGAAACAGAAAGGCTGGGCATAATTGGAACAAGCTCATAATTAAAAGCACTTTAGCCTTTATGAGTTCCCAGATCACATAGCTGCAGTGAGAGAACTTGTTTTCATTTTACCTCATTATGTATGGAGCAGTGCAAAGGTAATGAGCAGCCTGGCATTTGCCAGAGCCTGTCACTTGCAGGAAGAGGGCAGCCAACACTGGAGCAGATGCAAACATGCTGTGCAACACACTGGTGTACCTCCCAGTACTAGCACGCTCCCTGGTGTGTCTCTGCAGGGGATTTTTATGGGTAGATGGTGTGGGGAGCAACTAACCAGGATAGCCTTTAAAACCAGAGTCAAGCAAGAGAGGGAAAAAAGAGCAACATGAAAACAAAACGGGCTTCCCCAGCTACCCCCTGAAACATCCTGTCCCCAGACTCACAGAGGTGGTTGGAGAAGAAAGCCAGGTTCTGGCCAGCTCTCCTATAGCAGCACACACTGCAGCTTACTGACTGTGGTTAAGTTTCAGCTCCTGCAACAAGTAGAACAAGGCACTAATATTTGCCCAGCACTTAGCACTATTATTATGTGCCATCTGAGATTAGCACAAGCAGATTGCTTTGTGGACTCACTACTTACTGCCTTCCCTAGACAGATATTCCTCGATGTGCTTAGCAAAAGGTCTCAGGACATGTACTTGCATTTAGCAGGCAGCACAAGCTGCTCTGCTACGGCCCAGTTTCCTCTTGATATGGGATCCACACAGATGTCAGGAACACCACATTTGGCTGCTCCTTGTCCTGCTGCAGGACCGAGACAGCCCCACCAGCTGCTCAACCCTGGCCGAGGAGACTGGAGGAAGAGGAGACATCCACCTGAGGGCTGAGGTCAGTGCTGGCACAGCCTTGCAGAGCAGCGGGGAGGGGGCTGCACAGCGCTCCAGTGTTTGCACAGCTGGCTCCAACGTGCTGCTCAACCACCACCGCCACGGGGGAGGGCGGGACATTTTTCCTTGGGATATTCATTCCTCATCTGTCTCGCCTCGAGAAGGGGTATCAAATGCTCGTGTGTACACTTGAGACAGCACCTGGGGAGGCCTCATCCCATGCGCGGGGGAGGGAAGACGAATTCTGCCAAGATGCAACTCCTGCTCCTCATAAAGTACAACGCAATCATATCACGTTGTGATGATGGCTAGTAAAGGATGAGCAAGCTGTGGCCAGCAGCAGAGCCAAGTGCAGTACAATCTTGCTCCTCCATGATGAGAACAGACTTGGAACCCTTGACCTTCACTAGGCAGGAGCGTTCATTAGCCAGCAAGTCACCACCAGAACTTGGGGTTGAGGGAGAGATTGAGGCTCTTGGCATGCCAGACCCTTTACAGCTAGAATTTCCCACAGATAAACCTCAAATCCAGCCAACAGGTCCCTTACAGAGAGCAGGAAGAGTTTGGTTCAGGAATTAGGCAGAGCTGGACCCGTGTCTTGCATCCCACTCCTCTCCAGGAGCTTCTACCAGAGGAAAGACCTCTGAGACCCTGAGAATCATCCTATGTACCTCATCATCAGCTCCTCCTGACTGAGCTGATCAGAGAAATCAGAGTCTCACAACCAAATCTCACCAACATCTATTTAATTTCAAAGGGCTTGGGCATTTAATTGGCTGTTTGATCTCCTCACTTACCAAGTTTTCTGAAATTCCTGGAGGCTTTCACTTGACACTACCTCAGCAGAAGGGGAATCGCTCACTGCACCACCCCCAGCCCAACCACAGCCCCAAACAGCTCTTTGTACTGGATTTCACAGGGAGCGAATGGAGCAGGGGTGGATTACCCAGTCTGATACACAGTCACAACCTGCTTAAATCAGCTCAACCACGGTTATCAAAATACACAAACCACAGAGCAAAACCAAGGAAAAATGCACCTAACTTTTACAAAGCAAGGCAGCCTGCGAGCACAGAAATCAGGCTTGTACAATGCAGCTTGGAACACTCCTAAGCTGGCATCAATTGCTGAGCAGAGCAATACCCCTAATTGTTGGTTCTGAGCATCAACAGACCCAGCAAAGTTCAACCCAGGGAAAGTTTCATAGACTACAATGGTCCAAGCAAGATACAGCCCAAATCTTCAGACCCTGCCTGCCCACTGTGGAAGCAAACATTTCACTTATGGAAAGAAAAGTCCTGATTCTGCAATGTGTCCTAAGAGCCCTATTATCTGTGATTAATAAGGCGTGATGCAAACACTTAGTTAAATCTGATTAGATCAATAGTACACCATGAATCACTTCAATAGGTTTCCTATAATATTTATATATACTGCAGTTATCAGCAACATTCTAATGCAAAATGGTCCGCCTCGAAATATATTTGAAAAAGTACTTTCTACACTCTATTAAAAAGAGGAATCCACTTTTTTATTCTATCTTAGGGCTGAGTTAATTGGACAAAGTCTTGTAGAACTGGGCATAGCTTTGCAAAATATACATTTTTGAGACAGTGTGGCCTGTTTTACACCTCCAACCCTGCCTGTAGAACCTCCATCCATGCCCCATCTCCAGCACCCCAGCCACATGCCCTGCAAAGAAATGTTTCTTCTAGCTATACTGAGTGCTGGGAGGACAGAAGCAAAGAGCAGGAGTGCAAGAGTGATGCATGGGGTGGGGAAGGCAGCACACTTGCATGCTGGTTCCGCGATGACAAAACAAACCCACCATGGCATAGATTTGAGTTGGGTTTCAGGAACTGCAGTAAATCAAGGCAGAGAATTTACAACAAATTAATGAAACTAATTTTTCTGACTGGAATCATCATCTGTGAATTATCATGTCTTTACACGTTAAATAAATTATCTGTGTCTTCCAAGGCATTAAGAACGCATCATAAATTATAGCCCTTCATAAATAATTTGTTTCTGCCTGAGTTTAAATATAGAGGGAGAATAAAGAGAGCAAGAAAGAATATAAGAGATAAAGAAAGCAAAGAAGGGGGGGAAAGGGGAAAAAAATGTACAAAGAGGGGGGATAAGGATGAAATGGAGAACGAACAGAGAGAGGGGGGGAAAAGAGACAGGTAAAAACAGAGATAGGCAATATGGCCAGCTTAGAAAGGAAGGAAATGAGGAAGGAAAAAGGAAGTGGGGGGCTGAAGAGAGACAGGACAAGTAACACCACGTAATCTTGCAGGTCCGTGTTAATTGCAGCTTGGAGAGCATGGCAGGAAGTGAATTACAATAACCAAGTCCTCTGCTGACTTTTATAAATGATTTCATTTCACTTGAGCTTGTTCCATGTCAACGAGCACAGTCTGTCCAACAGAACTATGGAAAGGGATGCCACCAAAGGAAGCACACTTTGTCATGGAATAGTGACAGTATTTGTTGGAAGGGACCCTGAAAATCTGTAAATGACAACAGAGAGGTAATGGCAAGAGCTAAGGGCCAGGGTGATGCAGCTCCCCCACAGCTTACCTGTCAAACACAGCTGAACCCACACTGCTCAGGCTGCTGCTAGTGAATCTCTGCACTGCACTGGCCTGCAGACCTTGCCAGAGCAAGGCACACCTGCAAAGACAACAGTATTCCTGGTCAAGGCACCCAAGGAAGCACAAGCACTGCCTTTAATCTGGTAAGCTCAATTGTGCATTGAGGAGAAATGCAGTGCATCTGCTCTGATGAGGCTTCCTCAAGGCCAGGAGGCAGCTCACCAGTGCAGGCTGTATCCCATCCCCCAGTACAGTTTCTGACCAAATATCATATAATGGCCTGGGTTGAAAAGGACCACAATGACCATCTAGTTTCAACCCCCTGCTATGTGCAGCATTGCCAACAACCAGCCCAGGCTGCCCAGAGCCACATCCAGCCTGGCCTTGAATGCCTGCAGGGATGGGGCATCCACAGCCTCCTTGGGCAACCTGTTCCAGTGCATCTGGGTGAAAAACTTCCTCCTAATATCCAACCTAAACCTCTGGTAACATCCAGGATACCAGAACTCAGCACTTAAAGTTAACACCCTGCTAGGAAAAGCACAAGTAATCTTTAACACTTACAAAGAGCGTGTTGCTCTGGGCAGAGACTGCAGAAGCACAGAAGCAACCATCCAGATTACTGCATGCAATGTGGCCACATGATTTCTTTGTGGTCAGCTCAGAACACAGGCACACATCTGTATCTCCAGCCATTCCCCTTCCCAAGTCCCAAGCCAGCATTGGTTCACATCCTTGCTCGAAAACCTGGAGTGTTTCATCCTCACTGTTCTCTACACCCAGGATGCAGCTTTGTCAGCAACTGCACAGGTGGGCCCAGATGGCAGCATGGCAGCAGCTGGCCCACCTGTATGCCCAGCTTGCCAAGGGGTTCTTCTAAGGGGAGCTGGAGGGTGGCCAGTTCTAGGAGCATTTGGACAATGAGCATAACAGCAGCTGTTTCTCTATCTGGAAGCAGAAGGGCTCTGATCTCAGCCTGTGCAAGCCAGGACAAAAGGAATGCATTCCTAGTTCTTTCAAGTCAATGTGATGAGCAGTAGATGCAGGCCCAGGAAGTCTGCTCAGCAACTATCAAAACCATCGCTTCACAGGCAACAGCAGATACAAAGGCACAGCAGGGCAGGCCCCAGGAAACATCAGCCCTAGCAAATACCTCTGTCTCTATGAGAAGCCCTGGCTAGGTGATGGTCTGGTCCCTGTGCCACAGACTGCATGCTCCCCCCAGCTTCAAACACTGCAGCACAGCTCTTGCTGCTCCTCAGGCTTGCCCTGCCCAGGGCTGTAAATAGCTTCCCCAGCTAATTTCGTCATTAGCACAACAGCCTGCCAAGGCTCAAACTGCAGTAGCAGGGGCTGGTGCCAGGTTCACTGCCTCCAGTCCCTGCTCAGAGACCCGGAATGCTAAATCAAGTCATCCGGGTGTACAGTGAGATCTTGAATCCTGAGGAACATAGCTGATAAACATGGCACAGGAAAGGAAGGAGGTGGGGGGGTAACCCACAGAAACAGCCTCTAGTAGGATAAAAAGAAAGAACTCAGCTTCATCTCTTCCTGAGGAAGAGTTTAGCTGGGTGAATGACTTCCAGTGGTTCCCCACAGCCCTGCTGCCTGCCCATTAGCCAGCTGGAGCTCCCTGCAGCACCCATCTCCTCCCCAGGCTCCAGTCAGCCTCTCCCAGCAGAACGATGCTCGTGCAGCACCACTCTTCTTTCTCTGCCCAGAACATCTGTGCCTCAGCCTGCTCCCACTTCTCCCTTCAGACACTAGTGCATCACTCAGGCTTTTCACACCTCTCTGCAAGTGCACACAGCTTCCTCATGCTTCTGACTCTAAAATCCCCAGCCTCCCTCTCACTGTGCGAGCTGCAGCATAACCTGAGCGTACCCTTTGCTCCTCTCCATCCAACCACCTCTCCTGCCACCAGAGCACCTCCACACAGCTCTCCCTACAGGTCTCCAATCTGGCTATGAGGTCCCTGTGCTGCCGTGGGGATCCTGCTGCCTGTTAGCCCTCATAGGAGGTGATATTTCGCCATCTCCAATAGCTCAGGATGGAGGCCTGGTAATGGAAAAGCTTTTCCCAGAATGGTCTCCAGTTGATTTTAGGAAGGGTCAAAGCACCAGCCCACTTCTCTCCACCTTTGTGCATCCAGCATCAGCTCTGGGAAGATTTACCCCCCCCACCCCCTTCTCCTTGGTTCAGTTATTCCTGCTCTCTGCACACTGCCCAAGGACTCAGCAAAGCATTTTATTCCAACCCAAACTCAGACGGTCTGGATACCCAGATCAGAAAGTGGGATTTCTATTGGCTTTCTGAAGTTAACAAGTGAACCCAGCCAAGTGTAAAACGGGTCACTCCTCTCCTTCACAGCTTTTCACGCCATGTGTTTGGTGTCAAGACCGTGACAAGAGCTGGCCCCTGGGGATGGCGGAGGAGCCAGCTGCAGCAGCCTTTGTTTGCATGCAGCCTCACTACACACGCCTCTGCGCAGCCCCTGCTCCCTTCCCGAGCCTCCAGCCAGCACACATCTGCCCCGCAGCAGGCGCACGGTTCCTTCCTCACCATCCGTGAGGACAGAGAGCCAGAGATTGATGCACTCCGCGATGTTATGAGCTCTCAGGAAAGCTGTGAAGGGAAAACTTCGCCACTCACAAAAGCCTCCATCTGTGAGTTTATTTATCCGTGCTGGGAAGGCTGTTGATTCTGTTTCTGGGTGGAAACTACACTGGGATCACGGCTTAATTGTATTGTTTGTTGAATTAATTGCTCTGTTTGATCAGTCTGTCTCCCATAATGCCTGGGAATTAGACATTCCTTGCTGAAATGTGGGAACGGAGAAGCCTGAAGCTGTTTCTCCTCGGTAAGTGAGC
Organism: Coturnix japonica; assembly: GCF_054131305.1. Taxonomy (NCBI): domain Eukaryota; kingdom Metazoa; phylum Chordata; class Aves; order Galliformes; family Phasianidae; genus Coturnix; species Coturnix japonica. The sequence goes on along the minus strand of NC_140674.1, from coordinate 4,295,162 downwards.
ACAGACTGGCATGCAGTTAGCAAAAAGGGCCATTGTGGGGACAGCACGAGTTGCCCAATGCAAATATTGTTGCAAAAAGAATGTGCTCCATGAGGTTAAGCATCCTGGGGAGAGCATCCAGGCCAAAGGCAGAGGAATACATGGATGAGTGATGCACCGGTTTGGCCTTTTGTTTCTTTTTCCAGCTGACAACTGCATTTTTATAAAGTCCTCTGGGCTTTCTTTGTGGTTGTGATCATTAAACTGGCACTCAGCTATGATTGGAGCCTCTCCCCTGCTGCACCTCAACAGACCAGTCACACGGCAGAGCAGCAGTCCAGTCCCTGCACCCTTTTCTCTACCTTCCCACATTCTCCAAAGGTCAACACCCACACGATGACCCCAAACCACAGCAAGAAAAAACAACACAAGGGGATCCCAGGGGAGCAGCACAATTCACTTTGCAAACTCCTCCTTCCCATCGTGAGGAAGCACAGCAGGGACAGGGCAGTTGAGCTCAGGGCATCCGGCTGTTGCAGCTGGAGCAGAGGACTGGCCTGGCCAAGGAGCCCAGAGACCATCCTGCAAGGTCCTGTGCCTGGCCAGCCCTACTGGGACCATCATAGCCAAGGGGATCTGCTGCCAAGGCTTAACCTAACCACACAGCACCCTCATTTTCAGTGGATTCTGTGGGTCATCTGTTAGGATCATAGAAAACGACATCATAGAAACCTTAGAGTTGGAAGGGACCTTTAAGGATCATCTAGCCCAAGTCCCCTGCAATGAACAGAGACACCATAGCTAAGTCAGGTTGTCCAGGGCTAGATCCAGACTGGCACTGAAAGTCTCCAGGAACAGAGCACCCACCACATCTCTGGGCAACATGTGCCAGTGCCTCACCATCCTCACTGATGAATCATGGAACCCAGGACAGACAAGAGCTCAGGATTACTACCAGATTGAAATACTTACCCTCTCAGTTTCATTCCCAATGTGTTGGGTTTCTTCCCTTTTACATTTTGCCAGCAAACATCCAGCTCAGCTGAACTCCTGCCCTTTTCACACTCCATTTTTCCACTTTCACAATCACGACACGCAACTTTTTAGGTTTCATTCCTGCCTCTCCCACTTCCCACACACACTTCCTTCTGCCCGGTGGCCTTTGAATGCAGGACAATAAGTAGTGGCCGTGTCTGACATGGCATTTCCCCTCCACAAGTTTCTTCATTTCCCTTCTTCCTCTCTGCAAAATGAAACCAGTTTTAAGTCTCTTGGGGTCACTGCTCTTCCACCAACCCTTACTCAGAGAGGACATTAGCCATTAAGGTCTGTAGAGCCTGACTCACTCAACTCAAGAACCAGGCACTAAGGTGATGAGGTGGTCAACCAGATCACCATACATTCACCACATCAGCAGCATCCAAAATAGACAGTGGCCTGATATACTCCCTCTAACTGAACACCCCTGTAGAGATCATGGAGCCAAGAAAGTGGAAGTGATGGAGGATTGATTTTCCAGAGCCAGTCCTGCTCCATCTCCTCACCTCTGCAAACTGGAGATCTCCCTTTGGTGGCAGAGCAAGATGTTTCAATCAGCAGATTCTCCCATGTCTGAAGCAGACCCGTCCCTTGCTGATGAGGAATGAACACCGTGTCTGTAGGGGCGCACGTCTCATTCTCTATTTCTCTTTTCTCCTCCATAAAGCTGTCAGGCCAAAAATAACATATTAGTGGGGAAAAAAAATAAAAAGGAACATCAGGTGTAATATAATAATGTGATCAGGAGGCTGGGGGAGTGCACGTTCCTGTCTGGCAGCCATACCAAAGTATTTCCACAATGGGGATGAACAGCTACAGAGCAGAAATTCCCTTTACTCATTCTTCACACCCTGTTCTCCTATTGCCCTACGCGTCCCCTCAGATGAGACAATAAATAAGAAGTATTTACCCAGCATATTTCTGCTCTCCAAAGCCACCTACATTTTACACTGCAGACATATTGCACACCCAACAGCCAGGGTTGGAAGGAGATGGCAAGAATGGCCAATCCATGCCAGGTTGCAGGTTAGGCTCTCCCATACCCACCAGATGCACAAGGAAAAGACATGCTAGATAACACAAGCATAAGCAATGTTTCCCATGGCTTCTATCAGGCTGTGAACAAGCACATTGTGCCATAATTGACCCCTTGTTCTCTGTCCCTTAGGGACAAGCTCCTTCCCATCAGGGGGTGCTCTAATTCCAAAGTCTTGGCAGGGTCTGCCAAGTTGTGTCCTTCAAAGCAGGCAGTGACACAAGGCCACTCAAGAAGCGTTTGGACAACCTGTTTGATTTATGGATGTTCCTGTGTGGAGGCAGGAGCTGGACTCCATGATCATCATTCCTCCCTTCCAAGTTGGGATGTTCTGTGATCCTATGATCCTGCAACCTGTTCACCAACACAGGGACCCAGCCAAACAGAACATGCTTGAAAATCCAATCACAAGTGGTAAAACACACGGTGGCCAGCTCAGGGTGTTGAGGCCAGGAGGGCTTGTTGTCACCACAAGGTTTGGCTACTTAGCCCATGTCTGGCAAAATATCTCCCATGGAAAACAGCATATCTACTATACTGGTACCCAATACTGCCTGAATGATTTCCAGTCGGGGAAGGGGGGGAACTGATCACATCTCTTCATTACCTCTTCCAGCATCTAAATCCATCTTCAGCTTGCATCGCCAGGTCCCACTCTGGCAGTAGCTGGCCAGGAGTCTCCAGGTGCCATATCCTCTCACATGCTTCCTACACCTCCACAAATGGCACTGCACATTTCAGCACTTTCCAAAGCAGAACCCCAGGGCACAGCGCTATCACATTTCACAGTAGTGCACATTTTCCATCCAGGAGCTCTGCCTAGAACAATGACATTAATTGAAATGGCTGCAGAAGTGCCAGGGCTGAGATCCAGCTCTGTGACCTGCTCTGAGTACAGGCTCCTCCACGGCTGGTGCAGACCCGCTGGCTCTCTGCCCACTGCAGAGAAGTTCTTCTTTGCTATTAAATATTCTCCCTCCTGCCCATTCCTTTCCATTTCCTCCATCTCATCACCGCTAAACCCAAGACCAGGGGAGCTGACAGGCAGGAGCAGGCCCGTGGCCATCTTGTCTGATGTCCAATTTGGGGACGCGCCAGGCTGAGGTATGAGATCCCCACCGACAGCACATATGCAAATCAGCTCTCCTTCTGCAAACTCTAATAGCCCCCAAACCAATTTAACTCTTTGAACAAAGTGCAAGAATCCCTTTCAAAATGCATGCGACCTGTTCCAAGAATCCTGGCTACCTTTGATATGCAAATGCAGACCCAGCCTCCTGGTGCAACTTGCCAAGTTCTTGATTTCATTTTCTTAATTTCATCCAGTAGCACAGTTTTGCACCGTCTGCAAGGAAAAATAAATGCAAAGTGTTTCCTTCAGCAGTTGCTAATTAATTAAACAACTGGTCCCTTCCCTTCTTTGTGTTCCGTACTGCTCATTTCCAACCTGGTCGGTCATTGTAGGCATCCAAGGCACCCGCGAAAAGTAACGAAGCAATAAAGTGCCTGTGATGGTTCTTCAATTAGCTGTACAAGGACGTGCACCATCAGAGGAAAACGCTGCTTCTCCTAATGAGAGCTAACGAACCCGTACCTGGGGGACTCCGCGCCAAGATCAAAGGAGTCCAATCAAAATCTCTGCACATTTCTGATTAAACCACACAAAGGAGGGGAGGAAGGCACCGAGTCGGATGCCGAAAGAGATAATAAAATTCCCTTCCACTTTTCCTTTCAAGAAAATGGTAAATCTAATAGGCATGACTAAGCAGCTATGAGGGAAGACATGAACAAATTTGTAAAGCGAAGGGGAGTTTAAAGTTCATCTCATTTTCCCCTTCTGCAACATCGTCTGCAATCATATTATGATTTAAAGGCCACCTTTCCCCCAGTGGGAAGCGGGTGAGAAGGGTGTGATTCAATTTTGCATACCAAATACGACAGGAGAAGGAGAAAGGCCAGGAGGCACTCGTTGAGCAGCTGCATCCCTTTGGCACTGTTAAATGCTTGTTGCTTTTCCCTGTTCTTCAGGGGTACAGGAAAAAATAATAATAATAATAATGGCACGGTGGCATTTTCTGTCTGAGCTTGTACATGAAAATACTGCACCTTTCACTGCTGGGAACAGAGCCAGAACAAACCCTGACCCAACCAACACCAGCCTTGTGAGACCTCGGCTGCCTCAAGAAACCCCTGGAAGCCAAATGACGATCCTGCCCTTTTCCAAAAGCTGTTACCATTCCTTGCTGCATTTCCAGCTCACCAGACAATTGTCACGCTGCTGCTGGCTTACACCTTTCCCTCTTGCCGACAGGATTAACCTCATCTCTGCATTACAGCATGCAGAGGTTGCAGCCAGGCTGTGCCACTTTGGGGGAATGGGGAACTGGAGGGGAATGGGGAAGAGTCCTGAGTCATACTGGAGCATTGCAACCCCAGTTGCGTGGCCATGTAATGGCCAGCCCCCAGCCCCACAACCAAGCCCTCCTTGGGGAGGCTGAGAAGTCACCTGTCCCACCAGGAGGGCAGGCATGGCACAGAACAGCTCGTGCTCCCTGGCCCCACACACCTGTATCCTCTAGTTCAATGAAATGTCATAAAGGCAGAGAAATTCCACAATAAACGCAAATAGATCAATAGCATTAGAGCTACCCTTAATAGCTGCCTCAGGCTTTTCATACTACACTCTCAAAAATGTCCAGTAGTGAGTAATTAATGACCAAGCCAAGTAATTACTTTCTTGATTTTTCTCAAAACTAGAATTCGCTGAAAGAACTTTGAGCTTTACCGGCACTACATAGCAAATTAATTCAGTAAGTGCTGATATTACAAGTCTGGGCTGCCTGTTAAAAAACAGCACTGCTATAAAGTCTGCCTTGGCTCCCTGTCTGATGTAACCCTTTGTGTGCTTCTCCAGCTCTTGGCAAGAAAACAGCTCAACACTGCATGGATGTCAGCCCTCAGGTTTCACCACATTGACCTTGGGCCAGGCAGGAGATGTTGTGCCTCAGAGATGCCAGGAGCTCAGTCTTGCTGTACCCATATTGACCCACTGCCATGGAATAAACTGCTCATAGAGCCCTTGTACAGACTGAAAACATGGGCACAGGAACCAGGAGCTGGTACTGCCTGCTGGGGATCCTGAAAGGTACCACAACAGGATCCCAAAGGAAGAACAGGATGAATCACCTGTTACTGTGGTTTGTAAATGTACTCTGGGGAGAAATAAGCACAGAAGTACGGAACCTCCCATGGGAGGAGAAACGTGAGCTCACATCTTCCAGGACCTCTGCCCTTCATCACCCAGCCCACCCTCAGCACTGCACAACATCTCAGACACTGCTTCTGAGGCCAACCTCTGAATGGTCCTTGATTTCAACCACCTGCAGCACAAGATCTTAATAAAACTCCTTGTAATTGCATGTGCTTGTGTGCATGCGTGTACGTGCTTGCATGAGAAAGAATACCAGTCAATAAGCAAATTACTCAAGTAATCCTTCTATCCCAAACTGTAGTGAATTATTGTTTCCCTGCTCTCAAGAGCGTGGCTGTAGCTTGGGAGCTTAACATTCAATCTGACATGGACTTGTAGCATGCACTTTTAATCCCTTTAAGCACAGTAACAGCTAACAACAAACCCCTCAAGCAGAGGAAGAGCCGCATTTCCTTCCCATCTTTCCATTACCATATTTTTAATTGGCTGAGAATATCCTTTGCTATTGTCAAAACAAATTCTGCTAAATCACTGCTTCAGACTCAAACAGAGGGGAGCCAAGAATGGCGAGAGAAAGAAGCTGAGAAAATCCACCTGCAGATGGAGATTTCTCCAGGAGGCAATGCCAGCTCGTTCCATAAGACACCGCGATAGTAGAGAAGTCAGCTTGATTGGGGGAAGGCGAGAGGGGAAACAGACATGGTTACAGTAAGGAGCATATAAGGAGAATAGCATATAAGGAGAACTGGCCAAGAGTCCGCCTGGAAGTTTGAGATGCAATAGCTGAAAGAGCTTAGAATATGGTGAAGAAATAATCAGTGCTGGGGGGAAACTGTAAGGATGTGAGAGGTGGGAGGCCCTGCAAGAGACAGTCTATCAGAGGGAATGTGGTGAGAGGACAAGGAGGAGAGGCAGAGGAAAACACTGTACAAATTATGCTCGTGCACGTAAACACCTGACATGAGTCAAAGGCTTTCCTTGGCCTTGCTCTCTCTCTCCATCTCTTCTCTCATAGGAAAATGAGGCTTTGACAGAGCTTAAACATCATAAAAAAAATTCCAATTCTCTGCTGCTTGCTTTGTGTTAAAGAAAATGTTTTCTTTTTTGGACCAGGAGGAAAAGCTAACCTTCTTCTACCTAAATAAAACATTTCTCACCAAGATGTGACTGAAAACAAACAGTGCTGAAAGGGGAGAGTGGAAGGTTCTACCCTGTGCTGCCTTCTCTGTACCACGAATCTCTCAGGGAAAGAGCTCAGCAGGTCCAGAAGGAAGTGCAAATACAGCCCTGAGCAATTTCTTTTCATCCTTCTTCACAGCTGAGGTCAATAAGGAAAAAATCTACTCACTCCTGCAGGCAGGGCAGCTGGGGCAGAGAGAGAAGTTGTTTAAACACAACTCGAGCTCTGAGCACAAAGCAAATCCTGCTACAACCAATGTGATCAGCACTATGTGGATGCATCCTGCTGAATACTTGCCTTGGGATGGGGCAAGGAGGGGCAGGAGGCTCATGGAGTGCTGGGAAGAGCCAGGATGGGCAAGTGGAGCTGGAGGCTGGAGCTCCCCATCTTCTCTTCAGGACTGACTGCCAACGCTGGGCCATGTCATGGGCTTCCATCTGTACCACGTCAGCTAAAGCAGAGTCAAAGCAGAGAGGGAGATTGTTTTCCTCAACAAAAGCACAGCCCACAGGGCCAATGAGGGGAGATGCAGCCCCTCAGTTGCTGCCTGCTCTGGCAGAGACCATCAGTACAGAGGATGCTGGCTGTTGGGGCAGGTTGCAGCCATCATTTTGTGGACAATCCAGTCCAGGAAAGCAAATCCTGACTTCATTCACACTGTTAAATTGGGAAAAACAACCCCCCAATAAAACCTGATAGTGCAACCAGGAGGATTATTGTTAAGCACAGGTTTCCAGAAGCTTCGGCGCAACAGGTTTAAGTCCAAGAGGGCTGGCTTTGCTATGTCAGAGAGGCATTTTTTTTTGTCCTTTCTTTGTTCAGTGTAAAATGGGTTCTAAATAAGCCAGCAATGTACAGGATTTGTATGAAAGCAAGCAGCAGACCCTGCTCCATAAAGGCACCGAATGCTCGTCTCCTAGGGGAGACTGCAAACAAGCCGCTTCCTCCAGCCTCTTCTATCAAGTTAAATTCTCTGCCCTTTCATTATGACGGGCAGCTCGTATGCTCGTTTGCAGCATCATACAACAAGAGCCATACACAATAATCTGAGCTTAAAGAATACTCAATATCCCTACTCTGGAGCTAGGCAACATTATGCAGCAATACGGGAAAGACCTAAGGATGCAGCCCACAGCAAAGCAGAGTCCCCACTCCATGAGTCATACCCACAGTCGAGCATCTGCCTTGCACCAAAAGATTCGCAAGAGAGCTGTAAAATATGGAGATAATTCTCCTAATGTCTCTAGCATTTAAAGGCTGATTAGTATTGCTTCTAATATAGCCGGGCCAGGGACTAAAGTGGCACCAGGCATCTGGCCCAGAATTTAAGTGCAGGTGTCAAAGGAGCTGCTGCTCTTCATTGGTAAGGCTCTATTCCTCCTCTCTCTTCTCTTGGCCTCAAGAACCTGCAGGTCTTCCCAATGGTCTCTGGATGCACGGTGTGCTATAGGTACACACATCTTATTTTCTTTCCTTCAGGTAAGTCTGCAAAGCCAAGAAGACAACATAACACAAGAGGCAAGAAGCACAGCGAGGCCCACTAAAGGACATCGCTGCAGAACCACACAGCACTCCTCCAACCACTGCGACATTATGAAATGCTAAAGCTTCCCAGTGCAGCACAGCTGATGCTTTCCATCAACCAGCACAGTGCCCAGACAGGTTTCTCAGCCAGGCTGCAAGCCCCAGAAGGAAAACAGGTTAGCCACTGTGTTCATGGATAGGGAAAAAAGAGACAGATCTGCCTCTTTCCAAAAGAGTTCCTTAGAATAAGGACGTGATTTCATCAGCAGCTGCGTTACAAAGCGGACACAGCGTTTGCCCTGAAGCAAAAAACACATGATACCCCCATGTCGGAACTGCAGACTTATCCTTGGAGGGCTCGTTCTTCCTGGAGCCTGGCAGCCATCCCACACCACACCTGCCCAAACACATCTGCTCAGCACTGGGAGCTCTGAGCTCCAGAAGGTGGGTCTGGTCCACAGCACTGGGGCAGCCCAAGAAGGGTTTCCCATAGAGGAGGCCCATGCTGTGCCCCAGAGAAATCCCACCAGGCTGCAGAGCTGGTAGAGCTGGTAAGGCTGGGGTACCTGGGACAGAAGAAGAGGAGCCCACACTCACAGCTTCTGGTCAAGGTTTTTTTGACCAAATCCAATGTGTAGCCGCTGAAACTGAGAGGTGAAGTTCTCAAAAACTTAATCCCTCCATGGAAGGTGAACTCTGCGCAGAGCAAGAGCAGCCAAACCACCAGTGTGAATTTTCAGGCTGTGGGAAGCAAATCCTTCCCTCATCCTTAACAGGGCCATACACTGATCCCACGGAACTGGTGAGCACAGCCCACCCTCCTTGGCCACCACAGACCAGGAATTCTGGCTCCAGGTCCAGTTTAGTCCAGTCCTAGCACCCATCTGGACCTCACAGAGGGATACAAGAGGGAAAGGTGACCCCTTTCCCCCCCCCCCCCATGTAAGCTTTGGAATCACTTGAAGCCTTCAGCTGGGTCCAAAAGGAGCACAGCTGTTGTCACACTGTATTGGGCTCTTGGTTCCATGGTCAGGGCCAAGTTGGAAAGCAAAGCAATGAGCTGGTTTACTTTTAATAGCTCCTAGTCTTCCTTGAACCTCTTCTTGTGCTCCCAAAGGTTCATAGTTTAAGCAGTTAAATGCTGGGAAATACTGGGCTGACAGCAATAGAGGGAATTTCTCCATGCACAGGAGGAGCAGAGGAAGCCCACTGCCAGCTCAACACACGTTATTTTAGCTCCATGTAGAGATTCAGGTGTCTGAGAAAAGAGATACGTGACCGTACAGGCCTTGAGATCCCAGCTGAAACCCCTGCAGAGCAAACACAATGAGCACCGCACACCCAATTTCTCCCCTGCTTGCTCCGCTGCATCTGCTACACTGGAGGTCTGCCTTGCCTCGCTTCTCCAAATCCTTTTTCCAGCCTAAGCTGCAGTTTCAGCTTTCTGCCTTCTGCGGCTCCAAGGTTTGGCTCCTCACCCCAAGCCTTGCATTTCCAAGCTGCAGTCACCTCCTGTCCCGATCTTAACTTCCCAAGCCATTTGGGAACCCGTTTGTGCTCTGATGACAGTAATTCTGCATAATTTCTTTCCTGAATCTCTCTCTGAGATAATTCCCTGGATTTGTTCTTCTGGGAAACAAATCCCAACCTAGAAACCCTCTCATCTGTTTTTCTTTCTCTCAGCAACTAATCCAAGCTGTTTCAGATGCCTCTGCTCTGCAACACCCCCAGACCCCAGCTGCTAACCCCAGGGAGCTCTTTCCTGATACATGAACCTGGCACCCCATGTCCCAAGCTGTGCTCAGGTCCCAGCAGATCCGACCTGCCATTTCCTATAAAGCCAACACTTCCTTGCAGGCTTCAGCAGCTTCCTCTGTTCAACTCCAGGTGCAAGCCACACCACTGGGGTGGCAGCTGTCACCGCAGCGCTGCAACCACCTGCAATGAAACAAACCAGGTGAATTCCTAATAGGGATGCAGGGCTAAATTCCACCGCTCCGTGGACTGAGACAGGCTGCCCTCCTTGCAAAGCGCTGAATCTTCCCCTATCTGCCATGTCCATCACTCCAACTATGAGCTTCAGCAGCTGCAGATTTGCTTCCTATAAATTTTCTGCAGCGCCCAGAACACTTGTAGCTGCTCTAAAACAATGACTGGAAGGTTGGATAGAGGAGAACAAGCAGTTCAGATGTACAGTTTATCTGATGAATTTAGCCTCCTCCCCTGCTCATTCGATATCAGGTGGACAAATCCAATTTCCTCAAATGCATTTGTTGTTTGAGTTCATTCGACAAATACAACCCCAAACAATTGCCTTTACATTCACTTAGCAAATATTTAAAGTATGAACTGTGCTGTTTAATGACTCCCCTGGCATCACACCATTCCCTAGTGGAGTAGTAAAGTTACTTCCCCCACCCGCCCCCCCTTCCCCTGCAATATTATGTCTGCATTTCAAATCCAGCTTCCCACTACTTCTCATCTCCCAAGCTGACACATCAGGGCTACCTTTGACCTTGCACCACAGTTGCCCACTACACAGTTGACCTGCTTGATCAAGCAAATTGCATCCTAGGAGAGAAAGACAGATCTGCAGGTGTCATTTGCATGTATATTATATCAAGGCATTTGAGAGGTCTCCCAGAAATACCTTTGCATTCAATTGGAAAACTTAAAGCCTGGAAGGATGGGCAATGGGATGGGTAAAGAGCAGACTGGATGGTCATGCTCAGAGGGCTGTGGTTAGTGGACTGCACCCTACCTGGTGATGAGCTACAGGTGGGTACCAGCAACTGCAGTTGTATGACAAGGACCACAGCCAGTAATTAACAGGCAGCAAACACCTACCCCTACTCAGCACTTCAAGACCACATCTAAGTACAGTCAGAGGCTGGAGCACTTGCCCCAGGAGCTAAGGCCAAAGGAGCCAGGCTTTGGAGGCTAAAAGCAGAATAAGGGTCGCCCACAGGGACACTACAAAGAAGATCAAGTCTGGCTTTCACCTATAGTACACAGAAGATAGGAAATAACACATACAAGGTGAAACAACTGGACACAGGAAGACAGTCAGACCATCCTTAGAGGCTGTGTGGTCTCCCAGCCTAGAGGGTTTCAAACTTTCCTCGAGTCTGATCTCAACGCTAACACTACTTTGGGCAACACATTGGATTAGAGACCTGCTGAGCCCCTTCCCACCTGAATGATTCCAACCCACAACCCTTGCAAACTCTTATTCGCTGGAAGGTTAACCTAATAAAAACAATGGTCACACATAATGGCAGCAGAATTTGAGGGATACAGCACTGCATCTTGGCAAAAAATTGCCTCTAGAATTGCCTGCTTGCAGCAAAATGTGGGAAAAAAATAATCCCTTTTGGTCCAAACTGGCCCAAAACCAACACTTGAGGGAAAGCTGGGAGACCAAAGTCTACATTTCAGCAAGCTCAGCTACAAAGACACATCATTTCAGATCTGAAAACACTAATAATTCAATTCCTAAGCCCCACGATTGCAAAGACAAACTTGAGAGTTATGTCCTTAAGAGTTCAACCAGAACCAGAAGGCGAATGAAAAGAAATCACAATTCATTACTCATCGAAATCTTCTCCAACCTGTTTTTAAGACCATGTCAGGATATTTTAGCAGGTATCAAAAATACGAGTGTGGAGAAAAGAGAAGCTGCAAATATAGCTTTGAAATTTGCTTCTCATAATGGTATTTTTATTATTATTATTTTGCCAGTAAAAAACAAATCTCATTGCCTTGAATGTTCTTGGAAAGGGACCAGCAAAAGGTTGGGAATATCGCCCAAGCAAATTCACTTAAGAATTCAAACTAACACATCAGGACGAGGTTTTGCTTTTGTCACCCAGCTCAGTTGAGGGAGAGGGCAGTAAAAGAACAAATGCTTCATTAAATGCGTTTTCAGGCATAAGAACAACAGACAACCTATTACTGCAAACGGCTTTCCCCGCTCTTTAGTCAAGCAAGGGGCTTGAACGCAACATTGAGCTGGGCTCCACTTCTTCATATCCCCATGATTTATTCTGCGACTCCAAGGGACACAGCCAGGACATCCCATCCTTCTAAAGCTCACATTCACATCCACAAACTCCCACTCGCTGTTGAGATCAGCAACTGCCATGTGAGCACAACAGGCAGGCAGGCAGACAAAAGGAATAAAATAGAATGAGACGCGGGGAATTCCTGCCCTGCTCATCAGAACGCTGCTTTTTTTTTCCCCACACAAAGAATAAAATATAGGGGCCAGGTGGTGGCTCTGGCAAAGGATTTCTTTGATCATTTTTCTATCCATCAACCCAAACGTGTGTACCAGGGTAAGGAGAGAGATGCTGGTAGCAGGTTGAACTCACAGCTCTGTGGCTCGCTTTCAGGTGCGGAGCCAAATCCCTCCCTCATCTCACGGGGAGGGCAGGAGGTTCGGCTGCCAGCAGTACATCTCCAAGAACAGCCCAGCTCTTCAGCTGAAGGCTCCTGACCCAAACAAGCACAGCTCCCCATCCAGCCTATTTTGGGGGCTCAGAGAGCTAAAACGAGCAGGGATTACAGCTGCAAAGCAGGGGTCTTCCCCAGTTTTCTCCTTGGAATGACAGATTTCAGGTGACAGGTGCCTCAGAGAAGCCATGCTTTGTTCAGAGAGGCTGCAGTTGCTCCTGTATGTTCTTTAGTCCCTGACTGCATCTCTAACTCAGCCTGCTTTACAGAATATTCCTTAATGGACTGGCACACTCCAGCTACATGCTTTATATCTCTTTAGCTCCATGAGCAGATGGAGTCCAGGGACGGCAGGATTTATATTTCTTGCTTGAGCTGCAGCTTGGATAGGTGGAAATAAAAAACGAGAAAGAACAAGGAAATGGCATCGTAACAGCATTTACCTCATGGGCTTTGGAGCCTCTATATTCTACCTGGGCACTGTTTGCAGCTGTCAGTATTAATCCCCCTGTCTTCCTCCCAAGCTCAAGAGGAGGAGGCCCAGAGGGATGGTTCTGCCCCTCGACCATCTGATGGATGGAAGGGAGCTTCCAGAAGCACGGTGAAATACTCAGTTAGTGAAGTCTGCACCAGGGCCCATTTATACCAGCAGATAATCTGGCCCAGAATGTTTCCTTCAGGGCACTCAAAAGAAAACCAGGAAATGCTTCGGACCTCCGAGGGCTTTAAATGGAGAGAAAATAAGACAGAGGTATGAAAGCAGGCAGCAAGATTGACAGGCACTGAGGAAGGAGGAGTACATCAGGCTCCTAAGCTCCTTTCTCTGCATTTAATGGAATCGAAGGAGAAAGGGAAAAGCAGGAGGGAAGGAATTATAACGAACACGAGACCTTCCCTATTAATTTAGCCCTTTTATTTTGTGAAAAGGAGGCTAGTAACGTACGTCTGCTCCACTTGGAACACAACCCTGGCACTTGCTCTGCACGTCCCCTCCCTGCCTGTGCGCGGGGATAATTAATCCATTATGGGATAGAACATGCGCTGCTCCGCCATAAAAAGAGAGAGATCTATTTCTCCTTTGCTTTTCCCCTCCTCCCCAAAGAGACATCTGAAACATATCATGTAATAAATGTTTCTTGGATGGAAGCAGAGGTATTGTTCTCTTGCTGTGGAAACAATTCCATCGGTGGGGCCAGCCAGGGCTGAGTGAGGCCGGATACTTCACTCAGCAGCTCTTACGATATCCTGTACAGCGGGGTGGCCTCCAAAGGCCACGTTTTATGATACTCCCTTTGAAAAACAGCAGCAGAGGAGGGTAAGACTGATGGAGACAAGCTCGCACTGCTCCCCGGCACTAAGCCAGGCTTCCCCTATACCATGCACACAGCCCCAGGGAGCTGGGGATCACCTGGCTCCATCACACCCACTGCAACCACCCCCTGCCAGAGCCCTTCCATCCCAATCCCAGTTCTACCACCAGGAGCACCTTCTCACAATGTCCTTCCGTCCCAGTCCCACCACCAGGAGCACCTCCTGCCAGCACCTTTCCACCTCAATCCCCAGACCAGCAAACAGCATCATCCCATCTTGCTGGCAATGCACAGCTTCACATGATTCAGGACAAAGATCAGTCTTCCCATGATTTGGCTCAGTGCTTTCCTCTACACCTTCAGTCCAAAGGACCTAGAAACAAACTACCTTGGACTTCCAACTTGCAGCTATACCAGGCTTGATTCCCCTCCAGCAAGCACCATGATTTTTCTACTTCTGCCCTGCCATGCTTACCTCAAAGTGCCACTGCATTAAGGGTGAGATATTTAGCCCTCAGATACCTACTCCACCTTCCCTGACTGCTGCCACAGACTCAGAGGGGCAGGAGCTCTCTCACTGTGTTAAATCACACAGCACAAAACCTGCTCCAGCAGCACATGGGTTCCCACATGCTCCCTAATTAAAGAAGCATGTGTGCCACGCTCCTCGTGCCCCTTTGCTGGTATTTATGAGAAGCAAAACAAGCAATTGCATTAAAAGTTTCTCAGGGAGGATGGGGCAGGCTGTCAGCTACCAGCATAAGGCCCTCTGCTCCACGGTGCACTCAGAGCAGAGAAAGTGCATGAGATCAGAGCTACCCGGCTCCAATCTCACCCCCCAATCCCAGCACACCATTTGCATCAGCTTATAAGAAACATTCCTCCTTACTGTTGACATCCAAATATTCTTGGCATGAAGGAGCTGCTGACATTTATTCCTAGATTGCCACATTGCTGGAGCACTGGCTAAGCTTATAGATACATAGGAAGAGAGTATGGACCTTGTTACTCAGTAAAGAGACGTCTTCTACAGCGTATCAGTCTGGATTAGACTTGGGTCACTTCCTCTATTCATTTCCCCAGCTGATTCTTTTAAAGGCTCTTTCAAAGGAACACTTGAGCTCACTACAATGTTCTTGATTGCAACCAGAACCAGGTTGAAAAAAATGCTGAACAAATTGAAAGAAATTTTCATTCCTTCCTCAAAACATTTCCAGGGTTTGGGGTCAGCTCTTGGAACTGGGGGGGGAGGGAAGAAATACAGCCCTAAGCTCCACTATACAACAGCAAAAGCTTTTTCCATAGAGTCAGCAGCATTTTGGAAGTCTCTATGATGATCTTAAGGCTGCCAAGTGATTCCAGTGCCCATCAGAGAAACATCAGGACACACCTTTGTGCTTTCAGCACGATATCTCTCATGCCAATATTAGGGTCATGGAGAACAGCCCATTCACCTCTCCCTATAGAGGGACCTACCCTTAGAAGTAGGGGCAGCCAGCATTGCCCACGCTGCCCTCCACAGGGAAACCAAAGCAGAATGGAAGCAGCAGGGATCTGCCAGATCCCGAGTCCCATGCAGAGCTCTGTGCTGAATTACAGCAGGGTGCCAGACACACACCTCCACATCCACCTTTCATCTGCAGCACACGTGCCATAAAGCCAGCCCACGGCACAGCCTCTACTCCAGGCTTCTGAAGATCTCCCTGCCTGATATTTCTTAGTCTGCATCTCCTGGGAAGACAGCATATTTTACTGCAAATACTGAGCAAAACAAACACCCACCCACCCAAAAAGCCCAGTCTCTCTGGCAGAGGGGAGGGGGAGAAGGGGGGGGGGGGGGGGGGGGGGGATGTTTCTGCACTGCTCATTTTCTTTCTGTTTGAATTAACACAAGCTAAACACTCTCCTTTCTTCCCCCATGCACCTCTCCTCCAGGCTCCTTTCCCCTTCCTTCTCTCCATCACAGCTACCTCCAGCAGAAGGCCCTTCGAGGCACCAGAGACTTCAAAGACACTGGGTCCAATGTGCAGCAAGTGATAAAAACCTCCACAGCATGTGTTGGGCAAATTAATATCCCCTCCAGAGGCACCGACTCTTCGGTCCCAGCAGCACCATAATGAGATGTTCAAGTGAAGGGGAGGGGGATGTGATGCAGAAAGGGAGATGTGTTTAATGTATGCAAATTGACTAGCATGCAAATTGCCACTAAGTTAAAAATAACATATTGCATGAGGAGTCCATCCTTTAAAACATTTGTTTATTCATTAGGGTAATATCTTTTCTCGGGCTCCTTGTTTCCTTCTGCATTAAGCACTTGCTCTCAGGCAAGTTCACATTTGGCAGATTGGGGGGAATAACTTCCATCTCCCACTGACACCACAGAGCAACACCAACTCCTTCCCCTTTCCTTCCCTTCCTGCAGGACTACAGTCACCTTTCCTAAATGGAGATGCTCAGCAAAGAGCACCAAACTCCAAGGACAAAGCCACCCCAGCCACCAGCCCAGCTCCTGCCTCCTGGAGCCACACAGCAGCTTGTCCAGCTGGGCTCATATGACTATATGAACTATATTTCAGAGAGCTCTTGATGAAGCAGAGGACCAGCAACAGAGCAGATCCAGGTACCTCCGTGTATACAAGCATGAACACAGCCATCCAGACTCATTGCAGCTGCAATGATGTGGCCCAGGGCAGAGCTGCAGCAGCTTGACTGCCTCTGGGTCCTCCAGGAGCACATCCTGGAGTTCCTTTTTTTCCCCATCATATATTATTACTTAGCCAAAGACTGACAAAATTACAGTGTTAATGCAATCTTGTAGCACCTGCCAATACCGAAGGGATTTATGACTCCACTAAGTTAACTATGCCCTCTTGGGAACCTTGTTCTCCTGTCCTGTGCATAATAAGACCCATATGGGGACTAAGGGGAGCCTAATTACAGCAATTAGCATTACTCATTTTATTTCGGCTAGATTCTTAAATCAAAGCACAAACAGATATCCATGCTGCCAAAAACTGGGCTCACCAACCAAGGGACAGCCACTCAGAGATCCCAAAGCAGGGAGCAGGGCAGGCCCTGCAGGGACAGCAGTGGATACCTGCTCTGTTCACAGCAAGGTAGATTTAAAGTGATTGGGTTAAATTGCATTAACCTCCTCCATGTGGATGTGGTCACTCCAGTTTCAAGTGGCCATTGCTTAGTTTAACGTGAGCCACTTCAACCTGACCTGAGTAAATAAGACAAGCCAAATAAAGGTTAATGAGTGTGACCAAGTGCCTCCCCAGAGGGGAAGAGATCTACCTCAGTCAACGCAGCTGAGCGGCCCACAGCAGATACCTCCCCACTCATCCCTCTGCTGACAGCTCCAGCTTGGGAAAGGAAACCCAGCTCTGAGCAGCAGCATGGCACCAAGAGCCAGGGGTTAAGGCAGGAGCCAAGGCCACAGGTTGGATCAGAAAAAACACACTCCTGCTACATCCTGCCTCCAGCTTAGCCAAAAAAGATTAAGTAGCCAACAGATGGAATTACAGAATCACAGACCCAACCCCAACCCCTGCTATGGGCTGCCTGCCCCCATCAGTTCAGGCTCCCAGGGCCCCATCCAGCCCAGCCCTGAGCACTCCCAGGGATGGGGCACCCACACTTCTCTGGGCAGCAGCACCAGTGCATACCATGCAGTGGTACGGCAGAGCTCCCTTGAGCTGTCAGGCTGTGCACAGCCAGCATTAGTTTGCCACAACAAGGATTCAGATCATGCTGCCATGCTGGAGCCCACCCCACAACACCCACCGAGTGAGATCTTGTACAGACACAGCATTACAACAGCCACGAGCACAGCAGGGTCAGCCACCAGGAAGCAAAACGAGATTAAACAAATTCATCAATGATAGATCAAAAGCCCGAGACTACAGGGACAAAGCAGAGAGACCTTCTGATGACTACAGACACCTGGGGAATGGATGCTGCCCTCACAGGGCACACACCCCACCTGCAGGGCTAAGTATGGGGCTCCTCCATCCTCTCACCCACACAGCCCCACTTCTGTGGGGGTAGAAGCTCTCCCCCATCTGCCCCAAAGAGAGCAGGGAGGTGCTTGCACAAAGGAGGCTCTTCCAGCTTCCCCAGGCTCATCTCATTCATGAAGCCCCAGCCATTGCTGGTGAGAAAATGCAGAGCATTGTGCAGCACTGTGGCTGCTCCCTCTCTGCATGACCAGATTCCATACAGATCTCCAGGGTGTGAGCTTCCCAAGGAGCTGCAGGCACAGCCTAATCCCATCACACAGCTCATCTAATCACAAGGTCACCTAATTCAGTTTGCTGCTGGGATACCGACCCAACAGCTGCCAGGTATCCAGCAAGAGCTGCTGCTGGCCCGTGGCAAAGACCACTCAGAGCTGCTAATCCATTTGTTCCCCCACAAACTAAATGTCCTCTACCAGCTAAGTCATGCTCTACATCTTTGCCCTAACACAGCCAGCCCTCCCAGGACAAGGACAGACAGACCCCTCTGCTCTCAGACAACCATTTTATTCCAACCCCCATCTCATCAGCAGGGCCAGTGACTGCAGGAGGGGCAGCAATCTCAAGACTTGAAGGTTATAGAACACAGGCTGCTGACTTTGAGCTCATCCCAAAATAGGTACTAGTATCAGGAATTCCTACTTTGTCTGCAGCGTCTGTTCTGAACAGGCTGGAAACATTCCCTGCCAAACGGCACAAGCTGGAATGCTTCCTAATTAGCTGCATGGGATAAGATAAAAATTCCCTGCTCTCCCCAGCACTGCAGCAATCAGAGATGCTAAGAAAGCAGCCTCAAGCCCGACAGCAGAGCAGGGGAGATGGAACGGTCTCAGCTAAACATGTCCTCACCAGCATCTCCATGTGCAGCATAATGGCCCGGGGCATGCAAGGTGCCCATGTTCATAAGGTGGAACACGGCCCCAGGACCAAACAGCAGGGCTTGGGAATTCAGAGCTTCACAGCTCAAAGCGCAGGGATATGCTCTGCAAAGCTCTAATTGCACCATGCTGCAGCAGCAGGCAGGACTGTCAAACAGCTGGTGGAGCACACCCGGTCACCTCCAGGCCTGCTGTTACCTGACCTGGGCACCTTAACTACTGCATCCTTCTCCAGAGCCATTAATTCCTGCCAAACAGAGAGAAAACAAGGCAGTTTGCTAATGCCCATCACATCCCACAGCCCGAGGCCCATGCTGAGCTCTGCATCAGCCCCAAGCCTAATAATTCACTGCTGCTGGATTCAGAGATCTTACTTCTGAAAGGATCTGCTTGCAGCTACAGCCCATGGCCTTTCGCTTAGGATCACAAAGGTCACCCTGATGGTGAGACCAGAACCCACATGGCTGTCATTTCCTCAGCTCCTCAATGGGGCTGTTCCATCGCTGCTGCTTTGGTTTCATGAGTCACCACACAGTTCATCTCCCTGCTTCCCTTCCTGCCATCCAAACCCCACACACCCGCTATGGTGGGGAAACCAAGGTATCACAGCAGTCATGAATTATTGCTGACAAAAAGCAAATTGTGCCCTGAAGATCTAGGGTGATTTGACCTCCATGAATATCTCCACACATCTTTCCTTTGAGGATTCTGTGTCTAAGCACCAGGGTCGCACAGCAAACCAGAGATTAATGCAGAGCAGAAGAGAGTATTCCTAGGTGAGAATACAAAGCAGAACAAAGGATCCGAGCACATGACAAGGCAGCCTTTCTTATACTTCTTTTCCCTTTAAATAAGGAGACATTTCTCATGCCCAAAGCTTCCAACTCTAGTTTTGCAAAAGCAAGAAAGCCGAGAGGTTGTACTGGGAGCTGTGTTAACCTCCCTCCTTCATAGGAAAACAAAGCTACCGAGTAGACAAGCCCTAAGCAGACTTTCCAACATGCTTTCCCTCACTCTATTCCTAGAGCCCAACCTGATAAAGTCACCTGGGAGCTTCACACTGCAGCTCTGGCAGCAGAGGTAGCAACCTGTGAGCTCCTGTTCTCTGCAGGTCAGCACACAGAACATATGGTGCAAACACTGCAGCTCCCTGCTGTAGGACAGACCTGGCTCCCAGCGTTTCTCTTTCCCTGCAAAGCTGGAATTAAAAGCCGTTGGAACAGAACACAGAACTCCTGTAATTCTGTTTGTTTTCTCCTCCAAACCTCTGGGCTTAACTCTAAAGTCAACCACACGAGGAAATCTGCAGCTACAGAGCCAGGCTGTGGCTGAGAGCTCAGCCTCAATACCCATTATCTGCATTCAGAGAGCTGCACCGAGGGCTGCAGGGCCCAGTGCTGGTAGCACAGCAAACTCCATCAACTACCTTGACCTTTGGCAGAAGCCCGGAAAGGCATTTTGGGATCACTGTTCAAAATGCAGTGAGAAGCAAAGCCAAGAGCAAGCGAGAAAACAGAGCTGCTTTGCAGGGCTTCACATCGTATCCGAGCAGAAAGCAATTTATGTAAGCTCTGCTTGGCATAGTGTCCGCTGTGCCTTACTCTACTTGTAAAACATTCCGAAGGCCAGCCCGTTGCTATAGAATATTGTTTTTCTCTGAAAGAAAAACATTCTCAAGGTCTCCCTGTTGCATCCACGTGGCACAGAATCATCTCTGGGAAGCACCCGGTAGGCATTCACATGCATTGCCACGAGCCATCACTGGCGGCTGCTCCGTGCTTCAGGGACATGTAAAGGATGGGCAGAGGTTCTCACCTGAGAGGTGAGGGCTGCCAACCAGCTTATGGGATGGAGCTTCTCTCACATATCCCACTGTTAACATTCAAAGGTTTTCAGTGACATGCTAGACAGCTAATTAGAGCATCAGATACAGCACAGTAACTTCAGACAGGTCACCAAGACAGAGGAGACCAGTTTTCCAGGTAAGATAGTGGTGTTTCAGCAGCTACATACAAGCAAATACAAGACTGTAAACAGACAGAATAAGAGGCAGCAGCCAGAGCCTGACTCGATGCTATTCAAACATCTAGAGAGCAGCAAACAAAACCAAGCCCAGGAAAGAAGCAACCAACTCACCATTAAGCAAGTGTTTGTCATCCCTAAGTGCCTAACAGCCCACTTGCATGCATCATCTTCAACTACAATACACTTCACAGGGTTTTAGATAGGAGTGTAGCAAGCCGTGCTTAGGGCAGCAAGCAAAGTTCAGGGTAGATCTGTGACTAAAGCAGGTTTCCAGCACCAATCTGAGGCTACCCATGTTTCCCCTGCATGGCAGAATAGAAAAGAAGCTGTACTTTATGCTACTGCCTGGAGCTGCCAAGAACACTGTGTCCAGTTCTTGTATTCACACTTCCAAAGGATAAAAAAGACCTAAGTGTCAAACATGGAGAGTTCAAATAATAGCTGCAATAATCATTTAGGGCATAGAAAAAAATAAGCAGCTTTAAGGTGAGAACCTTATGGGTTTCAGTCAATTTAGTTTCCCAAGAAGAAGGTTAGAAGGGAGCTTGACTCTGGTCTCTACGTTCCTACAAACAATTATTTCAGTTATTAGAGGCTCTTTAATCTCGCTAACTGTAACCCAACAGCCAGAGGCTGAAGTTAGAAGCATCCAAAGATACTGATCTTATGTGAGAATTGTTGTAGTATGAATACTTGGCATTTAGATGTCTTACCACACGAGGCTTTCCCACCTGATTACAAGCGGAGTTCAGCATCCTCCAGCCTGAGCTACACTGAAGCTGTAGTTGTACCACACCAGGCTGGAACCCCCTGCATTCACCTTGTGTTACAGGAGCACAAAAGGACACGAAAACAGCCACAACTGAGCTACTGTGGGACAGCAAAGGGGAACACATAACACAGTGGCTCCCAGGAGAAGCACTTAGAATGGGCAACCTTGAGGACAAGTAGTTGGAGAGAGCAGGCTGGGAGTGATGAGATAAACACTGCAGAGTGATGATGCGCTGCGTATCCCAACACACAATATATAGCGGCTTGACTCTATTAAGTAGATGGATGGCAGCAAATTTAAGAAGAGAAATAGATTTTTTTACTGAGCTCATTAGCTAAAAAGGTTTGTCTGGAAACACGGGCCCCAATATGTCTGAAGTCTGCTGACACACGGCCGAGAGCAACATTTTTCTTCTCTGTTATTACTCTGTCTCTGAGAGCATCCTTCATAGATACGCAGTAGGGGATGGAGATCCCCTGCAACAAGCCACGAGCACCCAAGTCAGCCAGCAAGATGTAAACTTGTGTCTGTGTGCACTGACACATACAGACACATCTCCTTGGATAGGTGCATCTACACATGCTTTTAAGTAATGATACATGTTTTCTGCATGCAGATAAATATAAAAACCACATGTGGCTTTCACCAATATGCAAATGGTATCTTTCAGGGTACCAACACCTTTCACATCATAGACTTTCTAATCAGGTTACTCAGATCCCTGAGATAACACATCTGGGGAGCAAACAGAATCCAAGCTTACACTGGATTCAGGCTCACTGGTAGGGGAAAGGAGGACTGCAGTAAAAAAGAGCAAAGCTTGAAGCGAAACTCAGTTGGCTGCCTCACATCAGCCTGCCCCTTAAATTAAAAGGGAAACAGAGGGTACTTGCTGGAACAGAGAGGCTGTAGATTTGAGACAAATAAAAGAGAAATATGACTTGACCCAGTACAGTCACTTCTGGAATCCACTGCCCAGGAAGCCATGGAGACGCGCTCCAGTAGAACAGACATTTTAAGGGACTGGATAATTTTATGAGCATTAATAACATTTGCAGCTATGCAAGCTAATAAAATGTTACAAGGGTAATCAAACTTCATGCTTCAGTGTGTAAGCTGATCACCTGTGAGCACTGGGAAGGAATTTCCTCTCCGGTGCTGTTGCATTGAGCAAGTAGCCAGAGGTAGCCAGCTGCACCGCAGGGGCTTTTTTCCCCCCTCATCAGTGTCATTGCTTCTGCTGCTCATGCTTTTGATTTGCTTTTCTTCCTGCAGTAGCTGGCAGCCAGCAAAGCTCACAACATCAGTGAGAGTTTTGCTGTCAACTTGCTAAGGTTTCCTGGTATGGCCTCAAGACAACAGTTCAGCCACAATCCCAGAACAGCATCAATTTACATCAGGACAGTGGTTGCTATATCCTCGTGCCCTGGCAGAAGGCTCACACCAAGCACAACTCATCACTCCAGGACCCGCATTTACTCGTTGCTGCTTCCACTGTGCTCAAGCTGCATTGCCAGCAAAGCACTGGCTCCTCAACCAACGCTGCTCTGAGCCACGTCACAGAAGAGCTGCAGGTACTACAAGGGAAGCCTGGCAGCTTCCGAGTTATCTCTACCAATTCAGAGCTACCCAACGGGTTATTTATAACATCTGAGAAGCAACCTCGGTATTTCCAGTGTTTGCTAGTCTCGGAAGTTAAAGCCCCCGTAATTAATGAACTGACAGAAAACTCTGCAATCTGCTAGCACAGGCTTTGCAAGAAATGACAGACTTTGCTCCTGCGCCTACCCTTCTGTCAGAGGGAATCCAGATACCAGCCAGCCAGATGGGGGAGGAGGGGGGAGGCTGAAGGGAGGATGGGACACAGCCATTGCTTCAGAGTAATCCTTCTTCTTCAAAATTACCAGCCTTGGAAGGGGATGGAGGACATGAGCAGGTTGTTTGCCCAAGCCTTCCCCAGCTGACCATGGCCTGAGCACAGGTGAGGTGCTTGGGCAGGTGAGATTGTAGGCCTGGTGTTACCCCATCCGCCATGGCGGGCACCTGCTTATCACCACAGGGACCAAACACCACCACCAACTTCCCTATCAGGAGAGGAAGGCACCTTAAATCACAGCCACCAGGGAAGAAAGAGATGAAATGAAAAGCACAGCCCAAAGGTCTGCTCACTGCCATCAGAGCCAGGAGCTGACACAATGCACGATGCCATAGGCACAAAGCCCAGCACGGTGACAACAGCTCCGGGCTCAGATGGATTGTAAAATTATAGGCCATAAAGCATGACATCAGAATGACATCATGGAAGGAGAAATTCAATTCCTAGATCAGAGGCTATCGGTTATTGTTTCATATTAATATCTGTCATTATCCACAGGCACAACGAGCAGGATCAATCATTTCCACAGGTCTTTATGGCCACCATAAATTCTGAGCACTTATACCTCAGCCATTTTCTTGTACACACACACAATCCCATCTGTTGGCTCTTGCAATTCTTCCCCAATATCCTGGCACTGCAAAATCCACCAGCACGTTTCAGGCTTAATCACAGCAAATAAATGAAACCTGTGGCCGTTACGAGATCGTGCACGTTTTGGCTTTGGGGTTTTCAGATACCTGTCAGCTCTTCATTTAGTTCCACTGGCCACCACGCTGACACAGATCAGTACGCTGCAGAGTAACCTCCTGACACCCGCACGACCTTTGAAAGTCATTTTACAATCTGTTTTGACAAGCACTAAGACAGCTGCTTCAAGGGGATGCCCCGCTGCAAGCTGCTGCCTCCATCCCCCTTCTGCCCAGCCTCGCAGCAATATATGCTAATAGAAAAGTATTTTTCCATATATGTAAAGAGTGCAGCATGTCAGGTGGTGTCAAAGGCTGAGCAGAGCGTGCTTTGTCAGCAGAGCTGAGGCAGATGAGACACGCTGGGGGTGTTCCACTTTCATGATACTAATCTGGCTACTTGCACATGTGATACGGCTCCTGCGATCGGTTCACTCTGTCTTCATAAAGCCTCCAGCAGTGATAAGGGATAGATTTTCTATAAGATTCTTGATACAGATGTGACCTTTCACCTCTGTCTGATTGATATTTTTACCTGTTTTCACCAAAAAACAAAGCAGTGACACAATCTGATAGATAACTGAGAATATCCAACCATATCACAGACCTCCCGACTGTGTTATTTCCAGTTATAAGCCAGCCAACCTCTCCACTGCAATGAACTGCTGTTTCCAATTTCCTGACCTCTGTAATATTAGACTAAGCCAAACAGCCTGATCTCTTCACTAGATACCTTGGAAGTATAGAAGGATGTTTCTGCTTGCTCCCACTAAGGGTAAAGACACAATTCCTTAAGACCTGTTAGAATAGCAGGACTGGCCCACTGTCATCAAGTCCAGCTACACTTGTCCTGCTAACAACTCAGTTTCTATAGAGAGAACTCAGGCACAGAAAGGATCCTCCTGTGTTATCAGTAGGGTGGTTCCCTGCCAACGAGGTGCCTCTAAGCCCAGCTGATAAGCACTGAGTAGGATCCCAAGCTTGGGCACATTTTAGCCATTCACTGATGTACAAATAACCTTGTGGCGTATAATCCCTGGGGTGGGGGGGAACGACATTACAACAAACATCTGAGCACAAAGCACTCTGCCAACACAAACCTGTTATGGTATCAGTTGGATCCCAGCTCAGTGCAGAGTTCACGTCACTTTCAAGATGTTTCATAAGATAGACATTAGAGCACGATCTCAATTCATTACTTCTGCAGAAAGATCAAGGATAACGCTGGGGTTGGGAGATGAAAGAACTCTGTAAGTCACCTTCTCTGCTCTGACACGCAATGAATAGCCCCAAAATAAAGCAACCTTGTTTAAGCAGGGCTGCTGGACAAGTCACTTGTGAGGGAATTCTGTGGAGGCTGTTAGTATTCAGCAGGGATGGGGGGCAAAAAGCTGCTAATATTCTCCACATCCCAACCTGCTTCAATTCTCAGATCCCACAGTCACAAAAATCACCGTATCATTTCAGATCTGCACCTCTGATTACTTGCAGGCTTTCTGGACGTGCGTCTTCACACTAATATCCAGCACAGAGAATGATTTTAAACAGCTACCGAGTTTTCCTTAACCCAATTTCCACCTCTCTCATCTCCACTGCAAGATTAACAGATAATTTTAGGCAGCTTCTGGGGCATCCATCTGCTTGTAATGCTTGACACGCTCAGCATGGCCACCACCCTGCACAGATACATGGACACAGCCCAGGATGCTCACCTCTCATGTAGCTCAGTGTTAAACATACAAAGCTTTTGTGACCACAGGGTTAGCAATTACTGAGATTGTTAGAGCTTCAACCATCATGACAGGCATTGAAATAAATCTCATTTATATGACATACAGCCGTCTAAAAAATGCATTCTTTGTGGAAATTCTTCTAGCATGTCAATGTGCTACACATGGTTCCCTTTTGAGGCCTTTCCAGACTGGAGATCAGGCAAGACATACAGCCTTTCAGCCTGCCAAGTCTCATACTTGTTAAGATTAAGCCTGAATTCTGAACGTTTTCTATACGGCAGCTCCATGAATGAGATTAAGGGAGGCCTCTTGCCATTAGATGCTGGCTGAGCATGTGCAACACATAGCAGCGTGATTGCTGCTGCAACCTTTTAAAGCAGGGTGAGCAGCTCCCTGCCTGCTGCAATAACCAAGCAAGCAGAATACATGTGGGGAGCGGGTAAGACAAATTCAATTTCCTTCCCTGGCTGCAGGGATTCAAGATTACCCCTCACATCATCCCACAAGGTTCCCTGAAGATGGGAGTCCCCCACTGCTGCGCTTCATACGCTATTTCTCTATTTGCCTCTGTACATTCTGGATCTTTCCCTGGAGCTGGTACTGAAGCTCAGGCATTTCCCCTCACTCTTGTTCTACCCATATCTCAGTCTTTAAGCAATGGAGCCAGCCATGTATCCCCACACACCCATTGATACCCAGGCTGGATGTGGCTCTGGGCAGCCTTTGTGGTGGCTGGCAACCCTGCACATAGCAGGGGGCTGAAACTCGATGATCGTTGTGGTCCTTTTCAACCCAGGCCATTCTGTAATTCTATCCTATGTGTCCATTCTCTCAGCCACACAAAGGCAGGCTGGGCAGAGTCTCTTAGCTGTCCTAATCCAGGGACAGCAGCCCTCCCAGATGTAAGGTTTGAGCAGCATGTTCCCAACACCAAAAACCACCAGTATCTCCCACAACAGATCCTGCATTCAGGCTGGTTACATTCCTGCAAGGCAAGGTCCAAAGGCAACAGCTTCACCTCATCACTCTCTCCTTAACCACATAGGAAAGGGACATTACAGCAGATGCTTTAACTGGGACTCATCACATCTACTCACCGAGCAGTGAAGAAATCCACCTGTGACGTTCTTCCATCTAAGTGTTCTGCCTACCATTAATTACAGCACAATTCATCTCTTCCAGAATCCATCACACTTCACCATAAGAGCACAGTCCAAGCTACTGAGCTATAGCCAGACAAGTTGTGGCAGTAAATAAAATTAAAGTCTAATTGGAGATGGAAGGAGGGGGGGAAATGGTGTTCAAAATAGCTGCTGTTTCCAGGAAATAATAGTATAAATAGAAAACGAAACCATTCCTCCTCCAAAAATACTTCATAATTACATGTCATAAAAATAATTAGGTTATGGTGAATTAGTACAAATGTTTACAACAAAATTGCCATGCAAAACATTATGGGTAATAACATGCTAATTGCTGTAGAAGCAAAAGCTGATTATGTTTCAGCGATATTAAAAGTTGCCAACTCGGCGCTTCTATCCAAGCGTTGCTCAGCGGTACCCAGGGACATGAGGAAGGCTGGTGAGGAGCAGAGGAGATGGCAGGTAGATACACCCAGCCCTGCTCTGCCTCAATGAGAAGTCATTCCTAGAAAGCTTACATAGGATAACGTTCATGCAGCACAAAAGGAGGATGCTGGCATCATCAGCCCTCTATCCACGCTGACAGCTCTGCTACCTGACTGCATCTCAGCACAGACACAGCTAAAGGGTGTGCTGATGCTGGAAGCAAATTAGCACGCTTGGGTAATGCTTGGTCCACATCACATGGTTACAACCTATGAGCTTTATCAACCTCCCCCCCACTGCACTTCAGACAGGTTTCTCTGAGCTCTGTATCTCACTTGCATTACCTCCACCCCATCCCATTTGCTACCATG
This sequence comes from Coturnix japonica, assembly GCF_054131305.1. Lineage (NCBI taxonomy): Eukaryota > Metazoa > Chordata > Aves > Galliformes > Phasianidae > Coturnix > Coturnix japonica. Next base: position 4,267,495 of record NC_140674.1, on the reverse strand, counting down.
CACTCCCTGCATGCATTCTGCCTTCCCAAGAAGCGCTCAGCTCTCCTTAGAGCTGCTGTTCAGGAAGCAGGGACACAAACACCAACCTGGCTCAGCCCACTTAAGCAACAACTTGTATCCGTCCACCTTCTTCACACACCTGCGTGTGCCTGCCCACACACAACCCAAATCATTTTCCTCCTGCACTGGGATGAGCAGGGCTGGTGGAGCAGCCATCGCATGCTCTGTTGTGCCCTGTCCCTTGCTTAGCTCTCAGGTGCTCCTGAGCTGGCCACATCAGAGCAGGCCTCCCACACACCTGTGGGAGAAAAGCTCCACACCCTTCTGCTTTCCATCCCTGGAGCCTCCTCTGTACCCTCCTTAGCAGGGGTAGGGCTGGCCTCAAGATGCCAGCCAGTCCTCCCCATCCCTTATCTCCAAACAGGGCCGAGTGCATTACGCTCACATAAAGATGCCTTCCAGCTAAACAACCTCTTTATCACAGCAGCAGTGCTTGGTAAACAAGGCTGTGCAACCCCTGGGTCAGCAATAAGCAAGCTGAGGGCAGACTGTGCCCTTTGGGAGGCTGAGCACTGCTCCTCCAGCCCACCACACCACCTGCACACTTTCATTGCAGCAAGCTCCAGCCCTGCAGGACTGACGGGTTGCTGAGGTTCATGGTGCTCCATGTGTCAGCAGGCTGCAAAGCTGTTTGCAGCAGAGGTGAGCAAACCCAGCCACTTGCTGCCTGCAGCTGCACAGAGGATCTGAGCCATCCCAGAGCCACGCATGGAGCCCTCTCCTCCACCCTGCTGCTTTATGAGCTGACTCAACGTGCCCAACGCTTCTCAGCCCTGGATGCAGCATCTCTCAGAAGAGCTTTGGTGCTTCAAGAGCTCAGGCTGAGGTCTGCAGGCCATCCCCATCAATCTGTCAGGTTCCTGATGGGTCACATTTGCTCGTCTCCAGATGCAGCCAGCTGCTGTCTAACAAGGAGTGCTGAGTAAAGTTTGTGCCTATTAGTTGGAGGTGGGAATTTAAAGTGGATTAATGCAAAGTTAGTAAGTCCCTACGGGGATGCTCTCGCTCAGAATTGAAGTGACATTAATTGGGTTTACCGAATTCATTTCCAAAGCAAATTAAGATAAACCGGATTACATTTGAATGAGGGCGTTCACATAGAAATTTAGCACAGTTTAACTAATCCTCTTTGGGAGCAAATTTGGCTTAAACCCTCTAAGTGCTCCATCTTCCCGCTTCTCCCGCAGGGGAAGAACTGCATTTTACCTTTGAAAACTTCATTTTCTTTGTCCTTTTTTGTTGTTTTTTTCTCCCCTCTCAAGTTGGAAGCAAGATGCCTTCCAAAAGGCAGGAACTCCTCTATGCGATGCCTGGTGTTGAGGCAACTCTCATTGCAGAGAGATGCAACATCCAACCTGCCCATCCAATGCCCATCCAGCCACATACCCACCAAGCTGCTCCTCAACCAGGCCCCCCAAGTTTGCAAATACCCACAGAAAAGAGAATTTCCCCTCAAACAAAGTGTTGTTTCAGCCATTAATTCCAGCGCTGGGTAATGAGACTCTTTGCAGTGAATAGGCTCAGCGAGCAGCTCAATGCCCAACCTCTCCCTCCCGCTCAGCTTTGTGGTGTTACAAGTTGTGTTTGGCGGCTCCGGAGCACAACCATCTGCTGTGCCCCGTTCATTATGCACCGAGTCACGCGGGCAGCTCCCGGCAGAAAGCTAAGACAGAGGTAAACTAGTATTTGGAAACAAAGCAGGGCTCTCTCCATCCTAATTAGCGGCAGGTTGCAGAGTGCAGCGGCGGAAGGCGAAGGTCACTTCCCACAAGGCTCTGCTCAGGATGCCAAAACACCCACTTAATTCAAGCGGCTCAGCGGGCAGAGTCAGACCAGAGCAATTACGCTGCCTGGATTTCCCTAAGGAAGGTTTTAACAATGCAACTCTTAGGAAAGAAAAGATTACTGCAGGAGCTCTTTATTCTGCCACCTTGGAGCAGGAGGAAGCGCAGCGTACCCAGCTACTGACTCTAGGAACCGCTCTCTCTTTGTGCCCCTGCAATGGGGGGTAAGCTTAGGATTTATTTCTTTCCCCCCTCTCCCCTCCATTCTATTTTATATCTCAAAAAGGAAATGAATAGGAGCAAATTTTAACATTTAAAAAGCAAAGACTCCCAAAGAAAAAACACCACCCCACTAACTTAAAAGAGTTTTTGTACTGAGCCTAATTCTCTCTCTGAACACTCCAGGTTTCCTTCTAGGCACTTCCAAAGGAGAATTAACCTTTAGAGGAACCATTGGGGAGCTGCAGCTCCTAAGCTGGGCTTCTGCTTGCCTGTTCAGCCTGGGAGTCCAGGTCAAAGCATCACTTCTAACCTGGCCTGGCATTACTGCCTTGCACACACTGGCTGGTTTTGCCCATTTGCAATCCTACTCACACCTCTCAGCCCTGCAATGTAGTGACTCCCCATCAGAAGGCTCTGACATGTATTTTCCAAGGATGCTCCATCAGAACCCAAAAAAATCTTCTTCCTTCCCTTCCAAAGACCCCAAAAAGGGAAAATAATGGTAATTTTCACTGGGAAAGAAAGCCACAATATTTAATTGTCTCTGACCAAGAGACACAGCCATCGTGGATTCCTTCTTAGAGGCTTCAAATATACATCATCCAGTCCCTATTTCCTGGTCCACCCAACAACAACTGCTCACCATCACGAGCTACACAGGATCCACTCGAGTGGCTCTTGGATGGGCAGCAACTTCAGCCAGAAGCTCTGCAGAAGGCAGAGCAGCCTTCAGTTCAGTGCTGCTTTCATTGGCAAAATAAGACAACAGCCATCAGTTCTTCCCCCCCCCCCCCCCCCCCCCAACCCTCTACATATAGCCAGCAGTGCATTGCAGCTCTGCCAGCTGTTTTTGGCACAGATTCGGCTGTGTGTTGGCTGTGGCACAGAGCAAAGGATGCCAGACCCATGGGCATGCACTATGAGTCTCAACCGTGCACCATGTTTTAGGTCACGTGCTCTGAAACCTTTGCCTGAGCTGGCACATCATTTGGCTTCAGATTGGCTCTGCAGATCTGGGTGGCTGGAGCTGCCAAGCAGCTTTGTCACTGCTCAAGTGTTGGTCAGGTCCATCCTGAGAAGCCAGAAGCATCCATTCTGTAGGATGCATGTGTTAGTTTTGCCACAAGAGATACGTGCATCTCTCCAGCACATTGGGAGCCCCCCAATGCCTCCATCGCTCCCACTAAAACATGGAAGCATCCCCAGCTGCACCTGCAGGAGTTCCTTACTGCAGCACTGGTCGCTGCTCCATGGCAAAGCCCTTCAAGGCTGCAGCTGCCACCTAGGTTTGCTCTGCAAATGCTTATTTAATAGACCCTACAGCCTCTGGAAGCCATCACAGAGCCCCAGCAGCACCCCAGCACCCAGGCAGGTGCTCCTTTGCCTCCTGGGTGCCTATCAGCCCAGGTGGCAGCAACCCATGCACAAGCACTTAACACTCAGGACCACTCAGATGGCACTAATGGCATCCACATGCAGTTTATCTTTCCTCTGCGCTCAACGCAAAATCCGAACAGCAGAAGCTCCTCCCAGCTCTCAATTCAGCAGACAAGGTTTGCTCTCCCCAGCCTGCATCCTTCTGAAGCTCAATGACAACCCATAGCACAGAGCTCAGCAGCCACCTGCCCTCCCCACCAGCAGGATGGGATGCCATGGCACAGCAGAACAGCCCTTTCTCCCTCGTGCAGCAATTAAACCTCCCTCACCAAGGCTGGAGAAGACAAATGGCGCTCATTGGGATCTCGCTTTTCCTACACACCAAACATAAAACAAAATGCCAATCAATGCGGCTGCCTCACCTGATGGTTTCATTCCTCTTATCCTCCCACCCTCGCTGTTAATTCTGCTCTGAGCTGGAGCTATTGGTGGGGCTTGCCCCAACCAACAGGTTCCCATTAACCCACAGCCCATGGGCAAGAGCACGGGTTCACCTTTTCCCCTCTCATTTTTGGGTGCTTTCATTTGTTTTATTTTCCTTAAACTCTCCCTCCATCAATATTTGATGAGGGCAATTTCAAAGACTTGTTTAGTATGATCCCCACATAAGGAGTCCTTCGGAGTGTTTATCACGTTTGAGGTATAATTACATTCAAATCCTGAGACACTGTTGCTAAGGTTACAGCTGCTTGTGGCTGCTCCAGCTTTCGTGTATCTGGAGTTTCTCACCACCCCCTACACACACACACACATCCACACCCTACACCCTTTGCTCCTTTTGCTGCAGGGATGGGATGCATAATGTGAAGGGTCCCCAGGGTTCTCCCTTGTTAAGTTCCCACCCCTCAATCAAGGGGATCTCAGCACACCATCCTGCCCCATCCCAGTCTGGATAAAGGCCAAGCAACAACCAGAAACTGCCTTTTCCCCCCAACATGCATTTCCTGGATGGTGTCAGCATCCCCATCCACAAGCTGGAACTGAATTGCCTTTGTTCTACTTCCAGTTTTAAACAGCACCAACCATCACACACAATAGGCAGCTTTCTCACTAATCCCCACCGCCCTGCCTGAAATAAGCTGACAAACCACTCTGCATGCAGGCACTGTGGGAAGAACAATCACTGTGACAAAGGAGGTGAGTTGGGGGGGGGAGCCCGATGTAACCAAGTGCACTGAGGGTTGGAAAAGGGGTGAGCTCAGTGCCTGGATAGGCACCAAGCAGTAACACAGAGATGGGGAAACCTTGTTGTCCCTCTCAGAGCTGAGCACCTCACTGGGATGCACATCAGCATCCCTAAAGAGGAAGGCCAAGAGCTGATCCAAAGCATTTTCAAGCAGCTGGGACAAAGGATGGAGGCATTAGGGTGAAAGCCCCCACAGCAGCTCAAAGAGCACAGCTCCATGGCTCAAAGCACAGCAGTGCAAGGGACACCGCTTATCAGAGGGAAGGAAATGGGAGCAAGATGACCACAGAGCATGTCTGAGCATTCAAATTACAAGCGGGGCTTGTAGGGACAGGATCTGACATTTAGTGCCTCTGTTTATACAGCGCTTGACATTCATGATAACGGAAGAAGAGCAGATAGGCAGCAAGGCCTTCTGGCTTCCTGGGAATGCACTCAAAGCAGCACAGACAGCTCCAGTTTCCTAAGGGGTCCCAGGGAGAGGTGGGCATGGGTTGCTGTGCAAGTTACAGGAGCACCCACGACACTGCATAACCTTATTGCCCTGAGCCTTAGCTTGCTTTCCTAGCACACAGATTCCACTTGCAAGCTTTACAGGACACACATCACACTGGTGAGCACACAGCCCCCCAAAAAAGATGGGTTTTCAACTCATTTGAAGCTCTGAGGAGCAGTTCTAAGAACATAAAAGCTCAACACTCATTCTGCTCTTGGAAAGCTATGAGCTACAGCAGGTTTGATGGACATACCAGCCTTTAACAGCTACCTCACCCAAAAGCAGCTCAGCAAAAGACTATTGGGTCAGGTTAGCACCACCATTACCAAGCCCCATTTTCTCAGCCCACGTGAGCTTGCAAGGTGCTCCTACAGGCTCTCCTACAAGCAGCAGGTAAGGAGAAAGGACGCAGGAGGTGCTGGAGGAAGAAGCAGAGCGTGGGGTCTCTGGATTACAGCACAGATCCCTGCTCTCCACTTCATCCATCCAACTGTATCTCCTCATAATTACATTAAGATAACGCTCACCCGCCTCGTTTCTTATTATTAGAAATGAGCAGATTTAAAGCTTCCCCCCCCCCCCCCCCCCCCATCAAATTATGGCTCACCTGAGTAGATAATTAAAAGCCTATAAAGGAGATACATTTTTATGTGTAATTACGCCCACTTCTGCTGCCGTATCGCAGGCTTCAGAGCAAAAAAAATATTTGCAAAACAACTCCAAAACTTTTAGTTTTGCCGGTGCCATAATTGCTGCTTGTCACGGCCATCCACGCTGCCGTCTGCTACCTAATGAGAGCGCATCTTGCGGCGGCTCGGCTCAGACGGGAGGGCACACGGTGCAGCTATGAAGCCACAGCAACGTGCTGCTGACAGAAGAGCTGTGCACGCCGTGACAATGAGATAGCAGGGCTGTAAGCAGGCCTGGAGCTCACCCAGAGCCCTGGCTGGTTGCAGGCTCCTTTGGGCACTGTGGGATTTGCATGGCTTTGTTTGGCTCTGATTTGCTTTGTGATGCTGAGAGCTGCTGCCTCCCTGAGCAGCCGTGTGCTTGGAGAGGAGCTGTAAGCACCTGCTCTGCGTTACAAGCTGGCTCTGGAAGATGGGCTGGAGAAGTCTATGCCTGCGAGCAATAGCAGCACCCGCACCTACCTCCAAGCACTGCAGCCCCAGGTTCCTGGTTCCTTTCCTTTTAGGGGTAATGGGATGAAAGTACAGCATAGGAAGTTCTGCGCAAGAACTTCTTTACAGTGAGGGTGACGGAGCACTGGAACAGGCTGCACAGGGAGGTGGTGGAGTCTCCTTCTCTGGAGATATTTAAGACCCGCCTGGACGCCGAGCTGTGTGACGTGGTGTAGGGAGCCTGCTTTGGCAGGGGGGTTGGACTCGATGATCTCTAGAGGTCCCTTCCAACCCCTACAATTCTGTGATTCTGGTGAGAACGGGCTGCAAACAGGCGCTGCATCACCCAACGTCCGTGCTGCGGCCAGCAGCGCTCATTAGCCCAGGCTCAGAGACGATCCATGCGGTCAGGAAGGGCTTATTAGCACAGCTCACCGTGCATAAGAAAGGCTCCGCTGCTCCCAGCCCCGAGCTCGTTCCCGGCTATCTCACGCAGCACTATTCACCCCGAGCTAAAAACAGCGCTATCTAACACGTGTCCTACGTGGCAAGTGGGGCTGCTCACAAAGTCCTACTGGAAATCACAGCCAAGACTTACCCGACTTCTTCCAGGTGATTTTTCAGCCTCAGCCCCTTCACAATATGCAACACCACAAGCCAAGCACAGCATCCCTCATTTCATCCTTCACTTAAGAAGGGGATGCCTACTGAAAGGAGGTGGGAGAGTTACACTTCCAGTATCCCCTCAGCCTTAACTATCACACCTGCCCTCAGGCTTCATCAAGGCCAGCCCCCTGCTAATGGGTGTTAAGCCTTGAGGACCTACACAGCTGGTTCCGCCTCCTGCCTTGCAGGCCTATGGGCTACTACAAAACCTGGTGCGTGGAGCCCTGAAGTTACATTTCATTGCATCGTTAAGGCTGGAGGAGACCCAAGTCCATCCCCAACCCCATCACCTGTGCTGGCTGTGTGAGCACTGGGGTCAGCATGCGTCAGGCTGCATCTAAGGGCAGGATGTGGGTGAGTTTTCACCCTTGTCATGTTCATATTCCCCTCTGGAGCAGAGCCCACCCTGCTGCCAGGCAGGGCTGACAGCACACAGGGCACTCAGCTCCTTGGCAGGCAGGAGCACTGCTGGATTTATAGCCCCACTGCAGCAGCCTCCAAGGTGGTCTCTGTACACCAAGGAGCGATTCCCACTCAGCACAGGGGCTGTGGTTTGTAAAGCATCCCAGGATGTGGCAGAATGTATTAAATCAACACACAGGGTTTAAAGAGTTGCCATAACACTGAGACATCTCCTGGTCAGTGGCTCTTCCACTGGCAGGTGTTCCCTCCCAAGGGCTGGAGCCACCAACCCAGCCCCATGTGAGCCAATAAACACCTTTATACATTAACAACCCCATGATCCGGGGGAGGATCCACAGGGAGCCCTGCAGATCAGCCCCAAAACCCTGCAGGTACTGAGAGGTTGGGGCTGAACCCTCCCAGTACAGCCACAGCCCTTCAGGAAACAACGAGTGCTTTTAATTGTTGACAAGGCACCTCCAATAACTCCAGCAGATGCTGCCATTTAATGCGGGTTGGCACATAACTTTATAATCGGACCATATTGCTCCAATTACTATTTAGCCTATAGTCCTCTCGGGTTTGTCTTTTATTTGTCTTTCACTGCCAAGCACAGCAGGGAGGGGAGGTGGGAGAAGATGGGCTCATGCCTGTCCCACCTCCTTCAATGCTGCATCCCAGCTGGCAGCCTTATGGCCACCCTGTGCCCCTCTGCTGTGACATAAGGGGCACAAACCCTGGGTGACCCACATGTGCCCCACAGCACTGCTGCTCCCCTATGGGGTGCTCAGCACCCAACCCACCCCCATCCTCTCCTCACTGTAGGGCAAAGCAATTCCCCCACCTGGTGACAACCCCTTTGGGTACTAGGGCAGCAAAAAACCTTCCTTGCCTTTGTGTGCCCTTCCTAAATGCCATTTTGTTTAGGCCGGGAGGTGAAAGAAGCTTCTCCTGGCAATATGGAAATGCATGTCAGTGTGTGGACACCCCATGGGAGCGATGGAGCAGCAGCGCCGAGCTCCCCCTGCATCCTGCAGAGCCCTGCTCAGCCATCAAGCTGTCAGCACGGCTCCTGCAGACCCTATTAAAAGGATATTCCCAGATAAGTTGCTCTGGGAACTTTAAGCACTGGCTGTAAATGTCTTCTGGGTACTTAAGGGGAAAACCTCGGGTGACCTGTGTAAGAGATATATCCTCTCAGCACCCCGAATCCCAGAGGAGCCAAGAAACACGAGCATTCATTTAAACCACACAACTTGCCTGTTAAATCAAATATCAACCCAATTAGGGGCACACAAACAAGCTCAGCTCTGCACTCAGTCAGTTTGTATTGTGCATGCTCGAGGAACAGCCAGAGAATGCTGGATCTCACAGCACAGGCTCTGAGGTTTCATGGCATCCATGCAGACAGAGCCCGAGGCAGCAGAGTCCTGCCTGCAGGAACGGCAGCCATCAGAAACATCAGCTCTTAATGACCTCAGAGACAGAATGAGGACACCGACCTCTGATGCCAGGTCTGAGAAACCCAGCAGCTTCCTTCGCTGGGGGCTTCACACACAGAATCACAGGGCAGCAGAGACCTCAGGGACACACTGACCCCACCTGCATCACCCTAAGAGGTGCAGGAAGATGTGGTGGATGCTCCAACTCTGCAGACACCCAAGGTCAGGCTGGACGGGGCTCTGAGCACTTGATGGAGCTGCAGGTGTCCCTGTTCAGTGCAGAGGAATTGGGCTAGATAGCCCACAGCCTCCGTGCTCACCACATGCAACCTCTGATAGGGATCGGTGGAAATAAAGTCACTTCATTTACAAACTGGAGAGCCAAATCTGATCTGCAGCAAAACTCGAGGTAAGTCAAGGAGGGATGGAGCACTGCCAGCTCCCCATATGAATATTCATGGCCAATGTTCACGGGCGCTGAGCTGCAGATAACGCGGCGGCAGAAAGACCGCCTGTGGGAAGGGGAAGAGAAGGAACCAGGCTTATTTCATAGGTTTTATTGAGTGCAATTCTCTCTTTAGTACAATATCCTCTGAAAGTTACCGTTACAAACTCCGACAATTGCAACACAATTGACAAACCGGGGGAGGGGGGGGGGGGGGCGGAAGAAAAAAAGAAAAGAAAAAAACCAAAACTGAAATTACAAGGGGTGAAAACCTGTTACAGACGGCTCACGGGTTATGTACAGGACGGGGTGCTGCAGGTCCCACCATCACACAGCCCTGCAGACGTCCCTGCTCGTCCCACGGGCGGTGGAGGAGGCGGTGCTGCCGGTGCTTCTGTGCCCCTGCAAGGAAAGAAGTGGGACAGGAGGTGAGGAGCCATCCCCATGTACAGCACTGCAGAGCAGGTGTTGTAGAGCCACGATGCTGCTCTGGGTAGGTCAAACCCAATGGTGTCCACCAAGCCCACCCATTGCTCTCCCAAAGTGAAACAATAGCAACACCCAAAAGATGCTCTTTGTCTTCTTCTGTGTCTAAAAGCAACCAGCAGCAAAACCTGCTCCTTCCAAAGGAACAGAAAGCCAGGAGGCTACAGCACTCTATGGAGCACCTCCTTCTCCAAGCAGCCAAACCCCACCATCACTCACTCAGCCCCTTCTGAGAAGCGGATGCTTTTAATATACAATTGAAACATAAAGCTGACATGTTAAACAACAAAGCAATTGACTGCTGCATCCCTTTGCTTGGGCACTGATAACCAGAGATTGCTGCCCCTGTGTGAACATGCCAATGCTTTCTTAAAGAAATTCCAGCCGCCGTTGACATTTTGGTCCTATTAAAATTCATCATTCTGCTGAATGAAAATCATTTCGAGCAAAGCCTGGTAGTAATGAAACTTTTATTTGGTAATTTAGCGCTTGGTAGAATAAGGGGCACATGAGAAAGGGGAAGAAAAACTGAGAGGAGAGAGATGAAAGAGTGGGAAAGGAGGGAAGGAAAGGAGGGAGGGACAGAGGGAGTGAGGGATGGAGGGAAAGAAGGGAAAGGAGGGATGGAGGAAAGAAAAGGAGGGAGGAAGGGAAGGAAAGGAAGAAAGGAGGGAAGGAAAGAGGGAGAGACAGAGGGAGTGAGGGATGGAGAGAAAGAAGGGATAGAAGGGAAAGGAGGGAGGGAAGGAAAGGAGGGAAAGGAGGGAAGGGAGGAAGGAGGGAGGGAGGGAAGGAGGAAGGAAGGAGGGAAGGAGGGAAGGAGGGAAGGAGGGAAGGAGGGAAGGAGGGAAGGAGGGAAGGAGGGAAGGAGGGAAGGAGGGAAGGAGGGAAGGAGGGAAGGAGGGAAGGAGGGAAGGAGGGAAGGAGGGAAGGAGGGAAGGAGGGAAGGAGGGAAGGAGGGAAGGAGGGAAGGAGGGAAGGAAGGAAGGAAGGAAGGAAGGAAGGAAGGAAGGAAGGAAGGAAGGAAGGAAGGAAGGAAGGAAGGAAGGAAGGAAGGAAGGAAGGAAGGAAGGAAGGAAGGAAGGAAGGAAGGAAGGAAGGAAGGAAGGAAGGAAGGAAGGAAGGAAGGAAGGAAGGAAGGAAGGAAGGAAGGAAGGAAGGAGAGAGGTAGGGAAAAGGAGGGAGGGAACAAAAGGAGGGGAAGAAAGGAGGGGGGAGGGAGGGAAAGGAGAGAGGGAAGGAGGGAGTGAAAAAGGGAAAGGAGGGAGGGAATGGAGGGAAGGGAGAGAAGGGACAAAAGGGAAGAATGAAAGGAAGAAGAAAAGGAAGGAAAGAAAGAATGGCTAAGGAAACTGGAAGGAAAGCAGGAATGAGGTGCTAAGGGATGAAGTCATCACTGCGTATTTACTATGCCTCCATTTTGGTGCCATGTTCAGAGATCCAGGCTCACAACACAAGCAGCAATACAAATCTGTAAAGCTACCCCCCAAGAAAGGCACTGTGAGCACAGACATCACCCCAGCTCACAGAAGCATGGCTTAAGCTGTGCCCATTGGCCATCCCCAGGGACAAGGGCAGCCACTGGCATGGTCTGCACCACCTGCTGCCTGTCTTTGAGCAGGGCTAATTGCCGTTGATAATTGCATTGATGTTGACCATAATTTCTCTGCCCTCTCTCCTCCACCTTGGCAAGAGGGTTCAATTGCCTAACGAGACCCCTGGGGATAAGCAGCAGGCAGAGGAGCGAGCCCAGCCCAGGGGGGAGCTGCTCCTGGGGCAGCGCACAAACCAGACAGATGGACCAGAGGAAAGAAATGGGAGCGAGGACAGAGACCAAGGTTTGTTTTTATTTGGAGACACAGAGAAAAGCTCACTCCAATTCATTTTTTAAGTGGATAGCACAAACTGCGCTAATCCCTCTAACGCTGATCCGGGGTTAATGCAGCCCTAAGCAGATTTTGCCTAATCCACTTCCACGGTTGCTCTGGAAGGGCACATCTGTTTTGGGAAGCACCTCGTTGGGCTAATCCACTTAAATGCACACAGCGCTTGGCTTGGATTAACCTCCACAAGTGCTCCCATGTGAAGGGGGTGACCCCCTCCATGGCCACTCCACCCAGCACCCCTCCTGGTGCTTTGGTTCTTTCCAAATGTAAAGCATTTGCCCAAGAAGGTGTCCTTCCTGCTCTCGTTAGATTATATTGGAGGCACACCAGTCACTACAAGATCAGCATCCATCCCTGCAGGACGTGGCGGGTTTGGTGTTAGGGGCATTGCAGGACTTTGTGCCCTGGGGATGAAGTAGAAGGGGATACAGAGCACCTGGGTGAATGTGTGAAGTCCCATCCCCATCCTCTCCCTTTCCATTGGCTGCTCAATGGGATGGCACATGAAGAAGCACGGGGAGGTGCTGGTGCAGGTTCCTGGGGGCAGGGAAAAGAGCACTGCAGACACCAGAAGCCAACAGGCTCAGAAGCAGCGATCTGGGCTCGCTCTTAGTTAAAAATCGGCCGCCTGCTGCTTTCATTGCCAGCTCCGCTCCGACTTGCAGCAACATTTAAATTAAATATACATAAGTGCTTTCAAAGAACTGTTAATTTGAAGGTCATTAAATGGCACAAAGCGCATTCCTTTCCTTTCTAGAAAGAGGCATATAATGCTGCTATTAGCACACGCTCCGTTTCCGTGTGCAAAGCACGCTCCTGTCTTTTATTCCCTCTATGGAGCAGAGCCCACTCCCACTGCCTACCAGAGACAGCAAAGTCCAGGGAAACACCACATCTGGATAGCAGAGGGGATCTCACACCCAACTCCCAGGAGCTGCCATGGACACACACAGAAGGAATATCATTTCCGAGCTGTCCTTTCCAATTTAGGATCAAGGAAAGGAACTCTAATGCCAAGCAAAACATGGATCAGAAGATGATGTAAAATAGGAACTTTCCGTTTGGGATTGGGGTGGTTTTTTTTGGTTCTTTCCTCACCAAAACCACTTGGCTGTCTCCCTCAGGCTGCAGAGCACCCAGCTGGCCCAAACCTGCATTCCTCCTTGGCCCAATGAACAAGTGACAGCAAGGCAGAGCCTCCTGCCCAGCTCCACACTGAAACACCAGCACAGCTTCCCTGTCTATCTCTGATGGGAGAGACTTCTGGAAAGATCTAGACCATGCACTCACATGGCTATGGCCAAGCACCTGGTATCTCCTGTGTGCAAACACCTCTAAACCTGAGGGTGATGACTATCAGCCAGACCTGCTCATTTCTGCCAGTCCTGCACATCTCTGCCAGCCCTGCACATCTCTGCCAGCCCTGCAATGCTCCAGGCCCTAATGTTTCTACCCCAGCTCCAGCTGCAGAGAAAAGGAAGACACAGTGACCCACCTTGGGCACTCCCTTGACAGCAGCTCCCTTGCCAACCATGCTTCAGCCCCCAGAGGAACTGCCCAGCCCCATCCCAACTCCTTGCCCAGCCCTTTGTCCCTGGGGTGTGATGCTGCTGCATTGGGGCAGCCCAAGCTTTGGTGTCATCACAGTGGTTCCAGCATGTGGCTGGTGACGAAGTTGCTGCATGGGAGCCGCCTGCCCCAGTGCAACCCAGGGGGTGCCAGAAGTGTGCAGCTTGGTGCTAAAACAGGCTGTGGTGCTGCCGCATAATTCTCAGCCCCACATGCCCAGCCACAAAGCTAGAGGTTTGATATTTAGCCCATGTCACTGCCATCCGTCCCTTTAAGTGCCTTTCACTTCCTTCTAATAAAAGAGAAATCATAAAAAAAAGTATCACAAAGGAGCCACCACCAGCAGTGAATACCAATGTGAGAGGCCGTGTGTTAGTATGCATGGCACCCACCCCTCCTGCATGCTGTGTGCAGTGACAACATCCCAGCATGCAGACTGGGGCCGATCCCGAGGCACGGCCCTCCAGGCAACAGCACAAAGAGCACAAGTCCTGCTCATGTAAACCAGGGGTGTCTTTCCCTGCCTTTCTCTAAGGGGAGCTCAACAAGGTGAAACAAGCCTTGAGGACACAGATGGATGTCTGCTGCATGGGAGGAGGATAAAGGGCTTCTTATGGACATCTGAGTCACCACAGTAAGGCCCGGTACCTTACAGCAGCCACCCACAGCCCCCAGTCCCCCACTCCCACTGCCAGCCTCAGTGCTGGCATAGATGGATCTCTACAAGTCGCACGCAACCAGCTAAGTAAAAGCCTTATTAAGAGTTCATTCATTTTATAAACTCTCCGCACGATCCACAGAGGGAAGTTAGATTGCCCAGACTTACAATATTCTGTGTAAACACTGCCATGCATCCAGTAATTTTAACTAGATCAATTTTCAAAAGAGACCAACGGTAGAGCGAATTAAAAAAATAACAAAAAAGAGTCAAATCAAACATAGGGAAACATTCACTGGAAGAGGCTTCAAGGTGAGTGGAAACATACAGGAAAGGATGAGAGAGGTACGCGAGACAAACGGACCTACCTCTGAAGCCATGAAACTTAAGTCTGTAACTCAATATCAAAATCCTTAGGTCCACAAGATGGGGGAAATAAAGTTCTCCATAGCCATCTTCTGCAGATCCCCGAGGCTCTGGAGGCCTCAGCAGTCTCTTCCCCAGAGCATCTCTCCTCCTCCTCCTCCACAATGCAGTATCCATGCACCGCAGCTCCTCCTCCTCCTCCCGCCTGCATTGGGGTTGGTGGTGATCTCCGGTCACGGGCAAGCAGCAAGTCCACAGTAGGTTGACAAGGTACACGCGCGCACACACACACATGGGAACACCTCTTTCCATTTGCCATGATGGATTTTTTTTTTGTAAATTTTTTTTTCCCCTTTTTGCAAAAAAATGCAAGCAAAAGAAAAAAAAACCCAAAGTTTGTTTGTTTTTTTTCTATTGAAGGTACATCTCTTCTTCAATATGAAGACATTAACTGGATTGCGTTGGATCCCCCATGCAGTGGGCAGCGAAGTCCTTTGGTAGTTGGCAGAACGACACTTGGACACCACGGACAGCGGCTGCGGAGGCTTCCACCGGGTCATGAGCAGAGAAGGGAGCGGGGCAGCAGGAGGGGCCGGGCAGGAGGGAGTGAAGGAAGAATAGAAGAGCAAGGCGGTTGCAGCCGGTGTCTTCTCTGGATGGGAAACCCAACACGATGCCACTCCCTTCCCCAACAGTCCCTGCCTCCTCCTTCTCAGTTTTGACTGCTGCTCACTGGCGGTGGGATTGGAGTCCGGTCTCTAGGATTTGGGTTTGTTTCCCCCCAGCCCCAACGCACATTGGTTTGGCTTCAATGTTGGTTGGGGTTTGTTATTTTTTTCTGTGTTGTTTGTTTGTTGTTTTTTTTTTCATTTTTTTTAAATATATGATTTGTACATATTTATACTTATTTATACGCTGTCCCCCGTGACATCGGTAAGTGTGCTTGTGTTGGTGAGGGATGGAAGTCACCAGGCCGAGGCCAGTCCCAGGAACGTCCTCCATGTTCAGGCACAGCCCCGGCCATGGCTGCCCCTCTCCAGCTGTGGCCCCACGGCTCCCATCAGTTCCTCCCCTCCCACCTCTGCCACCTGCCCTCCCCGTCCCCTCCCCGTTGAGCAAAGGACATCATGCCATCGAGGTCGGAGACTGACTCATCTGCACGCGCATGGACTGGATGCTGTTCAGGATCTTCTTCTGGTGCCCAGCCAGCGTTACTCCTATTCTTAGGAGGTCTCTGCAAGACAGACAAAGGGATGTCAGCAGACAGCTGTGCCGACCGGTCCCACAAACTAGCACCCACGCAGTGATATCAGACTCACTCAGATGTCATCTGGGCGACCAGCTGGAGGGAGGTGAATCCAGCGCTCAGGAAGTTGTCTCTATACTGGCTCATCTTGACTGCGCTCAGCCAGTCTTCTACTGAGGTAAAGGCAGTGAAATCAGGGATAGAACGGTCGAGGAGGGGCTGAGAAGGCCTGGAAGGGGACAGAGAAGCATCGAGGTGAGGATACAATCCCCAAATTCTGGTCCCACCAGGAAGCCAGATGTGGCACCACGCTCAGCGACTTACACAGCGGTGATGGTAGCCACAGTTTTGAGGCTTGCCGGGTTGCGGATCATTTTGTCGAGGGTGTTGACAATCTCGGCAAAGCGAGGCCGGGTGTTGCGGTCCTTCTGCCAGCAGTCCAGCATCAGCTGGTGCAGGGCAGCCGGGCAGTCCATGGGTGGTGGGAGCCGGTAGTCCTGCTCAATGGCATTGATGACCTGCGGGGCATGGAGCAGTGTGTGAGGAGCACGGGATGGCACGGGACAGTGCTGCCAGCCCACCACCACCAGCAAAGTGAGCGGGAGGAGCTGCAGCAGGAGGTTAATCTCCACTCTGATACTCCGCACACAGCGGTTCCTCCCGGCACAGTGCTGCCGCTCATTATCTCGGCGGACTGCGTTGGAGTGCGGCAGTCACACTTCCAAAGCTCTTTCCCAGCTTGCAAACCCTCTGAACATTTTCAAAGGCGCTGCAGCTTCCTGAAGTCCAATTACCAGCCCACTGGCTTTTCTTCCCAGATTCCCTCCCGCCATCCCTCTCGCTCGCCAGCCTGTTTCATCTCTGAAACTGAGAGCCGCCAGGGCTGCGGGGTCTAGAGCAGCTCCAGCTCCACCTCAACCTCATCATTTTCCAGTCAGGCAGAGCAGTGAGCCCCCAACACTTACATCCTGGTTGGACATGTCCCAGTAGGGCCTCTCCCCGAACGACATCACCTCCCACATGACGATGCCATAGCTCCACACGTCACTGGCCGACGTGAATTTGCGGTAGGCGATGGCCTCTGGTGCTGTCCATCGCACAGGGATCTTCCCACCCTGAGAATACAGGAGCTGGTGAGCTACAGCCATGCCCAAAACACCTCTGTGGATTGATGTTGTAATTCCCACAGGACAGCAGGGAAGGGCTGGCTGGGGACAGCCTCTGAAAGACCCTACATTGGCACAGCCACCCAGTCCCAGCAGGGAAAGCAACAGCATCCCAGCCCTTTGCAGCCCACACATGCATCCTGCTCAAGGCTGAGTGCCTCACAGTCACCAGTACTCCACAAAATGATAGCAGAAAGCCAAAGGATGAAGGAAAAAAGCACAGAAACGCATGGTATGTGCCCCAGGGCAGAACTGCATTGTAAATCACTGCGCACTATTGTTTTCCATAGCCCTTCCAATGAAGCATCAGCTGCTCTTTAAGGCTGAATGGCAAAAATTTTATTTGAATAACTATAAATGGAGAAATTAACTGCTAGGTTGTTTTTCCTGCCTTTTCCCCAGAGCTAAAAACCTGCTGTGGGAGGCAGAGTGATGTAATCGCAGGCACAGCATCATTTCCCAGCTGCCGAGGAGATCTATTATGGCCTAAATTAAATAAAAACACAGATGAGATAATCTCTTTTATCTCTGAAGGTGGAAAAAGAGTTACTTCAATCCTCTTCTCAGTTACTGCTGAGGTCTTCACACCAAAACCTGATGTATTTCTGCTCAAAGGCCACCAGATGGGTCTGAGAAGGGAGCGGGGGTAGACCAGAGCCCAGTCAGAAACCCAGCAGCCCCCTTTGCCTCCCCCCCCCACCAGCTGTAGCACGACTCTCTTGATCCATTTACTTCAATCTGATGAAATCCCAATTGCCTCATCTCCTCGGGCTTTCTGTCACAAACTACATTACACTGAAACACACCTGGGCAACACAACAAACTGCTTTGCAGGGGTCGGTGTAGGACATGCACACTCTTTCACCCAACCTATGCCATTGATCGCTGTCCTGGTGTCTGCCTGTAGTAGATGAGCTGCCTCCAGCCTCCCCCGAGGCATGATCCTGCCACATGTTGTGCTGCTGTGTTATGAATTGTTTGCAAAGCGTTAGGAAGGTTATTAGCTCTTTTAATAACTGATTAATCAATTAGAGAGCCCAGCAGGTCAGCAGGGTGCACACAGCCTTCTCATCTGCTCATCTGTAACACCAGTGATAGCTCACCAGGAGGTTTATGTGGTGCAGACAGTATCAGGTCATGTATCCCTGGTCCCACCTACCCCCTTTGTTGGTCAGGATAGAGCAGCAAGACGTGATCTGGGAGCAGGGAGATATTAAACTCATTGAGAAAGGATGGAAAAGGGGATGATGCAAGGGGAAAGGGGAATAAGAACAAGGAATGTCAGTGGCCACTTCCCAAGCAAGGCAGCAGCAGAGCAGCAGATCCTTCCCTGGAAGGGGATGGAAGGAAAGCAGCAAGAGGAAGTAAGGGGTGGATGAGGGCAGGACTTGCCTCTCTGAGCACCACCAGCAGGTGCAGTGCAGCACAGGTGATGCTGCACAGATCTTTGCCATTTTTATTGGACTCAATGGGAGGCTCACAGAGTTGCCACTGTGGGAAGCGAGGTACATACCAAGGAGCTGGTGTAGGTGGGATCAGACGTGTCATCCTGCAGGTAGCGCGAGAGGCCAAAGTCTGACACTTTACACACCAGGTTACTGTTGACCAGAATGTTCCTGGCCGCCAGATCCCTGTGGACATAGTTCATCTCTGCCAGGTACTTCATCCCAGCAGCAATCCCTCTGAGCATCCCCACCAGCTGGATCACCGTGAACTGTCCATCATTTTGCTGTGATCAGAAAGAGCACATGTGAGGATCATGGAGGCCTGGGCCCCCAAACCCTACAGCAGAACGATAGTCCACTTTGCCTCACCCGCAGGAACGAGTCCAGGGCCCCATTCTCCATGAACTCTGTGATAATCATGACTGGTCGGCTCTTGGTCACCACCCCTTCCAGCCGGATGATGTTGGGGTGGTCAAACTGCCCCATGATGCTGGCTTCGCTCAGGAAATCCCGGCGCTGCTTCTCTGAGTAGCCAGCCTTCAGTGTTTTGATGGCCACGTAGATCTCCCGCTTGCCAGGCAACTTCAAGCGGCCTTTGTACACCTCTCCAAACTCCCCTGCAAGAGCAAGACCACCTATTAGCATCCCCATACAAATCTGCATAGAACAACAGCACTGTGTCATCCAAGCCAGTCGGCTGAGATGCATCAGCCAGTTGCCATCCATGGGTGCTCCTTTCTACAAACCTCCATACTCCTTGAAAGATGCTGAGGACATGGCTGGGCTTACAGCCTCCTCTAGGCTGGCATAGCCCATTTGCCAGAGCCAGGGGCCACCATCATGAATTCATCACAGAAAATTTGTACAGCAAAGGAACCAACTTTTAAGGACCACGTCAAGTGCAAGGTGTGAGCACACTGACAGTCACAGCCACCTCTTTGCACACAACTAATTTAGGAAGGGAAAATAATTGGGCTGTTTTCATCGCCACACTCTGATTTAGAACACAGAGAAAGCTCCCTCTCATTTCCACTGGGAGAGCTTTTCCTTCACCAAGGTGAAATTTGTCTGCGGAGGGATTACATTTAAGCCAGGCTTAGAGCTGCTTTGCCTTGATGAGCAGCAAAAGGCAGCCGATATGCCGCCGAAGTTGATCCAGACTGAAACAGCTCACTGCGTCTTTGCAGCTTCCCCTCACCTTCACACTTTCCCTTCTATGAGCATGACAGAGTTATTTAAAAACTGCAATAAAGGCACCACAGATGATATATAGACACGTGTATGCATGTGTTCCCATACATATGTATGGGAATATGGCACAGACTAGAATGAGATCTATTTCTCTCTTGTAATCTCACGGAAGTAAACCAGGAAATCCCACAGCTGCCCAGTGAATACATTAGAATTCTTCCCAACCTTAGAGGAGCTTTGAGAGCAGAAACCAACCTCATGTTCCCTAATCCACTAAAAGCCTGATAACCCTTGAGAATTTTGCATTTCCACATGAAGGATCACACATACACCCCCAGGAAAAACCCTGCAGGTGGCTCAGCACCACTCAGTCATTTGCTCTCTCCTCAGTGAGATGGGGGGAGAGAATTGATACAAAACAAAAGTAGAACTCACGGGTTGAGATAAAACCATTTACTAAGATAGAGAAAAGGAAAAGGTTAATGGTTATGACTATATATGAATGTATATAACAAGTGATGCACAAGCAATTGCTCACCACCCCCCAAACAATGCCCACTCCCAAGAACTCTTCTTTATATAGAACAAAGTGCCCATCCAGGAGGATGGAAATGACAGAAGGGACCCACCTGCTCCAATGACCTCTTCAATCTTCACAAAGGAGACATCGATCTCCTTGGCAAATTCACGCACCGCTTCATTGGGGTCCTCGTAAGTGAAGGGGTCGATGTAAATCTTCATCCCTGGTGACCCTTGTGATGAGAAATACAAGAGAGGCATCAAAAGGGAGAGAAAAATCAAGAATCACTGTGCCACAGCCAAGAACCAAAGACCTTCCTGTTCTCTCATCCCCACGTCCATTAAATCAGCTGCCATTTGCCTTGTCACAACTCTGCATCCCCCAACTGTCCTCTCCTGACCCCTCCACCAAGGTCAGAGGAGGGGACCTCAGAGGGGTGACGAGGTGGGCAGGAGCTGCTGATGAGCATCCAGGGGAATGCATTCAGACCAGAACTACAATTAGCGGGCTTTATGGGAAGGGAAGTGGCAAGTTTATGAGGCTGTATGCATTATTTAAGAAATATTTATTTACCCAAAAAGGCCTCTGATAGTTTTGTGGCTGCCACTAAATTGACAGAGTGCAGCAATTATAATCAAAAACCTATGTGGAGCCATAAACGGAGGCTTTGCTGGCCTCCTTTCACCCACCCCTGCTGGGCAGCAGCAGCAGGAATCGGACACGATGACGGAGGATGCAGGCTCAGCCCCTCACCCCAGTGGCAAGCCAGGAAGGGCAGGAGATGGAGATGGTAAATCTTGACCCTAAAAACATATCAGACTAGGGGACACCTGGTCCTCGAGGTCACCCTGAGGGAGGGGGGCATTGCTAAAGCAAAGAACACACTGCTTGAGGCACTGCCTGCTTTGCAACAGGGGTATTTGGGGTGGGAGATCTGCGCCTCCAGGGCCAGGGACGAGGACTGCAATGAAGCCATCTGTGCATCTCCCAGTTCATAAATCCCTTTACAGCTCTGTCTAGAACACTTTAACTGCCCCATAAATTTTTTTACAAGAGCAGCTGATGCTCCAGCCAGGATTACAAAGGGATTTACAGGATCGTAACCAAGACTGACTCACTGATCAAAAAATTGAATAAATAAAGGAGAAAATAACACCAAAGTTTCCTGCCTGCTGTCAGTACAGGCTGGCTTTTAAACACCCAATGATGTGCACTGGATTCAGCAACTGCCAGATTCAGCTCCCGCCCCAAAACCCCCAGAGGTACTCATGTTCCCATCGCACCCGAACGAGTGGGATTCAGGCACCTCCACCCATTGGCTCTCTCTGCAGACCTCAGCCAGCGGAACACCCCAAGTTCAAAGGACGGAGCACCTTTGGCACATACATACACATCCCTCCTGCTGCCCCGCAGAGATGAGACAAGGAAATCACAGCCCACTTCTCAACACCTTGAAATCTCAGGTCAGCAGTCCCAGCATGGACGCCCTTTGGGCAATCCACATGGAGCCAACAGAGATGCTCTAATTGCCATGCTGTTAACCGAGCAGGCTGTTTGTTCCAGCTGCTGCCCTCAGCTCCCCATTAGTCGCCCACCACAAATTTCCCACCTGTTTTGCTCCAACGCATGTAACAACCATATGCCTGGAGGCTCACTAACCTTGACAGGATTTTTCTGTGCTCCCATTGCCTGGCTTTAAAGATGAAATACCAAGATCTGTTTCAACATTTTTCTACCTGGTTTTGAACCCCCTGAAACTCCTTTCTTTCCCCATCTATTTTGCCAGGCTGGCTGCTCTGCAGGTTGAGCAGGGAGCTGGCAGCCCCACAGTGCAATAGAATCATTAAGGTTGGAAGAGACCACTAAGATCATCTAGTCCAAGCATCAAGCCCAAGTCAGCCCCAGCCTCCTATGCTTACTGCTCTGCTTTCTCCCAGGCTGGATCCCAATGTACAGGCACCTGTGTGAGCTTTATTTGGGCAAAACCCACCCTCAAGCTGGAGATATCCTCCCATGCATGCAGCAAAATCCCTCCAAAGAAATAGAGATTCACTGCTACCAGCAAGGAAATAGCTAAAAATGCAAGAAAAAAAAAACTTCACTTGTCCCTACAAAGGCACATTGTTGCAGTCTGCCCACAGACTTGACTAACAAATTCATTTCTAATCACCTAATCCCACTCGTCCCATGCACTGAGTCCTCCAAAAGGAGGCAGATGCACCTGGGAGGCTTCTCCAGAAGGATGTAAATAGGGTTTGCTGGTGCTTGCAATGCTTGCCAGGACTGGGTAACACCTGGAACTATTGCTCTGCTCCTTTATCATCGTTTTGCCCCTTTCTGCTCTTCTCCCTCCCACCAACACAAAGCCCTCCGACCCTTCTCCCTGCTCACCTCTCCCGGTGCTGTAGTGCTGCAGCTTATCGCTGTAAACCGCCTCCTTGCTGTACGCTCGCTTCCTAGGAGGACAGAACAGATACCTCCATGAGCATCTCTGCCCCAATCCGCTCCCCACTGAGCAGCCCACACATCAGTGCCTTCACCCATGCCATGGTGATCAGCCCAAGCACGTTCCCCATCATTCCCTTCCCACCCCAAACCTCATTCACATTCACACCTGCTACAGACTATGGAAATGGCCACCAGCGAGACGATGAAGACCACACCAGCCGCTGCAGACCCCGCAATCAACGGCAGCTGCTCCCTCAGCTCAGACTTGTAGTCATCTGCAGAAGGAAAAGGATGCAGTGAGCCATTCCAGGCAGCCCCCAGGAACGGGGCAATGCTCCCAAAATGGGCCCACAGGGACTGCTCCACAATAAGGGCAATCAGGAAGGAGAGCACACGGCAAGGGACTGCTGTGCTGAGCTCACACACACATTGGGTTGAAAATACACAAGAGAAGGCCCTAGGAATTAACTCATGGAGTCTCACAGGGCTCCTAAATATTCCAAGAAAACAGACCCATGGGAGAAGAAGCTCATCTGAGAGCATCAGATTTCACTGCACACCTCCTTCAACAGAAGGCCATTTTCATTTCATTTTTGTACCTAACTTCAGGCCACATTAAAATTGCTTCTTGTGCACAATGACAAGCTTTGACATTTTTGCTCTTAGCTCCATTGAGTAATACCTAACCAGCCGACAGCTGTTCTGTGAGTTGTGTCAGAAGCCACAGGCAAGGGTTAAAAGAACATTCACTTCGAAAGGAAGTATTTAGCACCCTTTTATCTGCATTTTTCTGCTCTGCAGTTAATTACTAACAGCTGAATTGCTCCCTTGCACACTGCTCAAATCCAGAGAAATTCTCCACTAACAATTATTATTTAATAACCTTCAGTATCGATTCTTATTAAATTCCACCTAATTGCTTATTTGAGGCAGGGTTTTTCTCCTTGTTTCTCTAATTCTGGATGCTGAAGGGTCAGCGCCATCTCATTCCACCCAGTCCCCCCCCCCCCCAAGGGTTTTCCCTCTTCTCCCCACTTCCAGAAGCTTGCCCACTGCTCTCCAGGCACTTGTAGCTGTCTGCTGCCTGGCCCCACATCAGGAAAACCAGGAGATTTGGGGGACAGATGCTGGGATGGAGATAGGGGCTGAGTTGTTGGGTGCCTGCAAAGACTCCTTCCCAACACAGTGTGCTCTGTGGGGCTGGCAGCAGCTCACCTCATCCACCCAGGCACAGCGGAACATGCTTCTCATGATCACAACATGATCAACACAGGGGATCTTTAGCTGTGTTAATAGTATTAAATCATTTGTAGCAGTCTGATCTTTAAGCCAGGTTCCTTCAAGGCTCTTTGGGGACTCACAGCCAACACCATGGTGCTTTTGCAGTCCTGGCTATAGGCATTCATCAGCTTGCAGAGGTAGGTAAACCAGAGGCAGAGCTTCAGGAAACCATAGGACCAACAGCGTTGCCAAACTGGAAGCCCAAACCAAGCTGGCAATGGCAGAAAAGGGGTTTTGCAGGGACTTCAGCATCTGGAGAAGCAGAATGGCCACTGACATTGTCTTGTTGCACTCACTGTCTGCTGGATTTGTCCCAGAGCTATGAGCAATAAAAACCTATCCCATGAGTCACTGGTGCTTAAAGGGACTTCTTATTACTGAGTGGCCATACACTGGAAAGGGCTGGGGCCAAAGGAATGACAGCACGATGCTGCTGAGGGGGCCAGAAGACGCCATGAAGGTTGTGCCTCTCCACTGTACCACCTCAGGGTGAGGGGACTGAAGAAAGATGGGTCTGAACCTTTTAGGTTTGCCCTAGAAGGCTCAGTTGTGGCTCCCAACATCTCAGGAGAGCTTCAGATCCTTCTGGAGCCAGCACCTCACGTGCAGACGGTGACCCAGGGCAGGAGGAGGAACAGCTTTTTTCCTCATGCCTGTTCTGCTCTCTGCATCTTTTATTGGCATTATTCAGAGAAGAGCAATAAAGCTGATGAAAGGGCTTGCAGCACTGATTTATAGGAGGGATGCCTCAAACGCCTGGAGAAACGAGGGCAGGGAAGAGACCAGGACGCAGCCCCATCACCATGGTGGGATACGGGAAAGACAAAACCACAGCTAAATAGCAGGGGAACAAACAGAGCGAAGAGATTTACAGCAGCATACTCCTCCAGCTGGCAGTTAAGAAGACATCCCTGTAAATCACCTGGCTTTTGCCACGCTGCCCGCTGGGGGAGAATTTTGCAGAGGCAAGTTCATTTAATCCAATTAGAGCCCAAAGCTGCGGCTGGGAACGCGTTCTCCCCTCCTCCTGCTGCCCACTCACCGTCAGTCAGTGTCTGGAAGCACATCTTCCCACTGTACTTCCCATAGCCAGCCACCGTCCTTGCTCGCACCTGCACCACGTACACCATGCCGGGGCGCAGCCCCTCCAGCCGGGCCGTGTTGGTCTGACTGCGGGCCATGGAGGAGTTGTACTCGTTGTGGTCCTGCAGATACACATTTTAGGAAGGTTGCAGCAATGCTGTAGCCCACCCTGTGCTCACCATCCATTGAGGGGTTCCCCCAAGCTTACCGCTGCCGGTCTTGAGCCCACAGTGTTGCTGACATCAGGTGTGCAGATGCGGCTCAGCTTCTCGTAGTAGCGCAGCTCGTAGTCCAGGATGATGCCATTGGGCTGCTCAGGCTGCGGCCAGGACAGCGTGATGCTCCTCATGGTGGCACTCACCTGGTGCATGATGGGGACAGTGGAGGGTGCTGCCAAGGAAGCAGGAGGGAGGAATTAACACCGAGGGCAGAACTTCATGCCGCACTCACAGATGTTCACCTTGTGGGATGAGGTCCCAGTGTGGCAGTGGGGAGACAGCAGTGCAATGGCTGATGCAGAGCCCAGGAGGCAAGTCAGCAGAGGATTTCTGCTACTTAAAGCAATTACTCTTTTTAATTAGGGATCTGGAAATCCACAGTGCTCTTTCTCCCTGGGCTCACTCTGTAGTCTGGGCACCAGGCAACATCTCCCGCAGCACAGCAAGGGGAGGCTGCCTGGGGACAAGCCCGAGCTCCAAGGAGAAATATTTCCAATGCCCAACCACCACAGCATTTTTGCCTTCCAAGCTCTATATGAGGTTTGGAACAATCCTGCCCCTATTCCTACTGAAAGCCTCCAAGAAAGGTACTCGAGTCACTAAGCAGCTGCAGTTGCACCAGGGAGACTCAGACAGGGCCAGCACCATGTCCCAGCCTCCCTTCTCAACTGCCCTCCTCCTCAACACCATCATCCTCTCCATGCCTGGGACAAAGGTAAGAGGAAAGCACTGGGCAGGGAAATTGCCTTGTTCTGCTCAGCACAGAAGACCAAGCTGCACACCTGCCTTGTGCCACAGGAGATGTCAATAGTCCAGCACTGTCTTTGTGTACCCAACATGTTTAATCTTTTCTTTTTCTTTTTTTTTTTAATCTTTCCATATCTGTTTCAAGATGCTCACTGTTTCTGAAATTAAACACTTAGCTTAATCGCTGTGCTGTTAACTGCTGTGTTCGCAGCCCCCTAAGCTCCCACCTGCCTAGTGGGGATGGTGCTGCGCGGGCAGCCCTGATAAGGAAAAACCCACTGCAGAGCCAGGAGGAGTGAAAACAGCAGCAGGGAAGCACAGGTGGAGCAATGGGAGAGGTGTTTGTGGGAGCATGGCTACATGCAGGGATGGAGCAGCAGGGGCAGCTAAAACACACCCCCAAACCCACCCCAGAACAAACTCTCTTGGTGCCAGCGGTAGGTTTGACCACATGTGGTTAAGGAAACAAAAAATGACAGCTAGGTGCAAACATAAAACAAGAGCCTGACAGCATTGGTATTCCCAGAAGCTGGGGTACTAAAATATTCACACCAGGTTTCTGTCTCACTTTCTCCTGATGGAGCAGGTTAACAAAGGTTGCCTCTTACACACTCAGCACAGCACAGAAATTACCATCCCCTGCTTTTTCCCCATGCAAACAGATTCCCATCCCCTCTGCCTGCCGTGCTCCTCACACAGCTGGGTCTTCTGCCACAGGGAGAGACAAGGCCTCTGCATCCCCCATCAGTCTATCTGAGATGAAAGCCAGGTATCAATCTCAGAATCCCACTTGCCACCCTGGGACTCACCAGCTTGGTTGGTGGTGATGTTCACAGAGACATGCTGTGGTGGGAAGGGGCTCTTGTTGGAAACCCCATTGACTGCCTGGATCTCAAAAGTGTAGGGCGTGTGTGCCCAGAGGCTGCTGATGAAGACACGGGTCTCTGTCAGCCCCAGCTGTCGGGGCACAAACTCCACGTTGTCGTCGCAGCGGGAGCAGGCACGCCGGTCAGCCCTGCACTTCTTGCAGACAATGTTATATGTGACATCATCCCGGCCTCCCGTCTCCCGTGGTGGGTTCCACTCCAGGATGATGGAGGTCTCGTTGACAATGGAGATGACGTTGCGTGGACCGGAGGGGACGCCTACAGGGAATGAGAAGAGTTGAATCAGGTCCTCGTGCCAAATGCTACATGCTGTAGGACAGGGCAGGAGCCCATGGCATCCATGAAAATTACAACATACACAAAGAGCACAATAACACTGCTGAAAGAGCAAATTATCAGCTACAAAATGCTATTTTTCAACAGTCACCACCATTAGTTATGTATTTTTGCCAGCGATGAACAAGAACATGCATGCTGCACTCAAACATGATACACTGGGAAACAATCCCCACATCATTCCCAGTTCTGGGTTAAAGAGGTAGAACAGCCCAGCAATGGGGGAGAAGATCTCTCTTCTGTTTCCCATTTGTTTGATTTATTACCTCTAACTCCTTCTTTATACTGCTATCTTACATACTTTTACCAACTGTAGTAAATTTATTATCCTTCCTTATCTTAATTGGGTCAGTTTTGTTTTTCTTCTTCCCCAAAAGGGGACAGGAGGGTGAAGAGGGCCAGCAAGGCCTTCTCCCCCTTCTTAACACCCTGTCATGCATGAAACCATGACACTAGCAGGATACGTGCCCTTGCCTTTATGAAACTAACACACCAGCCTGGTTCAATGGCAGTGGCTACGGTTCTTAATGTGCTCTCAAAGTGTTCAGATTCTGGATGAAATTTTACTCTTTGTGTACTTCATCCTTGACAATAATTCTTCACAAACCTACGTACTGGTGAAAAGCAATGACATGAATAAGGCACTGGAAAAGGTTGTCCAGATATGCAGTGGAAGCCCCATCAATGGGGACTTTCAAGGCAAGCCTTAACCAGGCTCTGAGCAACCTGATTGATCAGTGAATAGTCCCTGTTCATTGCAGGGGAGCTGGACTAGATTTCCTTTAAAGGTCCCTACCAACTCTACAGTTCTCTTTTCAAAGCCCTTTATCAAAACAGAAAGCACAGCTGCATATTCTTCACTGTTCAGAGCCCTGAGTTTAGCTAATATACCAACATGCATACAGTTATTTGAGTCAGCAATGCACACACTGCCCTCCTCATGCCCTGCTCTCAGTTAACATCACTCTGACAGTTTGGCCATTGCTGAACAGTGGGAATGTGCCCAGGGCTGCTCTGAAGGGAAGAGCCCAGAGAATGGGAAATAAATACAGAACCATTTCCATATGCCAGCAAAATAGGGCTGGGATGGATAGGGAGCCAGCCACACCATAGAGGGATATCAAATGCACAGCTGTGTCATTGGGACAAGCCCTCTTCTAAAAACCAAACTGCTGTCTGTTATTAGTTCCTCATGCCAGTGGGCCTTGCATGTGAATGCTACACTTCCGAGGAAGAAGAAAGGACTTTTCTACATTAGGAAGAATTCAGAGCTGAGCAATAAAAATGATGAAGGAGCCAATCCTGAAGGAGAGATTACAGAAGGACCAATGTCCCAGCTACACCTCCTGCATCAGGGAACACAGTGATACAAAGGAATCACTCCCTGGGATGGAGGCAATGGGCTGTGAGCACTCAGGACAATGGAGATTTGCCCTGCTCCAGCCACCAGCCCCAGGCAGCTCAGGGGAGCCCAGAGCCCTGCTGGGGTGTCCTTGCCCCCTTCTCCCCTCACCAGAACCCAGGCAGGCACTTCAGGAGCCTTGATCTGTTGCCACGGATACAGCAGATGAAAGCGTTTTGTTAAAACAGCAAGAAAAAAAAAAAGAGGCCTTGTAAGTAAAATTGAATCCAACAGAAGATTCCTGTCCATTTAGTTCCTCTTCCCTCCAGCAGAGTAAGTGCGCTTGTTGTGGAGGATCAGCTAGTGCAGCATCCTCACCCACAGGGCTGAGCTGGATTTGAGGTGCTGTTGCATAGCATCGTTTGGGACAGGGCCACCATCACCACCACCTACAACAGGGCTGTGCTCCCCCCCTCACCGTGAGGAAGGCTGCTGGAAATGTAGTGGGAGATGCATTTGAAACCAGCTCCAATAATAGGATTAGAGGGGAAAGCAGCAAGAAAAGGAGAAGTGAGTTCTGTATGCCCTAAAGCACAGCTTTCCCCTGACTATCAGAAGGGACAAGCAACACCCTCATACTCAGACCCTTGATAAATAAATGAAAAAGGGAGAAAAAGCCTTTTTACCCAAGCCAAGTATGGTCACCCCTCTCTGCAGTGCCAACGAAGGCAGCAGGCTCCACCTCTGAAGTTCTGAGCTCTAAAGGAACTTGGAAAAAGAGAAGATATAGTGGAAGATTTTCTGGCTGAAGCTGCCCAGATCAAGGTCATCACACTGCTTTACCATGAGGACTTCCCTTTAATACTTAACTAATACACCAAATGAAGATAGAGAAGTGTTTGCTCCCATGGCACAGAATAACTTTGACAGAGAACAGCTGGCACCTCGAATTAGCCCTGTTTGAAAATTAAGCTTCAACAAGAAGAAATAAAAATGAGCAAACGGATGGTTTTCTTTTAATACTGTAATCCCTTTGCATAGCAACTCTGTAAATCAGCAGCGTAATGAGGTACAATGCAGACACGGGTTCAGATGCAGTTCTTCTGCCTGCCAACTGCTGCTCCACCAGCCTGAGCCACAACACACAAACACGGTTCCAGCTCAGCACAGAGGCACTGACACACACTGAGTCTGGAGCACAGCACTGTGCCAAGCACCACTGGGTGCACATGGGGAATGACGTGGTGCAGCTCACGTGGGAAGCATCCGAACACCTTCAAAAATATCAAGTTTTCATATGATAAACTGAACTAAACCCATCTCCAGTAGGTCTTTTATCAGATACAGCATAGGAAGTCCCAGCCACACACCTTAAAGACTAAAATAACTGGGATGCAGATGAGAACTCCTCAGCTACTGAACCAGCTCCACAGACACCCAGCTGGCCAGGCAGCCACAGGGTGAGGGGACAGCACTGTCACTGCCAAGCTCCGTGCTTTGGGTCTCCTGTGGCACAAGCGATGCACGTCCACAGCAGAGGAGGAGATGGTTGGCACCCCTAGCAGCTTATGGTTCTACAAACCACACGGAGAGAGCATCTCTGCTGAGCCTGTTCCATAAGGGCCTCATGTTAAAGCTTCTGACTCAATGCACTCATTATTCCATGGTGATTTTTTGGGGCAATTTGGAAGCACTGAGGCCATCACTCATGCTCTCACCAGTTTGCAAATAGCAGCAGTCCTTTCTTCCTTGGCTCCTTCCTCAGCAGAACTCAGGCTTGATGCCCATGCTGGCACCCCAGGCAGCACCATGGCTACGCAGAACCCCACTCCCCATCCCAAACTGCACAGCAGGAGCAGGTCTGAGCCCCCCCAATACTCACTGGTGCAGGCAGCCATCGGTGGGTCCAGGTCAGCCCGAAAGTAGCCATTGCGACAGGCGCAGAGCGGAGAGGCTTCAGCAGTGGAACGGCTGTTGGGTGGACATGGGGCACACAGCCCTGCACCTTGACTGGCTTTGAATGTCCCAGCTGGGCAGGCTGCAGAGAGAAGAGAGAGAATCTGGTTACGCTGGATGTTTTTTGGAGTGCCTCACCATTCTTAGAAGAGATTTTTCCTAATAACCAACCTGAGCCTCCTCTGGCACAATTCAAAAACCCAACTAAACTCATTTCTGTGGGAGGGAGCACCCTATACTTTGGTTCCTAGAAGTAAAAGCTCAGCATTCAGCTTGGGCAGCCCCCATCCAGCCCACACATTGGTGGCAACAGGCTTCTGTAATTCACAAGGCACAACAGAGCCACACTAAGTGTCTCATAAACAGAGATGATTGAGATAATGGAAAGTGCCTCTTAGCCCCTGCCTGCCACATCAGGATATGAGGCATCTCCTAGCAGCCACAAAGAGGAAATTAATAGGAGCAAGCAGGAGTAACCACTTTGATGCAATTTCCTTGGGAGATAGTGGACCATCTAATCTTTATTGGAGCCCTTTAACCTGTCATTCAAAACTCATGAAGGCCTCTTGCTCACATGGTCTCACCAGATATTAAAAGATGATTAAAAAAAAAAAGAATAAATGAAAACAATATTTTACAATTTGATTATTCCGGGGACCATCCCTCCCCCCCAAGGCACACCAGCAGTGCCTGATGAGAGGACAAAGCACCCCAGAGAGACACACTGTTGTCCCATACCACTCTTCCTTCTCCCTATCAAATGAGGCCATCCCTGTTCCCCAGCATCCCATGCATGGCCTCCTACAGAAGCACACAGGGGCCACAACCCCTGTTACAGACAGACATATGGTGCCACAAAGGAAAACAGGGCACGAAGGTGACCTTCAAGATGCTGAAGACGACCCCCAGAATGCCAACGCAGAGGGCTGGCACATCTCTCCCCCCATGCTGTCTCTGTATATAGTGGTATTCAGATGTGCATCCTTTCCCTTGGGACAGCAGAAGTGTGCTGGGAAAGATCAGAGAACGTCCCATTGAACTCAGAGTGAGGGAGGTGGATGGGAGGAATGCTTTCATACAAGCATGCCCCTGCTACAAGCACACTGGTGGGTTGGTGTAAGGGTTTTGTTTTTAATTACAAGGAAGCCAAGTGTCACTTGTCACAACACGGGAACAAAGTCCGCTCTGCAAGCAGGCATCCTCAGGTTTCTTTTATCATTGCACTTCTCTGCAAATTCCTGTAATCTGCAAGCACGTGCCCCTTAATTATCACTATTACCAATTAGCACTGCTCTCCTGTAATTACAACAGGCTTGCCTATAACCCCCATGGCTCAGCCTGCTGCCTGCCCCAGTCTCCCAAGGCTTACCCCTTCTGGGGCTGGCCCAGCTCCTTATGCAGATGCCTAACCCACATTTTGGACTTCCCAGGGCTCTGGAATCCATGGGGCATGGCTTCCCCTATTATCAATGCATGCTCATTGCACACAAAGGCTGCAGGAAGAGTAGTTGGGGTGATTTTCCCCCTTCCTGAAAACACTGGAAGAAAGAAGGGTGAAAGATGCTATAAAAGCATCCTTGTACTTGCCGTCACTCTGGTCCTTGGCCATGGGAGGAACCCATGGCAAGACAAAGCCCTCTCAATTTGCCTTAAACCATCCCAATTCACACTGTTTCCCAAGCACATGATGCAGACTGAGAGCTCAGCACTCGCCTCATTGCATTGACGCAAGTTACCAAAGCCAGTCCCAAAGGGAAGAACCCCAACGGGAAAAAGTTGTTGCAGAAACAAGAAGCAGATGGGGATGCAGAAACCTGTTCCAAACCCAAAAGAAATGCCAATATTTAACGTTGCATCCAGGCCCTGGTGAACTTCTCACCTTTTTCTCCCTCCTAATTCCCTGCTTTGGCTGAGCCAACACCCCCAGCACACCCTTTAGGAGGAGGACCGGGAGCACCCTGTGGTGGTGGCATCACCCCAGTGATGCTGGAGCCCCAAGCAGGTAAGAAGCATTTCCCTCCTGCTGGGAGCTCATTAAGAGCCTCCTGCCTCCCCCATCCAGCTCACACCACGCAGTAGCCCTCAATCTAGACAACATCAAGTGCTTATTAATTACATCTGGAGTGGTTCCTCATTAGTGCTGATGCTGTGATGGATGTGGCACACTGGAATGGGGGACGGTGGAAGGCTCAAGCCACATGGCCATATTCACATCACCAGGACACACAGAACCACCACTGCTTTCAGTTGGGATGGATCCAACTCCCTCCATCCACCCCACGAGCGCAGAGGTCCTGACCCCGCAGCAGACAGTCCCATAACAGCAAGGCTGCCAAAGCAACCCTGAACAGTGCTTTCCTATGGCACTTTGGCTCCACTGCCAGATAGAAATGGGAAATGAAGGAAAAGAGAAAAAGCAATAGCACCAAACAGGCTCGAAAACTGCTTGTGAATACTGCTGGGCTGAGCTGCTATTATCCCCCTCCTGGTGCCAGAGGGCCCGACAGCATCACCCCATCGCGCATCCTCCAAGAAGCCAAAAGAAAACAGTTTTATACAAGGTTAAAAAGTCACAGAAAGATTTCCAAGCTCTCGGGAATGAGTCACCAGTTGGACCAGGTGCTGGCTGTTGGCAAACGTCAGCAGGGAACAATGCAGGGCCGGACACAAGGCTGGACCCCACTCTTCCTCACTGCCCGGCCATTGTCCCAAGAACAATCCCAGCTCCCGCAGGACCACGCTGCAGCTCAGCCTACGTGTGAGCACAGTGTGACAAAGGCAGCTTGGGAGGCAGGGCTATTCCCTGTTTGTAAATAGGCTCTTGAAAAGATCCTTGGGGGGGAAAAAGAAAAAAATAATAAGAAAAATAAGAAAATCAATGTGAGCTTTTTCTGCCTCTTTTAAGTTGAAAAATCAATAGAACACTCAAAAGTCCTCATTGTGAAAATGGGGGAAATGTATGAGCAGTTGTGCTGGAGGAGAGGAAAAGCCCACGTGCACAGCACAGAGCAACCAAGCTGCCCTGAGCCCCTATGGCCCAGCCCTGCCAGCTCCAAGGGGCATTCACACAGGGTAGGGAACACATGGAGAGCCTCTGGGCTCATAACACCTAATTAACACCTCCATCACATTCATTTGGAGGGGGTGGAAATTAACACGGCTTTTCGTGGATGTTTCCTTATGAAATTAGCACAGCTGTGAATGGATGTCTTCATTAAGGCAGAACTTTGGGAAAATTAGCTTTTTTTAATTATTTTTCCCTCTTCTTTCCCCAGTGCCTGAG
Source organism: Coturnix japonica (assembly GCF_054131305.1). Classification (NCBI taxonomy): domain Eukaryota; kingdom Metazoa; phylum Chordata; class Aves; order Galliformes; family Phasianidae; genus Coturnix; species Coturnix japonica. Next base: position 4,234,120 of record NC_140674.1, on the reverse strand, counting down.
GGACGTCCCTTCTCAGCTGGCAGCACCTGTGTCTGTTCCATCCAGCAGTGGGCAGGGATCTAAAGGGAGCAAAGGGCTTTTGGGCAGACCCCTGCCCTAAGGTCACCCATCCAATTGCATGTCCTCTCTGCCACTGCCACAACCCTACCTGCTGGGACACCACACAGCCAGGGTTGGGAGCAGTGGAGACAAAGAGAGGGGGTATAATTAAAGAAGAAAAAGCCTGAGAAGCAACAGACCTGCTCACTCAGCTCATCATCTGCTTTTAGAAATGCAAGATTTGGCACAAAGCTGCTTCCTTTCAGCCTGTTTCCTTTACGAAGGCAACACCGCCCTGTTCCCAACCAACAATGCTTCCCAGCAGCTTGTCGGCCTTAGGATCCAGGGTGAAACACAAGCAGAGAAAGGCTTTGCTGATTCTCTTTTGGGAACGAACGCAAACCATACCTTATATGCTCACACCAGTCACACCCCTGATCCCACCTCCCCATGGTGCAGTGATGCATTGTGTCCCAAACTGTGCAGCACGGCCAAGCGAGATGGATGGTTCAATATCCACCAAATGGTGCTGAGGCCAGCGCAATTGATGCATTATTCATTAGGGATGCAGCAGCAGCAGCCACTGCTCTGCATCAACCAGAGGCTGGGAAAAGCCAGGAGTGAGATGCCCAGTGAAAGGCACTGCCTGGGCTCTGGGGATAGAGCTGCACCATCCAGCTAGGAAACCTACCTCAATGGGACAGCCAGGCCCCCTGGTCAGCACTTGGGGTTGGGAATAAGCAGCCAGCATCAATGAATCCCAGGTGGCACCAAGATTCTCCATTCCAAAGCCCCACACAGCATTGCCTCCACACCCATGGAAGGAGGGATGAGATCAGGGAGAGAGAGCTCAACAATTCAACCCTCTTTCCCTCCCCCCCCTCCCTCCCTCCTCTCTCAGGAATTAAGCCCATTTTCACAGTCTTAAAATACCATATATTTTTCTGTGACAATTCCCCTGGGCTCATTAAGCAGCTCATCTTGGCTGCTCAGGTTGACGAGGGCTTCAAGCAGATGTCAGCAGCCTCCTGGGAGTTGCACACAGGAGATGATGTTCACCCAACACGAGGCACAGTCCCAAACCTGGCCCAGCAACAAGCAGTCGTGCTGAAGGATACAGATTCCCAGAGCAAGGGGTGGGTCCCCAACCCCAACCAGTGTCACCCCACCACACAAACCCAACAAGAAACCTATCAAATGATCACTCCCAGATGATATGTACCAGTTATTATATACCAGTTCCTGCCCACCCAACACTTGAAAAAGGCAGCAGCAGGCTGAGATCTTCCCCTGTGGTCTCCAAGGGACATGGAGTCAAGGAGGACCTTGCTGGCTGAAGGATGCATACAAGACACTGGGAATCATGGAATCATATAATGCCTTGGGTTTGAAGGGATCTTTAAGATCACCCAATTCTAATCCCCTGCTATTTGGCAGGGTTGCCACTCGAGGTCAACCCAAACTAAGATTATTACCCAATCATGGCCAACTGGCAGCTCTTAGGACTGGTTTTGCTGGTCTTCTAGTCAGGGCTGGCTTATCTATGGGCTTGCTGTTCCTCACCAGCATACCACAGCACCTTCAGACCTACAGGTCTCATTCACCATCCCAGCCTTGACTAGTCCTTCTGCAGCAGTGACTGGGGACACCAGACACTGCCACCAGCATTCTGGGGGCAGCGTCTGACCCCTTCCCTCAGCAAACCAGCCCTATTACCCTGTGGCTTTTAAATCCTTTTTACAGCTGCCTTTGAACTCCTGTCTCCCAGCCCCTCCTGCTTTCAACTGTTCCAGAAGCCATTCAAAAAGCACTACTGAAATGGAATTGGCTTCTCATGCATCCCCTGCTCCCCTGCTTCCAAGCAAGGCAGAGAACCACATTTTAGGAGAGGAGATGGCAAGGGCAGTGCGTAACACTAATAGGCAAAAAAAATCCTCCAACGTTATTTGGGAAATATTCATCAGAACTGCAAAAGGAGATGACAAGCAGCGAGCACCGTTTCCATATTTATAACCTGGCAGCTGCACATTGGCAGCGTGGTTGGGGGAACCCAAAAAAACAGCAAAAATATAAAGCCAATTACTACCCAGAAGCAGAGCAGCAGTGTAGCACTCAGGCTGGGGACAGCTGCCTGGCTCTTGCAGCTCTGCTTGGGAAATAACGAGGAGATGAAAGCGGCTCTGCCAGCGAGTATCACCCTTTGAAGGCAGCAAATCACTGCGGCAGTGAATGGGTGCCTGTGTCCTCAACACACTGCAAGCCACAGCAGAGACTTACACTGAGTTTTGCAAGCACTGCTGCTGGCTGGAGAGCACAGAGAGGCTGCAGGTTGAACTTGGCACACTACAAGCATCCCAGGGCTGTGGGTTTCCACTCTATTCCTACCATTTTTGCTGTACATTGCGTCACAACAGTGTGTGGGATACACGGCAGGCTCTGCTCCAAAGCTGTGCTCCCAGCAGGAAGATCACAGCCATGAGCCAAAGGCAGTCAGGATAGATTCAGACTTGGGAAGAAGAAAATTAACGCTTCCCTAAAAGGACACTGGTGACCGCAGATCAGGAGCACCAGAGTGAAACACACATCACCTGGAAAGCAGCCTGACAGCCTTCAGTGTGACACCTTGCACACCACCTCAGCCCCTAAAACAAAACTGCTCTGTGACAAGACTTTCTGGAGCCCCACACTGTTGACGTCACCCACAGCAGTTAGTTTGGGTACAAACAACACAGTAGAAATGCTCAAGAAGCACAAAACTCCCTGCAAAGCAACCCTGGCCTTACCTTTGCAAGCCACATTGTTTTCCGGCTCATAACCAGCCTTGCACGTGCAGCGACCTATGGGTACCATCCACTCCCCATCCCCATTGCAGTACAGCTTGATGGGCACATCCACCTCCTCGGCGTTGGGGATGCAGGTGCCCCGTGCAGTCACCAGAGAGGTGCTCTCTGCCCCTGTCATGGTCTCAGGGAAGATAGCAAAGTTCTGCACCACGCTTGGGCACTTCTTGAAGAAAACCCTGACGGAGAGCAGAGACATGCAAGCCCCGTAGTCCTGAAAAGCCAGGTAAAAGCCATTACGGGTCAGGGGCCCAAAACTTCTCACTTCTGTGTTCACCTTCATCAACCTGCCACCAAAGTCCACCTGGGAGAAGCTCTCATCAGCAGCAATGGTGTCCACTTTGAGGTAGGGTGCCTCCGTCCAGAAGGCCGACTTCTTAGTGGCAATGACAGAGTCTGTCTCATAGTAGTAGAGGTTGAATGTCTCCTTGCAGGAGCCAGGGACGTTGGGGAGGCTGCTGCAGTCCCGCACAGTGAAGCGCATCTCGGTGTAGATGCGGTGGGCTCCACGCCGGTTGATGAAGGTGGTGAGGAGCCAGTTGTTCTGGTTTGGCTCGAAGACGTTGCACACCTGGTACGTACGGATGGTGTTCAGGTTCTCGTCGTAGCCACTCACTTCTTCCCACTAGACAAAGGAGTAAAGAGAGGTCATGAGAAGGAGATAAGGGCACTGAAGGTGGTGGTCACCCCATGTGCAACAGGGCTGTCCTGAAAGGGGGCAAAAAAGCCAAGGAATAGCTAAAACTAGAAGGGGCCTAATCATGAGGAGATGCAACAAAGGAAAGAAAGACAGACTAGGCAGCTGAAGACATGAAGGAAAGCAATACAAGAGGTTACATCTATGTCAGTGACCAAGTCGGTGTGGGGGCTGATGAGCATGCCTGACCTCAGGCTCCCACAGCACAATGGGACTGCTTCCCCTGGCCAAAGAAAGCACCAAAACAACAGTCCCAAAGCACATCACAGCAAAGAGAAAGAATACGGATTCATGGCTTGATTTAGAGAAGAATATTAATATAATCTAGGCTACAATTTCAATCAAGGGACATCAGCAAACTGTGAACAGTGTATGATGGCATTAGTGTCCTACAGACAGATTTACAACCTCGTAATCCATTCATTTTCACTAATCCATGTTTACAGTCTCTTCATAACAGCATTACTTACATGGCAATCTTTAAGCAGCATGTTGATACTGGGCATAATTTCTGGGGGTGAGGCAGCAGCAGCAGCACTTGTGAGTAAACCAAGCCAACCCTCCAATGTTACAGCCTTTGCCCTTTTTACCTCTCCCAGCCCTCCTCAGCTTCCCCAGGCATCACTCTGCTGGCAGCAGAGCAGCAGGAGCACACAGAGTTTGCTGCCGCCACCAAGGGACACCTGACATCCCAACTAAGGCTGCAGAATCCCTGGGGTCAGGATAGGCAGGAGATCAGGGAGAGAGGTCCCCACCCCTTCCCTATAAGCTTAGGGAGGCTTATTGTGTGAAACCAACAGAAGGATGGAGAGTAAGGTTGTAAGCACTCATTTAATTACACACCTGTACTTCTACTGCTGTATGCATGCAGGTATTTCACTGCGTGCAGAGCTCTTTCATCACTCAGCTTAGTCCAAATTTCACACTGGATGCTTGCAAAGCTGTAAAACCACAGCACCCCATGACCACTGGCAGCACAGCTGGCCAGCCGTGGTTTTGGGTAGCAAAGGAACCAGTCAGCCAAGCCAACCAATGCTGTGCCTGGGGCTCCACGGTACCTCTCTCCATCACTCCTACCACCCACCGCTCCCTCCCTGTCTGCACCCGTCTTTGTCTATCACTTTTTCTGTCAGTAGAATGTGAGTCAGGTTATTTTATGCTTCCATCCCTCAAAGACTCGTATTATATAAAAAAGATGTTTTAAGTGCCTCTGGGTGTTTTGTTCCTCATTACTTCATAAAAGTGACATTAATAGCCAGGAAGAGCACTGCTGAGTGCAATTATGGATGATGTTCCAGGTATGAAAGCTGTTTTGAGCCTGCTAATGTTTCCTAATTACAAGCTTTGTGGTATAGGAGAGGGGAGGTGCAAGCAGGAGGATGGGGAGGAGCATGCTGGATGGGCAGCAGGGAAGGGAGCCTCATCAGCTCTGTGTGTGGTTGGATGTGGGATAACTTACCCCTGACGGAGGGTTGGCAGTCCAGCCCAGCTCGGCCGTCGCCGTCCGTGTGTCCATCAGGGTTTCTGGGGAAACACAAGAGGAAGAACACGAAGGAGGACGCTGTGCTTTGTGGCATCACCACCTACACGAACCCAAACCCGCGATGAGATGGGTTACACGTGGAGCTTGGCAGCTGTAATTTGGCAGGATGATTTCAGCCATAGGAATGACAGAGGAGGTGCTGGAGTGCTGACCCCATGCTGGGAAGCTTTCAGAGGTGGGTTTGGTGGGAGATATTGAAAAGCTGTACTACAGTATTACAGCTGCCATTTCCCTGCTTATTTTCTTGCTCTTGTACAAGGGGAAAACAAAAACAAACAGTAACAACAATAACAGTGAGAGCAACAACATATAGAAACAGATGGGAAGAATCCTCCAGGTTTTATTTATTTGTTTTCAGCAAGCAGACATGCAGATTAATTTGCTCAGCTCCTGAGTCTGAAGCTAAACTGGGAAGGAAACGTGCTCGGAATCGGCCCCATCCTTTGCTTCGCAGCCCAGCACCACAACAAGCACATCCCCCCAGCTTTGTGCTGATACAAACACATCTCAGCCATGGCTTATCTCATCTCCCTCTCCAGCAACTTGTACCCATTTGTGTCCCCGCCACACACCATGCAAATATTATTTCTCCCCCTGCTGTAAGTATGACCACACATGTCCCTAAGCACTCATTAATCCTTGCTTCAGCCCTTCAAACACAAGAGCGTGTTTCCTTCATAAGGGCCTGCTCCCAAAAAGCCAGCCCTTCTATCAGATCCTCCCACTGCAGCCCCTAAACAGGCTCTGTATTTCAGGAAGAAAGCTGGGAGGAACAGCACAATGTAACACACAGCAGCTCCTGAAGCAGGAGACTTGAAAGAAATGCATACACTGAGAAGAGATGCATCCTGTCAGCATCAAAAAAAGCTGCCTCCCCACCAAAAAGCTCTTGCCTGTCTTTTCTTAGTGATCTAGGCATGTTTCCAGATGGCACATCTTCCCACTATGGTTCTCTATAATGCCATTCTCTGGGGCAAAGAGAAGGATATGTACCCCAAACCATTCACTGAGACTCAGGGAAAGCTTGGCCTCACCAAAACCCCAAGGCTGACCACACAGCCACCAAGTGGATGAGGCTGGAGGCAAACTCTGGGTCCAGCTGATGCCACTCCATCTCAGTCAGAGCCACCCAGAGCAGAAATAGCCCTGTTCAGCTGCAGCAGCCCATCTGATGCACCAAGCCCAGTGAAACACTGCCGGCTCCCGAAGCGAGGAGCTGCTCCCACCCAAGTGTGATGCTCCAGGGCTGCCTGATCCCGAGCAGTGCCCTGGGAGGAAGCTAAACACGAGGGCTTGGAGAGGCATCAGTGGGCAGGGACACGAGTTTTCATGCCCAGCCAAAGCCCTCCTTAGGGAGAAGCTGAGCTTTGCTGTGGAAAGCAGAGCTTTCTCTGAGTGAAGAATCTTGCGCTGTATACAGTAGGTTTTCTTTAATGGACACATTACTTTAAACTAAGCCTCCACCATCTGTTCCAGTCCCTAATTATCAATACAAAAACAAACATCTACTCACAATTACACTCGTAACAAGTAAGGATGCCAGCAATTAGCATGCAGGAACATCCTCACTGAGCGGAGCAGGTCCATCTGCAGTGGTACCAGTGTGTCCCCAGCAGGCAGGGACCAAGGTGGTATCCACAGTGGGCTCAGAGGAGCATCACTCGAACAATGGGGGAATAAGAAACACGGGGTGAGAGAAGGTAGGATGTGGAGCATGGTGATGCTTGTGGGCTGCCCCTTCCCGCAGCAGGCATGCTCAGGGATGCAGTCCTGCTCCCAGAGCAGGCAGCAGCTTTCTCTCTGCACCCTTTCCTCTGAGAGCATCAGCACAATCAGCCCAAGGCTGGTAATGGGGATGGTTTGCCCCAGGCTGGTGGCACTGCAAAAGGGAGCAACAGGAAAATAAACCTAGAAGTTTTACTGCAGAGACCAGCACCAACTAGGCAGTGCCACAGCTCTGCCTTCCTGTGGCCACAGCATGGCTGCTATTGCCAGTCCTGATCTGCTCACGGCCCAGATTAAGCTTCTTAATGTCAGTAGGGAAAGGAGTCCTACAAGCACCCTCTGTGCTCCACACACAGAGACCTGGAGCTCAAACCTACACCAGAGGCTCACCCAGGCCATTTCAGGTGGCTCCCCATGTCCATGGCAGGCCCTGCTCCTGGCCATGATGCTCCAAGGGTGCAAGAAACTTCCACATATCTTACACTTCCCATAAAGCAACAGCAAAGCAGGAGCAGGCCAGATGTGCAAGCTGCTCTGCACACATCTGGATCTCAACTCAGGACACTTCTGTCTCTGTGTCAGTGCCAGAGAGGCAGGTAGGAGAAGAGCAGGATCACCCCCTCCTACTGGAGGAGCACTGCTTCTGTTCACATTCCTTAAGAGCCCCAGTTTCTGAAAGAGCTGCTTGCAGTATCTATACACTTTCAATCAAAAATATTACAGCAACAACTAATTATGTCCCATCATTCCCATGGCTCTCTGCCTTTAATGGTGCATTTTGCTGCTACAGAATTACAGTGAAACCGTTCTGGAAGTGTATAACGAGCTATCCCCCATCAATCTCCCGCAGATTCATTATGAAGGATTATCCCTAGAATAACAAACCGAGTTCAGATTGCAGAGGATGTACTAAACAACAAAAAACAAGGCAGCAGGATGCTCCCCTGCCCATTGCTGTGAATGGGAACATTGAAACCTCAGAGCTTCGCAATGGACCTTTCCGAGAGGAGTAGCTACATGACGAGCCTCAGCTCTGTAGACCTATGGAGGCCAAAAAGCAGCACTTGGGGATGGAGAGGAATTTTACACATATACAGTTGGGGGCAAAAGCAGTAGGGCTGGCAGCATCAAGGTCCCCCACGTACCTTCCTGTGATTTTCCTGCTCTAAAGGTGTTTGACCCTGTGCAAACACACAGTGCCAGGCCAGCTCTGCCGCAGCCACACAAACCATTCATCATAATCCCACCGAGGAGAGACACAGTAAATCAAAGAGACAACCTGCCTGCAAATAGATTGCACAGGGGAGGGAGGAACAGAGAGAAACAGGGAGAGAACTGCAGAGGGAGAGATAAGAGAGAGGGAAGGAAGCAGCAGAAAATTACAAAAAGAGGGGAAAAAAAAGGAACACATCATGGTGAAAAAAGACAAAAGGGACCAAATCAAATACAGAGATAAGAGAAAGAAGATAGTGCTTTCAGTGCCTCGTTTTCCAAATTATAAGCCTATTTTATGAAATTTGGGAACAAGTTTTAATCCACTGAGCTCACACAAGACATCAAAGGCCACGGGAGGCCTCAAAACAGCATGTTACAGGCAACTCAATGTGCTCCAGACATTGTATGGAGTACAATGTGCTCATATGTACCCACGGTGATGAAGCAGGTTTGCAGTACCACACAGCCCACAGTTACACCCAGGTGCACAAAACATAGCTCATACTGTAGCAGCTCATGGAGGTATTTATTGGTAATCACAGATGTGTTTTGCAACCCAAAAGGTACCACGGGCTGACACAGCACTTTGGTGAATTACATGGGATTCAGGACAGACCCAGGCACCTCCAAGAGCTCAGCTTTCCCACCTCCAGGGGAAGGATTCAGCACTGTAAGATGACAAGGCTATCTTTCAGGAAGACATCTTCCAGAACAATGTCACTACGCATTTAAATTGTCATCTTTGCTTTCTCGAGGCTGAGTTGCCAACAAGCATCACTGAACTCCACCAGCCTGCCCCAAAAATCACCATATGTCGAGCTTGGCAGCCGCTCGTTTCCTTCTCCAGAAGGCATGGAAGAGGAACTCAGCTGTCCTACGAAGGGCAGGGGCTCCCAAAGGCTGTGGAACTGCTCTGGAGAAGCAGCACCCCCCAGTGCAAGATACAGCTCAGTGACACGGAGGGGCTGGCTGGCTTACAGGATGGATTTTTCTATGCACAGGTGGTAGAGGTGAAGCCCTCTGGGGGAGCACTGCAGCAGATGTCCCATGAGAAACAAGCCAGCTTCCAGCACAGCTCCAGGGCACACATAGCCCTGCCTATGGAGAGCTCTGTGCCAAGGCAGAGTTAAACCTAAATCCATGCACACGAGAACCACCCCAAGAAGATACAGCCGTTGGTCAGGAGCTAGAGGGCACCCACCCCTTGCCACACCAGGAGCTGGGTGCAGCAGCTTCGTGCACACCATTGGGGTTCCTGGGTGCAAACCAGCTGGCTGGGGCACTCACAGCCCCAAAGCAATCAGTACCCAGCACCCAGATCTCTCGTCCTCATGTGGAAACACAGCATCCTGCAGGAGGCAAGGACGAGCTGAATGCTGAGAGCTCCCCCACACCGGCCTCACTGACTGCTCTGCCCAAAGCCTTTGCTGGGTTCTCAGGGGATAGTGATCAAGCCGCTGCTTTTCACTGGTTTGAGACAATAAATCAGCAAGAGGGGCTGCTGAGATTAACAGCAGCGGGTAGCTGCAGGCACAGCACAGTGCACCAGGGATGCAGCACTCAGAACACACAGCCTGCAGCCTCTCCATCTTCTCCCTGCACAGGGCTGATGGAGTGCTTTCCAAACCCTCACGCGACAATCACAGCACTTTGATCCCAGACCCAAGAAGCCTGTGTTTTCTGCCCCCCAAAAGCAACAAACCGGGTGCTCCAGGGAGCTCACACAAGCAAGGCCTTCTGCATGAGGAGAGCAGACTGACCTCTGTCCATGCTGTAAGAAAGCAGGGAACCCCAAGGAGAAGGAAAATAGCACAGTTGGAGATTTCATGCACAAGGGGTATGGGAGCCTAACGGGTCTGGTGGATGCATCCTCCTGAACAACTAGGATTTCCTTCAAAGTGACATCCTATAAACACAGAGGCAGACAGATGAAAAGACAGAATGGTCACAGACATCGTTACTTATGTTAGCATAACTAACCCCAGCTCGAGGTCAGAAGAGGGGATAAATCCAGTACCAAGTATTTGCTTCCCCTTCTCCCTGCAGAACCTATTTAAAAGCTACATTTCTTCAGCTTTTCCTTCCCCCCCCCCCCACACACCTTTCAGATCTGCTCAAAACAGCGCCTGCACTCCACTGCCATCCCACATCCTCTCCCAAACATGTTACTATCACTCTGAGCAGTCTTAGGTTCGTGTGTGTGACAGCTGCTCTATGGGGTAAATAACCCAACACATTGGCCAACATTTCCAGATGACTGTCAGTGTTGCACAGTCTCATGCTGTGCTGTGGGGCTGGGAGGGGCACTGGGCCTGGGTAGTAAGGCCACCCAACACCTCTGCAGGATAGCAAGCTATGGGAAAATGCCAGCTCCACGACCAACACAGGGCATGGCCAGCACTCACCTCTAAAAGCACAGTGGAAGAGCAGCACAGGGGCAGAGCAGAGGAAGCATTCATCCTGGGGGGACTCACAACATAAATGGAAAAAAAACCTGAATGAGCCATCAGCACGTAGCAATCAAACCCACATGTATTCTAAGAGGAAGGAGACAGGCTTCAAATGCAAGGCTCATGCAATGCTGCTGGTGCCAGGCATTGCGCTGCATGCGCTCCTGGCCTGGGAAGCCCAGGAGGAGGAGGCCGAAGGAGGAGCACTTGGCTCCCAGCTGGCTGCACACACTCCTGCCCCCAGCCCATGAGCATGAGCACAAGCTGGGAAAAGACTGGAGCAGAGCAGGCAGGAGGAGAGCCATCTGCACACCGGGAGCCAGGCCAAGGCGTGCTGGGAATGGGTATTTTCCCCCCACACCATTTCCCTTACTGGGATGCTCCCCTGTCCCTTTGTATTGCCATCACTAGTGGCCAACTCCTGACCCAGGAAACAGTGTGACCACAAAGCAGAGCTTCCGCACACAGCATCTCCAAGCCAGCACCAGGGGGGCAGGGAAACCCAAACTGTCCGAAATTGATGTCCCCTGGGAATGCTGAAGTCCATCTCACACCAATTGCAGGGCACAGAGAGGATGCTGCAGTGAGGACAGCCCTGAGACAAGGTGGAGGTGCTGCCTCCAAAGGGCTTCCCTTATGTAGGGGAGGTGAAGAGGAAGCAGCCCCTGCTCCGGTCATAGGGACACTGCCACCACTTGGGCTGAAATCCCACCTGGTCCTGGCAAGGGGTCTGGCATGGAATGGCTCTGTTTTATGCAATGCTGCTTTGGCTCATTTTTAAAGCAGTGTCAGCTGATGATAAATTTGCCCATAAGCTCATCTCCATACCACCTCTCCCGCTGATGACACTGACCCATCCTCCCTGATTGTGGTTTCCTTGCTGAAATAAATCACTGTAAGTGCACATTGTGCTCTGGGCCTCATTACTGTTCATCACCGTCTGCACGATGGAGCTGTCACATCCTCATAGATGCTGTCACCTGGGTAACCCTGCAGAGGCCTGGGTGGGACAGAGGATGGGCACATGTGCCCATGGGAGCCCTGTGATAGCCCCTATCAATGGGGGAAACCTCCTCTTGGAGGGCAGAACTACTTCTCTCCACCCCTATCTAGGACAGATGGCACAAACCCTGAAGGAAGAGCTGGGCATAAAGGCAGTAGGATGCTTCCTGAACCTTTGCCAACTACACACCCAACTTCAGCCCCACGCACACTAGTGCGCAAACCCCACTGGGTCACCCTGGATAAATCCAGAGCAGCGTTACAAACTGCACTTCCAACGGTAAGTGAAAAGCTCTGTGCCAAACCCCCGCGAAGACTGCTCGAGTGATAACAATGCAGAGGCATTGTTTGCCTGTCACATGGCTTTCAAAAGGCAAACACTCAAAAAGCAAGAGGGAGTAATTAAAGCTTCTGCTAATCTTGTAGTGTCCGCATGGAAAAGCAGCCCGTGGCTCTGACAGAGCCTGCAGCAGCACCAGCAGCTCCCTGCTGGGATCCACGGGCAGGAGATGCTCAATAGGAGCCAGCAATGGCACAGACCCCCACCAGAGTGAGCCACGATTGTGTCCCCACACCCCATCCTGGCCCCTGAGGAGCGGAAATGCATCTCCTTCCGATCCTTTGGGTGTGCCAAGCTGGAGGTTTCCAAGAGCACACCCATAAACGTGGGTCAAGGAGAGGACGTGCTCCATAGGGTGACCACACAAGCGCTTCCCAACACCTGCACTCCTTATAAAAACCTCCATTTGCTCCCAGTTTCAAAGAACCACCATGTCCAATCCAGAAGCTCAGCCCTCGAGGCAGACCTGCTGTGGGATCATTGCACAAATGGGCCCCATGGCACCAGGAGCCCCAGCAAGCTCCTGCCCCACACCCTGCACCCCAAGGAGCTCTGCAGCCCCCCAGCCAGACGAAGGACAGGGGACACAGCACTCACACGTGCAGGCACAGGCTGCGGGGAACCGCGTTGCAGAAATAACACAGGCACGCAAACAAAAGAGCGCAAGCCATTAATCTGGGTGAACCAAAGGAAATGAAATCATTATGTCTGCAGCTACAGCATCCAGAAGAACAAATTTCCTGCCTGGATAATAAATGGATTCTTTTGTTTCACGTTGGCCCCGGCCACGTGACTGTCTTGGCCTATTCCTCATCCAAAACATCTTGCTGTATAAATACCCAGACGGGCTTGGGTTTCAGCTGCTAAAAATATGTTTTAATTATAATAATATATAATAATAATAACACAAAAAGCTACATGCTCCCCAGCCCCTTTCCTCTTAAACAACCCCTGAAGGCTTTCCAGAGCACAGGCAAGGGAACAAAAAGACCAAAGTTACTAACGACAGCCACAATCACTAAGGAAAGGCCCAGGCAGCCGAGTAACAGCCCCAGGTTGCTGCTGCAATAAAGAACCCTTGTCAGAGGGAGCACTGAGGCACACAGGCCAACCTTGAAACCCTGTGAGCATGGCATGGTGCAAGAGCAAAGCCCCACAGGTGCTGGGGAATTCACTCGAGCAACAGGCAGTGCATTCACACCTACCCTGCACATTGTGGGTGACTTGCTAGTGCTGAAGCCTTTCCCTCTGATGTCAGGTGCTCCATCAGGAAGGAGGTAGGCCAACAGCTTCAGGACAAAGCCCTTACTCAAAGATCGTAAGCTTGCTTCATGCACCACGCCAGAAGCAGCCCAATTTCTTCTCCCTTTCTAGATCATCTATAATTTCAGTTATATTTGGGATGGAGAACTGAAGACTTTGGGATAGGTGAAAGTCTGACTGTAAGGCTCATTTAAGAAGACAAAGCCACGCACACCCAGACAAAGCGAACTATTAAAAACAGAGCATGGTATCTCAGGTAATAAAGAGCAAGACATGAGAACCAGCCTGGGAATTCAAGTTTACAACTTCTATCAACTTCATATGCTGTAAAACTTCACCTAGTTTATAAGTTTCTCACCAACTTCATAAAAGATGGTTTATTATTATTGTTTTCTGACTCTCTCGCCTTCGTAAAATGTCTCTCCTAGTCTGTGTGGGTGTTGCATTATAAACATTTGCACTTGGATTCATTCAAGACTTATGGAAGCTTTCAAGGTAACCTATTAGGAATACTTAAAGTGTTTCTGAGGCATCACAGTCTCCCCCTGAACGTTTCAAGACTTTAAATAAATAAATAAAAACACATTATTGCAGCAAACTACCTCCAAAATGCACCAGGTTGCAGATTCAAGCTGTGTTTGGAAGCAACCCAAGCCAGCCTGGTGGAGAAGGTCCCTGTTTCATTTGGTGTGCTATCATCGGAGATGCTGGCATGGGAATGGACTTTTCCCTTTATTAACTTCCAGTTAATCAGTATCAGTTACTTCCAGTAACTTCAGCATCACTGCTTGCATCATCCCTACATGCTTCGGGATGAAAGCTTTGGTCACGCTTTGAGAACAGCTCACCATCAGCATCCAGAGCACACCCACCCCAGTTTTGGGGCTGCTGGTGCAGCACTGTGAGGATCCCTGCACTCCATCACATTATATCTGCACCTGAATACAGACAGACTCGCTGTGGCACAGGAGTTACTCCCTATTAGGAAGCACCAAAACCCCGCAACCTGTCTGCAGCTTTGATGCAGGATCAAGGATGCATCCCATGGGGATGTGAGGCGCTTGGAGCAGCTGCTTTGACGAGCAGACAGATGTAAAAGCACAAGTTTCCCATCCCTATTAGAAGGAACAGGGGCTGGCCAGCCCTGTGCACACAGCCCAGCCCTGGCACGCTGCTCTTCCACACCAGGCAGGGCTCACAAAGGCAGAGCAGGAGGGTGCCCGCAGCAGCGGCCTCCTCAAAGCAGCCCTTTTCCTCCAGCCTCCATTGAAGGCTGTTGAAGTTAATGAGCGTCTTTTTGTAGCCTCCAGCAGGCTAGAGAGCCAGCCTTTCAGTGCAGCAGCCTCCCGCCTCGGTAATAACCCAAGTGTGGTGTAGGGAGGAATAATAAAAGCCAATTTTTAGACAGTGATAGAATACAACTAGCTCGTGACCTTGCAGATCCCACCAGCAACTGCCTACCATGGCCAGAACCTGCATCTCCAAGCTAGCAGGAGCAGACAATATACTCCTGGACACAGAAGAAGGTTGCACCAACCGCATGGCACAGCAAGAGCCAGCTCATTGCACACTGCAGCTCATCCACCAAAAGCCTGAGGAGTTCAGCAGAGTTCGATCTGCAAGTATAAAGGCTTGAACAGCAAAAGGCACAGCTCAGAAAAGCCTTTCAGGATCATCAGCTCCACCACCAAATCAGACCTACAGAATCCCATCACTGAATCACGTGCACACATCTCTTAGATACCTCCAGGCACGGGGACTTCACCACCTCCCTGAGCAGCTCATTTCAATGCCTAATCGCCCCTTCCATGGAGGAATTCATCCTAATATCCAACCTAAATCTCCTCGCTGGACTTATCCACATGCACAAAACTAATGGGCAGCTTCACCACAGGCATGCAGGGTTTTGCTCAGGATATGGTGAGGCTCTGTAGCCCCAGGCTCCTCTTCAGCCCATGATTTCCAGCACTGAGGGGGGGATGCAAAGACACTCATTGCTTCAAAAACAATTAATGGAGGGGTTGAGCAGCCACACAGCAGTGGTCAAGGCTCCTCTGAGTTGCAGCACAGAGGCCTTCTGCCACTTGAAAACAGTGTATCACACAGTACTTCTGGCAACACAGCCAGCTGTTCTGGTAATCTTGAAAAGCTGAATTTTGTTCATTTCCAACACATTTGTTTCAAATTAAAAGCACAGCTGAAGCCTCAAGGAGCTCTCTGGAAATATCCCATTGCTCCTCTGTCCACATGCTTGATTTCCATCACATCCTCCTGTTTCAGAAGACTTATAAAATTGAAGCCATTGCTTTGAGTTTGCCTGACCTCTGGCTCCTAAAGATACTTCTGTGTTAGATAGCAACTCCAGGTGGATTCAGGGAATATTAGATTGGAGAAGCTCAGGTCCTATGAGGCCAATGGGACTAGAAGCCCACGTCCCCTGAGGATGCCCTCTAGGCCACAGGGGCAGGAGTCCCTCCTCAATCACAAAGAGGACTTCCCAAATATTCAGCTTTCCCAGAAGGTTCAGCCTCTCGCCTGGCCCAAGATACAGACACCAGTTCCAATTGGAAAGCTTAAAAATATATATATACATAAAACAAAACCACCCATCAGCCTCCCACAGCTGAAGGCCTGCATTCAATCCCTTTCCCCACACACCTTAAATGCAACATTCCCTTTTCAACCTTTCTTTCTCCGTGCTCCACGTTTTCCAGGGGAAGATGCAATTCACACCCATCCAACTCCTCCACGGTGACTGGATATCTTTCAAGCCAGAAGCAATTACCCCCAAATTAACAGGACCCTTAAAGATGGCAGCGAGTCAATGCAACTACCCCAACTAGGCCTTGCAGGGGGCTTCCAGTCAAAGCCCTGCAGCTGACTGTAGAACAAAAAATATAAGAAAATAAAATAAATCCTCTGTAAAACATCAGTCCCTGTGGGAAGCAGATGGTTCGGCACCAGCAGGAAGGGGCAGACCCAGTATGTGTTTCTAGCAGAGGGGCATGGCCTGTGGGTAAAGGCCCAAGCCTGCTGCGGGGCTCCAACTGGATGCTCCTCACAGGAAGGGGGAAATTAATCAAAATAGAGCTGGGCACGGACACCAAAACCTCAAAGCAAAGCAAGAGGGGTCTGAGTAACCAAACCCTGGGTGTCTGAGATGCTGGTGGTGTGGCTGAGAGAAGAGCAGGATTCCATATTCTGGAAACAAAAAAGCCTACACAATGGGTGACAGAGTCCCCGCTCACATGAGAGGAAATGGCCTAAAAACAAGGATTTCCACAACCTCTTGCCTGTTCCCAGCAACCACTTTACCTTGCTGCAACATAAATTACAGCTTAATCAGCTCTGAATGCCGGCAATGCTGCCTGGATGCCTCCCCAGATATTAAAAGCTTCTCTCGCTGCACTAACAAGCACATACCTGAGGCCTTCTGAGCCCTTAATTACTCAGCATAGTTATTTCCAAATCAAAATATCTAAGTAAATAAATTAAAAACCTTAATACTTTGGTGCTTTCCCCCCCCCCCCCCCCCCCACTTTGTAAAGGCTTTGAAAGGGATCCACCTGCTTACTAATGAATACAAGCAAATTACAGCTGTTATCCAAAATCCCTCTTCTGGTTGGAGAGTTTTGTCTCATACTCAAGGGATGTGAGGACATCAGAGGCAGCATCCCCAAATTCAATTCTTTCCCTTTGGGCTGTAGTCTAAATCAGCAGCCTCAGATCCCCATAGAACCACCAAGATCAGACAAGACACTCAAAATGACCAAATCCAACCACAAAACAGACCTCCCGAGTCCCATCCATCACTCAACCACACCTCTCAGCACCACGTCCACATACCACAAATTCCTCCAAGGATGGAGAACTCCACTTGTCTGGTCAGTCCATCCCAATGTCTGGCTACCCTCTCTATGCAGAAATTCTCCCAGTATCCAATCCAAGCATCTCCTGGTCCCCTCTTGAACCACCACCCTCTGTGACTCAGAGCAACTTGTTACAGACAGATCACAGCCACGGCAATCAGATCACACCAGGCTGCGGGATTAGCAGGCAAAACTACAATTATTCAGAAGCATCGAGATTAACTACCAAAGAGGCTTAACAGAGCTGAGCTAATTAACTAATTTTGACTGAGTAACCGATCAGTTAATAAATAAAAGTCAATGAATCGATATTCAACAGCTTTTTCTTTTCTTCGTGAGGTTGTTTTCTCGCAGCAACTCTCAGTTGCACAAAAGGAGACCAACAATCCTCCGTTAACCAAATATTATTGTAATTAAAAATTCAACAGGGAGGGTCTTTAATTATTCATAGGAGGGACGATGCTCGCTATCAGCAGGCTGGCTCTCTCCCTCTGGACCTGGCCCAGGGATGCTCGGTGCTACGGCTCTGCAGCTGCTGCTCATGCAGGACCAAGCACCCCAGAGCTGGATACCCAACGGGAAGATAGATATACTTCAATTGACTGCAGGTAGAATCTTTCAGACCATTCAAAGCTCTACAAGCCCCAACATCCAGCGAAATGAAACAGTAATAAATACCGAACGGAACGAGTTAATCCCCGCTGAACACTCTGTAATATAAAGCACGGGGTCTTTGGCTCTTACAGACACACATCCCCTTTTTCTCACCATTTCTCACTAGGCAGACCAGCTGGAAGATGCACGATGATAAGAGATGCCCCAGCAGCAAACCATGGCTGGGATCCACCAGCTCTCAGACACGTAGCAGCCCGGCCACACCAGCTCCAGGTTTCCTGCAGCCCAGGACGTGCTGCTCTACATCACTGCTGGCGAACACAACTCACCCTGCACGAGCGTTCATGCGTGCCAAGCTCAACGGCTCGAGTGTTTGCAGACAGCGAGCAAGGTCAAATGGAAATGTGCTTTCGGATCCTAATGAATATTTGGGGGAAAGCATTCCCCCGCCCCCTCCCAGCTATTTACTCAGCCCTGCGATTAAGCGACTGCTGTGCCGCCGTGTTCGGAAGAAGCAGAGTGCTGCAGCATCCTCCAGAGGCATCCTGTGAGCCCGGGCTCCTGCCTTCAGCTGGGCAACAACTGTGGATAGAATGAAGCAAAAGCTCAGCCTGCGCCCCGTGCCTGCCTTCCAGCAGCTCCTCCAGGGCTCCTCTATGCATTCGCTGCTCCGAGAGCATCTCCAGCAGCACAGAAATATCGGCAACAGCAGCCAGCTCGCAGGCTTTCCCCCTCCAGCATTGTTTTGCTGATGTCTCCATCGCTTCCAGCGCTTGTTTGCTTCTCTCTCAGAGAGCCACCAGAGCCCCATAAGTTATTCAACTTTCAGCTGGCTGCGCTGCGTTGGGGGAAACTGAAATTCAAAGCCTTGATGGAGGCAGGGGGAAAAAATAATAATAAATGAAGACCTTCACCTTAAGGAGGAGGAACAAGATGGAATTGAGCCGCAGGTGCGGTGCCAGCATGATGGGTTTGCTGCGGGAAGCAGCAGAGGACCGCCCAGGGACGCCGAAACTTCATCCTCCCCTCGCCTACGTCCCCGAGCCTCGAAGCAAGCGGGAAACAGGAAGGCGACCGAGACAAGGAATAATGAGTCAGTGATACCAGCAATTAGGCAAAAAAAGCAGAGCAGGCATCTGCGGGCGAGGGCCCGTTCCCATGACTTAACAAAACGCTCTCCCTCCAGGCTGCTGGATCTGGGTGCGCTTCTCTTGCCAGCGCCCAGGTTCTTCCTTCCCCCTTGGGTTTTCGTTTCCACATCGTGCGAATTAAAGAACAGAAGTGAAAAAGAAAAGGGATGGCTCTGGGTAGCGCGGAAGCTCAGGACTCGTAACATCTCCGGAGATACATCCCTGGTTCAGCCCCAGGCACGGCAGCACGAACAGTCCTGCGGGGGCGGCGGAGGAGCACTCGCCCCACGCAGCACCGGGCAGAAGCGGTGGAAACCGAAGGACGCGAGCAGCGAATGCGCGCTCGGAGCCAAAGAACGGGAGAGGTGACCGGGGCTGCGGGGACGGCTCCGGGGCATCACCAAACCCGCTGCCATCCGGGCGGGCAAGCAAAGCTCCGCCAGCCGCCGGCTCGCTCTGCTAATGATGCGATGGGTGGGCGAAGCAGCAGCCGCACGCAGGGGCTCTCCATGACCCGCGGACCCCCCGGGTACGCCCCGTATCCGAGATGCGCTCAGCCCGACCAGTGCTGCCGTCGCTGTTCGATCTCAGCCCGGGTCCGGTCGGCACGCGAACGGCCGCGGGCAGCGCTGCTCCAACCTGCAGCGATACCAACCCAGAGCATCGCACGGGGGTCGCGGAGGAGACCCGGCACAGCGCGACGCCCTCGGGGCCGACGTGCAACGCTCCGGGCAGGGCCGACGTTCGCTGCCCGACTAACAAAGAGTTGGGGGTGCGGGAGGCGCGGGGCGAACCCGCGGTGCTCAACAGGTGGAGCGGGGAACGGCAGCGCACCGCGGCACCGGGCAGCACCGCGCGGGCCGCTCCTTCCCCCCGAACCGCAACGCACCGGGAGCGGGACTCGCGGATCCGGGGGATCTCCCGGCAGCACGGCCCCCCTCCCATCACCGCACGCTCCGTCCCGAAGCCTCCTCCCGACCCCGGCCGCTCGCCCCCCGCCTCACCTTCCACGGCGGCCGCGGCGGCGGCCAGGCAGAGCAACACCACCAGATCCGCAGCCATCGCCGCCCCGGGCCGGCGGACCCCGCCGCGCAGCCTCGGCCTCCCCCCCGGGCACCGCGCGCCGCTCCGCAGGCGTCAGCCGCCGCCGTCGGGAGGGCATGGGCGGCGGGAGGCAGCCGGGCCGGGCCGGGCCGCGCCGAGCGGAGCCGCGGGACCGCGCCGCCCGCCCGGGTCACATCGCCGCCGCGAGTGCGGAGTGTGCAGCGCCGCCACGACGCCACCCGCCCCCGCCGCCGCCCGCCACGCCCCCGCGGCCCGGCCGCCAATCGCAGCGCAACGCCCGCACCGCCCCGCACCGCCCCGCAGCGCCGACAGAAGGGAGACGGCGCCTCCCGGCGGCAGCAACGGGAGAACCGACGGGGCGGGCGGGGATGGAGCTGCGGGCAGGGGGGGAATCGGACGGGACGGGCTGGGGGGAGCAGAGCACGGTGCCATAGGAGGGAGGCGGCGGGCACACAGCGCGCCCCGAAGTGCTCTGCTGCAGGGGGTGCATCGAGAGGAGGGAGCTTGAACCGCACATCGAGGGAAACCCCTTCATCCTGAAACACAATTCCTTCTCTTCGTGTTCTGGGGACACAGGTGCTGGTTTTGGGGTACCGCCAGCCCGAAGCTTTGCAGTGGCCACTTTCCTTCGGACCCCTCTCACCAAAGGTTTCATTCTATCCTTTGGTGGGTCCCGGCCACCACCTCCATCATTGGTCCCTATCAGCGCTGCAGGCAGACAGGGGACATCGCCCCCTCCCACTGAGGGGCCCTTTGATGCCAGTTGAGCCTCTGGACATCGTTTTTTTCTTGCTTAAGTGGAGGAAGGGCAGCAGGGGAAGCTGGGAAGGGGAAATGCTCGCAGCAGCTCTATGACCAAAATCACAGCTCTTTGATCAAAACCAGAGGCTGCAAAGACAGCTTTAAACACTTACCTCCATTCTGGTGCTTTTCTTTTTTTTTTTTTCTTGAAAAGCCAAGAAGGAAACCAAATTGCTTCCGTTTACAGCTGCCGGGGTTTGGTTACAGCAAGCAAACAATAGGAAATCTGGCTCCAGATAAGAAGAAAGCTGAACCCGCTCTGATCTTTCAGCCAAAACTCCGACTATCGGGGCTAATTCTGGTAGCGAGCACAGGCTGCTGAGCACAGGCATCACCATCCCACTGGGGTTGTTTCACTGTGGGTGCGCAATCGGCCCCCCTGCCCTGTTTCTCCTATGCCCGAGATAGGAGACCCATCAGCTCGCTTCCCAAGGACACGGGATGCCCACGCCGAGGTTTTCCCCTGGCAGCCTCTGGAGGTCAGCAGCCAGCAGCTCTGAGCCCTGCACGGGACAGTCCCGTTTGTGTAGTGCAGTGCCCTCCACCTCCATTTGTCATCTGGTGTCTGAAGGACGAGGCAAACCCTCTGCAGCTAAATCATCGCTGCGTTTACAGAGGCTAGAAATAGCTGGGAATGTAAAATTAAAATCATAATGATCTCTCGGCGAATTTATTAGGTAGGATCTGACGTCGTCCTGCATAAATCTCAGGGTTCCTGGTAAATACTGAGCTTTCCAGGAAGAGCGAGGCACCAGCAAGCAGGCAGGGAACAGGGGTCTGCCTGTGTGGGAGACAGCAGGGCTGAGGCTGCACCCAGACCCTGCAGAAGCCCCCAGGGCAGGGAGTAGGAACATCCCAGAGGGGGAAATGCTGGCACGAGAAGGGAGAGGCAGGGAAAAGCAATAGCAGAGGCAGACGAGTAGGTTTGCTCTCCTTGCATGGACATGTGGTTTGTATCCCACTATGGGCACAGAACTGGCATCCCAGCATGGCCATATAGTTGGTGTCCCACTACAGGCATAGGGTTGGCATCCTACTATAGGCTTTTGGTTTGGGCTCATGGTTGCGTGGCTGGTAGCCCATTATAGGCTCAGGGTAGGTGTCCCACCATGAGCGTGTTGGCACTTACGTGTGGTTACTGTAAGTCCTCATTTCCACTGCTTGTTGAGAAACCCACAGTGCAGGGAAAGAGTTTGGGCAGAAGCATGAATGTAGTTCTGCTCCCCTCCTGGATCAGCCCTCTCAGGTGGGCAGCACCTGCTTTGGATCCTTCACTTCTGCCCCAGGCCTTTCCCTGCACTGTTTGCCTTAAAGCACATGTACTTTTGCAGCAGCACCTTGTTTGCATCCCTGATGATGCCACACAGGCAACCATCCCTCCAGCACACACACAGTCAGCTCTGTGTCCTGTGCCCCCAATGGAGATGACAAATGTCATTAAACCCTTAAACAGGGCAGCAAGAGAGCAGCAGCGGGAGACCTCCCCCCGCAATTCCCACCTAGTAATTTTAGAAGCCTCTGGTTAATTTTAGCCAGGCTGGCTGGAGGATGTCTCCTGGGGCTTCTGCTCCTGCACTTTCTAGGAAGAAAAGGTGGCAGGGTCATGGGCAGCCCAGCTCGTGATCCCCATGGGGGAAAAGGGGGGGCTCTGCTACCCCATTGCCATCCAGTCCCTATCAACACCCGGTCAGCTGGCTGGGCATTCTACTCCCCATCTCAGCTTCCAGAGCTGCTTCTTGCTGGAACACACAGCGCATCCTTTCAGCAGAGAAATACAAAAATATTTCTGCTGGCACAGCTAAACGGCCAAACCCCAGCCAGGCGCCTTGAATGCACTTCTGACTTGTATTGCAAAATCTACTGTTATGCTCATCCACACCTTCGCCCCTAAAACTGTCAACATTACTGCTTCTGAGCCCAGATCAGGTATCTCACAGCCCAGCCAGCCTGGTCCAGCTCAGATTTAGGATCCTGTGCTCTGCAGTGATGTTGGGGTGAGTGGCAGAGCTCTCAGATGGATTTGTCTACCAGCTCTCTTCCTCCACAGCCCATGCAGATCTCTTCTATATGACAGGATAAACACTCACAGCTTTATTATGGAAAATGAGCAATTAAACCAACCCAGATTGATTTATGGCCAGCACAGATAAGTCCTCCTTACACAAGCCAGCTCCAGCTTAATGTTTGGACAGTGTATTTTTTGCTCAGCTTGCATTTTTTAAGTCTCAAGCTCAAATTTAACTCCCCCATTAGAAGAGCTTTGAGCTCCTTTCTCTACCCTTACCAGTGAGTCCCAAGTTTTCTGTGTTATGGAATTCTCAGAGGGTGATGAGGCCCTGGCACTGCTGCCCAGAGAAGTGTGGCTGCCCCATCCCTGATGGTGCTTAGGACCAGGCTGGATGGGGCCCTGGGCAGCCTGAGCTGGTGGGGGGCAGCCAGCCCACAGCAGGGGTTGGGGCTGGGTTAGCCTTAAGTTTCCAATAAACCAGCACAAGGCCAGTTTATATTTCTTCTTTGGGCAAGAGCCTGTGGTATTTAAAGAAAACACAACCAACAGTATCCTGCTTGGTTTCGAGCCAAGCCTCTCAGATAACCCAGGTGTATTTAAAGCCAGCCACAGCCCAGGTATATGGCTGTCCCATCCCTGCACGTGGTAGGTGCCACCACCCTGCACTGCTGTCCCCTATCCTTCCCGTCCTGCACACTTCAGTATTTCCCATCACACACGTCAGCATTGCTTACAGGAACAGAAAGCCCATTGCAATCCTTCCATGCATTGGTACCACGCCTGGCCAGGTGATCTGACTTTCCCTTTGA
This sequence comes from Coturnix japonica, assembly GCF_054131305.1. Lineage (NCBI taxonomy): Eukaryota > Metazoa > Chordata > Aves > Galliformes > Phasianidae > Coturnix > Coturnix japonica. The sequence goes on along the minus strand of NC_140674.1, from coordinate 4,210,709 downwards.
GCTGTAGCAAATGGCTCTTTCACTGTGACTCAAGTTCACAGTGCAAAGATCGGAGTCAGTGTGCACTGCACCTCACTTCCTCCTCTGACCTCCTGTTGTCCTGGTTGCATGCAACAAGCAGAGCAGCTACCTGTCTCACCTGGCAGTCTCCTCCACACTCCTGCTGCATGGAGAACATCAGGAGCTTCTGCATCACCTGGGCACAGAGGTAAGGGCAAGCAGGATGGGTGCTGGGCCAGAACAAAGACTCCAAAATCCTGCTTTGAGGAGCTTTTCCCCTTCACCTCTGCACATGCTGTCTGAATGACAGCAGCTTCTGGGCAGGATGGTGGTCTTGGTTCATTGTCAGAAATAAATTCATTTAGGAGAGAAAAGCAGGAGGATTCGTCAGATGGTCTGGGCAGCACAGGTGGGAAGTGGGGGGCTGCCTGCCCACCTCAGAGGGCAGCAGACAGGAGCCTGGTGCAAACACTGCAGCACTATAGATCTGGGGATTAAATAGTAGGTTGACACCACAAGGTGCCTGCCCCTCCACGTGCAAGCATAGGAAAAGCATCATCTCGTCTAAGCAATGTAGCATGGAGTCATTTGTATGTGTTACCAAGTAACTGAGTTATCAAGCACTACTTTCCCAGCTAATTGGTGCCCTCAATGATTGCTGATGGGGAGCAAGCAGCGCTGGCAGCATGACAGCCCCGTGCACCACGGCCCTTGTAGGGAAGGTAAGGGCAGCAATGTCACCAAGGTTCTGCTCTGTCACTGAGCAGGCAACTTTGTGAGAGAGCAGGCAAGTTCAGGAGGGCACAGGCTGGGTAGAACCATGGCACTGAGCCCAGCATGGCACTGGGCACCTGAATGAGCTCCTTTGCTCTTCAGGACACAGAGCAGTTCCTTGGGAATATACCATAATCCACATAGACAACAGTCAGGTCCTGGTGCAGATATGACTTCAGCTGTCAGAATGCCAGGAGACCAAATAGTCCGGGGGCCAGGCAGCAGATAGCAGACACTGAATTCTTCCATTTCATGCTCCATAATGGACCCTTGTAGAAGACCTTTCCTACAGGTCCCTCTCTGCCATCAGACCTATGCTGAAGCGAGTTAGAAGCAACTTGAGTCTTCAAGTCACCGCTGATAACTATTGGCAGTGAGTTTCCAGGCTTGGGGCTTGCAGAATTAACATTTAAAACTCACGAGACCCTCAAATACCATGACACCAAGTCGCATGACCTTTATGTCAAAGAGGTTTAGGTTTCTTTTTCTTTGACTTGCAGTGTCCAAACCATAAGGCTCACATATCTGTACTCACCCCCATCCAAGAGCACTAGGAACCCATTTCTCAACTAAAACCAAGGTTGTGGCTCATTAACTGATAATGAGAGCCATGATCCCTAATGCCCCAAGCACTGCTGGACAGCTGCACTACCAGCAGCCATCTGCACCCCAGGATTCCCAGCTCTGCTTACTCCTTGCATTCAAAGCCCAGGCTCATCTCTGGACCAGACACCCAGAAGAGCACATTCACGCACTGAGAAGATGCTTGGCATCTTATTTCTTCCTTCCTGAGACTACCAGCTTCCTATTTTCAGGACAGGCTTCATAACCTAGACCTTGCTACGATGCTTCCAGCCCAGCTCTCCTGTCCCACTTACCCAGCATTAGGACGGTGTTTTGCAAATACAACCTGGCTCATTTGTAAATGGTTCTTTTTCAGTGCAGGTGTGTTGCAGTCACCTTGAGGCTTAAGCCAACTCATAAAACACTTTGGGTCTCAGTTGGAATTAATGTCGACCAGGAGCTCAGGCTGAACGCAACCACTACTGAGCAGGTCCCTCACATTAGTCCAAGCTGGATCACAAACAAAAGCTCTTTGGGCAGAATTGGGAACAACTTTATGTATTTCACAAGTTAAAAGAAGCAAAAGGACTAAAGCTCAAATACAGGATATTAGAAATCTCCCAATGCAGACGTCCCTGAGCCCAGGAACACGCTGCACTGAGTCCTCAGCTCCCCACACATAGCAGCCCTCATTCAAGCTTTATTGCCAAGTTTCCACAGCTTTGATAACACACAGTCCTTAAAAAAAGAGAGAATGAAAAAACCAAAGCTGATTTGATAGAAAACCTTGCATCAGCCTGCCTTAATTCAGCCGGCAGAAATCAAACTGTGGAGTCAGGTATTTGACAGCTAACGCACCACACTGAATGAAAGCCTGTTCCTAACTCTTTTCTGCACCGCCAAGGTGCACGTTTCAGATAAAAGATGTGTTTCCGAGTCATGCACTCACTGCCCAACCTTCTGCCTCACGTTCCTTGCTCTGCCAGGCCACATCCGCCCTTGGGCAGGGAGCAGGAAGGGATGGAGCCCAGAGCCTTGCAGTACCATAACTCCACATTGCTCAAAGGCCGAGAGGAGCCAGCCCAGCCCAGCAAAACCCATGCAGCCCTCTCTATCTGTATGCACAAATATACATAAGGCAGAGCTAAAAAGACAGAGTCAGCGCCTCTCTGAAGCCCTGCAGATCCTATTACCACCAGCTCCCCAGCGCCCTGCGGCACGCACGCTCTTTGCAGCAGCCGTGGGCCTGGCATGGTGCTGAGCAGATGGCTGCAGTGACTTGGCTGGGGAAAGCTGTCAGCCCCCGGCTCCGTGCCTCACATGATGCGGCCATGCCACCTGGGCCTCCCACGGCACTCCAGGCCATGCATCAAAGGCAATGCAGGCATTAAGGCATCACAGAGGGGTCCTGGCTAAACCCCCAGCCCACCCTGCACACCCCAGTCCATCCACATCCTGGTGTCCCCCATCTAAGCCATTCTAGGATCTGCTACACACAGTGGTGCTCCCTCATAAACACCAGCAGTGGGCTGAGGGTCACATTGTGCCCTGCTCCTCAGGTCCCAGGTAGTGCTCATCGCTGCTGTTGTGCCTCATCATCCTCCATTTAGAAACATACAGGCTGAGTACAGCCCATGGGCAGCATGGCTGTGCCAGCTGGTCCTCCTGCAGCTGGTGGCACCAGGAAGGACAACTACCTATGGTGTCTGCAGGGATGGGGCATTGCAAAGCCTCAGGTCTTGCAAAAAGCCTTGAGAGAAGAGCACAGCCCGGTTACTTCAGCATTATTGCAAACAGCCACAAGCACGAGTGAACCCCAAAGGCTCCTCTTGCAGCTCCGGAGGAGAGCCAGCACACATCCATACTGAGACAGGCAGCACAGGGGCTGGGAGAGCGGCCCCAACTTCCTGGCACTCGGGGAATCTTCCTAGATCACATTACATGCATGTGTCCTTGGCTCGTCTCTGTACAGTTGAAAAACACCGTAACGGGAGCCAGCTGATTGAGACAGCCGGCTTTGCAGAGCAAAACCCAGGGAAACAATTCCCTCCTGTTATGCTCAATTGCAGACCCGCTGCTTTCACTCAACCGCCCCATTTGCTCACACTGCGGCAGCGCCGGGTGCCGGCATTGTGCAGCAGTGCTCCTAGCATGACCTGTCCCACGTGGAAGGCTGCTGGTGCATGGGGGATGTTCCTAGGCACTGCCACCACACAAATAAATAACGATAATAATACTCTGGGGGGGCTTGCTAGCACGCCCTGTCATCTGAGCCAGTGTGGATGGAAAGAGCACGGAGCTGGCTGCGGGGTGCTGCGAGCGATTTGAATCCACTGACATTTGGCTGCCAATGGGGACGGGCTGGCTGTGTCTTCAGAAGGGAGCACAAAGCTCTTCAGTGAGCCCAGGACGTGCTGAGCCATCAGCATGTGGACCCACGGCACCCTGCTGTGCTGGGGCAGATGGGCTCCCAACACACAGCACTCAGCTGCAGTCACCCTCAATGGGCCGTTCTGATCAAAGTCAACACTTTCAGGGTGATGAAGACGTTTGGAAAAGTACCATTCCCCATTTACACTGCAGTGCAGCATCGAGGGGTTGGTAACCCTAAAAGTAACCCTAAAGCAGACGGGGATGTGAACCAAGAGAGCAAGAGGTGCCTTCCTTCCCAACCCACAAGCTGATGGCTGTGTTGTCCTTGCAGGCTGTGCTGCTGCTGCTGCAACAGAGGCGAAGACAAACCCACCGAGCTCAGTTAAGTTTGCTATGGGACCAGCAATGGGGTGGTGCTGGCATGGAAGCAAAGCAACCCCAAGCACTGTGCTGGTGCATGGAGGGCATGGCCTTCCCTCTTCTTCTCTTCCACTTTCTGGGATGCGTGGGAAATATCAAAGAATTTTCCTTTCCTTACCACTTTGGCCACTCTGAATCCCAGCATGCCTGTTCTACCTTTAAAAACAAGATGTGTGTTGGGCAGGAGCACGGGAACGGGAGAGTAACTGGTGGTCACTAGGCAAGTAGCAGGCTCAGCTGGGTCTTAATGTTGCATCAGCACCTTGGGCACCTGGCACTACTACCTACAGTCAATGAGCAGGCAGAGGCACCTGGGCTCAGTGTAGCAGGAGCCCCCTGAGCAGCACCCATCCCTCTCCCAGCAGGAAAGCCATGCGAGGGGCACTGTCCTTGCAGCCATCTCAATGACACAAATAACGTGCCGCAGAGCTGAGGGGGATAAATGGTAAACCTCCAGCTAAGAACAATGATAATGAAAGAACAGAAGTGAAAATTCATTACCTGCATCTGCTTGGGAGCTGCCCTGAGGGAGCCTCTCAAGCTTTCTGGGTTGCTTTAACCCTCTGAGTCTGGCTCCTGTGCTTGCTCTGATGTGCTGGTTGTGATTCCTTCCCTTTTCTTAGTTTGCCACTTCTTCCATCAAACAACCATCTCTTCCTTCTGGTGCTGTGCATACAGACCCATGGCACTGTGCCATTCAAAGCTCAGGTTCCTAAAAGCAGGCAGGCAGAAAGAAAAGCATAATGTGGTTTTTGACCCATTGTTCCAGGAAAAAAAGCCTAATAATGCTTTCCTCTATTTCCAGCAACACAAGTGGAGGTGAGATCAGCAACTGGACAAGACCAGCAGCCCAGCTCCACAGGTGAGTTCATTTCCTCCTGAGCAAAGATGTCTCCCCTGTGAGCTTTTGGTCTCCTAGGGCAGGCGGATGCATTACCGCACTGCTTTGTATACCTCTGAATGCTGGAGATGGTTATCTCCTATTGTAAAGGTGATGGGAATGAGGAGGGCACCCACCTCCTCTCAGTGCTCTACAGGGCTGCAAGTCAGGCAGTGTACCAGCATACCTAGTGGCTTCAGCCAATGCATAGCTCTTCCAAGGCATAGCAAAAGGCCTGATGAGGTGTGAAGGTTTGACAAAAGTAGCTTAGTGCTCTGTGGTTTGCTCATGACCAAAGTGAGCAGCCTTGAGAGTAGAATGATGCAGGCAGCCCACATGGGGTGGTACCAAGTGATCCTAGAGGAGGGCTACAGGGGCGTTGTGTGGAGGAGAGTAGGGCTGGCTGGCTGGGGCAAAGCCATGCATCTGCCTCCTGGCCCACAGAGGGGGGAGGCAGCCCCTGGTTCACCTCCTGGTTCTTTGACAAAACCTGAACTTACATGTGATGGAAAGAGTTCTGCCTCCTCCTGGACACGTTCCTCCTGTCAGCCAGTTTTGTATGTCGGAAGGGATGCAAGGCTTCCTTTCTGGCTCCAACGCTTGCTCCAAATTGCTGGTGCTAGCTGTGCTTTGTTCTCTATGTCATCACTTCCTCATTAGAAAAATAGCCTGTCACTCCTCCTGGTACTGTGCATATAGGACCATTCCTGATCTCAGAAATATGTGAGGCCAGCAACCAGACCCTCTGGTTCAGGACCCTTATGTAGCAAAACCAGGTATGCCCCACCCTAATTAACTTAACCTGCTTCCAGCTGGCATTGTGTTAGAAGAGGATTCATGCCTTAACAACAGCTAGGATCCCAGCTGGGATCACCCCCCTGATCAATAAGAAGCAAACTGAGCTGTGCTGAATGTCAGCAGAGCTGTGTTCTGACAGACATGACAACTCATCTGGGCACAGAGGATGCAGGAGGGCACAGAACTAAAGCACTGTCCCCACTGCTCCTGTGTCACCGCCTGGCCTCATGCTGCACCTTAAATGCATCCTAACCCCTCATGGCAGGGCTGTCCCAGCCACCAGCTCATCTCCTGGCTACGTGGATACTGGGAAGCCAAGCACAGGGGTTTATAGTTCAGTGGAAAGTTCTACTGCCGTCTTAAATCATAAAGCACAGCTGCTGATACAGCAGAAGCTGCAAAACGAATGGAGCATTTGAGCAATCTGAGGGTTGGAGGCCGTTGGGAGGAGAATAAGCACAGTGTCTTGCAGCTCTGCTGGAGGGAGAGGGAAAGGAGAAGTGAAAAGAGGAGATTAAAACTCATCAGAATGCCACTGTAATGCTCTGTGCAGCATGAACGCATCCTGGCACTTCAAAGTTAGCCTGCAGTTGAGAGAAGAAAATGGCAGCTGAGATTTGATGTCTGCAAATACAAAGCAACGTGCGTGGCAAAAAAACAAACAGCAAATATGGATGCACACACATGCAATAATGAGCTCTAGAGGAGCTATTCTGGGCCAAGAGAAGGACCTGGGGCATCACTGTGGATTGAGCTGCACCAGCCCAGTGGCAGGTGGGCAAAGGGCACAGGGAAGAAAACAGAACCTGTCCAAACCCAGCAGGGTACAGCACATAGAACTGCTGACCCAGCTCCACGTCTCCAAGTTCACATCCTGCAGGACCAGCAGTGGGGATCTCCTGTAGCTGAAAAGTCCACCAGAGGCTGGCAAACCCCTCCTGTACAGCCTCCAGATCTGCACTGAACACAAAATGCCCACAGAAGAGTTAATGCACACCCCTCGGCCAGGCAGCCTGCAATCTTCTTCTCCACCCAATGGGACTCAAATAACCTAATTCTTGCTCTACATTTGTATGGGCTCTCCTTCCCCTGGATCACCCCCGGAGAAATGACAGCTACGTGGTAAATACATGTAATCATGGCAGTCTGATAGCTTCTCTTGTTCTCTGGCCATTAATTCATCTCCCTGGGACTTAGGTGAGCATTTTGCATCCCGCAGCAAATTCAAAGAGCTGCCTTTATTTTAAAATCAACGCAACCATAAGAAACTTTGCTCCTTTCCCTCCTCAAAATGTAGATTTTCAGTTTCAAAAATACCCTGGCACACAGACAGCTGTTGCTGGCCATGACCTTATCTCAGGCCAATGACAGATTTCCCATGCATGAGAAATCACAGGGCTGTAACAACCTCTTGAATGCCCCTTGTGCCAAAGCCAGGGCTTGGAGCTGATGGGGCCAACAGTGAGGACAAGGCAAAGTGTAGGGTATGGTGTGGGTCAGGGTACAGGGTGCAGGTGATGGCAACATGATGCTGATGGCTGGAATGTCCAAGTCCCCATTAAAAGAAAGAAAACATCAACACAACCACGAACAAAATGCATCAGTTCTCCTCCCAGCTCCCGTGGGTATGTTCTGCTGGGGGCTTGCAGCACTCTGGCTCATAACTATGATGTAACCCAGGTTGCAGCAGTGCTGCCTTCTTTTATGGGTGGCTTCTACCTGGATTTGTCCTTGTTGGTGCTGTACCACCACCTTCCTGGCAATGGAGAGGATCCAAGCAATGAGGATGTGCAGTTTGGGAACAGCAAGGAGAGCACCAGGATGGGAAGCAGCAGCAGAGTGTGTCGTTCTCTTGGTGCAAGGCAGACAGCAGGATGAAGCAGACAGGCGGCCCGGGAGGGTGAAGTGTCGTAACAACAGCGGCTGCCCATGGGAGAGGGATGGCAGGGAGGAAAGGGTGCTGCGGGCAGGGCCGGAGCCAGGCGAGAGAGCGCTAAAGGCCAGCAGGCAGGTGGCGAAGCAGAGACCAGAAAGTCACCGTGGCCATAAATCTCCGGGTGCGGAGACGGGCAAGCCCCAGGTGGCTTGGCAAGGCTGCTGGCGAGCCCAGCGGTGCCCAGGCGGACCGGCCAGCAGCCGCACAGTGGGACAGAGGCCAGAGATAAAATTAGAATAGCGTTTCCCTGCCAGCCCCGGAGCTGCTAACCCTGCAGCGCTGCCCTGTTTTTGGGCTGGGGGTGTCGCTGGAAAAGTAGGATTTTTTGCTCGATGCCACCACCCGCCCGGTGCCTCTGCAGCGGGGATGGTGGGAAGATGATTTGCTCTTGCGGGACAGCCCGTTAGGCTGCAGGCAGCTTCCCCTGCTTGCTCTGCTCCGTGCACCGGGCGCGGTGGGGAGGTTGATCCCCCCACCCCGAAGCGGCTGCCGGTGCGCTGTGCTTCCAGCGGCTCTTCCCAGCCACGCCGGGCTGCAGCTCCTCTCTCCTCAGAGCAGGTTATTATTATTTCTGTCCCTAAGCATCCTTTAAGTTTCCACTTGGGGACAGAATCAGAAGGGAAAGCCTTTTAAGGATTTCTGCCCGCTGGGGAAAGCGAATCTCCCCCAAGCCAAGAGAGCTCGCGAGGGGGATTTGAGTGCAGGCAAGCGCTCAACGCCGAAAGGGCAGAGCGAGGGGAGGGGGAGCCCAGGGCACGCTCTGAAACCAGAGCCCCCGGCCGAAGCGCGGCTCCTTCCCCCGGGCAGGGCTCTCGCTGCCTCCTGGCCGCGCTCGGCGTTGGCAGAGCACGGATGGTGACCGAGCGGGGCAGCTCGGCTCGGCGGCAGCTCAGCGGTGGCCCTGCCGCGATGGGGACCGTGGATCTGAAGGATGGTGCCAACGCCGTGGCGATCAACCTGCTGCTCATCGTCCGCCCCGAGCGGAAAGGGCAGAGGGACGGACTGACGGACGGCGCAGGTAAAGCCTCGTCCCAGGGAGGGGAGGGCTGTGAAGGTGCCGCGCCGGCTTCTCGCTGGGGGCGAGGAGCTTTAGAGCAGGGCTCGGGCTTTTCCCTCTGCGTGTGTTGCAAAAATAACCCTAAACTTATATTGCAGGAGAGCCGTTCTCTCTTGCACGGTGCCGGGTACGGGTGTGTGCCGCTGTAGGTGACAGGTGACACACGGGCACTGCGAGGACCAGGCGCGCACCTCGCCTTGCTCTGTGAGCACGAGACGAAGCTGCAGGGTGTGAAGGGTGTGCAGGCTTTGTTCCCACAGGTGGTTGCCCGGAGCCATTTATAGCTCCGATGCCATCTCCCTGGCTCCCAGCCTTCAAGGGGTCTTCCGAAAGGCTGTAAGCGCAGGGAACCCTCCCTGCTGGAGGAAAGGGAGGAAAGGGGAGATTCAGTTCAAAGCCTCCAGGGGAAGGCTGGCTGCTGTGCTGATGCCCCCTGGTTTGGGGATTCGTAGGAGGAGAGAAGGGAGCTGCATGGAGAGACCCGATCGCCGCGCTTGTCCACACATTTATGTGGGAAATAACGCCCAGCTGACACCCCGCTGTGCCAGCACTGCCTGCCAACCTCGTATTTATATTGTACAGGTCTGAAGGATGATGGAAATGGAAACAGCAGACCGCAGCCACCTCTAAAGAGAGCCCTCAGCGGTACGTTGTCTTCCCACTCTGCGTGTGGGGAAACCCCGCTACCAAAAACCAGCATGCAATATCCACCCTCCAGTGTTTGGTGCCCAGCTCTGCTCTCCAGCAGCAATATACTGGGAGCAACCCGTCCCCTTCCAGCACTCCATGGGCTTTGCTGGGCACAAGATCCTTGGGTCACTACGGGGGAACCCTTCATGCGTCCTCACACCACAGCCAGGACATGTTGGTGACACCGCTGACAGCGGTGCTGGAAGAGCAGGCAGCACTCTCGATCCCTTAGCACCCCAGGGATTAATGTATTCCCCCTTAATCATTCACATTACTGTCTCAGTGGGCCGCCTTCTCCCCCATGTAGTACAGGGCAAACCCGCAGGGCTCTCAGCTTTCCCAAGTGCCCCACGCTGCCTATACACAATTAATTGCACAGGTCTGAGACACCCCAACATTTTGGCTGCTCCCAGTGTGGTGAATGCACATTTGGTTACCAGACACCCATGAGGGTGTGCAAACTCCCATTGCTCCAGCCCATGCCCTCTTCACACCACACAGAGCCATCACCTCACCCTGCACCATCACCCACCTGGCACCACTTGCAACCCTTCATCCACATCCGTACTACTCTGCAGAGCTCACACTGGGCTCTCTGCTCTCCTCATGGCACTGAGCTGTCCTCCTTCCTCCAAACAGGCCAACAAACCCCCAAGGAGCCCCACAAGCAGAAGGAAACTGTTACTTCTTATACTAATGAAGGTAAGTGGCCACACAAGAGAGATGGGTTTTCCGGAGCAGAGATTTAGGGATCTCTTGCTCAAGCAGTTTTGTAACAAAACATGCTGGGACACCCCAAACTAGTGAAAAATGCCTTACAGTGATCCCACAGGAACTCAGAAAGCCCCAATCTCCAGTGAAGCTTTTGGGAGCATCCTGGCATGCCGAGCACTGTGCTCCCAGCCACTGCTGCCCCTCTCAGGCAGTGGCCTTTGCCAAAGTCTCTCATATCCCAAGTCAAATCATTTCCATAGCTTTGAGCCTTTTTATGTGTCATTCCGAGAAAAATCAATGAGAGCCATTGATTCTCTGTTTACCGTATCTCCATGAAGGACTACTTAATAGGGCAATAAACCTCTTCTTCAAGCTGCCACACGATCCTCGCTGAGGACTTCTGCTTTATCGCCTGTTACACTTTAACAGACTGCCTTTTTTTTCCCCTTTTCTTTATGAGAACTGGGAAAACATATATATATATTTGAGATCTACAGTAGGGGTGACTGTGCTTTCTCACTGTATGGTTTATTTGTTCTGCCAGTAAAGTGGAGGGCTCTGGTCCTTTCACAGGGCCAGAGGTGCTGCCTGTTCTGCTAAAGCTGAGCCATTTCAGTTAGACTTGATGACCTTGGAGGTCCTTCCCAACCCAGATGACCCCGTGATTCTAGATTTGGACAAACATGACCTGGGCTTGGCACACAGACCCCTTGGCTCAATGCCACTCACCTTCCCGTTCTCTTGCTGATTCGAGCTCCTTTTCCCAGCGTGTTTGTCACCATTTCTTTCAGGAACCCACGTGACAGTGGAGATCCATCCCAAGGGCACCTCCCCGCAGTTCTTCAAGAAGCTCTCCTTTGGGAAAGGTACGTCCTTGGCTGAGGAACCACCGTGGCCATGGCAGAGGGGACATCCCTCCCTCTGCAGGTGTCACCCCTCTGAACCAGGGGGACACTTCATCCTTATGCGAGGTGCCGACTGCTACAACCTCACAGCAGCTTCACAGATTGTGCTGTTGTCATTGCAGGTCCCTGGAGAACACCCAGCCTGAGAGGCCAGGACAACAAAGGTGAGGCTGCCTGCTGCCACACAGCCCCGTGCTGGGGGGTTGGCCCTGGAGGGAACCCACTCCCACTTCCCTCGCTGAGGGCTGTCACCTCAAAGCTCTGGAGATGCCACCAGCCCCTGGGCCAGGTGCTGACCATGACACCTGCACATCCTCCAGGCCAACAGTAGTTTGGCTGGTGTCTGATGTCCCCAGCCCTGGGGCTGCAATGGGAGACATCCAGCAGCTGAGGAGCGCAGAGCACAGGGATAGCCTGGGGACTCAGAATGCATCTGTTTCTCTTTGTTCTTCTTCTCTTGCCAAGAACTGCTCGCCTCATACTTTCTTGTGTTGTTTTCCAGCTTTTGAAAGGACCGAAGCCCCACGGCCACCAAGCACAAAAGACCTGCATGGTAACTATCTGCTGTACCCCCTTCCATGCTGGCCCCAGGTAGAATCATAGAATCGTTTGATTGGAAAGGAACCCTTAAAGGCCATCTAGCACAACTCCCCTGCAATGAATAGGGACAACTACAGCTCCATCAGGTGCTCAGAGCCCCTTCCAGCCTGACCTTGGCTGACTACAGGGACAGGACATCCACCACCTCTCTGGGCAGCCTGTGCCAGTACCAGATAGGAAGCCTATCACTCCTAAAAGCTCCTGCAGGGCACAAAGCAGTGATCTGATTTGTCCTACCATGACCACATCCACCTTCCCAGACCTCCATACATCCACAGTGGCTTTGGGACTGTCACACACTAGAAATGTTCTCAAAGCTCCGTGCCCCGCTGCCGATGTTGCAGCCAGGCTCTGTGCTCACATCCCAGCTGCCCAACCTGCTGAGTTACTCCAGATCTTGCATTTGCATTGAGCCTCTGCAGCTACAACCTGACAAAGATGAAAACCAATAACCAGCTTTAAGAAAATAGCCAGTTCCCAAAAGGCAACAAGTAATTTTAGGATCACTATGTAGCAGGAACCTTCAAACACATAGATCCGCTTTCACTCTCCTATGGTCAGCCTATAGCCCTTTGCAGGGAAAGCTGAGTTAAACAAAGCTCTGCATACACAGGTGCCCTTATACTCACTGTCCCTGAGCACCCACTGCTGACGTCCCCACAGGCAGGAGCAGCCCTCCCTTCCCCAGACAATGACAGCTTGTTTCTTCCCAGTGTATCCATGGGACAAATCCTCTTTGAAATCCCTGGCAGTGGATCTACAGAAATTTGAGAAGCTGGATGCCTATGCATTAAAAGTAAGTCTCACTTGTGCCTCCGTCCCTCTTCCCTGCACACATCAGCAGCAGACACCCTGCTCTGGGAGGGAACCTGTGACCAAAAATACATCTTGCTCGAAATGTGGAATTAGAGCTTTGTACTTCTATTTTTAATGAAGCTCAAGACACAGCAGCATGTGCTGTGCAGGACCGGGATGGGGAAGGCAGGGGATCCACCTCAGTGCTTTTTCATGCCAGTCTCACAACGCTTCCTCTTCCAACAGGTGAACAACAAGGGCAGTGTAGAAGAGCTCGTCCAAACCCTGCTTAAACAAGCCCGGACCGACCTGGAGAAAGTCCGTGTCATATGGATGTGGATATGCCACCACATAGGTAGGCTGGGATCTTCCACTGAGGAGATAACGCTGCTGCTGCTGCTCCCATTACACAGCTGTTGTAATTTACTCCGTGGGTGGTTTCACACAAGGGCAGGTGGTGGGTAGAAGGAAGTGGTCATGGCACTGAGCTCTTTGAGTTTAGGAAGCACGTAGGCAGCACTCTCAGACACAGGGTCTGATTTTTGGGTGGTGCTGCATGGAGCCAGGGGTTGCACTCAATAATCTTTATGGGTCCCTTCCACCTCAGGATACTCTGTGTTTACCCTGAAATGCATCCAGAGGTTATTCTACCACCTCTGCTTCCACACTCCCCATCCCAGCACTGCCAGGCCCTGCAAGGTTTGCGTGGGACTGCTATTAATATATACCCTACCCATGTATACCCTACCATAAAAGCAGTACCTCAGAGAGGCCAGCTTTTATAAAACCTGTTTGGTTACCGTTTCTGCCAGTATCAACACCTTTCTGACCCCATGGGAACTGCCAACATGAGTCTCCCTTGCTTCTTCCTCCTAAACCCCAAAACAAGCAACACCGGAGTTTCAGGAGTAACCAAGGTACAAAGAGAAGGAAGGAAGTAGAAGGGAAACCTCTCCCAGCTGGAGAGTGGTGGTGGTCAATTGGATTTGCAGATTGCTTGCATTTTGCATGGGGTATTTTACTTCTCAGAAAGAGCAGTGAGGTGCTGCACAGCTGCACAGGGAGGTGGTGGGGTCACCATCCCTGGAGGTGTTCAGAGCCATGGGGATGTGGCACTGAGGGACGTGGGCAGTGGGCACAGTGGGGTGGGTTGGGGTTGGACTCACCCTGGTTGTGCTCACAGAGATGGAAGCAGTACCAGCACTGCCCCACGCTGCCTGGGGCCTTGGGATGAACTTTGGCTGTCTTCCTTCCCACAGAGTACGACGTAGTGGGCTTCCATAACAAAAGCCTGCGGCTGTGTGAACCCACGGACGTGCTGCGGACGGGGAAGAGCGTCTGCGAGGGATATGCTGGGCTCTTCCAGCAAATGTGCAGGTAAATTAAGCTCAGGAGCATTCAATGCCAGGGAGGGTTAACATCTGTTGTCATCTCTGTGCCTATTCTGTCTGCCTTTGCATTGACTGATGTGACTTTAAGCAAGACGCAGAACTTCAGCTTTCAAACCATGCTGTGGAAAAGCAGCAAGTCCTGGAAAGGTCAATTTGGCTCCCTCCCCACTCCCTCCCCAGCATAATTTGCTTTGTGCCATCTGCTGAGCTTCGCATCACATTAACATAATGGCAGATGAAAACACGGAGATAATTCGGTTAGCAGAGCCTGGGTTTTTCCTTCGAGTGTCTGCATGTGAAGGTTAAAAGCATGGCAGGACTCAAACCCGAAGGAAGGAGCTGCCTGCAGCACACTGCTGGGGCAGAGGCAGGTGAAGCCCAGCAGGAGCTTCCCCAGCCCTCCTGCCAAAACCCAGGCCCCCACTGCCCCACGCTGCTCCCAGCTGCCACCCATTGACCATCAGTCATCAGCAAGGATGCCAAAAGGACCATTGGCTTTCCACAGCAACTCATAACATTTAGGAAGGTCTTCACCTTCAAATTAACAAAACTTAAAAGGAAAAGGACAGGTTTTAAAACAGGTAATACCATGCCAGATGCCAATGATGCTAACTCAGTAGGTACTTCCAGCCAATAACCCGTGACATCCGATCTTGCTTTTTGAAGAGTAAAATAAAGAAACAGGATGACGAAATATGAATTTATGACCGCATCTTATGAACCACTTATTAGCAGTTAGAAGTGGAGGAAATTATCGTCTGTTCATTAAAAGGCATGTATTATTCATTAAAAACAATCTTCCCAAGGAGCTCTCTTCCTATTTAAAGGCTATGCTGGTGCACCTCGCATCTCTCCATTCCAGGCTGGGTACCAGTTCTGGGAGGTAGGACTGCTCCTGTCACCCAGTCTGCCATATCTGTCAATGAGATAAATACTCAGCTCCTTCCCTCAGAAACCATAACCAAAGCCATCTCCTTCTTGCAAGACAACCAACCCCCTCATTCTCTCTTCTCGTGGGTGAACCTCCAAGTCTGGAGAAGACAGACTTGCTTCTTTCTTCCGATGAATTCATCAAAGTCAGCCAGGAATTGAAGGGAAGAAGTTGCCACTGAACTCAAGTGATGCCTGTAGCAAGATCTCAATTGTTTCCTACTCCTTTTGAAGCAGAAAAACTATTCACCACCTTGGTGCACCAAAACACCTAACCATTCAGGTGCACCAAGCAGATGTTGGCAACTGCTTCTCAGCTCATTTCTTCCAGTTCCAGCTCCTTGCATCTCAGTCATTTTCTACCATCACATTACTTAGTCAGGCAGGAGATCCTCCATCTTCCCCCTGTGTGGTGAATTTGGCTCTGTAAAGTTCTACACAAGAGCAGAGATGTGATCCCACACTATTCTCACCAAGGCCATTCAGCTCCCACAAGATGCTGTAGCCTGCTTTTGGCCTGTCCAGTATCAGAGACCATCAGTGGGATGCTCTGACCTTCCACTTGGGAACTCTGAACACACCTGAGCACAACTCCTGCATTGCCTTTGCTGATGCTTAAGTGTGAGCACAGGGCAGGATACTGCCTGCACACCCCAGCTAACAAGAGGTCTGGGCAGTCCAGGAGCATTAGGTGCCACTCCCGGCAGCACATTGGTGATGCCCCATCCCTGGGGGTGCTCAGGGCCAGGCTTGAGGGGGCCCTGGGCAGCCTGAGCTGGTGGGGGGCAGCCAGCCTACACCCAGGGTTGGGACTGGGTAAACTGCAGGATCCCTTCCATCCCAACCATTGTGTGATGCTATGAAGCTGGTGGGGCTGTTCTCCTTAAAGCAGCATCACATCCACAAAACAAGTGCACCTCTATAAGCACCACCAAACTGCCAGCGACCAGCCAGTACCACAGTCATCAGACCTGGCTTCTTTACAACCACGCTAATTATCTTCCCTGTAAATGCCACTGTTCCTCTCCCTGAATTCAGCCTTCATTATGCAGCACGCACAGTTTGTCACTGAAGGTAGCTGCTCCAGCAAACACGCTTCTCAATGAAGAAGAAAAATGTCAATACCGTCCTACACAAAAGGCAATCCTCTAAGTGTGGCAAGTTGAGATTAATGCTGAAATGCGATGCTAACATTAGAGTCAAAGCAGAGAGCTCATTAACACACTGCTTACTTAAATCCTATTTAAACTTCAACAGGTATTCATTATTTATATATGTGTATATAAAGGGAAACGTGTATTCATTTGAGGCTTAGGCAAGCACAAGGCCACACTGTAAGGAAATGCAACCAGACCCCACAGCACTGTGAGGTCTGAGGCTGTGGCTGCTGCCAAGCACTGGGCCTCCTGCTCCATTGAGAGCACAAGCATGAGCAAACACACTTCTAATTTATAATTACGTAGGCTAACTGTGGAGATTATCAAAGGGATTTCACTGCAGTACAAAGACAGAGAGCAGCTCAGCACTCTGTCTTTGTCCTCCTTCTCCTCCAGCCATGCTGCACTCATGGTGCATTGGGCAGAGGGGCAAAGCAGGCAGAGAAGGGCCCATTCCTCCTATGGGACATTCCCCAGTGCCTATGCAAAGGCTGCAAGAAAAGCAAAATCCTTGTTGCCTTTCAGAGTCGCAGGGATCCAGTGCATGAAGCTGTCGGGGTACTCCAAGGGCTATGGGTACAAGATAGGGCAGACCTTCCAGGGGAACTCTGACCATGCCTGGAACGCCGTCTACCTCGATGGGAGGTGGCACCTCTTGGACAGCACCTGGGGAAGCGGCACTGTGGATGATGCCTCAACCAAGTTCACCTTCAGGTAAGGAAATATTCACTGTCGTAGCACAAAGACCCACCACAAAGGTGAGTGAATGGGGACAGTGACACCAGTGGCAAATGTCATGAGGCATTGCAAGAGCTGAAGCTCTGAGCAAGGCACTAGGGCTGCCCATGCAGGGGATGGAGCATGTTCCTAAGCAGGCAGAAGCACAGCAGCTGCTGGAGGTGCTTTGCTGTTCTTTGCTCCCATTCCTTGTGCTTTGCTTCCATTTAAGCAATGCAATGAGGTGCTGGATTCCTGGCTTTTGACTGCGCCAGCAAGTGCCTCACTCTCCAGTGCCAAGAAGGGCCTTCCTCTTTCCTTGGGAGCCTATTGATCCAGAAGCATTTTGCCTTGGAGATGCCATTTTCCAGCAGTTCACCTTGGAGATGGGAGGCTCCGGTCCCTTTTCTCCTTGGAGGTCTTCAAACCCACAGCTCTCAGTAGCCCAAAACGCTCTGACTTCCTCCCACAAAACCACCACTGCTGCGCGGCGGAAGAAATAACTGCTTATCATTACTCATTTTCCTTTCATCTCTTCCTCCTCCTTCCAGATACAACGAGTTTTACTTTCTGACTCACCCGGCTCTCTTCGTGAACAATCACTTCCCAGATAACAGCAACTGGCAGCTCCTCAAACCAACGCTGACGCTGAAGCAGTTTGAGAGCAACCTGCAGCACAACAGCGACTTCTACAAGCTGGGGCTGCTGGCTGCAGACCCACAGACAGCCCTCATCCAGACAGGTAACCCCTTGTCGTGTCAGTACCTACAGCACAAGATTAGAAGCGTTGCTGTTCATTTATTAGCAAATGTAACCTGACAATGAGATTAAAGCCTTTTGCTGGGTTCCACAAGGTTGATTTATAGAACAATGCATAGCCGGGAGCTTCTTTATGTCATACTCCTTAAAGGGCTGAAGGAACTAAGCTAGATGGCTGTTCTCCTTGAATGCAAGGAACACAGAGTTAAAACTGAAGGGCAACACCACTGTATGGTTTCACGTTGTCCTCCAGCATGCTGTGTACAAGCTTTACATGGCAATGGAGGATCTCATGTCTGTGTGCCTTTCTACAAAGCTCCTTGGTGCAGCTGCTGGGCTGAAATCAGCTTGAGCCCATCAACGTGAGCCCTTCTTGACCACTCAGGCTGCTGGCACTTGATGCTGCACACAGGCTTTCATACTCCACAGGGACACTTTCAGTTTATATTCTACAGGAGCACAGCTCCATTTCAGTTTATGTTCTACAGGATCAATGCATGTCTGCAAGCCAAGGCCACTCAGACCTTGTTCTTTCTGAGGGGCACCGATTCCTGCAGACAGCTGCAGCTCTGTAGCGCAGTGACAATCAGCTGGGGAAGGTTCATTTCTCATACATACAAAAAATGCACTAAAACTCCAATGTGGTTTATTTTCTTATGTGTTTTGTAGAAAATGGAACAGCCACCATCTCAGTGGAGTGCCGCCCGTCCACATTATTCACCTTTAAGCTGGAGGGAACAGACAAGCATGGCTTGTTGACCTTGAGGAAACAAGGGATGAAGCTGGAGCTCTACCCCCAGAAGACAGGACGCCAGGAGCTGCAGATCTTTGCCAGACCCTCCAAATCCACTGAAGACGTCTACACCTGTGTGCTGGAGTACATCGTGGAGTGCAAGTCCGTGGACAAGAGCAGGCGCTTCCCAAAGGACCTGCACCAGCCCGTGGGGCCCAGCTGGTTCACAGAGAAACAGGGCTTCCTGCGGCCCTCGCACCCCGACCCCATCATTCACACCAACGACGGGCGCTGCTCCCTCACCTTCACCCTGGGGAAGGACATCAGCATCCTGGCCTCACTGCACACCGACAGCAGCAGCCTGAGCGAGGAGATGAGCAGGCAGCACATCATGCAGATCCAGCGCGGCAACCAAGTGGAGTTTAAGGTCCATCTGCCCCACGCGGGGAGCTTTGTTCTGAAGTTCTTCACCAAGAAGAAGTCAGACCCCGGCAGTTACAGCTTCGTCTTCAACTACCTCATCACCTGCCTGAACACCGAGGTGAAGTGGCCTGCCTTCCCACTGAGGTACAGCAAGTGGGCCGAGGGCTACGAACTGCTGGAGCCGCTCTCCAGGCTGCTGCCAGCCAACCGCAATGTGCAGTTCAAGCTCAAAATGCAGGGCATATCCAAGGTGCTGGTGCAGGCGGGGGACACCTACACACTGACCCTGAGCAGAGACGGCTTCTGGGAGGGAACCTGCAACACTGCAGGGTGCACGGAGCTCTTCGTCATGGTGCATGAGAACGCCAATCATGGCTACTACTCACACATCCTGAAGTATGACATTGAGACGCAGTAAGGCCTCCTCTTCGCTCCCCGACTCTCCTGCACCACCCAACTCACCCCAAACCAACGCTGCTTTGTTCTCCCAAGCAAAGTTGCTCCTGCGAGGGCTCAGAGGCAGAAAATCCCATTACAAAGGGATCAACCCCCTACCCAAGTTTCAGTAGCACTGCCCAGGAAACGCTTTGGAGAAACCAACGGCCATCTGGCCTTCAGCAGCAATGGCTGCTTTCTAAACTACGGACCATAAGTGAAGTCTTATTACGACTACTTAGAGTAGCACCCTCTGGTTCTGAGCAGCACTATAGAACACGGGGAATTTCAGGTTATTTCAACCAGGTTTCTTTAGACATCCCAGGAGAGAGAAGTGTTGGGAAGGAGATACAAAGCAACGTTTTCTTGTGCACTTCATTGTCTTACGCATTCTAGTGATACTGCGAAATGACTTCTTACACTGAATCTTAAACTCAATAAACAAAATAATTTTTACCTTTTTATATTAGAGTATTTGGATTGTAAGCACTTTTTTTTTTTCCCTGTACTATTAGCACTGTAATCGTATCTCAAGCATAGACGTGTTTGCACAACTCAAAACATAGCAAAATGGAGAATAAAGCGCTTGATAATCGCTCCTTCCTCCAGCTTGTCTGTGCAGAACTGGGACTGCTGAGCTCATAGGGCTGCATGGGGCTGAGTGATGGTATCACCACGTACAGCACATCCCATAACCTCCTCCTGGAGAACCACAGTGCATACAGCGGTCTGATACTGGAGCTCACCGACACACCCTGCAAGATCAACACCTTCATCCACCTCTGATGTTAGTGTGATCTGACGGACATTGTGTTTGCTCTTGGATTTACAATAAATCTGCTCTTGTTTTGCATTCTGTTTCATTGATCTCATGATACGAACTCCTCCTCACAAAGATGCAGCATTCTGCATGTAAAACGTGCGGGTTATCCTGGTATTTCCCTCATCCCCACCAACCAGGTGAGAGTTTTTCATACTTTGAGACAAGGAAGCTCCATACATGACATAGAATCATAGAGACTGGAAAAGACCTCTCAGATCCTTAAGTCCAACCCAACCCCACTGCGCCCACTGCCCACATCCCTCAGTGCCACATCTCCACAGCTCTGAACACCTCCAGGTATGGTGACTGCCCCACCTCCCTGTGCAGCACCTCGCTGCTCTGTCTGAGATGAAATTCTTCCTAATATCCAACCTGAACCTCCCCAGATGCAACTCGAGGCCATTCCCTCTCATCATATTGCTGTTATTTGGGAATAGAGGCCGACCCCCAATTTGCCACAACCTCCTCTCAATGCATAGAAAGTTTGAAGTCCTGCCCTCCTGTGGGCTGGCACTGCCTCAGTGAGCATCCATGGGCACAAAGGGAACAGAGAGGGCATCTCCTTTGTCCTCTGCCTGGTGACATCCTAGGGAGCGTCCCCTCCTCTCTTGCAAAGTGCTGCAGCACTCAGACCCTGCAGTGACATGCACGTACATAGGCACAAACATTTCATACTTTGAGAGTGACCAAAAAGTACTTTCACAGCTACAACTGTAGCAGGCAGAGCCTGCAGCAGCTTCAGAGATGCTGCCCTGCTGCAAAGAGAACTACTGCAAACGAATTGCCACCTTTGTCTTTCAAGCACAAAGCAAACATCTGGCTCAGCATCTCATCATCCTAGCTCAGATGTTTAAGAGATTCATTGGTGCTACTGGAAATATGAGCTCAAAGGCAAAAGCAACAACTCTCCATTTTCATTAACAATACAGCTGCCAGTGCTGGCGCTTGTCGCAGGGGCTGTATGATGCTCGAAGGCACAGAGGAGCGCCTGCAGAACATGGCACCCCTGGATGAAAGGAGCTCAGAGGCCTGCACCTGCTGTGACACCTCCCCCCAGCACAAACCCAGCTCTGCCTCCTCCCCTTCGTCAAAGAAATGCCCATACCCCAGCAGAGATGAGGAGAGCATGTCTGGCAGTACAGATAACCCACAGCCAACACGCATGGAAGCATGGGAGCTGGGACAGGCCCTAAGCCAGCAGCTCCCCTGCAGCCAACTGTCATCTTTAGACCAACCTACAGCTCACCCCGGCTTTTGTCCAAACTCCCCATGACCAACAAGTCCTTACCTGAGATGTGAATGTTCCAGGAACGCCAACCTGTGGGCAGCTCAGAGCACAAACCCAGACCAAAGCTGTTTGTAAAACACACGACCATGTGGGCAGGTGAATGACTCATAGCATAAATGGCACAGAGAGAACCCAGGATGGAGCTGAAGGTTTCATCTTTGTTCAAAGAACTGCAAAAGAAAGGCAGAATAAAAGGACATGTTGATTCAGAAGTCCTCCACCTTTCCAACCGTGGAATGCAGAACTGCCCAGCAAGGCACTGGCCCAATTCTGGCATAGCAGGAAGGCTGCAGCCTGCCCACAGGCATCACCTTGCTGAAAACACCTGCCAAACCCAATGGAAAGGAACTGGAAAGTGAGGGCAAGGGATGCTTCTGTGCCTAGGTTTGTCCGTGCAGAGGTTGTGAAGGCTCAGCTATGGGAGGAGGTTCAGGAAGAAAGGCAACTCCACAGCAAACAAGCTCTCTCACTCATTTTGTTGAGCAAGGAGTAAAGGAACAGATCTCAGATGTATTCCAGTGCTGCAATTCAACCTGACTGGACAGTGTCCAAGGCACGGCCTGGATTGAAACAGGCTGATAGCAGCCCATGGCAGCTGCAATTACCTCTGCTGGACAGATGGATCTTGCTTGTGCATTCCCCCCCCATCCAATTTCATTGTCACTTCCACCTACTGTTCTTTCTTTTGTAGGAGCTGTGGCCATAATCAGAATACAGCTATTCACTTTTCAGTTACCTCGCAGTCCTTGAAGCAGCACACAAGCAAGATAAAGAAGCCAGATATTACACAGATATTATCAGCAAAGAGCAGACGATGAACCAGGAAATAAGAAGAAATTTCAACAAGAGAAAAATAACTGGGAAAAATGCGGGTGGCCCAAAGGAAGAGGAATCCTATTTCTTGCCTCTTGAAGAACGTGACTAGAGGGAAAGGATGGAAACATTGTCTGAATTGTTCATCAAAGATCCCAACAAGAATGCAAGATGAGCCAAAACCTCTACTATGTAAATCTGCAGGAAGAAGAAAAGGCACATTTTTCCACTTTGCTTTATTTTACACGTATAAAATACACTTAAAATACTTCACATTGATTTTAGCAAATGCTTCTCTTCTAAAAACACCACAAAGTCTTTGCAGGTGGGCACACAGACCCATCTCTCTCCCACAGCCTTCTAGCCCTTGGAAGCTGCCCAACATGTGGTGGGGGCACAGTTCCAGTCTGAGCTGATGCAGGGCATTCCTGCACATGTTCTTCCCAGCATCCAGCCTGCTGACTCAGCTCCTCAAGCTCCAACAGCAATTGCTTTGCAGGTACCTCCCTCTGCTGCAGCTTGAAACCATGCAAGGAAAGCAGTGCTCCACCTGAGTGCACTTGAGGAAACGTCACGCCTGGTGTCCAAAGTGTCTGACTATCTTTTCACTCTCTTTTTTCAGTTCCTCTATGTGAGCATCCAGGCACTCCAAGATGTGCTGGGATCTCAGTTCTTCCTCTTCCAGGTATCGGGCAGCTACTGAGCCAACTGAAGATGTAGGCAGGGGGCACTGAAGAGAGAAAGGGACAGTGGGTATCTTGTTATTTCAGCTTTCAATCAGAAACACTGCCAACCAGTGAGACACCTAACTAAATAGCCCTCTAATTAAACAGCCCCCCCTCATTTCTGCAACCCTGACCCCAGGAGCATCATTCGGAATTGGCTGCTTACCTTCAGAAACTGGACTTTCACTTCTCTTACCAACCCCTCCACTGAAGATAACGAGAGGGTTTATGCTGTCACAGTACGATTCCAGAGCAGGGCACTGCAGTCCCCCAAGGGCCCACTTGCCCTGCCAGCACCAGCCCTGACTCACTGCAGTCTGCATTTTGCTCCTTGTCTTCATAAAAATCCCCATGTGCATTACCATCTCACAACAGGGTTTCCAGAGAAGAGAACCAGGCTGCCAAACTGGGTGAGCACCAGGAGTCCCTCTATGCTTCCTTTTGTTCTGTATTAATGGCTTTCTGCTGCGGTCCCAAAGGGAAGCACAGCCAAACTCCCATGGCAGCTCACCGAACTGCCACGTCCATTCAGCCAGCAATGAACTATTCCAGATTCTTTCCTTCACAGTCAATGATTGTTCCTGCTAGTCATATCACTTACCCGCGAGTTCTGAACTTACACAGCAATAACACTGTAAGCTAAGCTTAAATGAAGGGTTGAAGAGAAGCTTCCTGCACTGGGTCAGGAAGGTGAATTACAACAGGGCTGCTTCCCATTACAGAAAACTTGCCTCGGTGCCCTGGCAAGACAGTGTAACTGGTTATTCCCCAGCCCTGGAGACTCGTGGCTTTCTGGCCTTTCTCCCTCTCAGACCACACTAAGCAAAAGACAGCACATTCCCTTCTACTAAGTATCAACCCCTAGTGCTCCTCAATGTCTGACGTGGAACTGTTTGCATTTTAGCCCTTATCCTGCAATCCAAAGAGCTTCCATTCAGAATTTACAATTCCCTCAGCTCCTAACATTCATTTTCTGGGCATGCCCACAAAGCAATTTCAGCCTTGAAACAATTAAGACCTATTTTTGGTCTCAAAAAGACCTACAGACTTGACAAACCTCCTCTTACCCATACCTGGGCCCCACAAACTCTACTCTGAGTTCCCCATAAATTACAAATTGCTGTTGTCACGACTTACAGTACACAACCAGGGGGGAAGAAATCTCTACAGACTGCCAGTGACCACACATCTGGAGCAAGGAGCAGTACTCAGGCTTCAAGCCCTTCCCATACTACAGCCCCGCTTTGACATAGTCCAGCATACAATCAGTCTTGATGTCCCACTGCTACCTTCCACCTCTTCCCTGTTCAGTCAGTCTGCAGGCCAGTAATCACAGCAGGCATTGAGATATACGGTCTTAAATACCTCAGGCAAGAAGTGATTGAGCTCAGATTTCCTTTATGGTGGGAAAATGCTTCAGCAGCTGGGCTGCATTAAGAGGATGGAGAAGGTGCAAACAT
Organism: Coturnix japonica; assembly: GCF_054131305.1. NCBI lineage: Eukaryota > Metazoa > Chordata > Aves > Galliformes > Phasianidae > Coturnix > Coturnix japonica. Next base: position 4,186,549 of record NC_140674.1, on the reverse strand, counting down.
TGCTTCCTATGAAAAAGATCACTGACTGGGAATATAACAACTTCTGCTTGTGTAATGAAGCGCTTCTTCCAGGCTCTCTTATCAGCTAACATAAATGGTGCAAAGCGCAACATGCTGACTACTGCAGTCCCGTTCAGAGGGGCCAAATTCACTGTAACGTGGTCCCAAACCAAAAGCTCAAGCAGAACTCTGAAGCAGCAGAGCAGGCTGTGGTGCACACTGATGTACAGCACTGGTACAGGGAGAACCACGAGCTTCTGGAACTTGCTCAGTAACAAACAGAACCTCTCCCTAGAGAGCTCTGCTCAATAATTACATGACTCCCCCTTGTCCAAGTCATAACCATCCAGCAGTGTTTTCACTGTTTTAGGCTTGACATATGCACACACCACACAGGCAAATCACAGATTCAAAGATCTGCCTCCTTTTGCCATATGAGAACTCAGTTGCATTACCAGTAGCTGAATGGTAAAATGCTTCTATAGAACCACTTACCAAAGGTACAGATTCTTGTTCATGATCCGACTGTTTGGATGCTCCATCTGGAAAATCTTTGCCATCATCCAGCACAAGGATGTCACCTGCAGCAAGGGTGGGTGTCTCTGCACAGTTCCTCCTGTTGGTCTGTGTGGGTAGCTCAGCAGCCTCAGGGATCACAGCTCCCACTTCAGCAGGCAAAGGCTGGTTCCTCCGTCTCTGATGATGCTGAATAGTCTTGTCAGGCTTGTGATGTATTTTCTCAGTCTGCTCATCCTGTTTATGCTGTGATTCCTGAGTTGTCCTGCAAGACAGGTGTGGAAACTTACCTGTCTGACAGTTTGCCTCTTAACAGCTAAATTTCAGCAAGAACGTGTGCAGAAATAACACTTAGCAGGCAGTTTACTGATAGGCAGTTTGGATTGTCAGGGCTCTCTCTCATTTCCACAGAACCCCCTGATGCACATCCAGTCATCAGGGAATTCCCTCACTCTCCTGCTACTGTAGATACCAAAAGCTACCATATGAACACATGCTAGAATGGAGAAGAGCACAGCCAACTGTGCCAAGCCTAATCCTTGAACTGAAAGCAGCACATACTGCTTCTCTGTCTAGAACAGAGGCGGTCAAATAATAGCTGGCTTTGCAGAATGCAAACCAGCTGGGACTAAAAGCTACTGCCCTACTTCAAGCATAAAGGCAGATTCCTAAACAGTCCTTTTTGTTCTCACCTATATATCACATGCTGGAGAAAGATGCTGTTCATAAAGCACGTCATTAAAATCCCACACATCTTCATTCCTTCTGTTCTCCTTCATGGTAAGGAAACAGCATCCTTGGGTTATGCAACACTCACCTGTACTGCACATCCCTGGGCTCAGGCTCTTGGCTTTGCAGCTGCTGAGCGGTGCCCTCAGGTTGACTCTGGCAGACCTGGGTCGTGAGCTTCAGTTTCTCCCTGGCCTCTGATAGATCCTTCTTCAGCTGCTGGTTCTCTGATTTTAATTTGTTTAATTCCACAACATAATCTTCACTGAGTGCTCTCAGGGTGGCATCTTTTCCCTAACAGAGAAGGGCTGATATTGAACACAGGTTTTGCAAGATACCATCAGACAAATCCAGAGCAAAGTCTGGCAAGTAATCCCTTAAAACATATTCTACAATCCCACTTTTGACTGGCAAAATTTTCACAGCTTTCATGAGAGCAAATCAATTACAAATGCCTCATTGTGTCTGCACTGAGACAACATGTTCATCTGCCTAGGAAAGGGAATCACTAGCGTCACTGGCTGATGCTTTTAAAAACAGCCATGCAAATATGGACCAAGAGTTGCTCAGATGTAGCTCTAGGCTGGTAGTGCTTCCTAAGCTGGGAACACTTGGGTGACACCCCAACAAACTGCCTCAGCCTGAGCAGCAACCCAGACAGCACAACAGCAGGCTGTACTGGGTACTTCTTAGGGGTGTGGGGGAACACATACCCCAGTGGTTTAGCTGCTGCTGCTACTCTCACTGTCAACAGCTTGCTCCTCCCCATCTTCTCCTTCCCTAGACCCACCCCCCCACGTGGACCTCCAGCACACCCAGCTCCACCTTTTCCAGCATCTCTGAGAGGTGACGGTTCTCCAACTTCAAGGTCTCCAGCTGAACAAGAATCACCTGAAGAAACCCAGAGGCAAACAACAGCTCAGAAAAAGAACACCATGTGCACATGCCATTTCCCAGCCTCAATTCAAGTAAAAAAAGCACGCTTTCAACCATTATTCCTGCACCAGCACAGGGAACACCATGCAAGTAACTGCGCGCACTCATTCATTTAGCTTCCAAAGACATCATCACGCAGACCTATTTAATGTGAGCAATCTGAAAGAACTCAGTGGGGCTGTCTGTCACAGGTTTGAAAAGCAGGAAGACAGATCCACCGCCAGTCAGAAGATTGCACCAGAAGGCTCTCAACGCCTTTGTTTAAAGGCTGCAGACAGAAAGGAATTATGAACACAGCAGGGCGGTATTCCAAGCCCTCAGATCCCTCGAGGAGACAACACACAAGGCTTTGGCTGCTTTTACCCTGTGCTCCACTGCTTTCCTCTCCGCTCTTTCAATCTCCATCCTCAGCTGCTGTTCTAAGCCTGACGTGGAGCCGCCTGCAGAGGCGATGGTGATGTCCCTCTGGTGTAACTCCTGCGTCAACCTCGAGATTTCCTTCCTCATCCCTTCCAACTCACCCCTGTGAATCTGTTCAGCCTGAGAGAGCTGCTCTTTCAGCTGGAGGAAGATTTAAAAGATGTTTGAGCAAAACAGGGAAAGCGTTGGACATAAAATCACATAAAATCTAAGCAGCGGAAAGCAAAAAAAAGCTCTATGCAAAAACCCCTTTGCACACGCATGACTGTGAGCTGCCCCATCCCAATCCCTTTCCACACCACAAACAAGGCTGTGGAGGACTGAGCAGCCCCTCAGTCAATGAAAGCACAGGACCCCGAGCCAACCAGAGTGCGACCAAAGGCCCAGTACCTTCCCTGGGGACGTGCAGTAACACTTTCATAACACAAATGAGCCGTCTGCCACCCTGCCTTCCTAAGGCAGAGATGGTATCTTTAAATAGCCTTAGCTTGACCTTTCTTATTTGAATTTGTCCAAATGCTTTTGATTCAATAGTAGCTTGTAGCAACTAAAGCTGCCCTTGGCAAACATCCACAAACAAGCTATGCACAGGGTAAAAATACACCTCTTTGTTTTCCTAACTCCATTTGATGACCACTAGTCCCCGTATTATGAGAGAATAATCATTCTCTATTTATGTTCCACATGATAGGCATGGCTTTATTTTTAGTACATTCAATCTCATTTGTCTCTTTTCCAGTTTGGTAAATCCTATTCCATTCGGCTCCTTGGATAAGAACCACACCATCCTTCTGGTCATCTTTTTCCATACCTTATCTTGTTATCTTAAATCCCTTTGAGATACCAGACCCAAATTGCATACAGATTTCTGGTAGGAACACCAAATGTTGATTCAGTGCTGTAACAGAATGACAACACAGTGCAACTTCTTCCCTAACATTCCACACCATTAACCAGAAATGCTGAGCACCCAAAGCTCCAGGATTTTGCTGTGATTGACAATTAGTTCAGAAAACAGAAGCAGATGATCTCTGCAGAGATCCATGTAAACACCACACAGTGATTTGTGTCCATGTCACCTCGATGCCTCCCAAGCAGACAGAACAGAAACAACCATAACAAATCTCTTTGCTCTTCACAGGCTTGTAGAAGATTAATCAACTGGGTGAATGTTGGGTTTTGTGGACTCAGGCAGGATCTGCACCTCTGCACATTCAGAATAAGGGATGAAAGACTTCCACAAAACCAAGGTTTTGTTCAAGTCCCAACTCCTCGATTCACTCATAGACTAGAAGATAATTTGAAGCCATACCTCAAGTCAGATGGGATGTGTTACATCCAAACATATTCCTTCCCTGCTCCTCTTCTAGTCTGGAGCCAATAGGAGGCTTAAGCTCAGTATTCTGGGCCTGACTTTCTTTGCACAGCTGCCCCCTCCAGCATCAGTTTGAGAGCATCCAGCTTACACAAAGCAAGCTGCACAGCCATGCACGGAAACCTTTCCATCTCCCCTTGGCCAGATCTGTTCCCTACCCTTCCCAGGTCCCTGCCTCCACATCACCCCTGGCCTTGGCTCCCATCCACACTTTGCTAACAGAGCCCTGCAGCCTCTATGAGGCACACGATGCTCATGGGGAACTGCTGACTCCACAAGTGCCTTTCCCACTCTCCAGGAACAAAGCGATCTCACCTTTTTAATCTCTGCCTTTGACTCGGTACGGTGTTCTTCCATTGACTGCAGCTCTTTGATACTCTCAGCCAGCTCTTCGCTCAGCTGTACACACCTTGCATTTGAAGACACCAGGCTGGGTGCCAAACGTAAAACTACAGGTTAGAATACCCCAAGAAGGAGAACATGGTCAGGATAAACTTTGATCTCTCAAGCAGTTTCTCATGTCATAACTGAAACTGGACTCTAACCCAAACATTCCCTAGCAATCCTTTGGGCCTGTGTACCAAAATCCTTTCAAAAGAGCTGGGGATGCTGATTTAATAGATACGGTGGTTTCTCATATGTTTCTTTGTCATAATGAGATTGCCAGCTTCCCATGCAAACATCTGTCTGAAAACCACCGACTCAAAGAGGAAAACTCGCTTCTAATTCTTATTTCACGGGTTTAGATCAGGTTCTTACAAGCTGCCTGACAAAGAATCCATAACCTATTACAAATGAAGGTGCTAAGCCTAAGCAAGCCAAAACCCTGAAAACACCCACAGCGTGCAGTGAAAAGCAGCCAGCCAATTAGCAAAACAGTCTCGCTATTAAACTCCAAAATGAATAGCATTTGATTTCTTTCAGCCTTTGATATTTTAAATAAGCCTACAAAATAATAATAATAATAATAATAATCAGAGAGACTGCTGAATCTGATGAATACAAAACATTGGGCATTGCATTGCTATCCAGGTTTCATTGCAGAGCTGGGGGAAGCGAGCAGACAACTACCTGTCCTCCAAGTGAGTCACCTCTGCCTGCAAGTGCTGCTCCTTCTCCTGGGCAACATCCAGCTGCAGGAGTATATGCTCCAGCCCTGGAGAAGACATCTGCTTCTCCTGCAAGCGTTCCTCCAAGGCCCTAAGCAGAAACACCAAATCTAAACTCAATTAATTCCCATTGAATTAACATGACATGAGAGCAAAAGCACGGATGGTACCTGATGAGGATTTCCTTTGTGTGAAGAGTTTCAGTCATCCGGGCCAGCTCCTTCTGCAATTGCTCCTGGTGCAGCTTGGAGCTGTCAATAAAATCCTCCTGAGACTGCAGCGTGGCTCTGAGCTCCATCTTCTCATCCTGTAACACCTGCATGGGAAGAAGAAATGGCTGCTGTAGAAGGCTTACAAAGGCTCACTGCTTTACATTCAGCTTCCCAACCATTCCTCCACTGACCTCAAGCATTTTCTTGGATTGCTTCAGTTCTTCTTCAATTCTCTGCTGGTCTTCCAGAATCATGCGATTGTTTTCAGTCAGATCATCCACCCTCATGTTAAGCCTCTCCACCTCCAGCTCGTTGGCACAGATAGTGTCATTGGCTCTCTCCAGCTTGCTGGTTAAGTGCTGGATTTCTGATCGACTCGCCAGCTCCACCGACTCCAGAATCTGCTTCCGACTGGCAAGTTGAGTCTGCTAACAGCAAGTGGTTTGCATTTGCTTGTATTTTGTATTTGTACATTGGTACTAAAGTGAAATTATAGACATTACAGCATCCCAAAGCTCTGTTCAAAAATGCTGTCTATTTCTTGGAGCAACAAGTCACTCTTTCACGGGAAGCCTGACTGTCTGCCCTCCAGGGAATTAGGGAAGAACTGCTCCAGGGCTACAAGGCAGGGAAAGCTTCTGAAGGTAGGTAGAACAAAAACCCAAGGGGCCCCTCTGATTCCAAAAGGGGTTCAAAGAGGGTCTCTGAAAAGAAGATCACAAATCACCCAAGCTGTCCAACCATGAGCTAAGGACAAACTGCCTGGCATTTTCTGCCCATTAACCTAAGGTTGTACCAGCACAGAAGGTTTGTGAATAGCACAGGATGGCCTGGGTTGAAAAAGACCACAATGACCATCAGTCCCAACCCCCTGCTATGAGCAGGGTCACCAACCAGCAGCCCAGGCTGCCCAGAGCCACATCCAGCCTGGCCTTGAATGCCTGCAGGGATGGGGCATCCACAGCCTCCTTGGGCAACCTGTGCCAGTGCGTCACCACCCTCTGGGTGAAAAACTTCCTCCTAAACCTCCCCTGTCTCAGTTTAAAACCATTCCCCCTTGTCCTATCACTGCCCACTGGTTCTCCCTCCTGTTTATATGCTCTCTTCAAGCATTGGAAGGCCACAGTGAAGTCTCCCTGGAGACCACGCACAAACTAGAGATGACCCAATCATTACCTCCACATCAGGTCAGAAAGCAGTTCCTGGCTCACAGGGAGGAAAAAAGCCCCACCAAGCAGATGAAACCCTGAACTGGGTGCAACCACCAATTATGCTTTGCTTTATGCAGTAAAATACGTCCTTCTCACAGCTTGCTCCAATGCTCGCTTTGAATGTTTCATTGTTTTAATGGCAGACAAAAAAAAACGCGTATATCATAGTTATAAGGAATGCCTGACTGGCAAACAATGTGTGCTGTATTATTTACAGGCACAATGCTTTATTTCATAGCATTTCTTTCCACGTAGCTGTGGAAATTTAATAAGCCAGCTCTCGTGTAAGCTTCTAAGAATGATTCCCTCCACCTCTTCCCTTTTTGTACAGTACCTTCTAATTTCTAAAGGCTGAAACAAAATATTGGAGAGGTCCTTTCCTCCCCGTTTCTAAGAGCAGCGATTCCTGCCGGCTTCAGAATCACCCCTTGTCTGACACACAAAGCCTCACAGCCGAGCAGGCTGCAGGAGCGCTGCCTTTGGAAGGCTGAGGTATAATTTGGATTAAAGCCTTTTCATTATTTGAATAGTCGTGACAGAAAATGTAATCAAGAAGGGGCAAGAGTTCAGCATCTGGCCTCTCGTGGCCCAGTGAGACACCGTGGCACACCTGAGCATTTATTTCTGCATTAAGGAGATACTTCAGCAAATCGTCCTTTCCAGGCACAGGACACACAGAGAAATCAAAGTTACCCCGCGGACTTGGAGGGCTGTGTGTGTTATGTGGAGGTGCTCAGCCCTGCATGAGACTGCCATAGGCTGCACTGACAGGTGTGAGGAAAGCCAGCTGAGAGATGGGAGCTGCTCTGTGGTCACAGATCTCAGCTTTACCTCATGCCAGCAAGCAGCCAAGCATACAAAATGCACCGAAGCATCCCAGAGAAGAACTGAGTGCTCTCCCACTGGGCCTTCCAAAGAAAGAAAGGGCTCGGGCAGTCTGCAAGCAGGAACTGTGCACCCAACTTACCTACACTGCTAAGGAAAAACCACCCCAAATTAATGCTCTTCTGCTAAGCAGTCAGTTCCTCTGTTCCCCATGATAGCAGCCCGCGCTCCGAGGACACATCTGCTCTCAGACAATTGAGCTATCAGCGACACAAAGACAGCAGAGCAGCAAGACCTTCTGCTCAGCGACTCTCTCTGCATTGTAGATCTGCTGGTGTCAGCCTCTCACAAAGCCCCTGTCAGAGCCAGCTTCAGCCCTGCCATCACACACGTCCTCCTCCTCGCAGGAGCTCCCACTCAAGAGCAGCTCAGGAGCTCATTAAGTGTGAAGTCCCCAGCAAGAGCTTCTTATCCGTGCCTGCTGTGATAGTGGCAGCGTGATGGCACAGCTGTGCTCTGGGTCAGTTCACCTGGCTCTGCTGCAGCACCACTAACTCACCCAATGACCAGCTATTCGAGGACAGCAGCCCCACTACTCCTTGCCTGTAGGAGATGAAAAAGAAAGGGAAGGAACAGGTCTGAAAAACGCTGTTTCTTCTGCACTTGGTGGAAGTATCTGCCATTGGGGAAGGCTGTTTTTCAACCCCATGCTTTGAGCTGGATGCAGAAGGTACATATTTAGCTACTGGCAGGTAAACAGCTTCAAACTAAACGACCTGATGGAGCAGCTGCTTTCAAACATCGTTTGCTGTGGTCTCTGGCTCTCAGGGAAAGCTTCGTCCTACGGTCTTCTCTGCTAATTGGAGCGGGGGAGTGAGAGCAGCAAGAGGTTTACCTAACTTCTGTTGACAGACTCTGGATCTTTTTTCCACTCAGCACTCAGACACGTAAAGCTTATTCCACTGGGACATTAAAAGTCATTTCAATGGCAACCTAAACTGGATTCAAGCCTGAGAGATTTCATTAGTCTCTTCCCCCCTCCCTGCCCTCCCACCTGCTGCACAACAGAACTGAAACTTTCAACACGTATTAACCATACCTGAATGAGCTCAGACTGCTCAGCCAAAGCCTTCCTCTGTGCTTCCAGAGATGCCACCTGCTGCTGGTAGAGCAAACGCTGCTTCTCCCAGTCAAGTGATTTTTGACGGAACTCCTGCAAGGACAGCAGGGTTGGCTCAGAGCAACACATCCACACAGCTGACAAGATTTGCCCCCTCCCAGCTCATACCCATGTTTTCTCTCCCTCCTCACCACATCCTCACGCTCCTTCCCCCACAGCAGGGAAACCATTAACCAGCCATCTGATGCACCAACTCAGCAGCACAAAACCCCTCTCACACTGTGCTTGCTGCGTTCCCCTCTCCCTCCCAGCTGAAAATATCAGTGTCAATTATTGCTGTTTACAAACGTTAAGTGCTAAAAGGCTCACAGCTCATCACGTGGATTTGCTGTCAGAGGTTTAGCAACACAGACTGACTTTAGCTTGCAAAACAGGCCCTCCCTGGAATCATTGGCAACCGCTAACTGCAGAGCTCTAATGCTATCCTCAGCTCCAGCAATTGGATGCTACATCTTATCCATACCTCTGTTAGCCTTGTCTAGCGGGTACACTGGGGAAAAGCAGAGCATGGTAAAGCCCAGCACAGCAGAGATTGAGACATGGCTGAGAAGAAGTTTCATTTGTAGCTCCTCCTCCCTCCAAGAAGTGAGATGACAACCTCACCACACGGGCTTTCATTTCACTCACACAATTAATTACTCTTCCAGCACTTTCTTCCTTTTACTCAACTGCAGAATAAGATCTTCAAAATAGTTTACCCTGCATACTTAGAGGCCTCGGTGCAGGAAACAGTCTTTATTACACAAGCAATTGAGAAGAGCTTCATTAAGAGAGTAGATGGAGAGTACATCTGAACCAGGATTCACAGTGCCCTTCCTAGTTGTCTGAATAGTCACCAGTGAAGCCCGAAAGGCAGTTCATCCATAAGAAACAATTAGCAGCTGCTTCCCCATGGCCCACCTCCAGCTTCCTGCTCAGTCGGCTCATTTCAACCTGGTCATCCCCTTGCCTCTTGTTGGCTTCTTCTCTTGCCTCTCTCAGCTGTTTCTTCTGCAGCTTCTCGTAGCTTCTCTTCAGCCTGGCCAACTGCAAGAATTCAGCAAGAGGGGCAACTTTGTTCAAGGCCAGCGGGCAGGAATTAAATAGCACATTGAAGGAAGGCAAACAAAATAGCTTCACGCAAACAATTCCCCCAATCAAGGCCACACAGCTTGCAAATGAAGATTTCTATTTGTATAATGAGCCTATTATACTGATAGGATCACAAAATACGCTGAGTGGTATAAGAGGAGCAGGATGCCACGCTTAAGTCGTGACATCAGCAGCTCCAATTAGACCTCTGTCTTATCACAATGAGAGCATGACTGAAATATCGATCAGATGGAGGTCTATATGTAGCTGTTAACATGGCACCTCCTCTCTCTACAGACGGCCCCAGGACTCTGTAACAGCAGAAGAACCTGAGGTCCATCTCCTGGTGCCAACCACAGGGACAGTTCTACATTCTTAGAGGTTAAAGTGAAGCTCAGGTGAGGAGTGGAACTCTCCCGCTCGGCAGGCGGAGGAAGATTAGAGAACTGCCATTATACATAACATCAACACTACTTCATCTGTCATCCTCTGCTCAGATACACGACGTACTTCACAATAACTGGAAAATGCCAACAGAAAATAACACTCCTACGCCCACTGCTTGAATGCTGAACTCTTATCAGAAGCACAAGTGAGGAGAAAACTACTGACATTTAAGTGACCCTCTGTGCAAATCACCACTTGCAACTTGCACAGATTTCTCCATCTGATGAGCTCCCCAACTCAACCACTTAAACAAGTTTCCAAATGGTCCCTATGAACCTCAGAAGACATCATTCCCGATTTGGGAACCCATGGAGAACTTATATCTGAATCAAGACCCCATGATTCGGATCCACACAGTGGTCAGGAAAGGTTCTCCAGGGTCCTGAGTCAGGAAGGTGCTTAAGCACATTCATTGTGAACGTGTTTTGCCAAATGAGCCAGCAGATTCCAAGCACTGGTTTATCCTTTCAGCAACCTCAGTGAGGTGGACACTGTACCTGTAATTTTACTGGTGATGGTGGTAAACTGAGATAAAATCTATCTACCCAAACAGCACTAAAACAGACTAAGGAACACTGCAGCTTAATGCCATCTACATGGGTAAAACACCAGTGCAATGCAGTTTTAACCACAAGACACACGCTATATTCTAGCCATTGCAATATAGCCTGATCTGGCCAAAGCACCTTAGCCTTGCTCTGCAGCCTATCCACTATTTCAGCTGGAACATCTCCTGCTAATCACACTGAGCAGTAAGGTGTTGTAAATGAGGACAGATGCCTTCTGTCACCAAAGCTGAGGCTACCAAATTAATTTAAGTTATGGCTCACAGTGAGCATCAACCAAGCTGAACTCTCCGGGGAGAAAAGGTCAGTGCTCTGCTGGCTGCTCATGCCACTTAACTCACTGCTTCTGACAAGCAAGTGGAGACAGGCAGAACGAAGGCACCAACATGGAATGCTGCTGTTCCACCTGCAGGACACTGTGTGTGTACCACCCTGCATTGAACAAGGAGCTTGTCGAGATGGAAGCTCTGAAATCACTTCTTGCAAACTGATATGGTTTGAGAGAGCACAGGTCCCGTCAAATAAAATCAGACTCAGTGGAAGCAAAATGATGATGAGGCTGCGTACTGATCTGATCTCAGTTTCTCCATACAATCAAGGCCGGTTCCACCACCACCCATTTTAATTTAAGGAAGTGCTGAAGGAGCAAACTGCTGCTGCCTGTACCCATAGCAACTTCCATATGAGGGCTGTGGTGACTATGATTGGCAAATACAGGAAGATTTTGCACTAAAACTCTGCAGATGTTTAACTCATGGAAATTGCAGCTTAGAACATGTTCTTATTCCTGCAGATTTCTTTGTCACCACGTTCCCCTGATGTGCCCAAAAGAGGGCCAGCAAAGCACAAAAACATCACTCTGAGCTCAGTGCTCTCTTCTGTAAGAGAAGAGAATGGGAAGCTTTAAAACCATGGCACTTAAGCAATGGCAATGATGCCAAACATTTCACCTACCTGGTCACATATCAACAGGGAACTAAAAACCGACCTTTTCCTTTTGAAACTCACCTCCTCTTGAAACTTCTTCAGCTGCTGCTCATATTCCCTAACCAAGTCCTGTTTGGCTGCTTCAGTGTCTTCCAGCTGCTGCCGCAACTTGCCAACCTGAACCAAGAATTACAAAGCAGATGAACTGAGACAGAGCACACTGTCAGCAAACAGAGGGATTAGTCTTCATTTCATAAGTATACACAGTAGTGGAAGTCGCAAAGGAATGTTAAGAGATCCCAGTTTTCTAAGCTGGGGTCAGTCCTTTTGAAACAAATTAAGCTTATGTCCACATCTCTGGTTGGATGGGATGAGAACAGTCTCAGATTTGGCCTCGTGTTTTCAAGCTGTGTCTGCCTTCTGCTGGCTGAGATGAAGCTGACACTTTTGCCTTGTGCCAATGTCATTTTCATGTTCATTATAAGCATCCATTATGATTTCAAACTATCTATTAAGGGAAGAGATGGCAGTGCCATCCTCTTACCCCAGTGGGATGAAGCAGAGATGTCAAATAACACATGGACAAAAAAAGAAGCAGTGCTTTGAAACTCTTGGGAAAGGTTTCCCTTCTCTTGATCCAGATCCTCCCATTCCCTTTCCTTTCTCCCCTGACTCTTTTCCCTTTTCCCATCCACAATCACCTTCCTAACTGCAGGTCCAGAACACAGTGGGCCAATAAACAGGGCTGGCAACCCTGCTTATAGCAGAGGGGTTGGAACTGGATGAGCATCGTAGGCCTTTGCAACCCAGGCCATTCTGTGATTCTATGAAACAGCAAAAAAAACTCAACTGAAATCTGATGAAACAAACAGAAACGCAGATCCACATTCAGCCTTTACGTACCTCTTTATGCTTTTCCTCCAGTGCAGCCCTGGCAGAGGAAAGTTCCTGCTCTCGAACACCCAAACAAGCTTCCAGAGCCTGGGTCTGTCCTTCCCATTCCGCCTTCTTGTGAGCCACCATGATGTCGATCTGCTTCATCAGCTCCTGCAGCTCAGCTTCGCAGGATGTCAGGAACCCACTGCTGGAAGGGACAGAGCTTCAGGTCACAAAGAGGAGCACAAAGATCCCACATGCCCACACTAGTGACACCAGTGACACCAGTGATTGGTGTGGAACATCGCTGGGCAGAGACCTAAACTGTCAATGACTAATGGGGCATGCTTTGGAAACCCCAGTCAGAGCACATGCAGTGTGTTTTGTTTTCTAATGTCACAGCAAGCCCCTATGACCACTGGTCCCTTTATCTTGGTACTACACATTACCTAAATAAACCACAACTTATTCTGCCCTTAATGCTCTTTTATACCCCCTTTCAGTCACCAGAGAAACCTCTCAGCTCCCGAAAACAAAAGCATATCACAAATGCAGACAAACCCCTACGTTGGTTGGATGACAACATGATAATGAAGAATAAAACATCCCCAACCCATTGGGGAAAGCACGCTCCCTGGCGATGCCGCAGCTTCTAATTTGTGCAGTAATTATTGAAGCCAATTCAACCAAGCCCTGTAAAACTTCACAAGTGCTAAGCTAAGGACAGTATGAAGGCTTGCAAGATACAGCCCTGGAGGGCTGTGAACTCCATGATCATCTTCACCCATTTAATTTGACTGTCAAATGGAAGGCTCTGAAAAGGAACGGAAATCAATAGGTGAAGGGATTGAAATTTCCCTGCTCCCCCAGAGCATACATACCCAGCCTTCACAAGCTGACAGATCTTCTATAGGGAAAGAAGTAGCTCTCAGAGCAGCCAAAAGCAGTTAAATTGGATGTTCACCCCGGCCTGTGAGTTACCCAAAAATTAGCAGCTATTATGCACAGCAAGAACGCCTCCTGCTCAGCATCTGCTGATACACAGCTATGTCTAGACTGCATTTATACAACCAGTTAACTGCAAAAGATACAGCACTGAGTCACCTCCTCAAAGACGGCGATGGAAATGGTGTCAGTGCCTTTAGTTTTGTGTTTGTTTGATAAATGAAGCCTTGTTATTCCATCTCCAAGCCCACAAGCCTTCACCTAAGGGTTCCTCAGGGTGTCTGCAGCTCCAGCACAAGCAGGAAGTAATCAGGTGCTCTCAGCATGTCTCATTAACCTCACCGGGCTCTTAAGAAAAGGATTTACTCACTCTTCTACTTAGCACCGCACTGCAAGGCAGGAGGGGGCTTTTTAAAGGGGAAAACAAAGGGATAACGTTCTTAGAGAGGCAAAATACAGACTGCAAAGCGCTGAGGGACCGCTGCAAAGTGCCGAAGCAGCCACGTTGCTGTGCGCTGCATCCATCCGCCTGCAGAAGGTACCGAGGGTCTCATTGACACCAAGGGAGCTTGGCAGAAGAGTGGCAAGGAGCGTTAAGAGGGAAGCCCCGCTGTTGTAAAGGCAGGGCACACAGCGGTGCATACATACATCCATACATACATACCTCCCCTGGCCATTCCTCTGCATGCCTTCCAGCAGAGCCTCCATCACCCAGCGCCGGCGGGGTCAGCAGGGGGGAAACCACGCAAAGCAGCGACCACCGCATCCACGGGCAGCGGGAGGGGAAAGGTGGGAATAATACAGGGGCAGCAGGAAGGGCAGAGACACGAAGTGACGGGGCAGAGAAATGCTTGGTTGTACGGAACAAGAAGGTACCGCACAGTGAGCGGACCGCACCGACGGCACCGACGGCACCGAGCCCACCCGCGGGGCGCTGCCGGCCGGGGAGGGGAAGGAACGGAGGCGGCGGCGGGTGATGACGGTACAGCGGGCGCCGGAACATCGCTGCGGGATGGGGCGGAGCGCTGCCGGCAGAACCGAGCGCGTTGGGGCCGCTCGAGTCCCCGCGGGACGGGGCTGGTACGGAGCTGCCTCGGAGGGTGAGGATGGACAGCGAGGTGCAGCGGGACGGCCGCATCCTGGACCTGATCGATGACGCGTGGAGGGAGGACAAGCTGCCGTACGAGGACGTGGCCATCCCGCTGGTAGGTGGAGCACAGAGCCACATCCAGCCCGGCCTTGAATGCCTGCAGGGATGGGGCATCCACTGCCTCCTTGGGCAACATGTTCAGTGCGTCACCACCCTCTGGGTGAGGATCCTCCCCTTCCCTGTTAGCTCAGGTGTAAGCCGGCCAAAATCACGGCATCTGATAATGCCTGCAAAGAGACATTGCCAAATTGCAGTGACATCATTCAGCCCTTACAGCACAGTGTGGCATCACTCTTGGAAGAAGAGCAGCTCCTTCTCAGCAGAGGAGGCAGGAAGCAGCTGCCCTCCTCCAAAACCAATAATAACCAATGCAGCAACGCGGGGAGCAAATAACACGAGGAAGTCAAATGAAATCGCATTTAAACTCTCCTTCCTCCCCCCTGCATGCTGAGCAGCTTGGTGTTGTATCTCCTGTTGCTACAGCACAGCCACAGCAGAGCTCCACATGCAGCAAGAGGAAGGATTTCTCACCTTGCCATAAGAAAGCGATATGTTACAAAGCCAGCTGTCTTAATAGAGCTACGGTAAATGCAGTATCTGTATTCTGGGCAGCAACAAAGAACCACAATCTAAACAAGCAATGGAATAATTGCACCGTGTTATTATTTACTTATTTTGCATTTTCTCTATATTCTCCTTCACTGCATGTGCAGTCTGAGTACATAGCAAGGCCCCGGGGCCCTGGAAAGCCAATTTACCTTTCAGATGAAGCATCATAATCATATGAAAAGCACATTGTTCCTCCCTGGGCTCAGTAATATTTTAACTGAATCTGGATGTATGATATGTATTGTTCAGATGCCCCCTCCAGTCTCATTTGTGGATTTTTTTGTATTTATTCATAGGAAGTCTTCGTCACCAGCTCCTTTTTAGGCAGCTTGTTATGCACTGAATGCAATGTACCTTTTTTCTTCTTGTCGTTCTCAGAATGAGCTCCCTGAACCAGAGCAAGACAATGGAGGCACAACTGAGTCTGTGAAAGAGCAAGAAATGAAGTGGACGGATTTATCTCTGCAGTATCTCCATGAAAACGTCCCTCCCACAGGAAACTGATGAATCCGGGGGCATTTCACGACAAATTCTCTGTTAACTTATTCTTTACTTGGTGCCAATTCTGTTCTTAAGTGTTTTCTACACATGATAAAAAATGTGTTTTTTCACCATCTGGAGTTGTTCTTATATGTCAAAACTGGGGATGGGATATTTGTGACCGTGGAGGTTTATGTCCCAAGAGGTATAACTGTGCTTTGTGTTAGAGTTCGCTGCCAGTGCTGACCTCTGTGTATTTACACGTTGTTTAAATGGTGCGATTTGTGCTCAAATGATGGTTACTCAAAATCCCTATTGGCTGAGCACGTTGGATGTTCTGTGAGGACATGGGCGCTAAGTAGGAGGATGCTTGGTTTGAGTGGTTGGGGCAGCCCCTGCTTGAGGAGTCAGCAGTGCCTGCTCTGAGCCAGCAGTGAGCTCATCTGAACAAGGAGCTGCATGCAGCCAGCAGGCTGCTCAGGATTAACCCGAGCTTCATATGTACAGTATGGACCTTAGAAACAGCTACGCTGCTGGGAACTGTAATAGTTCAGCTCCTCGCTGTATCTCAGCAGGGGGCAAAACAGAGCTTGAGCTTAATGAGGTATTTCTGATCCTCCCCATGTTCCCTCTCCCTGCAAAGAAAACACTAGAAGCTGCGTGGTGGCTTTGTGTACCCAGCAGCCGTCTCTGTTCTCTCTTCCCTTCCCCTCTCTCACTCCATCACAGGCTCCATCCCCATCACACCAATTTTGCCACAGGATTTTCCAGCTCCAATTTCAGGCTTCCTTTCCCAGCCCTGATGGTTGTCTGTGCATCTGCCCACTTCTTACTGTCCAGCAAGGGGGGAAAAAAAGCCTTTCTCGCTTGAATTGGAGCTGGATTCACAAGGTTCCAGCAGGGCTATAAGAAAACATGGTGGGGATATGTCAGATGTGTGAGTGCTGTCCAAAACAGCAGCTCCTTGGCAGCACGTATTGAGTTGAACTGGGAATGTTGTCAGGACGAAGTGGTGCCCATCCAAATCATGAAGGACCTCACAGGTTAAAAGGGATGCTGGGCTTCCACCTGCTGGAGACAGACAGAGTGTGGGAGAGCCAGATGAACACGGATGGGAGTGTCCCAATGCTACCAATGTGGGTCCTGGGAAGCTGAGTGCTGGCCCTGCCCAGATACCTATCGGCTTTGCACACCTACGTCCTTCACTCCCTTTTGACACTCTTAGCAGAAGACGAACAGGCAGGCAGTAATTTCAACACAGGTAGTCAAAGTGCTGCTTACAGCGTGATACTGAACCGTTCCTGCCTTTGATTAGTCACAGCCCTGGGCAAACAATCTTTAAAACAAGGGATCCTGCTACAAGAGAAGGTGCCCCACCTTTTGAGAAAGAAGAGCTGGTTGTATAACTTCAGCCCCATCTTTATTTCTTGGCTGGGAACTTCCTCCTTTCACCACACCTACATTACTGGCAGAAAAAGAGAGCAAACTGTTGTCAGAGGCAGCGAATACGTGCCAAAGAAACCGCGGGACCCGTAAGATTTTCTACTTCTACAAGTTCCATGTGGGAGCCCATATGCTGAGGCTGTGTGTCACGTTCCTCTGCCTTTTGTATGGGGTGAAAACAGGTAGGAAGTCAATTGCTTTGATTTTTTTGTTCAATATAATGCTTACTCTGCTTTGCAGAAGCATAAACCTATCTGCCCTCTGCGTTATAAGGTTACTGTGTAGGGTTTTTAACTAGCATTGTCTCTCTTAAAGCAAACTGTCTTGGTTTCATGAACTGAAGAAGACATGAAGCCAGAAGTCATTTGTATGATCTCTTATTCACTTTGCAAACATTCCTCTTATATAAGCAGCATCCATCGACACTGAAAAACGTCATCTGAAATCTTGAGAGCAGAATGATTTCTTTTCAGCGGCGCGTTACATGACAGCCACAAAGGATGAATTAGCATTTATGAACGCTAAACTTCACTTGGTATCCTCGTGGCCCCATCAAGAATCAACCTGTTTAATAAGCAACAAATGCGCTGCCTTCTGTTAGCGCACTCATGGGAGTGCGTCGCTTGCTTTGTGAAGCTGCAGCTCTATTCTTTGCAGGGGGAAACAAACAGGGTTTAGAACAATGCAAAGGATTCTCACAAAGGCTGAGATCTCATCAGGTTCCCTGGGGCAGCCTTGGAGGTCTCCTTTTGCTTATTGTGATGAATACACGGTAGGAAACATAGTAATAAGTGGGAGGTACTGAAGGCCATTTTAAGAGGTGGAGGGCAGACCCTTCATGTGGAAAGCATGGAAGTAACTCAGCAATGCTGGTAAGATTTGCTGTGTGGCAGTGCTCAATGATGACCACGTTTGTGCTGATGCATAAGGGTCTCTTGAAACAAATGGCACATCCCAGACAAGGTCATGGTGCTTTGGAAGTCAGGGATGCTGCAGACTGCCATGGGAGCCCATTGGTTGGAGGTCTGCAGAAGCTGCTGGGCAGTGAGCAGCCCTTTGGTGGGCTCTGTGAGCAGTGTGGTCTCTCAAGGCTCACAGGGCAGCCATAGATCTGACAGATGAGGTGATGATGAGGAGGAAACCTTTTGGACCTTTACTTTGCAAGAGGCCAAAATAGAGATGCCGTTCTTTCTGTGCAGAAAGATGAGGACCTTCCTGTCCATAGGATGAACACCCGGGACAAAAGGAAGGGAGAGTCTCCAAACACCATATCCAAGGAATTAATGAGAGAGCCCAGGAGGATGCAAACCTTACGTGGCACTGACTGCAGTGACTGCTGCAGGGTCTGCCCAGCACCATTCTCATGGCTGCAGCACTCCCCCCTGCTCCTGGTCTCCATAAGCCAGCTGTGCTGAAGATGCCTCTCTCAGGTACATCTGAGAGGTTGATCTCATCTCATGCTCAAGGCAGAAGATGTCCAGCTCCAACATAGGAACACCAAAGCAGATTTGCCATCCTGTGCTTATCAGGAGGAGGAATGAATGCAGGATCCCCAGCTGCCCTCATGTGTCAGCTCCTGTGACACACAGCCGTGCAGCAGGGAGAAGCTGGCAGGCTTTCCCCCTCTATCAGCACTCATCTGATCTCGTTAATGAAAAGAGAACAAATTGAACAGACTTGGTGCAGATATAACAGTGCTTTTTAAACGCAGGGATTAGCAAATCCTGAGCAGCTCTTTAATAGCCCTTCTTTGGCAGAAGGTTTGGGTTGCTCTGGTGCCAACCAAGTGCTCCCCAGGGCAAGTCACAGCACGGCGCAGAGATAAGAGACTAATTAAGCAACCAGAGCAGCCTTGCACCATGTCGAAATAATTCAGGTCCAGCATTTCTGCCTGCATTTCTATAGCTTCCGTGGCAGTACAGATGAATAACAATACTGCGTAACGATCTATACGGGAACTAAAACACATCGAGTTATTAAACAAAGAGCAATGTGGGGTGTTTTTTTCTCTTACACTGCAGTAGCACCTGGAGGAGAGTCACTGATAGCTGCTGTGTACCAGCATAAAACCATAGCTCTCCTCTGCTGGTTACTCTGAGATCTCCAGATGGAAGAGAACTCTTAATACTGTTGCCCTATGGAGAGCAAAGGGACCAAGAAAGAGGCACTAAAGGTCAGCAGGGCCCAGAGTGGTGTGCTCCTGGTAGATGGGAGCTTTAGGAGTCAGAGAACCCTCTGCTCAAAGCCACTGACTTCAACTGATGTTCTCTGGCCCTGCCTGAGAGTTCATTCCCCACTGCTCCCATTCCACTCTTCGTATCTCACCATGGGCTTTCCACAGGAAGGACTCTGTGGGTCTCAAACGTTAAAATTTATTTCGGAATTTATAGTAGTAATTTAATACATCCAGTTGGAGTTAACTGCAACATCCTCTTAGCCTATTAACTTTTATTTCTGGAGCTCCTGGGGCTTCTGCAAAGTAATTAGCAGAACTATGGCAACTGAGCGGATTATTTTATGTGCTGGGTGAGCAGCATTTATATTACTTTCATGCTTCTGGTTTCCATAGGAGGAAAAAAGCATGAAAGTTTATTGTGGGAACTGTGAGAAATCCATCATTTAGAAATTAAAATGCACGGAGTGCTGGACACCTGCTAGAGCACTGCTGCCTTATAGCTGCAGGTATCCCAAACCTCTTCCACCTCCAACACAGCCATTTTGAGCAGCAAAAATCCTATAGCAACTGCAGGGGAATAATTAATGCAGCCCAGGGTGCGCATGAGAGAGAGATGCTTTCTCCCACAAGGTTCTTCAATAAAAACAAGGAGATTGTGGGCCAGAGAAAGGCTGCAGAACCTGGGAGGGCCTGGGTAAGCAGCCTGCATGGAGACTGTTATTCCTTTAGCAGAGCCCTGCTGGAGCTTGCATGGGGCTGTGAAGGCTCAGCTGGTGGTCTGCTGGAAAAGCAGAGAACAAAGACAGGCTTTCGAATGGCAGAGATTGTGGTGAAAAGCAGCACTTACTGAACATTCGGGAACTCTCCAGCTGTGTACAAAGCGCGATCCGTGCGGTATCGCATTCAGACAAAGGGTGTCCCATTTCACAGTCTGAAATAGCAGGCTGGATCTGCAAATACAAGCAAAGCCCAGAGCTGTCCCTCACAACAGCAAGATCCCGCACAGCTTGCCAGCTCCAGAATAAATACAGAGAGATCTCTTCACCCTACAGCTTGTCCAGAGCATCTGGGTGTGCTGCCCAACCTACACAGCCATCACCTTCACTTCCATTCTGTAATACCTTCCTCACCCTTCTGGGGTTCCTTGGGAGCCCATGCCACCTCCCAGCTGCTAGTGAAAGGTATACAGGATACAGGGCTCACTGCCTTTGTTCCAACATAGCAAGAGAAACTAAGATACAGAGCAGCTCCACTGACATGATGGCATGGAAAGGAGCAGCTCAGGCAGTTCCCAGCACACGTTCTGTGCCTGGGCAGGGCTGGCAGGTAGAAAAGGCCAAGAGAAATGCTTGGCTGCTAACCTGAATAATGCCACGTTGTGCTCGTTTCAGATCCCAAGGAGACATGTCCTGCTTTCACCGTGCTCAGCTTCGGCAGCGCCTTGATAGGGACCGACCTGGAAGTGAAGCTGATGCTGTACACCAGACAGAATGAAGACTGCGCCGAAGAGCTCAATTCAACAGCCTCCAAGTATCTGGATCTGACCAAGAAAACCACCTTCATTATCCATGGATTCCGGCCCACAGGCTCTGCCCCGGTCTGGATCCCTGACTTGGTGCATCTCCTGCTTTCTGTAGAGGACATGAACATCATCATTGTGGACTGGAACCGGGGGGCAACTACTATCATCTACAGCAATGCTTCCAGAAACAGCAAGAAAGTTGCTGAGATTCTGAAGAAATTTATGGATGAGATGTTGGTAAGTGGAACGTGCACACTGTGATACAGTTATTAATGTAAAGGGCATATAGGAAGTGCTTAAAAACAGCAGCATCCACTATCTGGATGTCCAAAGGCAGCTTAAAGTGACACTGGGTCTCTGCATCTTTCTGTGTGCTAATGCCTTGCATGGAACCTATGAATACTGCCCAACCTGTAATCAGTGCACAAGGAAAATACAACCTTTCTGAGCTGCTGCATTCACAGCTCTTGGATATAGGCCTCAAATGTGTGTGCTGGATGTACCACGGGACTATTAAAAGGGAAAATCATGAGATCATAGAGCATCCCCAGTTGGATGTAACCCATAAGGATCACTGAGTCCAACTCTTATATTTATATGGAGTGGAACGTACCCATGGAAAACAGAGGAAAAGCAGAGAGATGCATTTACATTCCTCCTCCTGACTTTTTTAATGCCCTTTTAGCATGTCTAACCCCTGTGGTTATATATTCAAATCCCAGATTCACGGTGCGTCGCTCGACTCCATTCACATGATAGGAGTCAGCCTGGGAGCACACATCTCCGGCCTGGTGGGACAGATGTTTGGTGGTCAGCTGGGAAGGATCACAGGTAACCTTCCTGCTGGCAGCCCTTTTGCTTCCAGGATTGCTGCTCATTGTCAGCTGTTCATTGCTTTTGTGTTGTAGGCCTCGACCCAGCGGGCCCCCTGTACAGAGGAAAGCCGCCCAGTGAGAGGTTGGACCCTAGTGATGCACAGTTTGTTGATGTCATCCATTCAGATACTGATGGTATGTGGTGACATCTGCTCTTTAGCACTGAAAGGAAACGTGCTGGGAGCGCAGGTTCAGGTTGGATGTTGGGCTCAGGATGGTGCCAGTTGGATATTAGGAAAATAACATTCCCTGCACAAGGAGGCCTCCTAGAGCTAAATAACCAGTATATTCTCAAGTTGGTTTCTCATTTCCTTCCTTGCCGTTCTACTATTCAGTGTTCCCTCCCTGTCTATCTTCCCTTCCCAGGGCTGGGCTATGCAGACGCCCTCGGCCACATTGACTTCTACCCCAATGGTGGCACTGACCAACCAGGCTGCCCGCCGACAGTATTTGCTGGTAATTCATTTTGGATCTACACACACATACACACAGTGACAAAATGTTTCCAATCAGAGAACAGGAGAAGGCCAATGAAACATCACCACAGCTAGAAAATAGATGGGAAGGCCATAAGAGCAATCCCTTGCTGACACACTGATGTAATGGGTTCAGATGGTGGGCACTGGTGTCCAGGTCAGGGCTGGCACAAGCATCCATGGCATGGATCTTCCATATATAAAATCATTGAGTAAATGCATGTCTTCATTTTGTGGCTATGTTTAGAAAACACAGGAAGGGTTTTATCTACCACAGGGAATAGCAATGGTAAGAAGCTGCTCAGAAAGCAGGTTTGAGATGAAGGCAACGTGGTGTGTTGGATGGATGCAGCCATAGACGGTGCTGTTTTCCTGCATTGCTAATGAAATATTTCCTCTCTGTGTACGGTTAAGGATTGAAGTACTTTAAATGTGACCACCAGAGGTCTGTTTTCCTCTTCATGGCATCCCTGAAAAAGAGCTGCAATATCACAGCATACCCATGTGAGTCATACAGGAGCTACAGGAGGGGGAAATGCACCAGCTGCGAAACCTTCCAGCCCATGCCATGCCCCATCCTAGGTAAGGATCAGGGGAGCACAAAGGGATTCCCCCGTGGGTTGGAAGGGACTTTAAAGACCATTTGGTTCCAACCCCAGCTCAGGCTGCCCTGAGCCCCATCCAACCTGGCCATGAGAACCCCCAGGGATGGGGGCACCCACAGCTTCTCTTTGCAGCTGAACAGAGACACACTATTTCTTAAATATCCACATTGTTATTCCCAGCAATTTAATTGCTGATTGACCAGCTCGGTGACCCTGTTTCATTTTCCACCTGTTGTCTACAGGTTATTACGCCCACGAGTGGAAAAGCCATTTAACACAGCAGAGCCACCCAGTGACAAACATGTATTTTGATACTGCGGATGAAGAGCCATTTTGCCGTGAGTGACAGAGATTTCTGACACCATTTCTCTTTGTGCATCACCTCCTTCAGCACAGACAGTCGGCACTGACACAGAGACAGGGAGAGGAGAAAGAAAAAGCCTCTGGGTGTAACGATGTAACCCTATGGAGTGTGCTTCCTCTGGGGCTTCCCCACACACATCCACCCCACACCTCACTCATGACATGCTGGGATGAGCAGCAGGGCAGGCTGTGACCATGCTCTCTCTTGCTCACAGTATATCACTACTTTGTGGACATGGTGACGTGGAACAGAGGCACCAGGAGGGGCACGCTCAGCGTGGTGTTAGCTGATGGCACTGGGAAGAAGGCAGAATCCAAAGTTAACCCGTAAGTCTCACCCACCTGATGATGTACCAGTATTAGCAAAGCACTCAGCACAACTGGAGCTGGGAAGGGAACAAGACCTCCTCCTCCTATTTTTGCTGCTCCTTGATACTATACACACATTAGATGAGCTTTGCAGTCCCCTGGTGCACACTGGTGCAGCCCAGCTCTTTGCTCTGGGTGCTTCCCAGCTCCCTGAGCACTGCTGTGAACAGCAGGGCTGCTCTGAGCCTCCAGGAGAGCAGGGCAAATCCCAGCTCCCCACTTGCTTGCACCCAGCACAGCAAGGACAAACCCAGGCCTGACTATGGAACACCCAGATCAATTCATTCTGCTTGGAGAGGCAAAATAAAAACCGACCAGTGTTCATCTCGACCAGCAGTTTCCCATTGATATGAACACGCTTCAGCCCAACGTCCTGCCCAACCAGTTTCCCCACCTCTCTCTCACCACATGTTCACCCAGCCCTATATGCCCACGTTGGAACAACCCACGTAGCTCCGGCTTGCACAACCCATGGCAGCCCACACACGGCCTATTTACTGCAGGCAGGTGAGGACACATCCTGCCCACCACACCTCCCACAGCCCCCAGACAAGGAACCTCAATGCCACAGTGCACAGCACTGATGTGAGCAGCTCTGTGCTGCTCAGAGTGGTCCAACAGGTTCACGTTGCACATCTGAACATGCAGCCACTTCCTTAGAACCAGAAACTGATCACAAATGCGGCCCCTAATATTGAACTGACTGTATTAAAAACCACGCTGCTCCCCCAGGGACTCCCTGACCCTTGTGTGCTTTACCTCTAGTGAAGCTGCAGCCTTCCAGCAGTACAAGCACATCAGTTTGCTCATTGGATTCAACCAGGATTTGGAGAACGTGAAGAGAATTTCCCTGACCTTTTCCACTGGGTCTGTCGTCGGCCCTAAATTCAAGCTCAGGATTCTTCAGATGAGGTTCAGGTCACTCACAAACCCTGCAAGGTAAGTACTGAACTAACTGTCCATGCAACAAAGTGGGCAGAAACAGAGGAGAATCTCCCACATCCCAAACCTGGCAAGTCTGCCAAGGAGAATTACATTATGTTTGATCATTGTATGCACAGCTTAGGAGCAAACCCACACACCTGCCTGACCACAGGGCTTATCTTATTGTGCTGAAAGCATCATTTGGGGCCTGGTTTTAACCTCTGATCAGCATCATGTGGATGCACAGAGGCTGTTCCCGTTTGGAATCCTTGTGACCTTTGGAATCCTGCTTTGTCTCAGGCCATCGCTGTGCCGGTACGACCTGGTGCTGACGGAGAACGCGGAGCAAAGCTTCAGGCCCATCCCGTGTACCGAGCGGCGGGGAGCAGCACCAGAACCAACACCAGCAATAACAGCAGCACCAGAACCAGCACCAGAACCAGCACCAGCAATAACAGCAGCACCAGAACCAGCACCAGAACCAGCACCAGCAATAACAGCAGTAACAGAACCAGAACCAGAACCAGCACCAGCAGCAGAACCAGAACCAGCACCAGCAGTAGTAACAGTAACAGCGTCGGGCGGCTGAACAGCTGCTGCAGTTCCCTCTGTCGCCACACGGCGGCGCTGCGCTCAATACAGCCGTACACCCCGTAGCCGAGCGCTGTCGGACACTCCCCCATAGGGGCCGCATTGAGCGTGCGCGCAGCTCCGGGTCGGGGCCGGTGTCGCGATGTGGCGGCGGCCGGCAGCGCTGCTGCTGGTGTTCGCGGGATCCACGTTATCGCTGTGGCTGCTGTCGGCGTGGCTGGGAGCGGGGCAGACCCGCAGGTGGGTGCGGGCAGGCGGGTGGGAGCGGGGCGGTGCGGCCGGAGCTGCGACTCGCGTCCCGCTGTTGGTGTCCTTAGGCCGCTGCGCTTCCCGTCGGACCTGGAGGAGCTGCGGGAGCTGAGCGAGGCGCTGCGGGACTACGAGCGGCGGCACCGCGGGGCGGCTGTAGCGCTGTTCTGTGCCGCCTACCTCTACAAGCAGAGCTTCGCCATCCCCGGCTCCAGCCTGCTGGTAACGGGGCCGTGGGGCCGCGGTGCGGGGCCGTGCTCCGTGCCCGGTTGTCAGCACGGTGTTTCGCCCGCAGAACGTCCTGGCCGGAGCGCTGTTCGGGCCGTGGGTCGGGCTGCTGCTCTGCTCGGCGCTGACGTCGCTGGGAGCCACCTGCTGCTACCTGCTGTCCAGAGCCTTTGGGAAGCGCTTGGTGGTGCGGTACTTCCCTGATAAAGTGGCTTTGCTGCAAAGGAAGGTAACGGCCGCCGTTCTGCACCGGCTGGTTGATGCTCGGGTCTCGTTGTGTCCCATCGCTGGGCTCTAGGAGCGCACATACGGCTCCTAAAGCAGTTCTGGACCGGCTGTGCTGGGGGCTGTCGGACGGGATGCTCAGGGCTGGGCTGGGTGAGCTATGGGCAGCCTGAGCTATTGGGGAGCAGCCAGCCCACAACAGGGGATGGGACAGGGTGAGCCCCCACCGAGCCATTCTGGGGCTATTCCACTCATCCTACTGTCTAAGCAATAACAAGGAGCGTTTCTCTTGCCAGGTCGAGGAGAACAGGAGCTGCCTGTTTTTCTTCCTGCTGTTCCTGAGGCTGTTCCCCATGACACCAAATTGGTTTCTGAATCTCTCGGCTCCCATCCTCAACATCCCCATGGCTCAGTTCTTCTTCTCCGTTCTCATCGGTGAGGCCTAGGGGTGCTGGCAGAGGGGATGATGTGGTGGCACTGCCTCCTCAGCACCCAGCCCTGGGCTAGGGAAGGCAGAGCAGCAGGGCTCAGCTGGGACTGCCCCAATTAGATGCTCACATTCATGCTGCTCCTCTTGTAAATGTGGGTGCAGCAAAGTCTTGTGTTACACCCTTCTCTTTCTGTCACAAACACAGACACGTATCTGCCCCTGGGCAAGGATGCATTAGGGCTAGTTTGGCATTCTTGCATGGAGGCAGAGGGGATGTTAACAGGCTTTTTGCTCTGATTCTTCCAGGTCTTACCCCCTATAACTTCATCTGTGTACAGACAGGAGCCATTCTGTCACAAATCAACTCTCTGGATGCCATTTTCTCTTGGGACACGCTGCTCAAACTGCTTCTGATGGCCATGGCAGCATTGATACCAGGGACTCTGATCAAGAAATACAGCAAGAAGCACTTAAAGCTGGATGAAGATGAGCACGCTCCATTACTCAATGGCAAAAAGAACATGTGATGGCTCAGATGGCCCAGGTGCTGTGGGTCTCTGTTCCTATGGGTTATGTTCTGCATGCTCTGTGTCCTTGTGGACCATGGATAATTGCAGCTTTTACTCTTCTCCTCATCTAAGAGGAGGTGTAACGTTCTCCTTTTTAATTCATGTTTTATCATGCATGGATCTGCACTGGAAAAATATAATAGAAGGAAACTTGGTGAACACTGGAGGTAAATCGCCTGCGTCCTTTAAGTCAACCAGCATCTCTGCTGTGCTGGCAGGTGTTGCCTGCCTATTGCAAAGGCATCAGCACCTGGCAGAGAACAAGTGGGTGCTTAAAGTCTGCCTGTGTGCCATCACATCTGGTACTCAGAGCTCTGGTTAGGAGATAGGCAACTTCTCGTTAATTACTGAAAGACTTTGTCCCAAAGCATAACGCAAACCATTCCCAGATACCAGACCAGCCTGATAAGCGTTGAAGTACACTGGCTTTTTATTCCATGCATTGTTTGCTTTGATAGTCATTCTTGTTTCCATCACTGTACACTGTTCAATACAAAAAAAAAAAAAAAAAAGAAATCAAGTTTGTATCAGGAATCTGCAGAGCAGGGAGGAGAGAGATGAACACTACTGGACAGGGCCAGGATGAAATGGTTACTTAACACGACAGTGGGGAAGGCAACATTCAGCACTGGGAGAAGATCTAGGCTAGTGTTCAGGAGCTGTCAGCAGCCACGAGAACTGGCTCAGGGAAGGCAGGATGCTGGAAAGGGAACACGGTTTACTTCTGTCCTGCAAACACGGTGTTTACTGCAAGGAAGTGCACAGAACCGCAGCGATGGAGATGACGTCCACGAGCAGATCTGGGCCACGCAGAGCAACGCTCAGCCCCTGCACTGCCCAGCATGCGGAGCGTGTGCAGGCAGAGGGCTGGGATTACACCTCCATGGGTACAGGGCTGTGTGTTCACACGAGGAAGGGGCAGCCCTAGTGGCAGTCCCGGAGGGACACTGCATAGTAGGCAGCAGCTACAAGGAGCGGAGAAGCTGGATGTAACGGTGTGATGAGCTGGGCATGCAAAGAAACCAGGCCCAAGTGTGGCTGCAGTGTTTGCAGCAGCCAGTCAGAAGGGTTCAGCTCTGCTCCTCCAGCTGCAAAACGAGCCAGCGTGTCCCAGGGCGAGACAGGGAGCAAATGCTGCTCCCCCAGGACAGCTGGGCAGGAAGGTCCCCACATCCCACACACCAAAGCATCCGCATCTCTGCAGGCCCAGAGGAGTTTGAGCACACTGTGAAGCTCTGAGCAGAGGCCACGGCTACCAAAAGCCCCGCAGGATCTTTTTGGTAGGGATAGAGTTTAGCACAGACTGAAGTTCCTGCACAGAGATTGAGATAGGCCTGAGCTGGAGGCAGCTCTGCCGTGGGCCTATTGCTGCAGGACTGCCTGGGGATACGACAGTAGATGTGATGGGTAGTTCTCAACCTCTCTTTATGGAGTAGTTTGATTTTTTCTCTGTGTGCATATGCTACGTGCACAATTCTGCACCACTCTGTTCTCATGCCCTGGACTCCAACTTGCTGGGTAACTATCTGTACCATCTCATCTGCACCAAAACCTCACCACAACAGCAAAGCCTCGCCACCACCTCATGCCTCCAGCCATGGGAGAGGCCTTTGGGTGGAACAAGTGATGGAAGAGAGAGTAAACAAGAAACAAACCAGACAAGAGCTTCGCTCCCCTCCATGCTCTCAGTGCAAAGCTGAGCGTTGCTGCTGCAGGCAGGGTGAGCTGATCTCCTCTCCACAGCCTGACAGTCCTGCAGCAGTGACCCACCGGGTGCCAGCAGTAACTGCCCACCTCTCTGCCTGCCCTTCTGAACGCTATTTGCCAGGTGATCTGTAAAGTTACTCCCTTTGTGACCAACACCACCAGACACTCACTCCCTGGTCACTGTTCCCCACCAGCTCGCAGGCTGCCAACTCTATCAGCAACACAAACAACTGCAGCATCCCCACAAGGAATATCCCAGGGCTCACAGGCTGGCTGCAGCCAACCCAACCTGACCAGCCATGCCAGGTTCCCTGCCATAGGGTGACAGCACCCATGGGAGGCAGCAGCTACTGACAGCCACTGAGACCAGCTCTGCTCCCACCCACCCCCAAGCGATCAGGGAGAAGGTAACGTCACACAAACAGATTACAATTGTGCTAGCAGTGAAGCCAACCTTCTGATCTACAGAAATGATAATAAATAACAAAATAACATCATAACTTAAGATCTGTGTGTAGTCCAGCTACAGAATTTAACAATATGGGATAATTTAACTCATACAATACTGCTCTCTGTATAAGACATTTTCCTTCATTTTGCCACAAGGCTATAAATTAGCACAGATAAATTCAAAGCAATATTTTAACATAAAATGTAAACAAACAAAGCAACAGAAGTACCTGTCCATGGTCCATTCCTGCCGTTCATCTCAGGCTGGTGATGCCAGGCTGCAGGGCAGCACGGGCTGTGTCAGCCAGCACGCTACGAAGGGCAGAGTGAAAGCTCTTAGAGGGGAAGATCAGCTAAAGGGAAGGGAGGGGAGGGCGTGCTCTATTTTGTTCTCTTTAAATATCAATTTAGAAGAGTAGTGTTTGAAGGGAAGGCACTATGAGTTCTATCAGAGAACAAACTTTTCTCATCTGCCAATGCCTCGGCCTGTCCACATACTGGTATTATCCTCACTTTCACCTGTAGAGTTGCAGCTCAAAGAAGAAACAGGGGCCTCAGTGTACCTCAAGGCTCCCTGCACAACCTGTTTTGCACCAAGCCTGACATGAAGGGCAGGCGGCTGTGAATGCTTCCAAGAACATACAGTAAGGAGACAGAGCAGGGCTGATGCTCAGATCTAGGCCAGTGATTCCCAGTCTTTCCCCCCCCAACACACAGCTCTCTGCTGGTTACTGATGCTGCTGTAGGTGAGAGGCTGCTTCTCCAAGTCCAGTACAGGCATCTCCAAGTTTCTTCCCCAGAAGAGTGCTCGGGCTCTGCAGAACGTTCTCTCCAAGTTCTTGCTTTTCCAACACTGATTTGATTGATTTCTTTAGCTGACTGAAACAGACAGGAGGTAAGAGGAGGAAGTAAACTGGGAAATGGCACACCGCATCTGAAGGAGGATTCCCTGCTCAACTGGAGGTCAACACTGCCAGAGCGAAGCAAGGACGATGTTAAGAAGTGCTCTTACACCAATTCTTGAGAGGACGAGGTTAGAACACATTTGCAGGATCTCACAACCGTACACGTTGATTAAAAAACAAAACAGAAAAAAAGAAACTAGAAACCCTTCAAATAAAACCCATTATTACATTCCTGGGGATGCATTGACTCAGAAGACCCTGGATGTTAGCACCTCGGTACCAGTTTTCTCCAGGAACACGTCCACCTTCTGATTAAAAAATGACCCAGCTGGTTATACTGAATTCGCTTTGTTCACAGGTTACCTTGACAGCAAGGTCCTTTTTTTTTTTTTTTTTTTAATACCCCCACACTTCCTCATGTGATAAGACGGAGTGGTTTCATTTTTCTTCATCTGTTCTCCAATCTTCAGGGCCGTGAGGCCTGGTCCCCTGTGAAAGCAGCAAGAGAATCCCCCGCTCTGTCCATAAAGCTGTCCAGGCAGGACTCCCACGATGTTTCTCTGTAATGTGCTTGCTTTCTGAATTATTATTATTATTTTTTTTTTTGCAACAAGTCTGTGTGTCTATAAATACAATCCACTCTTTACAGTAAAAAGTGTTAAAATGTCAAAAAAATAAATATCCATGTTACAGTAACTAGATTATTCAATAAAATACATCCCTGCCATTCTTGATTGAAATGCTCCAAGAGAATTAATTTCATTTGGACATTTTTTTTTTCCAGAGATTCGGGTTATTGCAAATCACTCCTGGGGTGGGAAGGAGAAACATCTTCTCTTCCTGTAAAGTGTGATGAAGGGGAATGAAGTGGAATCTCAGGGAAATCAAAATGCCAGTATCGGAAAGCTTTGGGGGAGGATCTGTATTACCAAGTAGCAGAGCTGCAGGGTTTATTGGTCCTGACTGTGGCATCAGAACACTCCCCTTCGGAAGAGTCACAGTCTGATTCTCCAAACTGTGCTGGGTTCTGCAAAGCAAAAGGAAAGGGAAATATTTAAGCAACAATCCCACATCAACCACACCATCCCAGTCTGTAACAGGAGACGGGTAAAGGTCACCGCCAGCAGAGAAGGACGAGACGGCAACACATGGGAGATGTCAACAGCACGTAAGCACACTACCAAAGGTCACTTCTCTACCCCTCGGGGAGGAGACACAGAAAAATATCTGCTCAGAGCATCATCATCACACAAAGACAGGGGGATGAGAAAACGGCACAGAGTGTTCTGCCCTCCCTCTCCTGAATGCTACAAAGACAGCACAAGAAAGAAAACTGTTCTAGCTTCATCACTGGTCTGCCAATGGCTAAGTCTGAGGCAGACAGCTTATATCCCTTCCACTTCATTATCTGTTTTATTGCTATTTTTTTTTATCCCACTTAAAGCAAATGCAAATCCAATGACCTTCCAAAATACTGCACTCATCCCAGCTGGTAGATTATGTTCAGCTTCTTCTGTGCTGCTTTCACCTCATCTATTTATCTGAACAAGTGCAAGAAAGACCAGCTATTCAAATCACCTCCTCGGTGCAGTACATCTACAGCACTTTCTAGGCAGTCACCCCAGTCCTTGGATTCCTCTTCTTTTCTTCTAATTACCCAATGAATTGAAGAGAGGATTGGGAAACTCACAACTCACCTCACAGCTGTGTTCATCTGCACAGAGTTTCCCCAGAGACATCTGAGTCTTGACTCTCCGCACAGCACACTCTTTGTCTGAAAGCCCGTCGGACTGGGTGGAGATTTCAATGGGGATCTCTGGAGTCTGGGACAACATGTCCTCCAGCTTCTCAGCCAGCTCATCTTCCAGCTTGGCAGCCAGCTCATCCGGGCTGTTGGAGTGATCGCTGGTGTTCCCCTCCTCTCCATCTGACACAGAGAAGTTCTCCGAACTGAAGGTCGAGTAGGACTGGCAGCTACTAATGCAGCGGTGAGGTCTGCAAACCAAAGGAGTAGTTCAGCTTCTATCACAGTGTTTCTTATTGCAGAAGAAAAGCAGCCTCTTTCCATCATATGTACACATCAGCTGAGTCATAACTGATCTGCAAGGCTGGCAGCAAGAGCTCTGCAGCATTGAGCTGCCTTTCCTATTTTGGAGCTATGGAATTCTACCACCTTTCGAACGAGTTAGTTAAAGATTTGCATCTTTAAATTCATAGAATCATAAATTCATCTGTTCTTTGGTCTCATCTCTTACACATCCATACTAGCTGATCTACTCTGCAGCATATTCATCCATGACAGCCCTTTTCCCCAAAGAAAGGCTATGTTATAGGGCTCAAGCTAAATGAATTTGTAATATCTGCACCACCTGGTGGCAGCCCCAACAGCCAGCCTAGGATTTAAGTATATGCACATTGCTTGAATGTGGAAATCACCTCATGTCAGCGCTTAACAGCAACGGTACAAAGCACCAGTTGAGAGAACATACCAGGAGACTCACAATAGGTCACCACATTGAATTCAGGAAAGGCAATTTTTTCCCCAGGACAGTAAATCACAGAAGAAGCAACAACCTCACGCACAAGAAGAGAAAACTCATCTAGCCCAGCATTCTATCTCCAACTCTCAGCAAGAAGAAATAATGAGGAAGAAGTACAAGAGCAGGGTATGCAGACAGAGCCAGCTTTCTCCTGGCGTATCTTCCCAGTCTAAGCTCAGGCTGTTGAGCTGAAGATCAAGCCTGGATGACTGTGCTTATTAACAGCCATGGATGGACAGACACTGATGGACAGACCCTCTGTAAATTGAACACTTACAACTTGTTTATTGTTTTGATTTCCACAGCACTCCTTGACAATGAACTGCACACCTGAAATGTTTTGGGTGGAAAAAGCACTCTATATTCATTTTCAACCCATTCTTCGCTTCACTAGGTGTCCCTAACTTGAATGTGAGGAATCTTGCCTTGTTTACTTTCTCCACTTCACTTTCAATCCCATGTACCTCCATTACAGCCTCTCCTCCTGCTAGACAAAGACTTCTCGTGGATTTAATTTCTTCTATGGAAACCAGTTCTAACTATTCTTGTCACACTTCTCTGAACCTTCTCAAACTCAATCACAGTCTTTTAGCCAGGGTAATGAAGGTGGCATTTAGGATTCAAGCTGCAGGTGTGCTATGAATGAATGCAATGGCTTTTATCTTCTCTGCTCTGCTCCTAACAGCCCTTAGCTTACCTGCCCTCTGGATCACTTCTGCACTTCAAGCAGTGGTTTTCATAAAGTTACTGCAACAATTTACAATTTCAAAGAGCACAGGCCTTTAAGATCTACTATTACAAATGCTTAAGAAAGAAATACCCTTCAAGTCTCTTCTTTTACAGGCAATACCAACAGACCTGACCAGCTGTGTTCTCACTTAGCTCTTATATCCTACTTGAATGCAAACATGAAGGTTCTGGAGCCAGCCCCGCTGCAGAAACAGTTAATGCAGCTTTTGAAGGAGCCCACAGAGGGTCCTAACAACCAGTCAGTCTGATTGTGGTGAAACAGATTATTTTGACAGGCTGAATCGTGCTAACTCTTGCTAAACAGGCGTGACCAAGTTGTGCTCTGAACAGCCCGGGAACAGGAGAGCCATGCTGGAGATAACAGAAAAGGCTGAAAGCAGTGAGTCAATATGAAGGATCACTGAGGGCAGATGGGACGCACTGAATGTGATTCTGTTCTCTTGCCAGCACAGCTGGTGTGCAGTTGCTATCACAGATCTGCTGAAATTCACCCTATCAAAGAGAGATTAGAGTGAATTCACCTTTTACCTTTGTCTACGAGGAAACTCCACTTCACTGTCTACTTCGCCCTCTTCTTCTTCTGAGGAGTCATCGCCATTCTGGCAGAAAACAAAGGACAAGGATGATAGCACAAAGAACAAGCACACAACTTCAGGGCTGCTCCTTGGGCCTCTGGGACAAAGTCACTGTGTTAGCAGGCTGCAACCGACTGGACAAAAATAGAACCGACTTGGACTTGGTCTTACTTGGGCACTATTTCAGGCAGTCCTAACGCTACCATTTCTGAATTTGGAGAGATGGACATAGAAATAAACTGGAAATACCTCAGGCAGTGAGAACATAACATCTTGGATCTCACCCACTCCCCCAAACTAAGCAAACCAAGTAATGCATAGAAACCAACATAAATTATTGAGCTGATCTGTCACTCTTTAGCTTTACCACTCCAATCTCTTCCACATGGGCCTACCCAGAGCAGCACTGGTGATGACATCCCTTTGCTGGTGGGTCTCACTAACTGGAAAACTTGAGTTTTGTTCCGTTTTCTGCTTCAGAGAGCACATAGACTTTTGTTTTCATTTTCCCATCTAAATACACTCCCTGCATTCTTGGTTCTTCACAGCCTCCTCTCCTTCACAAGTCCCAGTTCAGACTCTATCAATCTTGTAACACAAGCTCATCCTCTTTTCATTCTGGGCTCCAAACCATACTCTTAGTTCTGGTATCCTCTTTTCCTTCACTCTTCCTCCTGGACTCAGTTTCCCTTCCTTTTGAACTCAGACCAGTTCCTACCTCTCTTATCACTCAAATAGAAGAGAAGGAATAAAGAACTGTTTCTGTACAACTGTGCCATAATACCTTTCTGACTCTGGCAGTCCCAGGTCAGTGTGCTTATATATTCCAAGCAAATCTTCTAACCTAGAGCCACAGCTTTCAGTCAAGGAGGATGGTGTCCCACAGCTGCTGCAAAGGGCCATCTCCCAAGACCGTGGCCAAGGCTGTATTTCTGTTTTTTTTTCTAAATCACCGTGCCGTCCTTACCTTCTGAATGGGTCTTGCTTTACAAGGTAGTACTGAGGACGCCATGTGCTGTGGTGTGCCTAGAGCAGATGCTGACGTGCAGTTGCTGAAGTCCTCATCCTCCACCTTCTCAATG
Organism: Coturnix japonica; assembly: GCF_054131305.1. NCBI lineage: Eukaryota > Metazoa > Chordata > Aves > Galliformes > Phasianidae > Coturnix > Coturnix japonica. The sequence goes on along the minus strand of NC_140674.1, from coordinate 4,151,911 downwards.
TACTGCGCGTTTTCATATAGGGAAACAGCCATTGGTGACTGAGAACGGCTCACTCCTGTTTCAACAGATGACATCTGTACCTGACCACTGTCCTCTTCCTGGCACTGGAGACAGGAGTTGTACTGATCTGTTTTGCAACACTCCCAGTGATCATCTTTGCTCTCTTGGCTCTCTAGATTCCTCCGGCAATCTGCTTCCATGGCAGTGGAGATGAGGTCGGGGCTGGAACCAGACATCCGCCTTTGTGCATGGTTACTGAGCGGGCTCCGCAGTGCTGCTGCAGGGCCAAAGTACCGTAAGTTGTTTGCACAGTTGGCAATATCCTGTCCGTGGGCATGAAGCCGTGAGTGATGGCCATGGCCATGCTGCTGTGGTAGACCGGGGTGATGAGAATGATTATGAGGTGGAGGTGGGGGTGCATCATCTTGCACAGGCTGGTTTTTCAAGATCCCTGCAAAATCGTTGTAGCTGCCTTTGCTGTTCCCCCGGCGGTGACGTGGCTTACTGCGGTAGCGACTTTTGCCACTCAGCGTTGACATTTTGGGACTTCCTGAGACTGGTGAGCCATTGGATGCTGCTTCTGCACTGGGTATGCCCTCCGACTTCAGCAGATCTGGTCTGAGAGACAGTCAGCAAAAGCTTAACGTCAGACCACAAACTAAGAAACAACATCATCAGCTTGAAGACGTAGCAGCCATAAGCATACTCTGCTTTCTGTAGTCTACATGCCTCCCTCCTTCCAGCAGTCTGAGACTTCTGTGTTTAGGCTCCTTTGATTCCCCCCATTCAATGCCTTTTCCATTCAGCCCATCTTGCTGTTCTTCCCAATATCAACTACATACTACTCTTCTTCTTCCATTCACTTCAATGACCTGCTCCCCAAACTGCTCTTTTTCAAGCCTCAGTGTAGGGCACATCTTTCACTATGTGCATATGCAATGCTGAGCACAATAGAACCCCTAATATGCTGACAGTATCGGCCAGCCCATGTTAGAGGCACATTTTAATATTAATTTGGAAGTCATTATTCACCATTAATCAGGACTCTCTAACTCTTAGAAACCCCAGAAAAGGAAAACAAACAACTTTCCAAAGAATCTCATTTGCTGAAAGTCATGCAGAGAGGAAATAGCTGAAAGGACAGCCTGAATTCCCAAATCCCTCTTTCATTTCTCAACAATGAATCCAACCTCCTCAAGGGCAGGCTCATTTCCACAATCCCTCATCCTGCTTACAGTCATTCAAGTCAGAGATTATCTAAATATTCTTTAATTGGACTCCAGAACTCAAGACACAAATGAGATATACCTCCTATGAAAACATCATAGCCTGTGGAAAAGGTCATATGGACCAAACAGCTCCTTAGAGCTGCGTAGGTAGAGGTGAAGGCAGGATTCATCCCTTTGACCTGAAGGTAATTAAACAGCTGTGGTTCTGACCATCAGACCAGGCCCAAGAGTGAACACTCCTTTGGTCTGTTCTGTGTGGTCAAACTCAAAGGAAGGAAGCAGTTTGCTCATCTCAGTGGGGATCTGCAGTTGTTTCCTGGCACAGAATGAGGCTGTTACTTCTTACCGCTTAGTCTGGCTGCCTGGTTTATGGGACACCCCTTTCCTCTTCATCAGCTTCTCCACTGTATTGGGGTGGATTATTGGTCTGACTGGGTGGCGTTTGTAAGTCCCAGGATATTTCTTTTCCACTGCTTGCTCCCTCCTGAAACATTTAGCAAGAATAAAGCAGATTAGTTCTCCTTCTATCCAATTGCAGCTTCTGCTAGACAGAAACACAGCTGTACAGTGAGCACACTGTGTGCCTGTTTCTCAGCTATGGCTGCGTGCAACACAACATGCTGTTCTGGGAAAGGACAGAGTCATCTTCTGAATTCTCTCTGCAGAGATCAGGCAGTTGGAACACAGCCCTGGTCTACAGTCCAGAACAGCAACACTTTTCCCTTTACAAAGGGGCCAAAGGATGCCAACATCAAATGGGAAAGGTGCCTTAAAGCCAGTAAACATGGTATAAAGATACAATGCATTAAATGGTCTGCAATGCTCTATTCTTAAGGAGCCCATCTATGCATGCCAGCCCTCTCTCTTTAGTTCTGGAATAATGTCAGGGAATATTAAATCTTTAAGTACTCCTATGTAGCTTAGATTGGCTTATTGTCCACTGTGCAAACTGCCATGTGCGTGGCATGCCATTCTGCCCATAGATACATACTTTATGAGCTCCTTCTCACGGACCTCCAGCTGCAGCATAATAGCGCTGAGCTCCATGTATAAGTTGTTGGCTCGCTCCAGCTTCCGCTCGTAGTGCTCACGGATATCCAACGCGTGCCTGAAAATCAGAAGACAAAAATCATGATTCCAGAGCCTGATGTCTGCAGATAAGACAGGAGAATAAGGAAACAAGGCTGAAGAAAAGGTCTTCTATGAGCCAGCAGTATTGCACTGCTCGTAAGCCCCATATAGAGCTAACAGCAAACAGAAACTATGAGCTTGAAACCAAGAATAAATTAGAAATTCAGAAAGTGTTTAACAGTCCCAAACGAGTGGCAGCACCTTCTCATGAGGGAAGCTGCAAATGCCTCACGTGCATCCATAAGCCCTTCAGCCAAGCCTTAATTATCCTGTTTGCACAGAAGTCATCAGCCTGCATTTCATAAAAAGCAATATGCCCTTATAGCTATGGTACAATTGCATAATGCACCTCAAACCACAGCTGGAAAACATGGCCTCTGAGAACCTCCAAGGGCTAAGGAACATTGATGGACAACTACAGCAAACTGGTTGAACAAGGCTTCCTTTGATTTTTCCAGCTTGACATACTTGGCATTCTACATTTCTCTGTCATAACTATATTTGCAAACCTGTATCATAGAAGGTAACAATTTGCTTTCTTAAATAAACATTCTGCTTTGCTTTTTAAGTTGATCTAGCTTTCACAATCAATTTCAGTGGGATGATAAATAGGATTGTATTCACTTCTCGGGAAACAAATGACCCAAAGAAAGCGTCAGGGATGGGAAAGCTCACAGCAAACTGTAAGGTGCATTTCTCACTGTGGTCTATCAGCTTCTGCACTGTTATCACAAACACCAAAGCTCAAAGAATAAATATCTCCTGGTAAATACACAAGCCTTTGCCCCACTCCTGCTTCGAGCAAACTGTTCAGGCAGCCCAAGAGCAGGAGCAAGTCCCACTGTTTCTCTCTCTATGGTCTTCCAACAGTTACTCAGAGTGCCTGCAGGAACTGCATGAGTTTCTGAACTCACAAGGACTCTAGGCTATCTGAATTTATATCACCGGGAGCACCAAACCCAGCAATCAGTAATAGAGTAACATGAAGGCTGTCTGGGGGCTGCAGGACATGATCCATGAGGGGAGGCTGGGGGAGCTGGGATGGTGGTGCTGGAGGAGAGAAGGCTGGATTGGGTTCACGAACAATAAACGAGTCTATCAACTGACCTCAGCTCCTCTCTTCGACGGCGAATCAATTCTTCATCTAGCCGGTGGATACAGGTTCCTTCGCTTTTAATCTTCTCAAAATGCTTCTTCACCTCTTCTCTCCATTCAGCCTAGGGAAGCAATTTACTCTGAGGTATTTACAGAGGATTAATGATCTCTGGTTGCACCAAAGAAAACATCACAGCATGTCTAGTTTCAACAATTTCATGTTATATTTTCAATTTTGTACACCAGTTTGGACATATAAAATGTATCTGCATTTTCTACCAAAAAAGGATAAAAATAAGAGACACTCCTAATGTCTCTTGGAGGCATTCAAGGCCAGGCTGGATGTGGCAGCCTGGCCTGGTGGTTGGCAACACTGCACACAGCGGGGGGGTTGAAACTGGATGATCATTGGGGTTCTTTTCAACCCAGGCCATTCTATGATCCTATGACTCTATGATTTTCTTCCCGCTTAGTTTTCAAAGGAAATTGGAAGGCATGACAGGGGTGACTGTCAGCAGGATATCATAACCCCTGAAGCTCTAATTCCTGCAGCTTTAAGGAACACATCTGCTTCCTCTCATGCACCCCAACACCACAGAGAACATCTGTTCTGGAGGCTCAGTTTCATTCTCACTTCCACCCCAGGAGCAGCTGATAATTTACGGGGTAGGGCTCAGAGGGATCTCTAGATCATATGCTTTTAGATTTTCCCTAAGAGTCCCCAGAGCACCTTCACAGCCCCGTGAGAGCTCTTTGTCCCACTGCCCACCCTGCTCATCTTCACTATAAAAAGAACAGTTCCTCCCAACAGTGTTGCGGCCTCCTGGAGCTGAGAGCAGAGCTTCTGAAGTCAGCAGTCTCAGAGAGAAGTGAATGAGACAGGTCCTGCCCAAAGCCAGTAGAGGTCTCAGTTTGTGGAAACTCAAGTAAAAACACCAACTTTGCTTCTCCCCAGGAATCAAACTGAAATCACTCGTTTTGACTTTTGCTGTACTTGGAGCAAGGTGTGAAACCAAACCCAAGCAGCTGCCTACTTCTCATGAGCTACAGCCTGGGTTACCTGTGATTTGAAGTAAGTTTCCTGAGGAGTAGCCAGCACGTCAGCAGATGCAATATCCAGGTGCATCAGTGTCTGTCGGAAGGAGGGACGATTCCGGGGCTTGCTCTGCCTGGAACAAAACAAACACCCACCATGAGATAAGGTTAATATTGCCAGCTATTGCTGCCCTTCTGAAAATGCTTCTCATCGGCATTAGTCCTCTGATGTAGCTGACAAATTAGAGCAAAGGAGCATTTTTAGGTTGCGTCTTTTGCTGAATGCAAGACTGTTGATCTAGACACAGTTTGGATTCTGTTTCAGGTTTGTGATGGTCTTTAAAAGTAGGAAAACAGGAAAGATATAATAGAAAGTGAAACCGCTCCTAACTTGTTAGTCAAGAAGACACAGATCTCATTTAATTCTTCAATTAATTTAAGTCTGTGGAAATATTCAGTCCCATATGTGTATGTGCCTGAGCCCACACAGTATTGTAACACCCTGAGCATCTGTGCAAGATCCTACTGAAATAGAAATCCATTTGTACCTTTAAGCTTCAAGACTGAACCAGATTCAGCGTGCAGGACAAGAATTAGTTTCTCCGGACACCTCTCCCCTACACACCGACTTCCGCACATGTACGCAGTGCTCAAAGTGGCACAGACAACCTCCCGCACCTTGCAACCATGTATAGAAGCACTGTTAGGCAGAGCATCAGTCTGAGCACACATACTGCAGCCCTGCAAACTGCTGCACCTCATGATCATGAGGGTAAAAAGGCATTTAAAGGATCCATAGATGCTTTGGCCCTATTTTCCCCTTTGTGCCTTTGGGAAGATGGCTGGTGTAACACAGAAGAGTGGGAAGATCACTAAAACTCCATGTCAAGACTAAATTACATAGATTAAGCACTGATACGTAACCCTGAGACCAGGAATTTCAACTCTAACCTGGCAAGCTGAAGTAACTGAAAGCTCTTCCTACAGCTACGTCACATGTGGAAAATCCTGACTTCATACTTAAAGTGTGAATTTCTCTCTGTTAAAAAAAACAGTCACTTCAGAAGAGTTTTCATTGCTCAGATTAACAAAAATCCTTTTGTTCTTCAGCCAGCCAGAGCCCTGCCCTGCCTGCTCAACCCACACACATCTCTTCCCACCTCCTCTGAACTCCAAATGTCCTTCTGGAGCACAGGCCTGAAGCCACAAGGAATTCAGAATTTTCACACCTGTTCTTGTGACAATTGTGAGTGTATTTAAGAACCTTATGCTCTGGGTTCAACACTCCCACCAGTTACACTACTAGGAGTGAGCTGCAGGCCTGTTTGGGTTTCAGGCTCTTACCAGGTCTGCTTCATGAGGATTTTGAAGCCATCTGGGCAGGTGGAAGGAACAGGAAGGTGCAAGCTGTTACTGCCCACTCCCCAAATGATGGCGGAGGAGTCCACATCTTTGTAGGGAATCTCTCCTGTCAGCAGCTCCCACAAAACTACTCCAAATGACCTGATGGAAAAACAAGCAAGGAGAAAAACACCCATGTGAATTCAATTCAATAGAAACATCAGGAGCTCATAAACCTGTTGCACACACCAGGTCACTTTTCCTCTCCTGCCCAGTTCTTGGCTGAACACCCAGCAGCACAAGTTTTCCTGTTTCATGGTTAGGCTTTAAAACTCCTGAAAGCACATCAGAAATTTTTCTCTATGCATGAAACGTTATTCTTGTTAAACAAAGAAAGTTAGCTCTTCAAAGAGAGTCTTTTGACTATTCTTACTGGTACAAACAGATCACCTACTGCAGGATAGACAGACCTGATAAGAGGCAAGAGAGCGAAGGCTGTAGGGTCTTGTTTTGCTTTAATAAGTCATTTAGCTTTATTTTCCCAGCCAAAAGTTCCTTTTCTGTACTCAGTTGCCCACAGTGGCCCTGGATGTTGGACAAGCCACCAGGAAACCTCATCTGGTTTCAGCTTTGTTATGATTAAGACCTGGCAAAGGATTTTCAAGACTCCTGATAAGATTATATATTTCTTTTTTCAAGCATGCTGTGAAGGATGAGAGAGAGCAGACATATAAGCTGCTTAGGATCTGTTCTCATTTGTTGCCAGCATTCACGAACATCATTTTTACTCATCTTGTGGAAAGAATGGATGTTGAGGAGGAGTCTGAGCAGTCCCCACTGCTTCCATAGAAGAGGAATGGGCCAAAGGCATCTTTAAGTTCACACCAAAGAGCACCACCTCTAAATCACCCAGGAAAAGGAGTCAAGGAGTGCTCACAGTCCCCAGCAGAGCATCAGACATGATGCTCCACACAATGTTCTTGAGCCACCCTGAAAGGCAGAAAGCTGAGCGTAGAAGTACTGCAGCACTCCTCCTAAGGAACCTGTGATTCAAAGGGAGGACAGGAGACAAATGGTGGATGTGTTTTCTTTCCAGAACAACCCAAGAGCATCTCCCAGAAAAGCTGGCTCTGCTGTAGCCTGCTGAAACAAACATCCTGGCTGTAAAACAGGGAGAAGGGCATTTGACCTGGCCACTACCATTCAATATGCAGAAACAACAAGGCAGGAACTGAGATGCCATTCCTATGAAGACCCCAAAACTGTGCAGTCATCCCAAAGGAGCCTTAAGGCTCAGTCCTCCCTCAAGTGTTATTAGTAGTGTGACATCTACATGTCATTTCTCTCTGCCACAGCCCACGGTCCAGTGATAGCTCAGGACACCAGATGGATGAAGAAAAGTGGTCTACAATGGAGCATTCCTTAGGACAGAAAAGTGGGCTGACTATATAGGTACTAAAGAAAACCAACTGGTTAAACAGAAGGTGAAGATACTCAGCTAAAACAATTCTCCTACTCACCAGATATCCACTTTCTCAGAAACAGGCTCATTGCGTATCACCTCCGGGGCCATCCAAGCCACAGTTCCCGCAAAAGACATTTTGGTACTTTTATCACTGAGTTCTTTAGAGGTACCAAAATCTGAGATTTTAACTGCATCCGTATGTGTAACTAAAACACTGAAGGAAAGAAAAGAAGAAATCAGCATTCTGTGAGCTCTCTTGCACTGCAACAGCCATTGGGAGTCAGTTTCTTCTTAACATGCCCGACTGATGAAGGCACGTTGCTCATACCAATAGCAAAAATTACAAAACCATAACACCTGTTGCAGTGTGTCACCACCCCCTGGATGTTAGGAGGAAGTTTTTCACCCAACCTAAACCTCCCCTGTCTCAGTTTAAAACCATTCCCCCTTGTCCTATCACCATCCCAGACTTGTCACAGGCTAATGGAAACAGGAAACACCTACAGTTAAGTCACAGCTGAGGCACATTTAATAGCTGGAGACTTACTTTGGTGACTTGAGGTCTCGATGGATGATTTTGTGAAGGTGCAGATAATTCATCCCGCTAGCAATCCCAGTGGACCAATCCACAAGCAGCCGAGGAGTGACTTTCCGCCCTGCTCGCAAGACTTCATAGAGTTGCCCATGTGCACAATACTCCATGATAATACAGTAGCATGGAGCTTGAGTGCAGACTCCCCTGTCAAAGGAAACACACAACTAGTGAGAATCAGGAGACCACAAGTCCCAGAGGAACTCTTAAAGGTGGCAATGAAGGGGCAGGAGAGCAACCTGCCTACCCCACCAGGGCAAGGCCATAATAACAGCTCTCCTAATTGCACAGGGAAGGGAATGCTTTCTCCATGCTCTGCATAGAAAGAATCCAACTGATGACAAGAGTGGGTTTCCTTCAGTTTCCTACCTCTGTAGTTTCAGAGTTCCCAGTAGGCATTTTACAAGCCTTCAAGCAAAATGCAGTGCTGGGTGAGAATGGTGGCCATGGTTTTGTTTTCACAACAATGATTTGAGAAAGGAAGCAGAGGATAACCATGCATTGTGCCCTACGGTCAGCCTAACTCAGTTCCTGGAATCACAAACTCACCCAGGGCACAAATGCACATTGCTCTCCCCTGGACAGAGGCAGTGCTGGTATGTTTCTCACAAGCTCCACCACTTACTTGAAGGCAATGATGTTGGGGTGTTTGAGTTTCCGCAGGTGCTTGATGTCTGTTTCATTCTGGTCTCTCACTTTCTTGATGGCCACTTCCTCAGCCCGGAACTTGCCCAGGAAAACAGCTCCCTGTGCACCACTGCCCAGCCACTGCAGCTCTGAGATCTCCTCAAATGGGACCTCCCACGTATCTAGGCACAGGCAAAGGAAACGCATGAATAAGGACCACAAAAACATTCTGCTATAAGATCACAGCAAGACAGCACCTTCCACTTCCCCCACTGTATCTCAAAGTGGATTTTCCATGGGTGGGAGATGGCGTCTCCCAGCACCAAGATGCTCAGCCCCAGCAGCTCTTCTCTGGCTGTCCCCAAACTGTTTCTTCTCAACCACCCTACAGCTGACACTGCATGAGCCACATGGATGAAACAGGTAGCAGCCACTTAGCAGAGCTGGGCAATGGGGTGGCACTTTAGGGAGCAGCTCCTCTGCTCCAAAACTGAAGGATGATGGTATCTGTTATTAGTTACATGACTCCACAGAAAAAACAGAGATAAGAAACATACAATGTTCATAACTGACACCAGAAAAAGGTTTTTTCCTCTTAGAAGGTGAGCAAAAATAGTAAATGAAGAAAGCCAGAAGCAGCAGGTTGTAAAATCCAGACCAACCCCCACAGAGCTACCCAACACAGAGCGTGTCAGCCACAACCACTCACAAAAACAGGTATTTCCTGCACCAACATTGTGCATAGCAGTTGTCAAACAAGCACATAAAGCTTATAGGGCTGCTCCTCTTGAGTACTGCACACTGTTATCTGGATGCGGCCGGCATGGTCCAGCAGTGCTGTTTAAGCTTCTTAAAGAACAGCGGAACAGAAAGCTGTTCTATCTACGAGTCACCTTGAAACTACCACAACATCCCTCAGACACTGAGATGAAAGGCAAGCAATAGTTCATTTCCTGCAACTCAATAAAAGCTGTCATTTAGAGAATGAATTATTTAGCAACCGAAGCAACACACTGATTTCTGAAACAAAAGAAAGGTGTGCCTGCACAGACCCATCAGGGCAGCACAAAACCATCCAGCTACAGTGGGACAGTGCCTCCACTGATGGGAATGGGTGTCCTTAAGGCTCCTTAGGACTGACCTGACAGCCTTCCCCGCAGCAATCAGCCCCAGCAGTGCCTCCTGCTGTGGGCACAGTGAAGGAGAGCCAGCCCAGCACCTGCTCTGCACACCGAGCTCTACACCAGTGCTCACCTACAGCAAAAAATCCCTTCAGATCTGCAGGGCAAAGCTCAACCCTCAACACGTGTTCTTTCAATAAGGAAAACAACACATTCATGGAGAAACTCAGAGATGTATTTCTACCTGTCAGCCACCTTGTTGCTGGAAGAAGTGGCAAATACAGCTGCTGTTTTGTGTTTGCTGGTGAACAGTGTGTTTACACGGGCAACACTGAAACTGTTCCTTCATACTGAAATAGCCTTCCTGCACAAGGATTCTGCCTTCCTGGACACAGCACTGTCACTTCTCTGTTGCACCCCAATCTGTGAGCAGCAATAGGTAAGCAGACTGCTAAGCCCCAGGAGCCCACATGGTCTCAGTGTTACCCATTACCACAGAATGGTTGGGTTGGAAGGGACCTTACAGCCCATCCAGTCCAACCCCTGCCATGGGGTGGCTGCTCCCCACCAGCTTAGACTGCACAGGACCCCATCCAGCCTGGCCCTGAGCACCTCCAGGGATGGGGCACCCACACTTGTCCATGTGCCATCACCTCACCACCCTCTGAATAAAGAATTTCCTCCTAACATCTAATGTAAATTTCCCTTCTTGTAGTTTAAAGCCATTCCCCCTTGTCCTGAACACATAAAAAGTTGGTCTCCATCTCGTATATAAGCTCCCTTTAAATACAGTAAGACAAAAGTCCTCCAAAAACCCTCTCACTGCATGGAACACGGCTACAATTTTGGGGCAGCCATGTCCATGTTTCCCATAACACAACAAGCACTGACACTTCCCAAGGAGGCTGAGGATGCTGGAGTACAACCTACCAATTAAACATATATATATATATGCATTATATATCTGTCCGTTGCTGCTCCCAGGAACCACCTCTAAGGACAACAGGCTGACAAGGGTCAGTATTAAAAAATAGATATACAGAAACAAATGTTATCAGCTGAGGCTTCCAGCAACAGGGAGGCAATGCAGTGTGCAACCAGCATGGAATGGTTCATGTTCCCATCTTCTCTGGGCCTAAATGAACCTGTGGGGCACTTCAATAAAATGAAGCATAATAATGGTAGGAATTATGCAAAAGTTTGTGTTTCTAAGGCGATTAAGAACCAGTGGAGCAGAATGATGGAAATCTGTATCCCAAAGGAAGCAATGCAGGCACAACTCGAGCCATCCAGCCTATGCTGACAGGGTGGTAGCATTCTTCCCTCTGGATGCCATGGATGCTCTTACCTCACCTTAGGAACCGCTCCCCAACCAAACCAGGGTTTTAGGAAACACTGCTGGGTTTTCTGACCAAATTATCTTGTAACTTGTCTACCCCAGAAAACCATTTAATTAAAACTGAGGACAAAGGAGGTTTCTACCCCTCACTAGTGGTGGTCAGGCTGTTCCCATTCTCAATGAGCACACACCTCACCCATTTCAGCTTCTTAATTCTAGTGACAGCTTGTTCTTTTCCCATCTGCCACACTTCCCTCCCCCTATGCCAGGGAAGAAATTGGACACCAAAGGCACAGCATAATCGGCTCTTAAGCTTTCAGCAGCCCCTAAGGACAAATGCATGCAATCATTCAGGACATATCCTACTCCCAAATTACATTTTTTGTCCATACATATATATATCCTTTTAATGTAATGTGCCCATAGCCAAGAAATACTCCTGCCATTTAGCATTCAACCGGAGACAGCCCTCATGCACACGCAGCAGTAGAAAACCCTATGTCAAGTTCATCTGGCACAGGGAAGCTGCAGAAACAAAGCAGTTGGTACAACCCCATTTGTCTGACCCTCACTTACAAAAATACCTGGTTCGGACTCCGACTTTGTCACAGCAGTCCAAGGACCTGGCTTACAACATACAACTGTTTTTGACTCCATCCTAGGCAGCCTGTGACACTAACAAGCGTAGGCTGTGAGGTACAAGTTTACTCTTTGCAAACCCATTACAGGGCTGTACGTGGCAAAACAGTCACACACAAAGCTGAGGAAAGCAATCTGTGGCTTTTCCCATCTTCACACACTGTCCCAGAAGAAATGAAGGCCTGTTTCCCCACTTACCTTGCTGCTGCAGTTTGTAGTCCGTGGAGTACGCCTTGCCTATGATGTTCCACACAGGCCTGAGACAGCCAAAAAGTCCCTCTAGAAACCCACCGCTCCCACTGCCTGATCTGTTGAACTGCACTTTCACATCGTCCGCCCCGCTGTTGCTCTCTCCATCCATAGTGCTCCTGTTGCCCTGAGGAATGGCCGTTTCAGATTCATCCTGCTCTCTTAGCTGCAGCACGCTGTTCTCAAATTGGTCCCTAGAGTCCTCACTGATGCTGGTCAGCACCGCTGCAGTGACCGGGCTGTTCATATTGTCCATGAGGTCTGTCTGCAGCAAGCCCTTCTCACGCATATCCTCTATGAGCTCGGGGGACGGGTGGTTTCCAGTAGACCCACGTTCATCGTGTAGCCTACCAAAGTCTTTATCCTCACAGAAAGCTTTGCTGATGGAGTTTGGAGAGGAAGACAAGCTCAGGTGATCCTGAGTACTGGCCATGATGCCGTGAGTGTGCATCAAGGAGATGGGCTGAGCTGGAACTTAAAGAACACGGCAATTCAGATGTGATGCATGGAGCCAGTACCTGCAATGAGAGCAAAAGGAACAACTATCAAATTTTCATCCAAGTATTTTGTGCACTTTCGTAGAAGGAAGCTGATAATTAACAAGGTTAACCAGCCATACCAGACAACTGTTGATACTTGATATGCAAGGACTGCCCTGAAAGAAGCAAATAAATTATTCCTCCAGAACCTCTGCTCACACAGTACTCTCAGTGTCCGGGACAACACACACCAATAGTGTTACACAAACATCTGAAGGTCAGAACTGTGCCACTTCACAGCACAGCCTTCATCAGACTGAAGTTGATCCCCAGGAGTTGCCCAGCTACAGACTGAGTGCAACCAATGGCCCTGAGTCCAGTGCAGCTCACAAACCCAGGATTCCTCTGCAAACCTCTGAGATGAGGCATTAGCAAAACAAAGAACAAGGAAGAACTTCTTCATTGACAAGAGTGACAAAGTACTGGAACAGGCTGCCCAGAGAGGCGGTGGAGTTTCTTTCTCTGGAGACACTCCAGCCCTACCTGGACACTTTCCTGTATGACATACCTGTATGACATGACATACCTGCTTGAGAAGGGGGTTGGGACTGAGGGATCTCCACAGGTCCCTTCCAATCCCTACGATTCTGTGATTCTATGACACAGTGTTCTGAACCCACCAAGGGATGGTTGGTACCTGCTCCCCCCAGGCCACAAGTGGTGACCAGCACAGTCCTTCAGTTTAATCTGCACACCCACTCAAGAGACAGTGCCCCTTTTTCAGTGCCCTCCCATGTCTCTTCCCTTGCTACACGATCCATCACAAGTCCTATTTCCACATGCCAGCTCTGTGCCACCCATCCTGGGGGTCACCCCATGCTACACTGGCTGCTCACTGCCCAGTGCCTTCCTTGGGCAAAAGCCACCTCTGAAATGTCAGCCTCTGACCCTGCATCACAAGTCATTAGGCACATGCAGTCTGGAACAGAATAAAGTCCACTTTTATATTGCATATAAAATTAAGAGGGGGAAAAGCAGCAGTGAGAGAAACTACTTTGTTAAGAGGTGAGATCAGTTACACCAGGTACAAAGTCCTGAGCTCTGCAAACACGCACTGAAAGGAAGAACGAGGTGGCCAGGTGAATGCAGCCAATCAAGAGGGAACAGCTCAGAGCCATAATTTCTCAAGATGAGGTCATTAAAGAGATGAAAGATAAGAACTTCAGCTCGGTGTATGAAAAGCTCGTGCTCTGGGCTTCAGTCCCACTTCAGCAGGGGAAGCAGTGAATGGGAACAGCCAGGAGACTGTTCTACATCGCCTCCTCTTCCCAGTATTTCCACCTGATCATAAGGGTACAACATCAAGGCTTTGTCAGAGGGAAGTTCTTTACCAAGAGAGCGGTGAAGTGCTGGAACAGCTGCCCAGAGAGGCTGTGGATGCCCCATCCCTGGAGGTGTTCAAGGCCAGGTTGGATGGGGCCCTGGGCAGCCTGGTCTGGTCTTAAATGCTGAGGTTGGTGGCCCTGCCTGTGGTGGGAGGGTTGGTGATTCATGATCCTTCAGGTCCCTTCCAGCCTGGGCCATTCCATCATTCTGTGACGTCATTCTGGTCTGCAGACAAAGAACAGCTTCCTTTGCACACATCTCACAGCATATAGTAAACACCACTGTATAAGCACCACGTAGTCAGGGATGTTTATGATCTGTATATGCCTCCTTAGCTTCTACACTGAAGAACACAGGCAAGTGGCATTCTCCTAACTTAAGGATGCTGTAGCAGCCTCCAAGCCAAAGCTGAGAGCCGTGTGCATGTGTAGGAGGGTTTGTGTGTATATCGATGGTACTCACATTTCTCAAAGTGTTCCTGCAACTGCAGGCTTGAAGGCAGAACCTCTGACTTAATCTATTTTGATGAGTTCATGCACTCTGCAGCAGGCAAATTTGTTTTATGTCTATAAAGGAATTTAAGGCTCAGACTAATTTCATGTAATCCCAGCTTCTTGTAAGTGATTCCATTTGCTGCCACTGCTTTTCTCTCAGCAAAACCTCCCCATCCTCAAACACAAGCAGGGCAAAGCACCCCTCTTCTGGGAAGAACGAGGCTGCACCTCACCATGCCAAACAGCCTGAGCTGTAACTGACAGCTATTAGAGAAGTGACAGAGTAACCACAGCAGCACCAGCGTGGGTGAATCAGCTATCACAAGACATGACTCCACAACACCTGATACGTGTGATCCCTCTGGTAAGTGCTCTCACACGTGCACAGAGCTACCTGCACAGGTTGAATACTCGTGACAGTGTTAAAGCAATGGTCAGGTTGGAAGGCATGGCCAGGTTAAATGCATGTCTTGCACAAGCTGTGATCAAGTCTCTCCTGTAAAGAGCTGTGCTAAAACTCAAACAGCAGATCTTAATTCCAGATACATCACACCAAACATCTTAGCATACCATAAAGGTTGCTTGAGTACAAAGCAGTCACCCCTCAGTTTCCTGACAGTACACATGTGCACACACACATCCAGTAACATTGGACTGGCTTCCTTCAAATGGCATCATATCACAGAGTCAAGAGCATTCTGTGATTGCACATCCATTACACTAAGTAAAAGCAATCCTCTGATGCACACTAAAGGACTAAATAAGGCAGAAGCCAGCTGACTGATATGGGGCAAACCCAAAGGTCAGAGGGGACTCCTGTCCATACCACCACTTATATCCACTCAGCCACAACCCAGCCTTATTTTCAAGTACTACAAGGTTGACGTTGCCAAAACACCACTAATTTCTGATAAACCAGCTGAAAACACTTCATCTGACCCACCTGAGATTTGCCAACTGTCACTGCAGCAGCTCTGATCTCAGCACATTTATGCATGTTCCCTTGTTTGCTCTACAAGGAAGCAGCAGATTTACCTGGATAAACAGAAATGTTGTCACATCGTTGTGGTTTTGTTTTTTGCTCCTGTCCTTTTCCCTGTGATTTCTGGCTGTTGGATAAATATTCCATCACTTCTGTACCTTCTGCAGAACAAGACCGGACCGTGCACTTTTAGTTCCTTTCTCTGGTAAATATTTGAATGCCATCTCAACGTGAGATGATTGCTGTTGGCAGACATGGCATTTCCTGAGCTACATGTGTTGGGGTTTACAACTCAGTCATACTAAGCACTTAGCAGAGTATTTAACATAGCCATGGGCATTAAGCAGGTGAGACCTGGACGTGTAACTGTGCCACATGTACCATCACAACACTGAGCCTGAACTCCTGCATCTGCTAATTAACATTCACCTTTATTCAATATACTCAGTCTATTCCCAAATAGGTGCTCAACATTTTGGCAAAATGATTTTACAGTTGTAACATCCTTTTGTCTGTCACTGCATCAGTGAGAAAGAGAACTCTGCCTTGCTTTCTACTCTGAACTCTTTCTGACAATGACAAAAATAGTACAGCATTCCAGCCAAGAATTATTCAGAATGACTGCATTTGAGTTCTGTGCCTCGAGCCAGCTG
The DNA here is from genome assembly GCF_054131305.1 of Coturnix japonica. Lineage (NCBI taxonomy): Eukaryota > Metazoa > Chordata > Aves > Galliformes > Phasianidae > Coturnix > Coturnix japonica. Next base: position 4,136,054 of record NC_140674.1, on the reverse strand, counting down.
GAGGTTTGCACCTCATCCATTCCAGCTCAGCACCTGGGCCATACCATAGGAAAAAAACCCAGACCAAATCAGAATGACACAGTCATCTATCTCCATTTCCTGCTCTGAGAACCAAGACAGAGATCTGCAGACAGGCAGACGCCCCCAGCACACCCCAGGCAGTCTCCCCACAGTGCATATACACAGTGCTGCTTTTCCACTCTATAGCCCACCGCACGTTTTTCCTGCATGAATGTGTCAGACCATTTTTCACACGAGAACACTTTGCCATTTGCTGTGTTGCAGCAGGAAGGTTTGTAGCTTCATTGTGTGTTACATAAGGTAACATCACACATCCTTTGCACCACCCACCCCTCACCTGCTTGTTACTCTCCTCAAACAGCCAGCTCTTCCCTGACACCTGAACCCTTTATCTTCTTCATGCCAGCTGCCATTTCATCAACCATCTCATCCTCCAACCCAACATCTATTTCCAAGCCTGAAAATCCCACTCCACCCACTCATTCACCCCATGAAATGAGTTCTGGATCTCTCATCGCCTCTCTACACCTTTCCCACTTCTCCTCTATCATCTGAGTGGTGGTGGAGTAAAACAGCACTGAGAATCCCCAGCGTGGGCACAGCACAGAAACGTACCATGACGTAATGACTGCTTTCATTGTTCATTTCTTTCCTAACCATTTCTCCAGTGCTGCCTTATGTGTTGGTCCAGAAGCTCAGCTAACTCCCACAGGTCTCTTACATCCTTAAGATCTCATTCCTGAGCAGAAAAAGGCAGTTTGGAACCTAATTTGGGATGTTAAGATTAAATTTGTAAGTCATCAGCACTAACTATGACTGCCATTTTATCATCCAAGTTGATGAGATCCATCTGGTACTCCAGGTCCATTGGGTCCTAGCCTGAGAGCCTTACTTTTGTTGGTGAATGCTCTTGCTTCAGAATGATCCCAGATGGCCTGCATACCACTTCTGTCTTTTGGCATGAGGAACATACAAAATGAACAGTCAGCTGTGTGGACAACGCAGACAAAGAGCCAACCTCCACCCCAGCCTCGTATATTCAGGGAGACCTCTCCAGCTGATTTCAGTGGAAGCCAGATTGATTCCTGTTTCACCTGCTAGCTAACCAGCTTCCCAAAGCACGGTTTATGAAATAAGCAGCTTACATAACTGTTGTATTTTCAGCACTACATACATAAATGCTTCCTCTATCCTGTATGAGGTATTTTTGGATCTCCTAAAATGCTGCTGTGTTCTTCCAGGGCTTTGCATTCTTCTGCTCAGAAATTGCATAATCTGATGCCATAGGAAATAAGTGATGTTGCATAATGACTTTTACATTCACTGCAGGATTTTGGTACTACATATTTCTATAGCAAAGCAGCCAGTCCTTCTCTATGGTTCTAAATTGAAGCCAACAGTTTAGGAAAAAAGGATGACCACCAACCAGCTGTCCTAGGAGGACAGGACTGGGGGGCACAAAAGGGGCTGGCAAAGGAGGGAGCACCCTATACCATGCTGTTACAATGACCTGAATGTGATGATGTGAAATTAACTCTGTATGCCCATGGACACTACATGTGATCTTGACAATCAAATGGAAAGGAGTTTCTAACTCCACTGTAGTGCCATGAAACCAGAACTGCTGTCCCTACAGTCTCCTTACTATAGAAGGACAGTGGCATCTTTCATCCCCCTCCCTTTTCCCTTACCAAACAAGCACAGTGGTGACAGGTTGATGGTTGGATCTTAGAGGTCTTTTCCAACCTTAACAATTCTATGATTTCCAATGCCTGGTATGGTTGTTTGCACGTCCCAAGCTATAAGCATCCTTTAAAGACTAAGGTTTTATGTATGCTGCTTCAACATCCAACAGACCACTGATGCCCTGTGTCTCAAGCTCTTCAAGGATGCTGTGCAGCATCCAGCTGCCATAACAGGATAACTCTGATTAGCCTCTAATACCACTGAATTACTACTGGAGTCCATCTTGGATCAAAGTTTAGAATGCTGTATGTACCTCTTTTATCTTAATAGCTGCCTTGATGGTACTAAACACCTTTTCAAAGCCATTCACAGGTTTCAGGGCCATTTCCCTCTCTCCATCCTTCAGAATTTTGCCCTTTCCTACCACATTAAAGATCCACGTTGCATTACTAATTAATAATAACAAATTAAAGGATTTAAGTTCAAGTAACTCACAACTACAAAACCAGGAGAAATTCAGAGTTCATGGACCCCTTGACAGCTTCTCTGGCACGTGAAGCCACTAAGATTTCCAAGTACTACCAGTGGGCTGTGCCTTGTAATTTCCCTTATAGAACAGGAACATCATATTTTCCTCCAAGGAGCAGTGTTAAGATTAATTAATGTCTGAGAGATCTTGGAGGATGAAGATCAATATGCAAGTGCTATTTTCAGGAATCCTATGACCGAATCAAAGTCTCGCTTGAATTCATGTGAGACATCAGCCTGGTCTCAGGTAAATTCACTCACATACTTATTATTTTTGTAGTAGATATGAATTATTCAACATTTGCAAAGCATATTTGACATAAAAACTATACACAGCCTTCTCAGCACTAGGAGCTTACGTGATTCACACCCAGCATTAAGGTAAACAGCTGCAGATGGAAACAAAACAAATACAGGGGCACGTGCAGAGCTTTGCCCATCCATCATTACTGCAAGTGGTGGTATCTGATGGGGAGCAGCACACCTGGAGGAGCAGGCAGCTCCCAGGGGAAGCAGCAGCACCCGGCTGCGCTCACTGAGCACCACAGCACTTCCACAAGCAAAGAGGATTACTCCTCAACAGAGCAGCGAGCACAATGGCCTGCTCAGGAGCCTCTATTAAGCCCATCTTACCGACACGGCGTAGGGGCTGGAGCAGCACCCAAGAGGTATGATCCTATTCTTCGACCACAAGAGCTGTCTGTGATGGTAACACGATCAGGGCAGCACATACAACGCACAATGTCACAGGCTGCAGAACCACAGAGGAGAGTGTACAGGCCCTGTGTGCCACCTGGCATCCTGCAGGGACCTTTCAAAGCAATGTCAGCCCCTGGTTCACCCTGCTAGGTAGCTCTGACAAAGGAAGGGGGATCTTCTCAGGCCATGAGGACAGAGGTCAGGTGTTGCATATTCCAGGGGTAAGCTCCCAGCTGTGCACCTTTGTTGCTGCTTTCCATGTCCTTCATAAGACCTGAAGGCTGCAAAGGGATGGGCAAGGGACAGGAAAGGACAGGCATCCCAGGAGCAAAGGAAACCTCCACCCCAAGACCTACACTTCACAGTCCCGCTGCTGGAGAAAGCCTGGCTTCCCTCCATACCCCACAAGGGTCTGTGCCTCCTTTCTTTCCTCATAGCACCCCTCACCCTGCACAGCTGTAAACAGAGGAAGAGCACAGAGGTCAAAATGAGTATTCACAGGGGTGGCAGCAAGCACATACAGTGTTTCTGCTTCCAGCCCACCTTGCCATAGCAGCCAGCTTGCTATCCAACCCAAAGCCATGCATGGTTTCAGTGAAATATTTACTGCCCACCCCCTTTTCCCCTGCAAGAAGAAAAAGCGATTCACTGAAGTGTCACAGCAAGAGCATCCTCCAGGAGCTCCAGCCCCTGCACAGGGCATAAGGAGAGAAGTGTCCTAAACAGGCCAGAGCTTGCTGAGCTGCCTCCTTTCTGCAAACATAGAGGTAGCATTTGCCTCAATTCACACTCACCCACTGATGTGCAGAAGCAGCCCTCTGCAATCCTCCTCCACAGCTGGGGCTTCAGGTGGGAGCTCAACAGAGCTGTGGGCACTGCCTGGCCCACCCCATCCTGCACAGCAGGGCTGCAGGACCTGCACCAATATCAATCTGTCTGTATGGCTGATGTCAGACTTGTTCCTCTATTTTTTTATATCTAGATATCTAAAAGCTTATGAGATTCTCCCATTTTGAAAAACACAATGACTATTCCCATGACTGAACTGCAGGAAGCCTCAAAGAGGCACCAGTTCCAAACAACTCCAGGCTCAGACACCTTCTCGTATTTGCTCACAGTCATTCAAAAAAAGAAGAACACAACAGGAAAAAGTGCAGAACCTTTATCCTGCCTGCTCAGAACAGCTCCGTATTTTAATAACTATCAACTGTGAAACCGCTTACCTATGAAGAGATCCTCAAACAAATCACGACTCGATTTGCTGATCCATCAGAGATAAGGCACTTACAGACTCCTTAGCATGGAATACAAAAGAGGAAGGTTAAAAAAGCAACGTGCCCCCATTAACACCGTACAGCAGAGCATGCTCACCAGATGCGCTGCGCTGGGAGCTGTTGGCTAATTGCAGGCGTGGGGGTCACAGTGAATCCCGGCCATAGATGCAACCATCAGGCAGCAGGGGACAAAGACAGCTCTGAGTGACAGCGCTGCTCCTGCTTACAAAGACCCAGAGGGACCAGGAACAAAAGTGGTGCAAGAGCAGGAGCAACCTGCTCCACCAAGACATGGTGTGTTTGAGTTTCACAGCAGCGTTGTGCTACAGAAACGGAGCTTCAGAGGGTCACAACCCTAGAAACAAAAAGCCACGCAGCAAAAAGGACTAACAGAAAACTTGCATGCTGCTAACAACTTTAATTGCAGGATATCTGCCTGCCATAGCACAGCAGGTGTTGAGAGAAGGGCCACACCTGCAGCCAGACCTGCTCCATCTCTCTTCATTTCCCTTCTGTTCTTCTCAAATATTTCTATGTGTTCTCCCTCAAAAATCAAGTGCTCACGAGTTCTTCCCATCTCTCCCATTGGAACAGGCTGCCTATTGACAAAAATCCATCTATCCAAACGCACAGACCTGATGTCATCTTTCCCCCGGATCAACCTAAAATAGCCCATTTTTCATTTACCAAACAGAGCTATCTGGCTTGGTATGATTAAGATATTGCAGCACAGATGCTTCCCCCCCCGCCCCCCCACCCCCCCTCCAGGCTCCAAAAATAATATTATAGAACAGCTCCACTCATTTCAATGGGAGAAAACATGACATCATGCCCCAGCCAGGTGAGCAAGAATATGACCAACCTTGCCCCCCATCACGAGCTGATCCTTAACCCAAATGCTGCTCCCAGCTCCTGGTTTATTGAGGAGAGCTCTCGGTGCCACACAGACAGCACAACTGCTGCTTGCTGTAATGAAGGGAAAATTCCTAACAGGCTGCTATAAAGACATCTCTCCATCGCTTCAAAAATGCCTTTAAATTATTCACTACGGTGACACAACAGAAGCAGCATTTCATTAGTCCACACGGGAAATACTTCCGACATTCCCTGCATATTCCACACACATCCATTCTCTATGGCTTTTCCCTGCTTCCCCTTTAAAAGGGGGGCACGAGAAGATAAACGTGCGGAATTGTAAGTGAAAAATGTCTCTCAGGCAAGCGAAAGGACAGGGCAGCTCCCGGCTGTGTACTGCAAGAATGGATGAATTCAGGTTTTCCTGTTCCCCCATCCCTGCCCCTCAGCATCGTTTTTCAGCCCTCTCCCATCACAAACGCAGCATCCATCTGTCCTTCCACAGATAAATGGCGAAACAGGAGCGCTGCCCATCAAACACAGCCCGCAAGCACACACGCTTCAAAACAAGACCTTTCCTCTCCAAAACACTCACCAGGATGAAGGCTGCCGATGCGCTGCTCCATTTTCCAGCTTTAATAAAGATGGAAGGCAGGAAAAAAAAAGAGGGGAAAAAAAAAAAAAAGAAACGAAAAGGAAAAGAAAGGGGGAAAAAAAAGGCCAAAAGAAAAAAAAAAAAAGGAAGTGTTGCAAAATAAAAGGAAATTCCACCCACACAATCCTGCAGCCCTGCTGCAAAGGAGCACAGAAGCGTGCTGACGTCACGGATTCATGAATGGATGGAAATGGGGCTGTTTGGAGATTCGGCGGAGCTGGCTGGGGAGCAGGGGGCAGCCAATCGGTGCGGGTACCGCCGGCCACCTCCTGCCTGCCACATCCAGGCAGCACGAGCACAGCAGCCCCACGCCAGCAAAGCGGGGAGGGGATGCTGTGCATCGCTGGGGCTGGAGGGAAACGGCATCAGCGCTGCCATGCCGGGGAAGGAGCGGGCGAGGACATCCTCTGCTGCCTCCGAGCCGAGCTGCTGCCCCTGCGCACGGCTGGGTGACGGCAGCGTATCGAATAGCAGCCATCTGTTCTATGAATCGAGTGCATTTAGGAAGCAGAAAAGGAGTTTGTTATCTCTCGGGTTGGGGTTTTTGGTTTTGTTTTCTTTTTGTTTATTTATTTATTTATTTTTTCTTTCCTGAGGATTTCAAACCCTGGGTATTATTATTAAGATAATGAAATATAAGCACACACTGGAAGGAAGCTGCAGGGAGAACAATAGGAGGCTTGTGTTTAATAAGTGATGCAAAGGCACCAACAAAATCCAAACAGGAGCGCGGACAGAATCACACATTCAGCTCTCCCCAAACATTCACACAGCAGGCAGACAAGCGCCCAATGTCAGAGAGGCTCAGAAGCACAACTCCAAGCACACCGAGCTGAAGATGTGCAGCCGTGCGCAGGGAGCAGAAGGCACAGCAGGGCTCCAGCCACACAGCAGCCCATCGCCATCTTCATCCCATCCCACGGCTGTGCCAATGCACGTCCTCAGTTCTGCACAACAGATGCAAGGGCACTGCGCCATGTTGGAGGCCTGAGTGGATGGCAGTGTCCTGCTGGAGGCACTAAGAGCAGCACCAGTTCACTGATGGTAGAATTATAGAATCACTAAGGTTGGGAAGGACCTCCAAGTTCATCCAGTCCAATTGTCCACCTACCACCAATACTTCCCACTAAACCATGTCCCTCAATACTTGTGTTCTCTCTGCCCAGAGCCAAGCTTGGCCTTGGTTTTGCATCTGTGAGGTAAGAGGGATGGAGCAGAGAGATGAGTACAGCCAAGAATAAAGGTCTGGAAAAAAAAAACCTCAGCTGCACACTATGCAATTGCACCATTTGGCATAGGCTGCCTATAGAACTGTGGCTGCCCCATCCTTGGAGGTGCTCAGGGCAAGGCTGGATGGGGCCCTGGCAGCCTGAGCTGGTGGGGGGCAGGCAGCCCATGGCAGGGGTTGGGGCTGGGCTGGCTATAAGGCCCCATCCTACCCAAACTGTTCTATGATTCCTGACATTTACCTTGTACCCTGTGGGGTACATTTTGAGAGCATGTCTGAGGCATTCCCCTCTTTTTCTATGGGAACTAGGTAACATCCCAAAATCAACTAGGGATAGGTGCAACAACAAAGCAGATCTGAGTCTGGAAATCAAAGACTGTGCTCCTTTATACCCCATAATACTAACTTCAATGGAGGGAGAACAGCCATCCTGAAGGCTGATAGAGCCACGCACACGGAGAGTACTTACATAAAATGCACTTACATGAGGGGATGGGTTGTTGTTTGCACGTGGTAAGACAGTAGGGTTATTAGTTGTTTTTTTTTTTGTTTAAGTGTCTTTGATAGGGAGCCAGGGGCTCAGCAGATGGCCAGGGTGGCACAGCCAGAAGGTAAAGCATGGGAGCCCTCTGCACACCCTCACCTCTCAGCGGTACCCAGGAGCTGGATACAATCAATCCAACCAAAGGGCTGCTATGATATGAATGTATCAGTGGGCTCCGAATGCAGTGGCAGCCACAATCACTTAAGCTTTGATTCAGGACTTCAGTTTTTGAATGGAGCTTTATAAAGCTGACCAGAGAAAATGAAAATTAATGCAAATCTCTCATTACCTACTTTCAAGATCAAAGAAAGCACGCATTAGCTTCTGCTGAGGGGATCTAATGAATGAAAACCTACTTTTTAAGAGCTAGAATTCACAAAAAAATACAGCACGAGGTTTCTACCCAGACAATACAACAGCTGCAGGTCAAGCAGTAGGACACAAAAGGAGAAGCAGTGCTGTGAAGGCAATGACATCTCCTCCAAGGGTTGTCTGCATGCCATGACTTCTCACCACCTGGACATTTGGGTCCTGTCTTCCTTGTTCCCAGAACACAAAGTTCTGCTTTGCAGCCTTGCCAGCATGAAAAGATCATGCTGGTGGCCAAACAACTGCATTAGAAAACAGGAGGGCTGCAACCAGTTATGTACTTCAATAACACCCATTAGCTCCTCTGTTGCACAAGTGGTGTGTAACTAACTACAAGTGGATCAGTGTTAGAATGTCCCCATGCCTCATTCAGACACAAGCGCTGGCAAAAGCAGGAGACTCCTTATGAAGCATCAGATGCACAAACACGACCCTGTGTTTAGTTCAACATTAAAGCAAAAGCAGAAGGAAACAAAACATGTAGTGTACAACAAGGATGTAAGCTACTATAAAAGCAAAGTTCACGTGGAGCACAGAAGCACCAGTGACAAATTCACAGCTAGAAAGGATATCTGAGTAACAAAATAGACCCCTAGGAGACACAGCAGGCAAAGCCAGGGGAAATGGGTGCAAAAGGAAAGCTAGAATTATTTTAACAAGTACCTGTTCACTATACTTGAAAAAACATAGCGTAATTAAGGACTTCTAAGCCAATTAGTAACTAATAGGAATGCTATACACTTTAAAGTTGACACATCACGTTAATTTGAGCCTGGTTTTAAGATACTCATTTAACAAGCACTCCAATCCAGTGACCTCCAATTTTAATAAACTGGGAAACTACTGAAAATGCAGAAGGCTGAAAACAATATTAGGCCAACGTTAAAAAATAACATAGCTTGCTGCTTGTAGGCCTTGTCAACTTGACATTGATCTCAGGAAAGAATAATAATACTTTAAAAAAATATATCCATCTTTGGATGTAAGGGATGGCTGTGCTGCATCAGAGTAATGTCCATTCATCCCAGTGTCCCACCTCCAAGGAAGCAGGAAAACTAAAGTAAATGCCACACGCTCACCATGGTGAAAGCAGAAAATGTGAAGAGGCTGAAGTAACTCCAAGGCTATTTTCATAACTATACGTATACAAAGCTGCTTATAAATCCATGCTGCTGAAAGCCTAAGTGTTTGCATAGATAGGATATCTAAAGGGATGCTTTATTGTCAAGCTCTGAAACGTACAAGATGCTTCAATCTCTCCAACCCTGCAGGCAAACATTCCTCTTCTGAATGCCCTGAACTTCAGCGATAGGGTGGGCAACAGAAATCATACATAAAACAGCAGATCTCTGGGCTTTCAAAATGTCAGGACTGGGGAGATTCTAGCTGAGGATGCCTTCCTACAAACACAGCTGCAAACAATCACAATCTGACAGGACCTGAGCTGTGGCGAGGCCTTCAGGTCTGCTCATGATTAAAAGCAGAGCTGGAGATGGCTACAAACTCAGACACACAATGCTTTGAGAAAGTCACCCCATCTTTAATTTAGTTTTTGGTTAGGCATTAAAGAGAAGAAAACATGTTCATTTTCTGCTTATTTTTCCCTTTTCAGGTCACTTGCAAAAATCCCTAGCTGAGGACCCATGAGAAAAGCAGAACCGTTTGCATGGGAAAACAGCCATGAAATAGTGATTCTCCCAGAGATCGCTCCCAAATGAAGTCTTCCATAGCAATAATTAACACTAACAGAATTGCCAGCAGTGAGAAATGCTGCAAAAGTAATAAGAATGTACAGTTCTCAGCCATAAGAGATGCTTTTAAAGCTGGCTAAGTTACAGCCACCCTTCCCCTCCCAGGCTGGGAGCTGCAGAGCACTGCTGGGCTCATAGGACCTGAGAACACAGGCTGGGAACACATGGTGAGGAAAGCAGAGTCCTATCACCTCCATGATTCCCACAGAAAGGCACTGATCTGTCAATGCATAAATAGGAAACTACTGAGGAAATAATGAAACAATATAGGATGTTCTGTTCAGAGGGTAAAACCAACTTGCACAAATATACCAACAACTGCTGAGCAGATGTTCTGTAGAGTAGGATTTGGAGACACAGAGAGGATCACAGACTGAGTGCAAATCACAAATATCAAGTTGTCACAAATAAGACAACTTTATCCAATCACAGGAGCTCAAATTCAAGAGAATGGAAGAAACCAGTCTGTTCAGTTATGCTAAAGTCCATTGTAAAGCCCATTTTGGGGTGAGGCTTGCCAAGAAACAGAACCACCAGGAGAGCAGCGCTGACAAGGGGACCTTAGGGCTGAGTGGGCTGACTGAGGTTGCCTCATCTGAGCAAAGCAAACCAAATGCCCTCAAAAAGCCCTTATCTTCACCTCTGTGGTGAGAAGGGGGAGTAATGCACTCAAACTGCAAATAATAGAAGTTTACTTAAACCATTGAAAGGAGCTTTGTAAATGGTGACTACAGCCCTAGCCCAGAGAAGTCCCATTGCTTCCTGTGTTAGGTGGTAAATAAGTGAATGCCTCACAAGAACTGCCCAGCAATGCAGACGATGAGCCAAAAGGTCAGGATGATCTTCTGGAACTTTGCAGGACTCTCTTCCTTTGAAGACAATGAAATACTGAAAGCTCTGCAGCAAAGCCAGGAGCTAAAAAATTAATCTGATCTTTTGCAGCATGAGGTCTTGCTGAATTAAATCTCTCCAGCCCTGCTGCTGTTATACAACCAATTTGAGGAATATTACTCAGACTTATAGCAAAAAAAAAAAAAAAAAATACAAAAAGAAAATGTCAAAAGCCCATTAAGGAAGCTGAATTCAAGCATTTGTAAGTTGGAGCCTGCTAGAATGAGGCACTATTTTTGGTATTAACAGTTCTCTGTAGCTTTGTGATAAAGTTCCTTTGAGAACCGTTGATCAGCCCTATGTAAATACTCTTAACACACATAAAACCTACTCATCATCCTCCTCCCAGACTAGCACCATGAAGCTCTTGGTAGCTTTTTCTTTACAGCTCACTGCTCTTTTTCCTTCTCCTCTTTCCAGTGGCAATCCTGTTCTGCTGCTGCTGCACACAGACCCCAGGATCCTCTTGGTTGGTCAGAGGAATCACAAGACAGAATCACTTGCTTTACAAAGAGTGATGATACCTTAAACACTGGAAGTCAGGTTTAACAGATTTTTGGTTCAGAATAGTTAGATTCAGCATCAAACTTGTCCAGCAATGGTGGCTTTGACTCTTGCTTTCAAGAGTGATGCTGGACAGCACAGAATCAATCACATGTACCACCCCAAAGCAGGACACTCTCAAGAGGTGCTGCACGACATACCAAATACTTGCTTTCTCAATTAAGTCATAGAGCTGTCTCCAAGGGACAGCCAAAAATAAAACATCCCTCAAAGGGGCACACAAAAGTCAGGCAATGTCCCAGCATTCATCTAAATCAAACCATCGGCTTTGCACAGCACAGGATTTTATCTATCCAGAGAAAAGGAGTACCATGTTTGTAAACACAAGTGATGCCTATGAGAGACAGAATGACAGTCATGCTCAAAACATGGCAGCTGAAGCATTAACCCCACAACATTCCAGGTCAGTTTTGTCATAGTAGTATATAAAACCTGTAGTACTTCACAAGGAGAGTAAGAACAGAGACTACACATCCCCTTCAAGCTGAGAGATATAAGCCTGCTCAGACCCCAACATCTCACTTAGCAGAGAGGCAGGGTTTGCAGAAAGTGCCTGCATCCTTTTCATATAGAATCTAACAGTGTCAGGAAAATAAAATGCCAACAATAAACTACACAATTAGAGCATGTCTGGTTGACTTTCTCCCCCACTCTCTGTGATGTACTAGACTTCACATTTCTCCACAAAGAGGCACTTTTTGTCCTTAAGGCACCTCCTGTTCCACTAGGACACCACTACTGTGCATATTACACACCAATCCAAAGCACCTTTTCTATTAACTGAAGAAAATGACACCAATAAAAGAGAAGCAGCACTAGTGAAGAAACTGATTGTTGGTGAAGATGCAAGGGCAGGGGAGTTTATGCAACTAATTGCTCTCACTGTGATGAGAAGTTTAAATCAAGGGAGAATGTCTTTCTTTAGCAAAATGATTTCTCAGCCAGTATCTGTAAAAAAATAAACAATAAACAATATTCCTCCAAGCTTAATTCCCTAAAGATTATAGTATTACTTTACAATCTGCTCCTTGTCACAGTTCTCACATACAGCTCTGCACCCAATACAAAATGTTAGATACCTTCTTTTAATACAAACAAAACGCAATAGTAAAGAAAGCCCTCGCAGCTGGCACTTGCCAAAGGGCAGCATCAGACAGAAAGGGAGACACACAAGCTCTGCACTACCTATGGCAACAGGCATCAGACATAAAATCAGCAGCGAGAGCCAGCAAATCCACGTGCCCATGGCACAGCAGTTACCTCCAGCAGTCAAGCTTGATACTACTATAAACATTTGACATCATTTTATAAATAGTGAACAGTTGCTAGAAAACAAACAAACGGCTAAAAGCATCTAGTTCTAGCATTATTTACCCTATAGCCTGCTTCTCAATTTTGAAGTGATTCATTACTCTCTACCATTGTTTGGAATTTCACTGTGTCTACTCGTCCCTTCCTGTTCACTACAGCCTGCATCTGAAACCATAAGATGTCCTGCAACTAAGCTACTGCAGGAGAGTGAGGTTAGCAGTGACATGGCTGTGGACGTACTATCACACAGGATGGTAAGCTTACCTCAACCCCACCTTTGAAAAGCAAAGCACATCTAAAATTTATGGGTAGCTGCAGGAGTGAGTGCTTCATTGTTTCGTGCCTGCTCAAGTTTCTGACTCGTTGCTACAGTTAAAGCACAGACAGCTGTGGGTACCTGATCATTTTTCCAGGTGCACTGAAAGCCCATGTCCCTTTGGCTTGCTACACATCAGACTCTTCAAGTCAGGTAAACCAAGCCGCTCCCTGAAGCTGCACCACAGGTAATGCTCAAGACAATCCAGCAGCGAATTCTTCTCTCTAGAAAGAAAAGCAATAAGGAACCTCAGAATCTTATAGAACAAAGATCTGTTTAATTAAATGTTCCTAATACCCATGCAAAATGTTCCATTAGCACATCTTGATGCTACATAGTACATTTAAAGGCAGCAGAATACTGCCAAAACAAAGTATGCACGTTCAAAAAGGGTGGAATCTGGAAACAGAAAGACATCACATTTAGCACATCCTTCCTTAGCATGCTCTATAGTTCCTTTATGTTACAGTGTTAACCTAAATTAAGAAAGCAGCTCCCACAATAGAGCTCACAGCTTTCCATATTCAATGCATACATCTCATTCTGGATTGGATTTTAAAATAACACACTCTAAGATAATCTATTAATGATTCCTCTCACATAATTTTATACCTACACTTCAAATTGTTTCCCTCTTCTCAAGGAAATCTTAGGAAAAGCACAAGCTGTTGCAGTCCTCCACCATACACACAGCTCATCGTACCATCATCCCTCTTGCCATCACAACCATGCAAGCAAAGAAACTGGGACTTCCATTTCTCAGCCTGCTGCATATTCTTCCTACCCCACAAAAATCCAAAGGCTTAGCCCAGCTCTTCATGAAATTAGAAATAATTAACACCTTGAAATTGCTGAACAAGGCAAAGACTGAACTAATTGGTCTTAAAACAGATTGCTTCTACCCGCAGACCTATTTACACATGAAAACATAGATGCTTGCCATCATTTGTAAGGAACTCATTCAGTGGTTCCATCAAATCAATGGCCCCAAAAGCCAGCTAGCCATCAGATTTTAACTACAGTTTAAGGAAAGGAATGGTACACGTACATTCATGTGCACACACACACACATATATATATATACACACGCACAGAAAGATGTGTTTTCTTGCTTAAGGAAAAGCAGATTGCAAGTAGATAGGTACTACAGATGAAACAGTAATACATAATTGAGAATCAAACCACATAAAAAGGAAAAGATTGCATTTGATTACATTACGGTTAAAACAGCACATTGTAACAGAGAGATATTCTTAAAAGACACGAGTGTGACAATGCCTGAAGTTGGCAGGATGCCACTGGAATATATGGCTGAATCTCACACACAAAAAGTACGTCCATTTGAGGCTTAAAACATCAGTTTTAAGCAGAAGTTTTAAGCCAGTAGAATCGTCAACACTCTGGAAGAGAAAGGCTTTGGGGGCCTGAGGTCTTCTGCCACCAGGTGAGTGCTGCTCCTCCTGCATGGGGATTTACTACAGCCTTTACAGCCCTCTGCTTTTAACACACGGCCTTCCAGATTCAACTTGGAAGCTTCTGTGTGTCTGTAAAGCTAATACTCTTGGTAATCAATCAATCAATCACATGAATAAAACAAATACAAAACCACTCACATGCAATGAAGAGAACCAAACTATCTGGAAACAATCCCAGAACACACCTGATGATTAGATTTTTTTTCCCCCTTTCATATCAGCCAAGGATTTGTTTCAACCTATTACTTCTCATCCCAACAAAATACCAGCAGAATGCTCAGCATCTGGATTTAAACACGATCCCCTACAGATGTATTTTATTTAAAGAACTGAACAAGCAGGACACTATTTGCTTTGAAATTCTCCTACAAGCAGTGAAAGCAGAGCTGTGACTGTTGCATTGTATTCAGCAGAGCTCGGACTGCATTCCCTGCATCCGGTTTTAAGACCTGTTAGAGATGCTGCTCAGTGCTGTAGCATGGCTTTGCACTCTCCTGATGGCATCTAGTTCAAAATAGATCATTTTGTGCAGGATAAATACTTACAGGGAAGATGCACGAACAGCACAAAGCCAGCAACTGCAGCTGACTTCTCCAGTCACCTTTGTCCCTGCCTGGCTGCTGGTCCCGGATTATTGCTGGTCTTTAACTACCCGGGCCTTGAAACCCTGAGAAGCTCCTATTCCAGCTCAGCAAGGTGGAAGGGTTTGTTGTTTTAACAGTTGGCTGATTGCAGCTTATCAGCAAGTTTTCAAAGGTTAAACATCACATTTGCATGGCAAAGAGCACAGAAAGCACAAGATCGATTTTGCGTTACTCTTCCTGCTGCAGCGGGTTCCTCCAGCAAGAGCGAGGGCTGCCATACACCTCTGCCCACAGTGCCATCCAGAGAAGGAAGAGAAACGAAAATCCCTGCTCTGAGAAATTATAGCCAGGGCCAGCCACCAAGCTACACACGTATTCCTAATTCATCCTGGCTGAAGCCACACACCAGCAGCAGCTGCCTCTCTCAATTACCAACCAATAGAATGACAGAATGGCCTGGGTTGAAAAGGACCACAATGATCAGCTCGTTCCAACCCCCTGCTGTGTGCAGGGTCACCAACCAGCAGCCCAGGCTGCCCAGAGCCACATCCAGCCTGGCCTTGAATGCCTGCAGGGATGGGGCATCCACAGCCTCCTTGGGCAACCTGTTCCAGTGCGTCACCACCCTCTGGGTGAAAAACTTCCTCCTAACATCCAACCTCCTCTCACTTCTGCAAGTCCAACACCCAGTGCAACTCTAACATCCAGGCTGGTTCATTAGAACTAGTTCTCTCTGGGTTCTTCTGCCACATTTGTGCTGACAGAGTCTGAGGTCTTCGGATGCCTTAAGTGATGTGTCTGATATGTGATAGCTGTACGTTGTTACCTTCTCCCTCTCCTGAAGCAGTCATCACTGAAGTGCTTATTCTACTCTATTTTAGGAACATGGGCTTTTAGCATCCTAATAGCAGTATTTCAAGCTAAAAAAGGTAAATCAAAGAAGTAGAGTGCTTCTGCAGGGAAGATTAAGCACTTATGACATTCCATGGTTCCTGTAAAAGTCTCTGATCAGGCTTTGGAACAACCCTCACTTCTGCAAGTTATTTTCCCTTCTGGTGCGCCCAATAAACAACCATTGTCAGACCTCAGGCCACAGAGCAGCCTGCAGTAAGATCCAAGACATCAAAAATACCTGACTGCTCCTTATAGAAACCAAGTCACTCAACACAGCTCACAGTGTCAGTAGGTAACATGCAGTAGCATTGTGTTATCTAGATCAGGGAGTAAGGAGCTCCTACCCAATTACATCACCTTGATGTAATGAGACTGCTAAGCACATCCAGGTGCAAATAACAGAGGCCAGTAAGGAACAACCGTTCCCCTTTATTTCCTTGAGTTACTCCTATACTGATGAATAGGCTTAGGCTGCTGAAATTAATTTATGAGGGAGACAAGTTGTGGATTAGCATTTCTTATGACTAAAATAACTTATCCAAAAAAAGAAATGAATGCATTCCCTCACCTCTACCTCCACTTTTCTTCCTTTTTCAGCTCCCACCTCTCCTAGACCATAAATTAATCATCATTATCTGCTTCTCTTCCCTCTGTTGTCAGAGAAGAGCCCATTCCCTCCCTTGTTTATATCTTTCTCACCTCAACTAACTCTTCCTATTGTTGGCAAGCTAGAAAGTAATAAACTACAAACGCTACCAAACCTATTGAAAGCTATTCAGCCTTTGGAAATCCTCCATACAACGAGTGCAGGTCAGTAAAGAGCACATACATTTTCCCTTTTAGAAGTATGAATGGATTTCAAAGCACATACACTGATACCCTCTTCTTTTGCACTCTTCTGAAGATTGGGAAAGTACATTCCAGAAAGCAGCCATGCATTACAGAAGCAGGCTCAACCAGTACATTTTTTTCCTCTCCTGCGGTAGTGAAAAAAACTGAAGGAACAGAAACCCACAGCAAAACCACAATTAACCTACAGAGAGAAAAAATTAAGTGCTGCGAGCACACCCACATCAGAAGCCTCTTTTTCGCTGCAATTAGCTGCTGACAGTAAGCTTGCAAAGCCAAGACAGCATTCAAGGTCTTCCACACATCTCAGGTAGGAACACACTACTGCCGAGACAACAGGACCTCAATTTTCAGTGCTGTCTGCTTTGAACTTCCAGCTTCCCAAAAGCTGATGACTCTTCTTCCTACAGCACAGCAGCCTTGGTAGATGTGTGAAAAAAAGAGGCCAGATCTGATGCTAAAAAGATATGGGTGACCACAGAACACTGGTGTGCCATGTTGTTTAAGTGACAGGAAACAATAAATCTTTATATTGACACATTATGATATCGTTATACTGTAACTGCAACGTCCTGTGAGACAATCATGCTATTTTCTTTTGAGAAACTCTTAAAATAAGATAAAAGGCACTCAGCAAATTAAAGAGTTTTCCCCTATCTCATCAAACATTGGTTTATGATCCTGCCTTCATACAGAGGCTGCAGATGAGACACATCCCAAGGAAGTAGCTCACCAACCAGCTCACAAAACACTTCTTGGAGCCCTGGCCTCAGTTGTGCTTTGTGATGTACAACCGTATGGAGGATCCATTCAGACCAAGCTCCAGATGACCACGGTTACTCACAGATCAGCACGTGCTCCCCAAAGAAAGCACAGACACTAATTAGTTGGAGCTGGGGATGCCTACAGGTATGCAACATCTTCTGCAGTGCTTCTTGGGCAACTAATAAAGCTAACAGTCACTATCAGAGCGG
This sequence comes from Coturnix japonica, assembly GCF_054131305.1. Lineage (NCBI taxonomy): Eukaryota > Metazoa > Chordata > Aves > Galliformes > Phasianidae > Coturnix > Coturnix japonica. The sequence continues at coordinate 4,118,586 of NC_140674.1, read as the reverse complement.
TATTTTTCATCTTATTCTTTACTGAAGAGTCAAAAGGAAGCCTCCCTACATCTCCAACTTACAATAGCAGCAGTAGCTCCATTCTTCCAGCACAGAACAGGCTGTAAATATTGGCTGAAAACAGTTATTCCCGCTGGGGACTGGAAAGTGACTGTAATTGTTGGCAGCAGTTGGGGGCCAGGGGAGTCACTCTCATGCCAAACAGCAGACAGAACAAAACACACAAAAAATGACTGCACCTTGCATACACTGCAATCGCTGATCCTAGATAGCATGGAAAGAGCCACAGCCTTGAAACGCCCATGGGATCCTTGTGTTTGTGCTTAAGTTGAAGGAAATAAGTTGAAAGAGGGAATTAAAAAAAAAAAAAAACAATTTTAGAACAGCTCTCCTTGGCTACCAAAACTGCTTAAAAGTGAAATGACTGAGAAGGTGCTCTGCCCTTTGTGTCTCACATTCAAAGCTAAGACAGCATCACTGAAGGGAACATCACCAAAACATCTGCAGACGGTGATGCTGGTTAGGATTTCCCTTTCACCAACAGAATTCACTCCAGAAACACAATCCCAGCATGCTATCGAGGTATTTCTGATCTCAGTAAATAAAATAAACACAAACCATGAACAGAAAATACATATACAGAATGTTGCTTAACAAGTGCAAAGCTCAGCTACATCAATAAAGAATATCACATATTTTTGGCATTTTCTTCCATCAATAATGCCCAGTAATTTGTTTAGCTTTCCATAAGAAATCATTTACATAAGCAGATCGATACGCAGCAATTTCTGAACAAAACAGTTGAAGTTCAGTTACTGAATATTCAACTCCTACCAATTATCTGTATTAGCTAGGTTGCAAATACGAAGATCCAAAGCCATGTGATGCCATGGATTTACTGACTGGCCCCCAAAAGACTAAGTAGTAAAGGGAGAATCCAGAAATAAGGCCAAAAGACGACTCAGTGTATCTGCTGAAGACTACACCAAGGTTTCCACAGGAGGAGACTGCTGGCTGCAATATAAGCAGGAAGTAATCCTTGAGAAATCATTCTGCTCATCTTCTGCAGAACTGCTACCCATTGTACAGGAAGGTGACAAGCTGAGTTTGTAACCTGGTGAACTTTAAGGCTAAAGAGAAGGAGAGCAGTAGCAGGTGGCCTTTGAGATCAAGGTCTTTGCTGCTGCGGTTTCAGCATGTATTCTTTTGCTCCAGGCCATCACTCGCTCTCACACAATTCCCAGAAAGACCAAATTCTGCTTCAGAGGTCAAACAAACCCCTCAAAAAAGAACCACCCCAGTATCTTGGAAACATGAAGCAATCAGAACAACATCCCCCTATCAAGTGCCCAAGGTAACAAAGGTAATCAAGGTGAAAGCACAAGGTAAGACTCTGATTGCAGACACTAAGTATCAATACAGGTATTACTTCTCTACCTTGGGCTTTGTGAAACTCATTTCAGATGACACAAAGGACAATTCTCATAGATCATTAGAAGAGCCAGCTAAGAAGTTAATGCACACTTCTGCCTCCCCTCTGGGCTTGTCTTCTATCTTCTGTGTAAGTAACAAGTTGATCAAGCTTCTTCTTTCCTGCATGCACACAGCTCAGAAGAGCACATCCATCTGCCCTCCCTGCTCTACCACACATTTGCATGCAGTTTGCTGTTTTCCTTCTTTTTTTAAGCACCAGAAAGGGTGAAAATAATCCCTAATCCACTCATATGCTTTGGCATCATTAGCCTAACTTCTGTTGTCACTGGTAACTGCTCCTCACACCTCTTGCAGTTCTGACCTCTGCTGCTATTGTGTACTTTTCCCTCTAACTAGTAAGAGTGAGAACTGATGCATCCCTCACCCCTTTTCCTCCTCTTGTTGAAACCTTATTTCCACTGCTCTAATAGTTCTTGACTTAACTAGGACAAGGAAAATTATTCTGGGCTCCTCTGTCCTAGCAGTGCGGCTATTCCATATTAACCATCCAGAGCACTAAAAAGTCACACTGGAGCCTCAGGCAACCAGTCTAATGTTCCCTTCAATTCATAGTTTAATATAATCACCCAGTATTACCGGATGTGTCTATAGCCATTGCATTCACTGCTACATATATCCACTTTCTTTATGCTGCTGCCAGCAGGTCCCCCCACATCCCTGCCACTAGCAGGAACCCCCCTGCACCTTGAGCTGTCACCTCATCACCTCCTGTACAAAGACACCACTGAGACTACAAATTCATTGTCCTTGCTGCAGTCAGGACCAAATCAGCATAACAAACCCAGTGGAGGGTTTGCTACTTGGAGCTCTCACCACCTTCCTTGCAGTTAGCGCACAGGTAGTATAACAAGCTTGTGCATCAGCAAGTGTGCATCTCATTCACAGCCACTACCATAGAACCTCTGGGACAGAGCGCATTAGAAACAGCTTGAAACCAAGCGATGTGTTGCTGTATGAAACAGCAGCTGAGACTGCTTGCACTTGGCCTCGCAGGCTTCCACTTCAATTGCAGCACACAGGAATGCATTAGTAACAATGTCAGAAAGCCCAGCATCCACTTCATTTATTTTGACGAAGGCTTTCTCTGCCCTCATCTTCACTGACTGCATGTGTCAGAGGAAGGTCAAAATGGCTAAATTTTCTCCTGCACTGTACAAAGAGGTCTGAAGAACAGCAGTAAATTTAGCCCTTTCCATTTTCACCGTGGCTGAAGAAAGAGCGGAAGGAATTTATTACCATCGCATTGACTCCGGCGTAACCTGGCTGCTTTTATCAACATTGCTTAATTTAAGAGATAAAACCAGAGCTCCTTTTTGCCTGAGATTAAAAAGATCCATCAACTCAAAGACAGCGTTTAGATTTCAAGGAAAAATGAAGTGTGGGAACACATATGTGAGCAGGAGACTTGAGCACCTCTCCCAACACGGTTATCTCGACACAAGTCATATTGCAGTGCTCATGCACCAGGGGATGGAGAGTCAGATGTTAAATAAACCAAGTACCTTATCAACGACACGAAACTTCTCCTTTACTCAGTAGTGTTGAGTAAACACATTAGTTTACCAGAAATGTAATTCTATTTCAAGATGGCAAGTGCAAATGTTCAGGAGAAACAATATCTTCTTATTTGATAAGATGACATGCAGACAAATAATGCTAGCTGGCAATCTTGAGCAAAGTGAATGCTGCACCTTTCCCACACCGGCATAGCTCATCGTTATACATGACCATAATGCAATCCAACATTGTGTGATACGTCCACTCAACACATAAACGTAAGAAAAATGTTTACCATACGAATTGTTATACTCAGGAAGCTGGGAAAAACACTGTAACAATCTGTGTGATACTTCAGCTGCTAAAGCTACCAAACTAAGCGACAGCATAATGTGCTCTGCTAACCAAAACGGATTTTCTTCATAGCAGAACTTAATAGAAGGCAGACACATTGTGGCCGTCAGTCCGGATGCTCTAAAGCAGGCTGCAGACTGGCACAGTGAGATCCCAGATCAGGGAGCCCTAAAGTGTTGTTCATAGAGAGCTAATCAAGGGGCAGTGGCTGTGTAAATCAGCTCTAAGAGCATCAGGTCTCAGGCAGATATTGACAGAGCAGCCCGCTTCACCATTAAGTGAAGGCTATCAGATCCCAGCAGCAATACTTCACACCCTGCTGAAGCAAAACTGTTCCCAACACAGCAAATGAAGCATCCAAACAAATCTGTGCACATCTACCAACCGAGCTGTCAAATTCACTGCCCCAGCATCGACAGCAGCTATAAATTCAACATGGGGATGAGTCTGATGGATCTTCCTCTAGGAAACTTGGTGTTTGTCTCCAGCTGTTACACTACTGGTACCATAAATGAGTTGCGTCTACTACAGTTCCTGCTTATAACATGAAATCCTTAAGATCTCCAAAAATGATCTCTAGTGATGGCTAGGATAGCTCCCCTTGGCTGAAGGGGATAACCAACACCCTGCAGGCAGCATCAGTAGCAGCAATGGACTATCTAAGGGTTTATGCAGCTTTCCATCACATCTTTAGTCCCTGCTGGGCTTGAGAGCTCCCACAAAAATGGAGTCATCCACCCAGCATTGGAAACATTTCCCTACCAGAGAAAGTACAGATGGATGGCAATGGACTCTGGCTGGACAGCATTATCTGGTTTGTGAGCCTTTGCCCCATGTCCAAATTTAGTCAAGACTTACATTAAATTGGTGACAAATGATTCTCTCAGGGAGAAAAGAATTTAGACCAAAATCACTGAGGCAAATCCTATAAGGCCAGATGATGCCACTAGGGACAGAAAGACAAAGGACAGAAACTAATCAGGACCCCTATGTCTATGCAAGGTCTTATTCTTAGGACAGAAGCAGACTGCTGTCACTCACATGAAAAATGGGCATAAATCCACAGCCTCAACAAAACCGAGCAGTTATCCCACATCTAAATGCAAGCAAGTCTTAGAGCACCTACACAGACTGGAGGGCAACACATGCCCTACTCCCTCCCAGCAAAGCTTCTTGGTGAGTGCAGATACTCCCAGTGCTCTGCCCCCACATGTAAGCTGTAAATATCCTCTTCTAGAAGGCAGTGACACGGCACCAGTGCTCAGCCACCCTTGGCTAAGGCCACTGCTGCAGAAACACAGCTCACAGCTCTCCAGTCCTAAAGCCCTATCTGCAGCAATCAGCCATCCTTGGAGGCAGTCAAGCAGGAACAAAGTGCTGACACCTCCTGCTGCAGTGACAGCTCCGAACACAGCATGCCTTGGTACTCCCAGGGGAGGAGGCCAGAGAAGCACTGCCTTCAGTGCCCTGTCCTGCGGGAGGGACGCAATCAGAACACACAGCAGATCCAGCTTGCAGGCCATCTGGCTAACCACAATGCTGCCTCTGATCAAGAGGAGGCTTAGAGCCAAGAATCAGTACCAACTGTTTTAATGGAAACATCTCCAAATATTTTTCCAGCTACTGTTGAAAATACGTACCCTAACAAGGCCAGAACAGCAAGGAGAACCAATGGAGATCTCTCCCTACCACAGCACCGTGAGAAGATCCTGTGCTGAGAAAAGCTGCTGAAGTTGTGATAGGAGGTAAGAAACCAGCTAGTCAAATACAAACAAGAAGCTGGAGCACTCAAAGCAGACAGTATCAGAATACCAGCACTAGCTGGTATTTACCTAATGACTCATGCAGAGAAGAATCCATTCATTTAGGTGTACAGACCTACAGTCTGTGAACAGGTAACAGGAGAGCTTATAAAACGACTGGGAGCTCAGCTCTTCCTGACCTCAGAGAACAAAGAAGCCTTGTAGCAAGAAAAACATCCTTCTTTCACAGTCTCTTTCCTCATTCTCACACGGACTTTCTCCAGAGACGAAAACTGCACTTTCCACCAAGATGCAAAAGCAGAAGACACAGAGCACAAGGAAGACCAGGTGATCTACATAAACACAGAAGTACAGATCACATCAGAATAAACACTTCCACATTTCCCAGATTCCCAGTTTTCTAGATTTTTCTAGCAACAGGATTCACAGATAACATTTTACCTCCTAAACACCCTTCATGCAAGCACAAACAGCATCAGGTGTAACTACTGGCTTCTGCAATCACTCAAATGTCACAACAATTTTATGTCGAATATTAATATACAGATAGTTTTATTGGTGCAGAATTCATAGACCAAACTTAAAATATCCTTCTCTTCAAAAATAACTTAAGATCATTATATAAATTCAAATGCATAATATGGAAAGCAAGCAGGGCACTCCAAATTCAATGATTAGTGTAGTTTGAAAGTGTAGGCTGGAAAAACAGTAAATTTTTATATATATATGTATATATATATATTTATATATACACAACACATGCAAAGGACACAAGGCTTCTTTTATATCCTTATTAAAGTGATAGTAAAGTCTATACCACCACGTTTTAAATCTTAACTGTTTGTGACTTTTCCTATTATGATTTCTGTCCTTAAAGGATGGATTTTAAAACATCACTGTACAGTCACCACCTACAGCCCTAAGGGGCTGAGTACAGAACTAACAGAAAAGATACCACAAACTCTACAAAATAAGATGGATTTCATTTCATTGAAGCGCTGTGTTCTTTACTTTGGGGAAATTAATTTACCATCCTTGACAGCATACATTCTTCTTCAGCTGCTCTGAGCAATGATAACATCACTTGAGGTATGACTGCAACTGAACTTGAAAAAGCCTCATCTAATTTAATACAGTCAGCAATCTGAAGTTTGTCTTGCAAACTTAACTTTCCCATCCTGCAAGTAAAACACCTGTGCTTCCCTTACCCTCCAGAAATTATCCATGCTCAAGATAGAAAGATCAACAGGGTGGAATGGTGATACAAGAGGTGTAAAGACAAAGGGACTACTGCAATGGAAAGGTGTTAAAAGGAAAAGTGCTCACCGGTCTCTGAAGAACGAGGCTCACAGGGAAAACTCCACAAGGGAGAGATCCCCAGTCAGAGATCCTTCCCCAGTGGCAGTCAGCCCTTCAAATGAGGTCTAGGAGAGGTGGAGCCAAGCTTTCACTTGTGCTCCCAGGGCTGACTGGGTCCTTTCCCCAGGTGTTCAATCAGTGGCTCAGGCTGTGACTCAATAGTTCCCATACATTCCATCTCCTTCACTAAGCACTCCATATTTTTTCTCTCCCCCGAGACTTTGGAAATTAACAATAATTCATCCACACGGTAGAAAACACACCTCCTTCCCAGATATTTCTTCCAATGGCAAAACACATCGCTTCACAAGCATGCTTCTATGGGCTGTGCCTTCCCACAGAAGCAGCTGCACACTATCTTTGGGATGACTGATGGTCGAGTCCCAAAACATCAAACAGCTCATCTGTCACCAACAAAACCTACTCACCTTCAAGACATGCTAGTTTCCAGTAGAAACGCATGAATAGACTCATTTTGGATGATGTAATGGTCCATCAGTTTCTGCACTTAGGTTTCTTTGCTCATCCTCTCAGAAACAGGTATTCTGAAGATAGAAAAAGAATCTCAATTTAAAATACAGCACGCTCTCAGAAAATGATACCACCTTACATAAACATTACATTTTTCCTGCTTTTTGCCTGGCACACTGAAAGGTCACCTAAAACCAACCTGATAGTCGGTTACTGAACAACTCTGCTGACTTATCTCAAAGGAAGCAGTAAGGACTCCTTGCTTTACCCCTGTGACCCTCAGAGTTTACACATTTACTATCTGCTTTACAGTAGCATATTAAGAATTTACCCTGAAGGTTAGGAATGGATAAGTGACTTTAAAGTCACACTGGTACCAGAGCTAAGAATTACACTGTACTACTGACAGTCCCTCTTCACCTTCTCTGCTGCATTTTCATAGAATCACAGAATGGCCTGGATTAAAAAGGACCACAATGGCCATGCAGTTTCAAACCCCCTCCTATGTGCAGGGTCACCAACCACCAGACCAGGCTGCTCAGAGCCACATCCAGCCTGGCCCTGAATGCCTCTGGGGATGGGGCATCCATAACCTCCTTGGGCAACTTGTTTTACACAGCTTCTCTGCAGAGAAGGCCTTGAGTGTCCTGGTGGCCAGCAGTGTGCCCTTGTGAAGGACTATGGGACCCCAGGGTGCATAGCACAGAGTGTGCCCAGCAGGTGAGGGAAGTTCTTCCCCACTGCTCTGTCCTGGTGAGGCCAAAGCTGTGCCCAGTTCTGGGCTCCCAGTGCCAGACAGGGAAGCAGCAGGGTGAGCCCAGTGGAGGGCTACAGGGATGTTTGGAGCTCCAGAGATCCCTCCCAACCCTTACAACTGATTCTGTGACATTTATTCACTACGCTTGTGTTAATTTCCAAAATATCAACATCAAACTCCTCCACTTAATTCCACCAAGGTTTCCTCAGTAATAGATGAGATTCCTTGGCCTCATTAGGGACACTCAATTCCAATTGCACAACACAAGGAGAGCACTTCACCTGTTTGAGGTTTTGAGACTTTGATTCAGGTTTGGAAAATGAGCCTGGAAACACAAAGTCAAAACTTACAGCTTGTAAACAAGCAAACACCACCTTAGAAACAAATTTCATAACAGGCCCATTTTGCAACCAAAAGTAATTCAAACGCTAGCAAGAATCATCCCAGTTCCATAAGTGGTTCGCTATGAGATTAACCAAGGTCACGTTCTTACATTCAGTCTTGATTCCTCCCCTGAAAAGCCCCCCCCAGGGCACCAACTACATTATGAAGTTCAGTGCTCCTGCACATCAGCACAACCTACATCAAAGCACGCTACAGCCTGCCAAGCACTGACTGCCCAAGGAGAGGCCGCATGACTTCTAAGTGAGAGATATCCGCATCCGAGAGCCCCTTAGACTGTGTGAGAGCTGCAGCTGGATGTTCAGAGATAACTGCCAACTCATTAAAATCCAACAGTAAAAGTTTATTAAATATGCAAGCATTAATGGAATTGGACTAGCAGCTATTTAGGCAGATTAAATTCAACACAGCGCGTCCTGCAGCTCCTCTTATCGCTATTATGTAGGCTGCCCTTTTGCAGTGTCCATGAAAGGGTCACACAGTGGTAGCCAAAGCAGTGAAACCCTCCATCTGTTCTAGTTTACTCAGGTCACATTCACAAGGTTCCCAGCAGCCAGGAAGCCTAGAAAAGACAGCTACTTCCCAGCAACTCCAGCTAAACACGTGCTACTACACCAGACTGCAGGAGATGCAACCTTCCCAAGAGCTTTTACCCTCTTTGGCCACAGCTGCTGGACAAGACCCGTACCTCTCTGCAGGCTCACAGGTAGGCAGGTTTGGTATGTATTCCCAGCTCTCAGTTCTTCTCACCTTTCTGCTGGAGTTGGAAGAGAATGAGGGTGGTGCATCAGACAGACAAGATAGACTAAAGAATGCCAAACACTTAAAAGCAGCACTTCTGTGCCACCTGAGAACACACAACACAAGCACAAAGCCCTGCTTGGAGCTACTCATTTGCAGCTATCCAGAAACAAGCACCAGAGCCCTCCATGCAGACAGTAACCCCAGTACAGCTCCACAAAGTGCAGTTTCATTCCTGGATGACTCTGCAAAGTCTCAGTGCTTGGTGAGTAACTACACCAAGAACACAGAGGTTCATTCCAAGTCTGATATCACTTGGAAGAGTTCTTCATTAAAACTCTCAGCATCATTTGATCTGGCCCAGGGGGCGAAGGGGCATATTTATCCCACAAAGCATAAACAAGCTCATGGAAGCTTCTACTGCACCTCCAAGCAGCTCTGGCAATAACCTTGCTCTTAGAACCATTTAGCACTCAGTCTATGGAATCCAACACATGAATTCAAAATGTAACCTGTTTTTTGGTGCTGTAACTATACAGGTCTCCCACAAAGCCAGCAGAAGACCCCAAGGATCTGTTAGCCAAGAGGGATTCTGACATAAAACAACACCATTATGCTTTGCAGAACCCACAAGCAGCAGCAGCTTGTTCGGGGTCAGATGTACAAAACCCTGCAGCTGGCTGCCTATTCAGTCACCTCATTGAGCTCCCAAACATAACTGTATTAAACCACTCCCATCGAGTTTCCATTATTCTTCCCCAGCAGCTCTTGCCCCCAGGAGAAAACAATGGGTGATTGAACATAAATATAATCTAGCTTGCAGCCAGTACCTCCAAAGACTCTGGTGATGAGCAGGCTACAGGAGGAGCCTCTCATCACAAAAACACAACAAATCAGTTACCCAGCAGCACTACTTCCTCCCTCACTGATTGATAGGCAGGTACATCGAAACTACAGGTCATTTGCATTCCTCAAGTACAATAACCCATTAAAAAAGTACTACATTTGTAAGTGAATCCGGAAGGTCAAAGCACTCTTAGTCATCCAGCTGCTATGTTAACCTTTGCTTAGGAAGGGATGAAAAGAATCCTCCCAAGCAGCCCCATGACTAAAAAAAAACACTTCTAAACATTCTCACTCTGCCACTGAGCAATACCACAAAGAAAGTCTGGTTGTTGTAAAGCAAACAGGCAGGAAACAAATGATACTAAGGAAATTAGGCTACTGCCTGCTGTGGTCCTTGGCACCACCAGCATGGGAGCCCAACACCACTGCTATTCCAGCAGTATTTAACCTCCTGGTGGATCTGAGGCCAGCAATGGAGCTGGATACACAGCACCAGTGCGAAACTGCTCTTCATGAAACACTCTAACAGTCCAGAGACAGGCACTGCTAACTGAGGGAGCATCACTGCTGTTAGTACTAAGCTAACACAGCAGAGACACTGAGCAAAGGCCCGAGCTGTGGCGGTCACGGTACCAGGCACCAAACAAGACAGTGACAATGCAGCCTGACGAGTGGTGCCAGCACAGCAATCCAGAGCTGCAGATGCCAGGAGCATTGGTCTTTATCTGCAAGCTGATGGGCAAATCTGTTGAGCTAAGAAAAGAGTAGCCGCAGCTCACAAACCCGAAGAAGAGAACAAGATGTTTCCTGGCAAGACAAAAGGAGCGTTTTCTCACCCACTTGCTGCTTGAATTGCTGCTTTTCCCTTAACTTGGCTCTGAAGTCAGACAGGCTCACCACCTTCTCTATAAGAAAACTCCAAAAATAGCTCACACAAATGCAGTGGATTCTACTTGGGAACATAGAATGAACAACGCTCTTTGTTCACAGCTCACACCACAGCAACACACTCACACTTGGTGGATGAACACAAGGACAAACGTGGGCCACGTATGCAGAGGAAAAAGATAACGAGACATCAAAGATATCATAGATGTCATCCTCGGAGTCAGGAAATGAAGATCTATTAAAGCAGCCTGCGAGCGCTGGGGTGCAGCTCAATAGGAGCCAGATGGGCTAAGGGAAAAACCAGCTTCATGGGAAAGTTTAGAAGGTGGTGGTTGGCTTTTTATCCCCTATTAAATTGTCTGATGACTCATTAAAGAGTGATGTAACTTTTCAGTTAGGCATGAGACTTACACAAAGAACTCTCCTAATCAGCTCTCCAAGTAATCCTCTGATCACCATCTGGAGTTCAATCTAAATCCTGATCTGTTACGCTAAGCACCCGTGCACCTCTGAAACCAAGAATGTGGTATAAACACACCTGAGATGAACCACATCCTGACTGCAAGTTCACAGAGAGGTAAAAGAGAAAGGAAATGCTTAAAACTGGAGCTGCCTTTTGCTCCTCGAGCTCTTCACAGACATCTCTACATTGCAGAACAGACACAGACTGTGCCAGAGGTAACTCCTGTCCATCACATCTAGGGAGAGGCTTCAAAGTGAGTAAGTAGAAAGGCAGGAGTTATCAACAAAATGCTACAGCTAAAACAAAACCTTTCTTCTGGCAGGCAAAACAACCAGCAGAGTTACCAAAAACATATGCAAAGAATCAGCTATTTCATAAGTAACTCAAAACTTCTTATCGCTGCAGCACGTAGAAATTTCTTTACCTAAAGCACCATACGACAGCAGGATTTTCCAGCTGTAGTTTTTTTGATGGTGGTTTTTTTCCTCCTGATTAACTGGAGCTCCTATTCCCCATGGGGCAAACAAGAAAGTCTGAGATGCCTCTCACTGACAAAGCCTCTTAGCTCAAGAAGTGAGTTCTCTCATATACAGTGCTTGGTGTCACATGCTGGGCTGCCCACAGCAAAGCACTGAAGGCTTAGACGTGTCACACCACTGAGGAACGCATCTAATCTCATCAGTTCCAGAGGAATTCTCCTCTTTTCAAAGCAGTTTATCAGTCACCTTTTAGACCACTGCAAGAAAGTCCACCATGGTAAGAAAAGAGGCATGGAGCAGGGTGAAATCATTGGAGCAAGTATGTTTAGTTCCTACTTGACAGCAAATGCTTACAAGAATAAGGATACTTTTTTTCTCGGTTTGGTTGTTGTTGCTGTTTTCCAAGTTACAATGTATATTAAAACCAAGAAGCTTTCCATGCTGGAAGGAAGAGCCAGAGCCTCCTGACAGCTGGCTCACAGGCACACAGAATTTCTTCCAGCTAGAAGTAGGTACGTTTAAGCATTAAAAAAAGAGTTAGATTAGAAAGCTGATCAGACATGGCAAAGGCAGACTCGAGTCACTTCACCACAAGTACAACCCCAATTACCTGCTCACACCACGCAGCAGAGACTACCAACAGTCAACACCAGTGTACTACAGGATGCTTTAAGATCACAATGCAAAATGAACCCCCCCAAAAAAGCTAATACCTTTTATATTCTTACTTCATACTTGTCTGGAAATGGTGTTTCAATTAACTTCTATCTAATTTGTGTGTAAGGAGGCACTAGAGGCCGAGCCTCCTGGTGAAGGTGTTACCATTGGGGAGAGCAGACTGCTCTAATCTGGAGGGTGAGACTTTTACCTTGTCATTATCTTTGGCACAGTACTTCCCCCCTGGCTCCAGCAACTGATGTTCATAAGGGTTTCACAAGACCAAAGTCCTACGCAACCGGTAAATATTTAACTTCAGCACTGTACTGTGCGGACCCACCTAAAGCATTGGATATAGGAACCTACTTACACTATCTTTTCTAACCAAGAATAATCAATGGCAATTTATCTTCTTTATGAGGAGTCATAAAGATAAACTCTACAAGGACAGCAGTTACGTTTTAGTTCTAATAATTTTAATAGAGGACCCCAAAGTGAATACTACCAGGAAAGGAGATGTAAGCAATGTACTCCAGAACAGGTTCGGGAGGGGGGGGAGGCAGAGGCCACAGTGCAAAAGTCATTTACAACCTAAGCACACAGAGTTCTGGAAGCTCAAGAAAAAGCATTTTATCACTGCAATCCTGCCATTAAACTTTGTCACCAAATCTTACATAAACTTCTTGGACTTCACAAGGCAAAGCTCCACTAAATACCTGGATACAATCTACAAACTGATGTACCACCCCAGACTTAGAAATAATACGATTAGCATGGAGGCTGATGCTTGTTTCCAGGCAGAAAGTCTGCTCTTAGTCTTAGTGAAACACGTTTAGATCCCAGCGATGTTCTTTGCATTCCTCCAATGGAAATCAGTGCTGATAGTCTCACTCCAGGCAGAGATCTTTCTGATGTCTCACACAGCTCTATAACTAAGATTCCAATCAAAAGCCGTACAGAACAATTACCTGTTGATTCCATTCCAACTGTTTTCTTTATCTAAATGTGACTTATTCATTTTTTTCCCCAAGTGCCCCCATTCGTACTGTTTTGAACACCAGTTTCAGCAATGATTCTTATCGGCAATAGTCACTATAGGTAAATTTCTTATGCTTCTACTTACTACTACTTATACTACTACCCTTAGTACCCCTCTACTTACCCTTACTTATACTACTACTTACTTATACTAGACCTTTTCCACTCTGATGCTAAAGCAGACCGGCTCCAAATGTAATGCTTTCCAGGAAGCAAACTAAAAACATCTACACTACTTTTTGTGCAGTGCGAGGGGGCTGAGAATACTGGCCCACAATGAAATAAGGAGACAGACAGTGCTGCACAGCTTTAACTAAACTGAGCGGGACCAGAGGGGAGCAGGGAACAAGAATTTCCAGTTTCAAGAAAGAAGAATAAGGAAAAGCAAAGCCAGGAGGGCAGCCTACCTGTCCAAGGAACCGCAGCCTCGGGCACGCTTTCAGAAGCTGCTGTAAAGCCTGGAATCCCAGCAGTGCCCAGCTGGGCGGGCCTGCCGATCCCATACAGCCTGTGCTCACTGCGCTTCCATCCAGCGCTGAGCGCTGCCAGCAGGGAGCCGGCCGGCCACGCAGGCACTCACACCCCACAGGCAATGAAAGGAGGTAACGGGAGGATGGGAAGGAGGTGCATAGGGCTGCCCTTCTCAGCAGCAACGTTACCATAAGCCTTCTCTCCTGACACTGAACTCTCGCTGACACAGTTACCGAGCAGTGTAAGCTTTCACGGCTCAAACAGAGCCGGAATGAGGAACCAAACCCACCTCCGGACGGCTGCTGAGAGCAGTATTGCTCTTTATTTGCCCATTCTGCTTTGAGGAGACAGGTGTAAAGCCAGCCTACCTTTGGCACAGTACAACTAGAGGGCAGAAGGACGGAACACGAAGCAATAAGGCGACCTCAGCAGCACAACTGCCACGAGAGGGGAGGGTGATGGGTTCCAACCCATTTTCTCCCCACGTTTCCCTTCCTTTGCTCCACGCTGCGGGCACATTACTCACAGCACCTCCACCGAGACAGACACCATGAAACCACTGAAACTACGGCAGACATTTGGTAAAGCCGATGATGGCAGCAGATGTTCCGATGCGCCCACGGCCTCCGAAGCGTTCGGTCCAGACAGGATTAGGACACAGCAATAATCCGCTCCGGGGCTGCCTGCAGACGGACCCAAACGCTTCCACCCGCCCGCTAAAAGGAGGCGACGCGCCGCGGACGCCCCAAAGCAGTTGGCAGGCAGCGTCAGCCCGCCGCCATGCAAACAACTTCAGCTGCTTCAACCCGCTAAACTTCTTTTTGTCGTGCGTGTCAACCTGGGAGCTACGGCCTTACAACAAGGCAGCTCCCGGCTCGGCCAGCGCACAGCCCGGCTTCCCCCATGCCCGGAGCAGTGCCTCATCCCCCGCACCTCCTGCCCACCCCTCGGTGAGCTCAATGAGCTCAATGAGCCCGACCCGCCGCTACCTGCTCCGCTCCCGCCGGGCTCCTGCTGCGCTCCTGCCGCCCCGCCACTTCCGGCCGCCGTGTTGGCGCAGGCGCTGACGGGCGCTGAGGATGGAGGATGAAGAGCCGGCAGCCCCCAGCGGGGAGACGTCGGGGGTGATGGAGGGGAGATGAGCTCGGTGTGTGCGACAACCCCGAGAACAGGGACACTGGAATGAGGGACAGACCCTGCCCGGCTCCAGAGCTGCCAATGGGATGGCCGCGGTGGGCAGTAGTGTACCACCTGGGGCATCGCTCCTAGGCTCAGAGATGGCTATTTCCAGTCTTCCCCACTTATGCCAGAGAGCAATTTAGGCAGGTCGTGATTTATCTGCAGTGCAGCAGTGCTGTGGATGTCCCATCCCTGGAGGCATTCGAGGCCAGGCTGGATGTGGCTCTGGGCAGCCTGGGCTGGTGGGTTGGAATGAGATGCTCACTGTGGTCCTTTTCAAGCCAGTTCAAACCATTCTATGATTCTATGATATGAGCATTTTTTCAGCCAGCTCTCTCAGAACATGACGATGCAGCCTGCATGGCCAAACCAGACATTCAGGTCTCTCACAGTTGCTTTTAACATGATACTTCACTACTGGACAGAAAAGTATTTCACTGGCAGTACACCAACAGAGCATCCTGCAGCCTGGGATGGGGAATAGAAACATGTATTGATTACATAAATCTTATCATCATGAGCAACACCTTTCCAAGCCTCCTTCTAGAAACAGCTCTCTACAATGCCTTGCGTTGTTTTTATTTCTAGTAAGGATGTGAGTATTTACATCATATCTCAGCCTGTACAAATTGCCTGGCATCCTTCATGTTCAATTCCTCATGTTATTCCAAATAGCTGGATTGTTTCATGCTGATTCTAACACAGCAGAACACTGCATTAAGCCATGCATGGGTATATCAAACAAGAGAGCTTACTTAATTCTCTTCATTAGTGCTTTTCTGGGATGCTTCCACTTCACAGTCTTTTTGCTGGTCCATAAAGACAGTGACAGAGTCAATGCTAAGGGACTAAGATACACTGAAGGAGTTACTACGACTTTAAATGAATGATGTTTTCTGAAGATATCCTGAATTTCCATTCTCAGTTCAATTTCCTGCCTGTCAGACTTATGCAGGGCTAGAGAAGAGAGTAAAATCAGAAGGAAAAGATAGCTACTGAAGTCCATACTGCAGTATAGAGGGATGGGAGCAAACATCTCCTGTTTGCTGACATCAGATCTTGGATCAAGTCCTACACTGTTTCTAATGATATTACTCACTGTAAATATTCCATGTAGTGTAAGAAAAAAAGGAGGGTGGGAGGGAGACAAGATATGTGTGACAGCACCAAGTGCTTTTTTTTGCTCATACAAAGAGTTAACAAAAAACATTGCCCTTTTCCATTCCTTAGCCAGTGGAAGATGCAGTGATTGAGTCGATCAAGGGGCATTTCACATGCTAAGCAACAAGGGCTGTTGCTGAAGGTCCCTGCGCTGGGCTGTTCTGTCGGATATAAACCCAAGGTCTCTGCCTGCAGAAGCAGTACCACAGCTTGCCAGGAGGTGCTGCTTTGAAACCATGCAAATATCAGAGCTTACAAGTCCTGAGAGAGGCTTGCAATATTAAAAGCGACTGCCAGATTGGTTGTTCTGGCAGCGAGAACTCCAGATCCTTAATTTGAAACGATGGGTTTTGTTTAAGACAAATAAAATTCTGCCTGTCCACACTGCACAGGCACAGTCCAGAAGGAAGGAGCTGCTCATTAGTAAGGGCAAGCAGTAGCAGGGACCCACTGGACAGACACACAGCTGTTTATGACCTAGAGCCCTTGATTTCAGTATGTATTAACAGTGACAAATACCAGCCTTGGAGACAGGCTCCTCAGTGGAAATTTAAACTCTAGGATAGGGTATTTATTTTGCAGCCCTCAGTATCCTGTGGTGCAGATGTAGTTTCCACTCCTGCTCCAGCTGTGCCTTTCAAAGAGGTCTATGTACCAGCCTCAGGCTCTGAGCTCCAGCTCTCTTTTAGAAACAGTTTACTGGAAGGACCTTACAGTCAGCAGAGGAGAGGTCACATCAGGGTGGGCTTCACCAAAGGAGCCTTTGAAAAGCATTTGATGATCAGATGCTAACAAGTGTTCCTAGCAGATTGAGCCGTGTCCTCTGAAGTACCAAGGTTCACAGATATAACTGGAACAAACACTAACCTGAGCCTCCTGCAAAGCATCTGCGTGTAGCATTCAGCACTTCCTGAGCACTCTGTGGGTCCCAGGAGGCTGCAGAATTGCCAGATAGGTGGTGCTCCGGCTCAAGAGGAAGCAGGATTCCCTTCCTTCTACCACAGCACATGCTGAGGGGCTGGCAGACAGAGCACAACATTCATATTCATTTCAATCTGCCCTTTGATGAAAATCCTTCATTTATATTTCTAGTAATGGGGTCTCTAAGGTATTGGTATTCTCCTTTTGAGCAGCTTTTCATTACTCCAGAATGGCAACGGGTACATGGTATATTTTCTGAGCATCATCCGCTACCATGTAGTCAAAAGACCAGTAATCAAAGGGATAACAAAACGTAACAACACTTACAGGTCTGCAACTATCTCACTGCCTCCTTCTCCTGCTGAAAGCAAGCTTTGCTTACTCAGTCTTCTCTACACATAATCACCGGCTCTTCTGAAATAGCATTGGCTGTTACAGAGACAGACAAGACCAGGACTGTCCCCTTGCAGAGGGTGAACAACATACGAGCTGTTTCAGACATTGTGTTAGCTTCGTTTCTCTTTGTAAAGCAAGGTTTGTCTTCTTTTGGCAGGCCTAGGGCTAAGAAAGCTGCCACCACATCTGATGGTTTTACAGTCAACAGCTGTTTTCCATGGAGGTGTATGCTGCCAGGCAATCTGGAGGCAAGAATCTGCTCCTTAGAAGCACTAGATACTACAGAAGTTCTTGCTGAATCCTATCTTCGTTACTCTTTGTCAATGTAAACTGTGCTAGCAGGCTCTGCAACCTCTCCACCCTCCCACAGCTACCTGTGCTCAGGTACAGCAGAGCTCCATTGCCTTGGATCAAACTGCTGTGAAAATGGAAGACAGCCGAGGTGTGAAAGAAAAGAAAATAAAGGGAAACAAGAAGCCTGATCTGGGGCTGCCCATGCACTCCTCATCCTTCATTGGTTTGAGTTTAACCTCAGGTCCTTGTATTTGGTCCTTGTGTAACTCAGTGAAGTACAGATTAAACACTTAACAGAAAGCTCAGAAGACTTTAATATCCTCTGCCATATAAGCGTAAACTTCCTTTTCTTGTTACCAAAATCTATTTATGTTTAAGAGGATTGTACTGCTTACAGCAACAAACCTTTAGCACTTACTGCAACCTTTCCATCAATCTATAAAGTTGCTGAGCTTTCTCTTTCTCAAAACTGTTTTCTTCTGTGCTTATTCATGCTCAGAAGGGCCCCGCTGTGCCACAACTGTGGTGATTACGTTATTAAAGGACAAGTAAATTGGAGCTCTACATTATAAACAGGAAGTACAACTAATTGGAGTGATCTTTGATTTTGGTCTGGTTAATAAAAAACCAACCAGTTATCCCCCACAGCTCCAAGGTACAGCTTACAATATTTTTGTAAACTCCCCATATGCACTGTTTTACAGGGAAATTGCAGAGCATTATCCCTGGTTTTGTCTTATCACATTTAATATTTACCTTGGGGGGGCGGAACCTTAACCTCTTACCTGAGTTCTTAGCCCTACCCTGCACAACTTTCATTATATCTAGCAGGCAGGGAACCAAAATAAACCGAACAGGGGGAAGTGAAGCCCTCATCCAAGTTGATAGCCCTACCATGCACAACTTTCACTACAAGTGATGGGCAGGCAGCCAAAACAAAATAATCATGATAATAAAAGAATGTTTTAATACTCACTAATCAGTGGTCTTGTCTGCAGGGCTCTTCAACCTGGGGATCAAGGTCCTCCCAAGAATACCTCTGTGTTAGATGACACTGTGAACTCAGGAACTGTTGAGGCTTACCCCATCTGGGGTGCTAAATTGATGCTGTAAGTCGCTCTGTTGTGAAACTCTTCAGGAATCAAACTGGAGCATCAGAAGGCAGGCACTCTGTGTTTTCAGTGCTGAAAGCACGGGGGTTGCATTCCACCTATCATGAATACCTCTTACAAAAGATCTTCAGCTTATGTACATTACTTGCATCACATATGCTGAGGTTTTCTTGGAGGTACAAATGCATTCAACACTTGCTTTCACAACTAGCTGATTCCAAGCAGAATTATCCTTATCTATTTGCTACAAAGACTTAACAGAACTCTCCTTATTTGCTTGGTAAAAAGACCAAGCGGAATTCTCCTTATCTACTTGATACAATGAGAAAGCTCTTCCCATTATCCAAACAAACTTCAGGGCTATCCATCAAGGAACATGAGCAAACTTAACAATTTTGTTACAGCTCATATTAAGCTGGGGAATGAGGAAAGATTTATTCACTGAGAACAGGCTCCCAGGGCAGTGGGCACGGCCCTAAGCTGCCAGAGCTCAAGAAGAATGCAGACACCACCCTGAGACATACGGTCTGATTTTCAAGTGGCACTATGTAGAGCCAGGGGTTGGACTCAATGTGCTGCAAAACAGACCCTGGTCCAAATAAAACTCCTTAAAACCAATGTGTTATTCAGAAGCTGGCATTCTTTAAAATAGCACTGGATGCACAAGGGGATCCTTCCACCTAATCATAGGACAACCAAGCTTGGATAAGACCTCCAAGATAATCCGGTCCACCCACAACCAATATTTCCCACTAAACCATGTCCCTCAGTACAACATCTGAATGCTTCTTGAACACCTCCAGGGACAGTGACTCAAACACCTCCCTGGGCAGCCCATTCCAGGGCCTAACCACTGTTTTTGAGAAATTATTCCTATCATCCAACATGAATTTTGCCTGGCACAACCTGTGGCTATTCCCTTTAGTCTTACTGCTAGTTAAGAGAAAGAAGAAACCAACCTCCACCTTGCCACAGCCTCCACTCAGGGAGTTGTAGGGAGCAATAAGGTCTCCCCTGAGCCTTCCTTTTTCTGGACTGAGTTCCCTCAGCCTCTCCTTGTGCTCCAGACCCCTCACCATGCACCCCAACAGAACAACAGCACATCCCTTATAATACATTTGGGTACAGCACCTCCATGTGCTTGGAGAGAGGTCATGAGACCTCAAGCACCTCTCCCATTCACACACATGTTGTTAGCTAACAATCTCCTAAACAATCTGCTAAAAGGCAGGCTAGACAGACACGCTGATTTCCGAGATTCTCTTAAAAGACCTTGTGGGTCCCTTCCAACTCCGGATGTTCTATGATGGAGGACCTCATTATACCAAGTGGCTGACTTGGCCAGGACCTATAAAAGAGAGATTAGAGATACATTAAAAAATCCCTAAATAAGCTAGCTTTCCACAGCAAGCTATTTAGGTTAAACTACACTGTGGATTAAGCCTACAGCTCCATTGGGAGCCCACCCAGATGACCTTGGGCATCTCCAGAGACTGGGCAGCACCCTGGGAACCTGTGCCAGGGCTTCACTACTCTTTTAGCACGAGACTTTCCCCTTATATCCAACCTAAACCTCCTGCTGTAAGGTTTATATTCAAACACACGGATCACACAGTGACCCCGCAGGGTGCCGTGCCCTGTCGCGTTCCGCCCCGCCCCGCCTGTGCAGGCCGCGCTGTAGGCCGGGCGCCGGGCAGAAGCGAGGGGACAGCGGCAGCGCTCGGCATGGCGCAGTACGCGAGGGGAGCCGCGGCCGTGGCCGTCATTCGGCTCCGCAACCCGCCGGTCAACGCGCTGAGGTAAAGGAGGCACCGCCCGCCATTACGTGCGGCGAGCCCGGCCCCCTGCTCGGTTAGAGGGACTCGGGGCTTTCTCCACACGGGCTGGGTGCGGCTGTGGCCCTGCAGAGCGACAACACGAGGCTTAGAGCTTAGATATCGCTTTGCTATCACCGCGCCGAGCTCCTTCGGGATTTGTGCTCCTTGCTATAATGTTTAAAGGGTGTTTTTTTTTACGCCAGGTTCATGGCTATGTGCTTTCTGCCATCTCCCTTGGAATCTCTGTCAGTCGCAGCGTTAGCTCAGCTCTTCCACTCCCCACCTCCTGTGCATTTAGGTGGAAATCGGCTTTCCCTCCACGATTTGCTGCTTCTCACGTTGGCTGATAGCTCTGCTTCCAAGTGCGCACAGGGGTTGGGGCAAAGAGCTCTGTGAGCAGAGGGCACGGCTCAGCAGGAGGCACCGATATCCAGCCCCAGTGTCAGAGTGCAGGCTGCTCATGTGCCTTTAGAAACGAGTAAGGCATTGACCTCCCAATGCTACATCTGGTGAAGAAGGTGATCTCAGACCAGCTGGGGACAGGCAGCCAAGCAGAGCCCCTGAAGTTGGACTTTTCCACCTTTCCATCTGTACTCAAGAGGCAAAACATCCACTGCAGACACACACAGCTTCTAGAGCAGAAAGTTGGTTAAAAAAAAGCTGAGGGGAATGGATGAGCATGAATGGGGAACACAAGGTGCATTGCTCCAGCTGCCAGCCCTCACTCCTTCACTGCAATGTTTGAAAGCACAGAAAGACCTTTGAGCTGAGACCTGGCTATAGCAAGGGAAGGTAGAGGACACTCTGTGATCCTTGTATGTACTTTCTGCTCTTGCATATTTTAGTTACTCTGTCTGCAGGGGAGCAGTTTTGTGATTGCTGCTTGAGACGTCTGTTTATGTAGGTGATAGGAGGCAGGGAAAGTTACAGACAGGAGCTGTGTCCTGCAGTCCTGACAATTTAATTTCACAGCAGGCACAGATGCCTTTTAAAAGGCTGATGTGCTTTTCCTGCTCTGCTGTGCTGCAGCCTCACCTCTTTCTCCCCATTAGATGTGATACTCGGCACCGTTTGCCCAGCTCCCTCTCCATCGCACCAACCATTAGCACTTTAGAAGCCACTCGTGGGTAGAAATTTGCTTTTTGCTGTCTGACAGCATCTGCTGCTGTGCAGGTACCTCCCAGGCGGTGCTTTCCTGAGGAATATTTGCTGACTTGTGAGGCTGGCAGCAAATTTGGTTTCCACACAACCTCTCTTCAAGCTAATCCATCTCTCCACCAACAGAGCTGGCATGAACCAAACTTGCTTGCTAAAAACAATAGGGGGAAAAAGCAGGAGAAAAAAAAGAACTCTGTCAGTTACAGTTCAGGAAAGGGATCTTTACCGCTGAGAGATCTTTGAGATCACCAGCTCAGTGTGCTTGGACAGCCCAAAGAACCCAGCACATATGCTGAGAACGGAACAAAAGAGAGAGCACCATTCCTCTATGATAAAAAAACAAAACACTAAAGGACTTCTGAAGTACTGCCTGTAGTTCCGGACTATGCATTTGCAGAAGGACACAGGGACAATCTGGAAGGGGACAACCAGAACTGAAAGGCCAGAGCAATGCACTAAGAAAGCATGGTGAAGAGGTTGAGAGTCATCAGGTTGGAGGGGAAAGGCTGTGGGAGAATAAGGGTGAGGTTTATGAAATCCCAAAGAAGGTAAATCAATTTGTCTATTTTTGATTACAAAATCCTTCAGTAGCTGATGTAGGGACGTTTGATTACACTGCTAGGAGATTGTTTTCAAAGAGATCATACAAAGCTTGATGCAACAGGAGCCCGTGGAGGCAGATGGGTTGGCTGGATCAAGGATTAGACAAATTCATGAGCAGCAGGTCTGTAAGGGATGCTAAATGAGGGTATGTAGATACATACCAGACCATCCCTCATGCAGTGACTGTGGATGCTTTGAATGTTGGGGGGAAATACAAAGGGAAGGGAACAGACCTGCACGATGCACTAAAAGCATTTTCTATTGTTAGATTGCAGCCTGGCTGAGTTAATTTTCAGGATTCCCTTAAGCTACTTTCATTTATCTTTAAATCTGTGTTTGCAAATCCTTGCAAAATAATAATAATAATAATTTGAAGCCTTGTTACAAACCCTTGTTACCGATGGGTAGAGTTTTGTGCAAGGGAGAAATAACCTGATGTGGTCAGCCCCAACAACAGTCTGTGCTGGGGGGCACGTTGTACCCACCCAGAATGCTGCTGAGATACATAGCACTGAAGCACCCCATCAGGATGGCTTTTCTTGCAGTCAAAACAGTACACATGGCAGAGCCGAATACATAGCAGTGAATTTCTCATTGTTACTGTTAAACGAATGATGCTGTCGTGCAGTAATGAAATAGTTATGCAAACGAGGGTGACTTTTTGTCTCTTTCATGCTCTGGCTGTTTGAAGTTGTGATACTCTTGAGGATTTTTACAGTTCTACTGTCATACATTTTACTATGATTTCCTTCATGGAAAATGACATCTCTTAGTATCACTTACAGCATGTGCGTTGCATGCCATGCAGCTCACACTGGGCTGGGACACGTCCTGGGGTAGGAACATTGCTCCAGGGCAGGAGAACAAGCAGCTGCCTCAAATCTGGGTGATGATTCCTCCTCTTTATCCCACAAGAAATTCTCCCTGGCAGAAAGCTATAATGAAGGGAGAAGAAATATTTTTGCAAGTAGAGTTTAATGTGGCAAAACCAATTGTGTCGTATTAATACAGATAACACGGGCAGCTTGGATGACAAATCTTTCTTCTGGCAGGAGGGTGTTGCTGTAAGTGCTATGAAACTAAGGGCTTCTAAGTCATTTCCTATGGAAAATCCAGAACCATCTGAACCAGACTCTTTCTATTGCTATTTTGCAGCTGCTGATCATACGGCTAATGTAAGCACAGAAACATTGGATTGCTTCCTATGACAGAATTATGTGTCTTTTTCTACACAATATTTTCAAATCAATAATTTCATAATTGCTCAAAATCCCATTGCAGGCTTTTTTCCCCTCTTGGCAGAGGTGAGCAGTGATAAGCTTGTTGGATTTTGGCACTTGCTCTTGAAGTGAGAGGGAGACTAACAAAGATTCAACCAGAGAGGGTATGGCAGAACACAAAGCAGAGGACAGACATACATGGATTCACTGCTTATTTTCACTGAGCCGCTTTGTGTTGGTGGAAAAGTAAAATTGTTGGTTGTTAGTCACTGAATCTCTTATTTATTTCAGTTTGACAGTTCTCCAGGCATTAGAGGATGGACTGAAAAGAGCAGATGCAGATCCTTCAGTGAAAGCTGTTACAATTTGTGGTGAAAATGGGAAGTTCAGTGCAGGTAAGACATACCTTCAAACAGTATAAGAAAAAGAGGAAGAACTCTGCCATGTAACACTAATAACAAAATGCCACAGATTCTGATGTGGCTGAAAATGGCTGCAAAACAGTGAACCTTTTCTGCTGTCTCAGACTGATGTAGGACACATCACAGATTGGACTGTCCAGGCCAGAAATAAGCCAGTAGATTCATGCTGAAACAGGGAACAACTTCTTATCTTTCTATCTTCCTGATATGCTGGTGTCTCATGACATTGTATAAAATCTCAGGACCAAGAATTAGCCAATTATATAGACCCATCTTGGGATGGGGCAGTTGTAACAGATCTCCAGTTGTAGAGATCTGTGAAGTTAACAGATTTCTGTGGAGTTTGACATTACCTGTAAATAGCAATTCAGCTTCTCCAAACGAAATTTCTTTTATTTTTTTTAAGCAAGTATCCTTGCAAATTACTGTCGTAATTGCATGATCATTACAGTTTTGTACTCTTCTATTTTGCCATCCCTTTAGTACTCTGAATAGGCTTAAGGAGCCTGGGTTTCTTGCAGCTGGTCTCAAGAGATCATTGCCAGTTAATATGCCAGCAGTGTGTTCTTTCAGACCTCAGTCATCCATGAGTGGTGACGTTTAATGGCACCGAGGGAAGAGTCATTCCACTCACTGCCTCCTCCACTAATTCCTTTTCATCTTTGTGCTTCCACAGGCGCTGATATTCGGGTATTTTCTTCTCCAAAGAAGCAGGGTCTTGGCTTGGGCCCCATAATTTCTCTCATAGAAAGGAGCGAGAAGCCTGTTGTGGCTGCCATTGAAGGGATCGCCTTAGGGGGAGGCCTGGAGGTGGCACTTGGCTGTCACTATCGTATAGCACACGTGCAGGTAACACCATGAAGTAGAGAAGTTGGTGGGAACATCTGGAGCCTGTGGCCATGTAAAGAGCGGGAGGCTGCTCCTGAAGAGCAGCTGAGCAGTGTGTCTTTTCTAATTAGAAACTTCAGAAACTGAGTGTTAATTTGCACTCATTCTCAGTAGTCATTATCAGAATTCTGGGGAGCTGGCTCATGCAGTATGATTTCCTCTTATTTTCGTCCCCAGCCATGCGAATTTAGCATTTCTTTCTGCAAGTGGCCTAGTTTCAATAGGTGAAACTCAGCACTTACAATTGGTGAACTTACAAAGGTGAAACAGAGCACTTACAATTTGATTCCTCTTGGGCTGTTTCCTCAGGGTGCACTCTAACCAACAGACAGCTTCCCCTCCTCCCCATTTAAGTCTTTCAAAATCATCTTTTTTTTGTTTCTCTCAAATCCCTTCCTTCAGGATTGCCCAGCTGTCTTTTAGCAGCACCTCATCTCCTTACAGAGACTCTTCCCTGACAGGAGCATCTCCTCACTTTATCAGAGCAAATCACTTTCTCCCTGACAACGTGGGTTGCTGTAACACAATGAAGAGACACTTTATATACCCTGCATGTGATCTAAGATAGGTGCCTGAAGTAGCGGTCTTAAAATAACCCCACATCTCTTAAGAGCTCAATTAGAAATGTACAATTAAAATAAATAAATAAACAAGCTGAATAAATATTGAAATTAAGATAGGAGCTGTTACTGGCTTCTTTACCATAACTTTAGTAAATCTCAAGTGCATCAAGAAGTACCTGAGCGTTTTTGAAGGATAGTGAAGTGTTCAGTATGCAAGTGTTTCCCTACAATATATTTCTCATATATAAGGAAAGGAGACAGCAGGTCATGGAGATGCTGACAATTGTTTGTCTTCTTGAGCTGTGCAGCTGGAAGCATTGGTTTGCACATGTTGTGGTCTAGAGT
Source organism: Coturnix japonica (assembly GCF_054131305.1). Lineage (NCBI taxonomy): Eukaryota > Metazoa > Chordata > Aves > Galliformes > Phasianidae > Coturnix > Coturnix japonica. The sequence goes on along the minus strand of NC_140674.1, from coordinate 4,092,827 downwards.
GATGCTGTTGTGTCCATCAATCTCCTCCAGCATTGTGCTAGTACTCATACATCCACTGATGGATCATATCTCTTCTGCCCCTGTACATAAGCTCTTGAAAAAGTTGAGTGGGCTTCTGGGTTAAACCTCTCACACAGTAAAAAGCAGAAATGAGGGTTTTATGTAGTAGTTTTTCAAGGATTCCTAAAGAATCAAGTCTGATTGTTTTGTTCTGCTCAGTTCCTAATTGTTAGTCTTGTTAATCGGATTTGTTGTTGAATTTGTCTCCGATTTAGGCACGGATGGGTTTACCAGAAGTCACAATTGGGTTACTTCCAGGTGCTGAAGGCACTCAGCGGCTCCCCAGACTGATTGGGATTCCTGCTGCTCTGGATATAATTACTACAGGTAAAGTGCTGTGCCTTGCTCTGTATATAAGGATAACAGTGGGTCATGCCGTTGCTTTTGTCTAATGAAGCCTAATGTTTGTTTGTAAGGACATGGCTGCTTGAGTTGAAATTCAGCTTGGTTCTTCTAAGGATAGATTGATCAGATCAAAAAAAAAAAAAAGAAAGAGTGAAGTCACATGCAACACCCCAGCTGTAATCGCCTTATTTCTCTCTTCATCACAGGAAGACACGTTCCTGCAACTGAAGCACTGAAGCTGGGCTTGGTTGATGAAGTTGTGGAAGAGAACACAGTTGAAGCAGCAATCCGTTTGGCAACCAAGTTGATTGGTGAGAATTGTAGCAATGCCAAGAAATAATTGGTGAGGCTGAAGAGAATTAGAACAAAGCCCATTAGCGTGTTCCAGCCTTCACAGTCCATTCATTGGGTTTTGGCATCCATACGAAATGGAATTAACAGCAGGATTTGTTTTCTGTTAAGTGAAAGTTAAAAATCTCAGATGCTGAAGAGCTGCAGAAATTTGGTTGAGGATTAAGTGGGGGGAAAAAAAATACAGAGTCCTCATGCTTCTATAATTTTATATCCATGTTTTTCTGGACTACTGCACTCAACTGATTTTAGAGACTATGTGCTGTTTCTATACATAGTTTTGGATGATAGCTGGAATTGTATGTAGTCTGGTTGTGCCATCGATAACAGCTAATCGAAAACAACGTTCTCCCTCTAGTGGAGGGACTGGCACATCCTCAGCTGAACTCTGATCCACGAGTAACTGGTATTTTTTAGCTGCTTCATGAGAAAATGGACTATGGAGATGTGGGAGACATGCAGGAAGATTTCACCACCTTAGAAGTAACAAAATCAAATTCACAGGATTTAGCACAGAAAGAGAATTGTTCACAGACCAGCCTGAAAAATATCACCTTGAGAGAAAACAGAACATTTTCCCCATATCTTTGCAGATGGACCATTGTCCACAGTCAGAATTAGATGTAGAATCCTTTCACAAGATGCGCACAAGGAAGAAGGAAAACAACACTGCTTCTTTCCTAGACAAATTAACTCAAAGTCTTCCCTTTAGTGTACTCTCTGGATTATGAATGACACCTTGCGTAAGATCTACACCAATACTGGTGGCAGAAGCAGTATTTCAACAAATGCTATGTGAAACTGGGTGAATTTTAAGCGTTTGTAAGCTTATTTCTTCTGTGAGAGGCATGGTGCAGCAAATGAGAATTGCAAAAATCACAGAATCACAGAATCACAGAATCACAGAATCACCCGGGTTGGAAGGGACCTCAAGGATCATGTAGCTCCAACCCCCCTGCCTAGCAGGGCCACCAAACATACACATTTACTAGATCAGGTTGCCCAGGGCCCCGTCCAACCTGGTCTTGAACACCTCCAAGGACGGGGCATCCACAACCTCACTGGGCAGCCTGTTCCAGGACCTAACCACCCTTCTAGTAAAGAACTTTCCCCTAACATCCAACCTAAATCTTCCCCCCCTCAACTTAAAACCATTTCCTCTAGTCCTGCTATTATCAGCCCTTTCGAAGAGTTTACTCCCCTCCTGGGAGTAAGTTCCCTTCAGGTATTGAAAGGCTGCAATGAGGTCACCTCGCAACCTTCTCTTCTCCAGGCTGAACAAACCCAACTCCCTCAGCCTGTCCTCGTAGGGGAGGTGCTCCAGCCCCCTGATCATCTTTGTGGCCCTCCTCTGGACCCTTTCCAAAATCTCCATATCTTTTTTGTACTGAGGACTCCACACCTGGACACAGTACTCCAGATGGGGCCTCACAAGAGCAGAGTAGAGAGGGACGATCACCTCCCTATCCCTGCTGACCACCCCTCTCCTGATGGAGCCCAGGATCCCGTTTGCTTTCCTGGCTGCCAGAGCGCACTGCTGGCTCATGTTAAGTTTCTCATCTATCAGGACCCCTAGGTCTTTTTCAGCCGAGCTGCTCTCAAGGACAACTCCTCCCAGCCTGTACAGGTGCTTGGGGTTCTTCCGGCCCAAGTGCAAAACCTTGCACTTTGCCGTGTTGAACCTCATTAGGTTCACCCGAGCCCAGCTTTCCAGCCTGTCAAGGTCCCAGCTTGACTTTAGATGAGAACCTCAGGAATAAAACCCTGAATGCACTATGCCTCAGTATAACTTGCTTTCTGGAACTTACATCTACTACCATGACTCACAAATCCATGTTCTGTAGCTTCACTTCCCTAGGAAAATGCCACTAGCAAGAAAAGTTGAGAACTATATAAGCATACAAAGATCCTAGCTGGATATCCAGTAAGTAACCTGTCTGTTCCAGTCGTGGTCATTACTTTCAGTAGCTTTCCTTGCACCAGTGACAACTGAGTAGTACTGCTGAAGGTTTTTCACATTACACTATATGCCAGCTCCAACAGGACTTCCAAAAACACACTTTCAGACTTTCTCCAACTGCTTTACTGGCAGTGTGTGCTTTAACAGTGAAAGCACTGCAGACACAGTTCACTTTTATGTCTCTCCTACTCAGAGAATTCATCTTTAGTCTTTACAGAACGTCATTAGCCTCTGATGACCTGATCAAGCTGATAGAATGAGGTACCCAGAGTCCACATATTCCTCATGAGTCATTCCTGGCTTCAGCCTTTGCCTAACCTTAAAATTCTTCTGCCATACAACAGTAAGCCAACACTTTCAGTTCTGTACCTCAGTCACTAACTTGGGGCTGCAAAAGAGATGTGACAGTCTCGTGTAGCTGGCCTGGTTTTTGTTCACAGTGAATTATGCTTTCACTGAACATGTTTTAGGCAATCTTAAAAACAGAAGTGGAATTACATAATGTCGTAACAAAAGTGCACTTTATATGGAGTGCAGCATTTCATTTCTGAGGGCTTTTGTTGTTGTTTTTTAAAATTGAGGTTAACAACTGCTGGCTTCTTACAGAAATAGCTCATTGTCACCATTGGAATTCCTGCTCTTAGCCTGCAAGGTCTAAACTGCAGGATCCATCTCAGGGAACCAATTAAGGTAATTCCTTTGTAGCTTTCTCAGTGTTGGAGCTGCAGCATCTCACAGCGAGAAACCAGCCTCAGATGAGTGGCTGTACTGAAGCAGCAGTCTTTGTTTCTATACGTAGGTGGCAGAACTACCTTTATGGTAGTTATGCTGGGATGCATCTTCATCCATACATTTTTTATGGAATATTGCTAAGAATGGATACCTTCTGAACAGCTCTGAATCAATACCTGCAGGAGTATACTAAGACAATTAAGGTCTCTTACTTTTAGGCAAGAACATTCTAAGAAGCAAGTGTGTGTTCCCTTCCTTCAGGATAAATGGCCTCTAAGCAAATGAAAGCATTTTCATCTTCTAAAGAGGAACAGATAGGAGCTACGTCCTTGGAGACTAGAAGAGTGTTCTTTCATTAAACGTGTTTGATAATTGCTGTACTAATTCAAAGCTGCATTGCATGATTTGTCCACCTGATGGCATCACAAAATTGAAAAATTACTGCAATTGTTTGCAGCTTTTACTGCCCACCTCTGCTGGCCTTCCTGGGCAGGAGGAGAAAATGGCAGCTGATCCTCTGCATGGCAGACTTCTTCAGAGCTCTCCTTTTATAGTCATCCCTTGCTTTATTTTCTTCCTTTATCTTCTTCAGGGCACAAAAGTACCCATGGCTTGCATCAAAGAGCCAAGCACCATCAGTTCAATTTAGATTAGTTCAGACCCCACTGGTACTGAACTCCACATGGAAAGAGGATTATGAGTTTGACTGTAGACCAATAGCAGTAACTGCGTGGGATGCAGGTGTTTCTTCTGAGGCTCATGAAATCCACAGGAGTAACATTACTGCTCATGTAGTAATTGCGTGCCT